>NC_140775.1:36116880-36724977 GCF_044657685.1 Stegodyphus dumicola
CACCAACTCTGGAAAATAGATTTTTCCGGATAATTGCATATATATTTCTAGAATTTAACTGTTTATGTTTTGTGACACCATCTGCAGAAATTGTAGCATGCAAAGTGCGTTGGTCGTATTTTTCGATCTATCGCCAGTATTAAATACGTTATATCAAAAATCGTACCCATTATTATCAAATTTAAATGCACAAACACAATTTTATATTTGTTTTCACATGAAACTTATGAATTTCTTAATGTGATGACGTATAACGTTGAATGCCTGTCTATTTATACGAAACTATCGCAGGAGTTTTAAAATTTGGCTATGACGGAGGAGTTTTACTCGGCAAATCTTTTGACAGTCTGCAGTCCTTTGCCAGCTTCCTTCCTTGAAACTCCCTTATTCTGAATTCAGTCTTCCTCTTCATTTTGCACCTTTCCTAGTACATGCTCGATTATTTCTTCGTCATCTTAAGAGTATATGACGGGATCTTAAATCATCATTATATTCATCCAATCCTGCATTTCCTCTTAACTAACACTAATCTTCTCCGAACCTGGTCCTTAATCCGAGACGTTAGACACAGCGCGGATGTGTTTTAAGACCAAGAGAATCTTCATCAGTCAACTCGTCATCTACGAACATGATCATAGGCAGAGCTGAGCAAAATAAGTATTTATTTGGGAAATCAAGAAAACGGGCACCACAAAAAGGTACTTACGAACTCAAGAAAAGGGACACCACAAAAATTTCTCATTGCCAGTTTCCCCATGGAATGTATGGCGCAGGTAAATCAAGAGCGAGTTAAAAGGAATGGGGAGGGGGAACTGGCTTAAATATATGTGAGGCAACCAAAACTTTTCAAGTGCTTTACGGTCTCTAAAACTCTTAATCCAGCCGTGATCGTAGTCTACACTTTATACCAACAAATGCCGTACATTAATGTTCTTTACATCTTTCCACGCAAGAGCCAA
Source organism: Stegodyphus dumicola (assembly GCF_044657685.1). Classification (NCBI taxonomy): domain Eukaryota; kingdom Metazoa; phylum Arthropoda; class Arachnida; order Araneae; family Eresidae; genus Stegodyphus; species Stegodyphus dumicola. The sequence goes on from NC_140775.1 coordinate 36,117,840, forward strand.
ATAAGTAAATATGACGTCTTTCAATGTGAATTGTTTCTGAAAGTCATCGACACTACTTAACAAAGTTCTACGGGTGAAAAATGAATTGGCAGTTCATCTTTACATTCTGGATAATTTATTGGATGGATAAAGCTTTGTAGCATTGATCAGACGAAAGTTAACACAAAAGTTTTCCACGTTTAAGTCTTCAGACTGTTAGTTAGCCCATTACTGTTTTTTTTTTTTTTTTTTTAAATCTTATAGGCTTTTTTTATTTATTTATTTTTTCAATGGCCGGGAGTTTTAAATAGCTATTAGCCTTGCGCCACTACAATGGCCGTTTTATTATGGAAGCACCTAATAGGTGGCCACCTTGCCTCCTATGAAGGGACAGATAGTTACAACCAAGAAATATGAAAAGGAGAATATTCCCGATTCAAATTCTTTGGTTACAACCATGCTTCCTCCGGGATTCGAACCCGAGCCCATCGTTAAAGCAGCCAGGAACACTAACCACTATACCGGCTGGGCGGCTTTATCTTATCGGCTTTAATTTCGGATTTAAGCTTAGACTTTCAAAGGTGGCGTTATTTTGATATCGCCGGTTAATTGGGGAAAGGTTATGAGGGATTTTATTGAACATCCCTCGCGTCAGAAGTTCTAATGCCCAGTAACAAGGAATGAAAAAGAATACTGTCATCGTTCGGCTGCGATTGCTTAAAAATACAGCCTAGCAGTTCTTCAAAAATGATTTAACGGCTGTCTAAGGAAATTCTGCATTTCAGTGTGTCAGCGATCCAAAGGTCAATTAGAATGTTTGCGAGAAGTGCTCCATACTCACTGAGACTTTTTTTTCACTTTTGCTAGTCTATCGTCTGATTTATGTGTAACGAATGTCTGACAATAAAGGAAATTTCGAAATTTCTCAATGGAAAAATCTGTTAGTGGCGTCTACATGAAGTACTTCTGCTATAGTTATTTTGTAATTTTGCTGTTTTGAGGAAACATAATTTATTGCTCAAAAATTCAAATAATAATTTGAATAGCTTTGAATTTATGTTTTTTGTGGTTGTTAAATGTATTTACCGTAGGCACCGCTTAATGTGATCGCGTTTGATAACACTAAACCATGAGAAAAAATATCGTTCCAAACATCAAAGGTATTAAATTAATTTAATATAGCAATAAATGTATAAGGATTTTACAGCTTTTTAATTAGGAAAATGCAAAAATAGTTTATTATCAGTTCATTATGTATTCAATGCAAAGTTCATTTATGAGCGGTTAATAACGTTTTTGGAAATTATTCGACCGATGCTTCATCCCTAATCTTAATATTCGGTCGACATCTATCATCCATTAGAAGAGAATATGCATATGTAAAACATAACATTAGGCAAAAAGCAACCTAGTCTCGCATAGAAGCTTTCAGAAAAAAAAAAAAAAAAAAAAAAAAAAAACCTTGCAGCACCCCCAGACATAGCAGGAAAATAAGCTGATAATGATGATGAGGAGGGGCCTATGTCTGATCACTCTCAAATTCGATAGAGTTACTCAAAATCTACGCCTAAATAAGTTTGCATTTTTACCAAATTTCAAATGGTTAACCAAACCTGGAACCAAGCTGTTTGCTGGCGACAATTTTTTGTCACTTGATAATTTTTATAATTTATTTTGACCTTATTTGGCGACTTAGCTTCAGTTTAAAAATGTTATTCCATAACACTTTGATAATAACAACTGAATTATAGATCCCAAGAAACCATATATTTTCCATTTTTACTTTCTTGCACAAAGTAAAAGAAGTACAGCAACCGCGAAAACTTTCGGGTATCATATTTCAACGAAAATATCCATTTTGACTGCGCTTGAATTCATTTAAACAGTGTTTTTACATGATGTCTGTACGTATGGACTGAATAAAGGACTCTTTGCCAAAACGGATTGTAGAATGGATTTAAAATGGATTCAAAAGAGATGTTTTCGTGACGTTAGGATAAATGTGGATTCAGAAGAAAGTTTTTCGTGGTAAAATGGATTTAAAATGGATTCAGATGAGAATTTTTCTTATACATACATACTTACGTATTTTTGTACGTATCTTGCATAACTCAAACGAGAGGCTGAGAACGTTGAAGTTTTGTATATGAGACTGCTATAACATGTAGCTGTGTACCTCTCTTTTTGGTTGCAATCGGTCGCACCAAAAGTATATAAATATATGTATGTGTGTACTTACTCTGTTACTCTGCCCGGTGAACTCAGTTTTTTTTAATACTTGTATGTTAGTAAGTTGTGTATTTTTTGCTTTAAAAGTGATTGAATTACATTCCGGTTAAAGTTTTTATGCCTTTAGTTAACCTGCGTGCAGTATTTGTACAATTATCAACAACTTGTTTACGCGTTACTAATCTTAACGAAGCCGCAAAATTGTTTACATTTGAAACTCTTTAGTAGAATAGGGAATTAAGTAAGTTTCTGCATCAACTTTAGTGTCTTCTTGCCGAGTGGGACCATAAATAACCTTCCAGTCTTCTGCACCAAAACATCTTTCTGACCGCTGGCCAAATTGCTTGCTTTTGCTTAGAAACTCGAATTTTAATTTAAAAAAAATTTAAACTGTTTTTAACTGTATGTGATGTTTTTTGTTTGTCTGTATTTTACAGTTTTCAATGAAGATGCTTTGAATTTTTACGTATTTTTGCCTTGCTGCAAAGTGAGAACTAAATTGATTGAATGAGAAATATGTCTCTAATGATATTCGAGGAAAAAGATTTAAATGAAATGCAGCCAAAAACGTGTATACTTTAAAGAGCTATACAAGGAACTCATGCGGTGTCCACATCAGATATTTTTCGTATGCAAATGGACGGGGTCTTTGGCTATTCGGTAACAGTATCGGAATGATAATATTAACCGCGATCACATTAAGCGACTTCTGCGATATTCATGGTGTAAGTAATATATTTGTTCACTGTGAAACAAAAAGTGTTTTACAGAATAGAAAATTGCTAATAATTAATAATATTTTGGAATTTTTAACAAAGAATGCTATTTTTCTACTTATACTGGATTTTAAAAGATGCTATACTTTTTATGAAAGAGATAACTTTATTAGAAGTTTAACTTTAAGAATGTTATGTTCAATGAAATTAATAACAAACTAAAAATTTTCAGGTATTTTATTTAGAGAAGATATTAAATTTTAATATCATTAATAATTTTAATTTTCGATTATTGTTAAAATTACTGAATTGAGGTAAAATGTGAAAAACGAAAGAAATAATTTTGAATATTGGTATAGAAAATGGTATGAAAATAGTATTTTTGAAAATGAAACAATCCCTTTAGAATTGCATCCTAAGACTGTTCGAATTCGAATTAATGTCAAGAACGTGAAGTCTCTGATCCTGAAAGGAAATCCATCGACTCAAAAGTGCATTGCATTGGTATAGGGAATATCTTCAGGCACTGCAAGTAAAATCATTCATAAAGATTTGAAGTCAAAAAGATGTTTAAACCTAAAGTTCATCTGCTTTTGCAAAAGCATATTGTGGAAAGGAAAGTAAATTACGGAAAATCGTATTAAAATTTCCTACCTGCTTATAAATGAAAATTTGTGGTAACACTCGACGAGGCGTGGGTATATTTAAGTGAGTGGGAGAAAAAAAAACCTTTAATTTTTTATTGCCTAGTTACGAAAATGACCGTACGAAATGACTTTGTCGATGTACAGGAAAGTTCCCAGCGGGATTCCTAATGTTTGCAGGATTTTGTTACTACGGTTAATTACATCTAATAAAAGTATCAAGTAAGGCTAAGATTAATTCATTATTCTATCAGCAGAATATTTTAGAGCCAATTTTTGAAGAAATTCCAGCCTTATATGGAAATGATATGAGTTAAGTTAGCTTCGTATAGACCAGGGAATCTTAAACTTTTTTTTCAGTCGTGACCCCCTTTCATCCCTGATATTTTTTCGCGACTCCCCAGGACCCCATAATATTTACAAAAATTTTGTGGGACCCCATAAGTATTGCGCAAATCCGACACACGCGTGAGTGAAACTGTCAAATTAAAGTTAATGACCTAAAAATTACTATTGCAGTTTTAGGTCATTAACTTTAATTTATAATTTTAAGACAGAGAACAGGGTGAAAATTTTAAATGAGTAACAGAGGAAATGACAGAGTCACGTGCAAAGCAAGGAAAATGAACGTTTCTATTATAAAAAGAATGCGTTGAAACGTTTTCGTTTTTTTCTTTGTCTGTAATGTCTTATCTTTATCTATTTTCAGATACACTGCGTAAAAATATTTTGTAATTGTAAAATTATTAAAATAAGTTAAAGAAATATCAAAACTATAAAATTTTTGGCGACCCCATGCTGCAGGTCCCGCGACCCCCAAGGGGGTCGCGACCCATAGTTTAAGAAACCGTGGTATAGACAAAGCCTGAGTCAAACTAAGCCAACTGCCGCTTATTTAGCAAAGAGGAAATCAGAAACAGGAATGAAATGTATCGCATTTAATGAAATACCTGTAAAATTATTTCTCGTTTTTCCTGTGGACTTTTGAGCTTTCGGTTTATTAAAACGATTCTTAGGAAAATAACTAAGATAAAACTGACATGACGGTGCTAATTAAAAGTTTACTTTCATGAAAAATTCGAGCTAGAGAAGCCAATAATCAAGCCTATCAGACAAAAAAAAAAAAAAAAAAAAAAAAAAAAAAAATCGCCTCAATAAATACGTCCTTTATGCATAAAAACTAATTATCAAATATGTTTCCATAAAATGCGAACAACCAATTATACATATTCAGTAGTAAGTGAGGTAACCGCGAGGAGGATGTGACAGGGGCTTGACCGCCGTTTGAATTCCTTGTCAACCAGAAATGACGTCACGACCACCATCTTGGATCCCATGACAGCTGGAAGTGACATAGACGTGTTTGAATGACGTCAAGTATGATAATTTTATTTATTTATTTATTTGAGGCTGCGACAACATTTTTTCAAAGTTTTCATTTTGTCGCAACCATATTTTTAAAAAGATTTATTCTGTGACAATAACGATTTCTTTTCGTTTCTCGTGACAACGACCTCTTAAACCACATGTTTAGTGGCGACATTATTTTTTAAATAATTTTCTTTTTCTTATTTTAAGCCTTTAATTTGCAACTGATATAATTATTTACTAACGATTTTATTTCTAATTAATTTTATTATTTAATAATCACTCATATTTAATTAATTCTATTATTTAATTCAATATAGCATTTTTTAATGAATGGATTTTGGGTAAATGTTTTAAAAATAACACCACATCTAGGATTTGAATCTCCTATCTCTGGCATGAGACACGCTCACGTTTACCCACGGAAAGCGTGGCTCACACAAAGCCACGGAATTACCACTTGAATACTGTTATTTGACCTTGCCTAACAGCGAAAACAACCATAACATTATTAAGGATTACGCATGTGCAAGCCTGTCATAGCGTACTTAACGCCGTTTCGCGTCTTTGTGCCTCCGCGACCAGGAACGAACACTTTTATGAAGACCAGTCAGCATCTCGTTAACAAGATGCGCCTTCTTTATAATTTTTGCCGATTATGGCGGCGCTTTGCTTTGTGGATACCTAAAGCCCTCGGCCTTGAGCTGTTCCAAATACAGGTAAAATCCAGCTGGTTGCATGCCTGATTCAAAGCTTCGATCAATGGTCAACAGTGCCTGCCACGTGATAAGTTTTCTGAATTTGAATGTCCTTCACTTTTCTATTAATGACACTCATACGAAATGTGTTCTTAACTATTCTGGTTATTATGAAGACAATAATTATGATGAAAAAGCTGCCAAATCTTCTCTTTTCTTAAAGACACTGAGACTTACAACATAAGATGCGTACTGGAATATCTGCCGCTGCTAAACTAAGAAGGCTGGAAATTATTGTGCTGACGGCTGAAAAAAATCTTCATCGTGACCATATCATCGATGACTTCATCGAGATCCTAACAAATCGAATTTATTCAAGAAGACATGACCTGAAACTGCTTCTTTACAACATGAGAAGAAAAATAAAAAAAAATCAAGAAGTCTGCTAAACTGGCTATGACTAGCAAAAAATGACTCGGACACTACTCGGCACCAGGTGAACATAGACAAAGACCCCAACAAAATTTACCTAGAAGACATCAGCCCAGGCTATTATTCCTGATCCTTCAACAACAGCAACAGCAACAACCCCCAAAAAACAGTTCGCGTTCTTAAATTTTGATATCCTAATGATAATAAAATGAAATATCAAGATGAAATTAAGAGCTCTGAAGCTGTCGCTTCTGACACCATGTCAACTATGGTTGGTTTATTAAGATATGGCAAAGCATTCGAAGGCTATCTGCCTAAGGGAAGGGATGCTTTTGTGGAAGACTTTTCTGAAGGAAACTGGCTCGTATACACGTTAACAATTCATGCAGCCACCCCATTCGCCGAGATTCGAACCCCGGACCGAACTACTTGCGTTCAGCGACTTTACTGTTCGGCCGCTGGTGGGCAATCAACTCTGGAAAAAGTGATTAAAAAAAATTCGTTAAGGACAATCCACCTTTGGCAGGTTTCTGTTGACGCATTCTGTAAGTGTAAAAAAAAAACTTTTGTCCGAGAAATGCCGAGAGAGTATGACGCATCGCGCGTCAGCCAAGCTGTTGTCTTTTCCCTTCTGTAATAGCGCTGTAATGTTACTGGATGATAGAAATCTATGTTAACTTTCCAAATAAATTTTATAAAGACAACCGGTCTTTGTTTTTCCAACTCGGAAGCTCGGCGGCATTACAGCGGTTATTCTTAGTGCAATAATTTTCAAATGTGTTTATTCATTTTTTGGTAAGTACAATAAAATTTAATCAAATCTATATCTTCAGATCTTTGAATAAAATTAATGGCACACTGTAAATTAATTAGCTCCATTTATATATTTTCTGGTGAGTTATTTATGTTCGTTTCCAACGGTTATGAAAATAATATAAACACGGACGTCAACTAAAATCTTGAAATCTTTGCAACAGCATATTTGCAAGAAATGCATAATCGAAATGTGTTAGCGAGCCACATACAACGGGGGTCCTCAAGGGTTGATGCAGTCCGCTGATTGCCAGTCTGAGACTACTGCTTTTATTGGACTTGGCTAAATAAAATGGGTGGAAAAATAATGTTGTATTGACTTACATAACTTCATTTCGAAAAACGAAGTGATAAAATCATAAATATTACAACCACTAAGAACCGGCAACCAAGCCCTGTAGAACATAATAGTGTTTCGGAAAACCTTTCTTTTAATTTGAGAGGGGGAAAAAAATAAAATAATGACAAAATAAAACCCCTCTCTGTCTCTCTCTCTCTCTCTCTTTTTTTTTTTTTTTTTTTTTTGAAATGGTTTACTTCGGTTTTCCAACACTCAAAACAACATTCGTTACCGTGAAAAATTGCATTTTGTTCTACCTTTCACCTTTGCCTTCTAGAAACGCTGAGATTTGCAAGAAAATAGTTTCTTGAACTCATTATATACTCAGCGCCACATGGGAAAAATTTTGAGTTCGCACACATTTCATCATTAGTATTCGATTTCTAGTCAAGTACTTTTTTTTCTTTTCTTTCCTCTAATCGAAAGTGAGATGAAAATGCTGAGTTCCAACACATGTTATCAGGAGCAAAGATAACCCAACTGCATTACACCAGCTGTTACGCTTGATCTCACCTGCTCGTTTCGAGAGTTAACATTTCGGGGTTATACCTTATATTTATAGTTTAATTTTGGTGAAATTTCACGAACACCCAACTCTCGACGGAGTGAAAATAGCGCTGAAACTTGAGCATGTGTATATCCATAAATATGCACTGGACTGATCCCAGAAATACAAGCGGATTTATGGGGCCGCACGTGTGCAGTTGCGATGGAGCCTTAAATTCATTAACTAATTAAAAAAGTAGGCATACTATTAATCCTAAGATAAAAAGTCCTCTATAACTGGGCTCACTAGCGGCCGAGTGGTAAAGTCGTTAAATACTGGCAGTTCGGCCCAGGGTTTGAAACACGGCAAACTGCTTGACTGCATGGACGTTTTCGTGACTTTTCCCTTCCGTAACGTGCATATGAGCCACTTTCCCTTAGAAAATCCTCTAGGAAGGCATCCCTACCCTTAGGCAGATAGCCCTCGAGTGCTTCATAATCAAGAAAACCAAACCAGCCTCTAAAACTCAAGTAAGATATCCTCTTCCCATTTCGAAAATGTTCCACTCTTTGCACAAGATTTGTTAGTAATCTTTCAAACTTGTTTTTAATCTTTGAAGAACATGCGACTTTTAATTATTTGACAAAAAATGTATACATTCGTAACAGAATCCACTCATAGAAGATTGTATATTGCTAACGTAATGCATAAATTTATTTTTTCTCTTCCTAGCTTTTCCAGAGCTAGTTTCTGAAAATTTTGCATATCTTCTTATAATTTTCGCCTTCTTCTGTTATACGTAGTTTTAGAATATGAGGGCTTTATTGGTAAATTTTATTTCTTTGATTATTTTTATTTTTGTTCATTTTCCTCTTTCATTCAGTGTATTCAATTTCTATTTGCATTTTTGTATTTAACATTTCATCCATTTTTTCCCCGTCCATTTATTATTTGAATTGTATTTTACGCAAATTCATCGTTAAGCTACTTGGACGTAACAAGTGTCCTCACACTTAAGAAACTTTCCAAATATGTGATTTCTCCTTGCTTTTCTTATTTATCTTCCAGCTCATCAAAACATTATTTACTGCTGATGCGCTCCATTTTTCCAAATCCGGTTCTTTTTTTCTCCCCCCCTACTCCTTCGTTCCTCTGATGTCCAGACTGACTGAGGTCAGGGCTCATTTACGTGAAATGCTCCTAGGGCTTTATAAGATAAATGACTGGGAGCTCGACGTGTCCGGCTGAATTTTCGTCAGATACTGTAATGTTAATATTACTATGATTCTTATTGTAACATAAGTTTCTTTCAAAGAAGTAGATTCATAGTTATAAGTAGTGTATCTGACTACTTCTATGTTATTGTCGTACTGTAACCGCCGTCTTTAAAACTCCCATAATTTTCCATGTCTATTTTTGGATGATAAAATTAGTTGAAAAAAGGAGAAAAATATGCGAGGAAATAAGGTAATTAGTGCTATGAGGTATGGGTTCGTGGATGTTTTAATAAATAACCATTTCAGGTAAGCAAGGAAAAAACTAAGGATTTATTGTAATCAGTAAGTATTTAGCTGTAGCATCTCAAATGGAATGCGGAGGGGGGGGTATTAGATAAATTCTTCTTAGCACATGAGCAATATTGTAAGTTCCCAGTATAATTTTCAGAGTAAATTCGAAAGTGTAATTTAGCTAACTTCCTTTGCACACCAGTCTGTCAGACCTAAGTATGCTTAATTATATACATACTATGTCATAGGAAATGACTTCTCATGGCTCTAGGAGTCGTATTTAGCCTATCTGAAGACTTCTAGAGACTTCAGTGCATCACTAGGAAGGGCAGTTTTCAAGCAAACAGCTTAATTACTAGAGTGGAGTGAAAAGGGGAAAAAAGTTTTTTTCAATAATAAAATTTAAAAAAAATATTATTTCTTGACCCAACAGATTCAGTTCGGTTCAGGTTCTGTTCGTTTTTTTTACCAAAACCATCGCTAGCTTGGTGATATCACACCAATTTAGCTAGATAATCATTTACTCAGTGTTAAATAGACTTGCGCCTGTATTCTTAAACTTCCATAAAATCGCAATATTGGCAAAAATCGGTAAACTTCGCGAAGTTTGCAATTAAAGATATACACAGTAGAAATTTGCAGCTCAGTCGTGCGTCCTCTTCAGGTTCTACATGAGGTAAATAAAATAATCAATGTTAATGAAAACATCAAACTATTTTTAACAATGTTTTTTAATGATTTTTTTACAACATTTTTGTTTCCTGACCCAACTTATGGTTGTAAATGATAAAAAAATATTAGTAAAAAAGCTTCAGCTTAATCACTCGTCATCTTCAGGTTCCACAAGAGAACCAAAGAAATTCAGCTTGCTGTCGAACTTCGTGAATACGTTCCGGGACTTCGATTGCGTATGAATCCATCCCTGGCTTTTGCACCATATGTTGCCAATGACGCATCTGTCACCAGTCTGACATGGCTGTTTACTATTTGAGAATGGCGAGGGAACTTTCCTATTTCAAAACTGAGAATCCCTCCTAATCAATCTGATGTCCTCATCTCTGAGGTTCAAGGTACCCAGTGTTTGCAAGGGATTGCTCAAGTGAAGCATCTCAAAATATTCCTCTGCTTTGAAATTTAATTTGAGACGCACAAATTATCGTATTTCCCCCCTTCCAAGGAAGTTTTTCTGACTTTCGGTATTCTTCTGAGGCCATGTTCCCACATATGTGCTTCTTCATCTTTCTACCATCGCCAACAGGATGTTTTCAGAGTGAGCAAAATAACAGTTCCTCTGAAAAACTTTGTGAAAGATTGCCTTAAAATTTTCTTGCAAGAATGAACTTTTTTTTTATCATTCCGTGAACAAGACGTGCTTCGTGTGTTGCTTTCAAGATTTTCTTTATTACAAACCAGGATGGCACATGAATTTTTATAACATATTCGGCTAGCACCTTCAAGTCATCTGTTGGTTCGGCGGTTGATGCATAAAGGCGAAGAATTCTGTTGGCTGTTGCCTGTAGTGAGCCATCTTGAGTGGACTATCTTCCCAGGACTCCTGTTTACTTAGTCTGAATGGTACTTTTCCGAGGATACTGCTTAGGAAACATCAACGAGGTATTTGTGGTGAGTACTGAGGTCTTTTTTGTCAATTTAGGATAGATCATCTGAATTAGGCACATAACCTGTCACAGGAAGGGTTTCATATGTTTTCATGGATTTTCCTATTGTTCCATAAAATTATTGTGGCCCAGATGTATTTCCATCAATCTCCTGGAAAAGATGATGAAGAGACAATTCATTGTTGTGCAAGAAGCATACAAACCAATGCAGTTTATGACCAACAAAGATCTCAAAAATATCAGTAGTAGCATATTTTGTTATTAAATTTGATATTTTGGTGTGGGAAGCAATTTCTCGCCTTAACAATGGCGCTATTGACAAAGCAATTCATGAGAAAAGAATAAAACCGTTAAAAAAGTCAATACAGATATTCATTTGAGGTGTGGAACCTCAAAATGTCAATATTTTGGGCTGAAATTTGAGCACAATTTATTCTAGCTCATTTGGAACCATATAATAGACTCAGGGAATATGAATTTTCAAAAAGATTTTTTAGCTCCACCCTATTAATTACCTGACCAGTGGAAGAAATCTAGATTGTTCCGTGCGTACGTGTTCCTAATAGATTAAATACACACAGAACCGATCATAGCTTAATAAAATTTATTTTACCAAAGGAAACACTTCACAGTCTTGGAACTTTCCACACTAATATTTGTACAGGTCTTTTCAATATCACCAAGTACAATCAGTAGTTACATTTCAAACTACTAAGAACGTAAAACACAGCGTAATGCAAAACGCATCTAAAATGTCAAAGCTCTTACTGAGGTATCTCAATACTCTGAACGCACGCTGAACTAAACAATTGAGAAACTGATGATTTCTCCGGCCTTATATAGCTTTCCCCCGACCACGAAGAAATGCCTGGTACTTTCTCGAAATTAATGGAAGGATATGAGAGTCAGATACGGTTAAGTTACATATAGGATCAATTGCAGTTATTCAATAACAATGCCCATTACAGTTATACAGGAACGGGACCCAAATGTTGCCACTTGGTACTTAAGTTTGGCGACTTTTGGCGATTTCTCGCCGAATTTGGTGACAAAATTTTTTTACCAAAACCATCGCTAGCTTGGTGATATCACACCAATTTAGCTAGATAATCATTTACTCAGTGTTAAATAGACTTGCGCCTGTATTCTTAAACTTCCATAAAATCGCAATATTGGCAAAAACCGGTAAACTTCGCGAAGTTAACAATTAAAGATTGCCACTAAGGCTAATTTGGAGCGTTTTTGTCCACATTTTGAGCTTCGGCTGAGCTATTTTAGTAATTTTAACCTTGTTGGATTCAGAATTGAAAGATCTGGAATTCTCAAACACTCATATACTAGCATATAGGCAGAAGTTATGGCATATGTGCCATATCCATTATGTTATGCTTTTTAACATAATGGATGTGTTAAAGAGAAGTGGATAATTGTATTTGGTCCAGCTATATCGAAACAAGAGCTTTAATACCAACAACAATTTATCTGTAATCCTTTTAAATTTATATTTCTTGTTAGGTTGGATATAATGAACTTGGTAATTACAAATAATGCAAGCCCTTCTGTAGATATCCCAGGAGCAATTAAACATGAATGAAGAATATGTAACATGAATGAAGAACATGCCAAACATGAATGAAGAGTTTTTAGCTAACTTTACAATGTATATTTTACCGTGAAAGACCGAAATTGGAGAATGTCGACTTTCACCGGAGAATGTCAACATTCACCAAATACGTCGGTGAAAGATCGAATATTTCTTTACATTCTTGTACATTCGGACCCTCACCGGTGTATGTCGCCAATCACAGATATGCTCTGGTGTAGGTCGAAAAGAGAGGAGTATATGTACACGCTGCCATTCCAAAAGGAAGTGTTCCACAAATAAATGCAGTTGTAAAAGCAAGGGCCTCTTGTGCAATTCAAAGTGTCATAATAGTTTAAGTTGTTGCAATAAATAAGATTTGAATCACATAATTTGGTAAGTTTATAACTTCTATTATTTTCCTTTCTCATTTTGAATGTACTGTGTGTTTTAAGTTCTTATGTTCTTAAGTTCTTATTCTGAGTCTCAAGTGCGTTTTTTCGCGAATGAATTACGGAGAAGGAAATATAATATTCTTATATGTTCAACATTCACCATTAGTACATGGTGAATGTCGACATTCACCGGTGTAAGTCAAAAATAAGAGTATTTGGAAAATATTTCGGACATACACCAAGCGACTATGTGAATGTTGACATAAACCGGTAAAAGTCGACATTCTCCAGATTTCGGTGTTTCACCGTAACATATATTAACATATATACCATTTATCAGGCCAGTGGAGTAGAACTCTTCGGCTTCTATGCGAATAATTTCTGCCTCCACTGCCGATTTTCAGCGCATCAAGGAAAAAATGAAGAAGGGGGATATTAAGGATTCCAAATGCCAACTTTTAAATAATGACGACTTTTATGAATTAAAACACTTTCTTAGGATACCAAAGGGACGCAATCGAATTTTTTTGCTGATAAGTTTAGGAAACGGCCTTTTGTTTTTAGGTCGGCTGAATGGTGAAATTTGCAGATTTGTAACAACAGTTTTATTTCGTGCTTAGGACTTCAGAATATTCTGACTGTGTAAAAAAAGTTCATTACAGTTCTTAGAATTTCTGCATTTTCAGTAAGAACAGGAATTTAGAACTGTTTCTAATTATTTTGTCGGTTATAATGCTTCTTTGTTATTAGAGTTATAATTAAATGTGTGAAATATTTAGGTTGTGATGTTGAGAGGCCCCAACTTGTCAGCAATAGTAGTAGTGACTGTTATGAACTGGAAATTACACAGACTCTTAAGAAGGGTTTAACTCCCTTTTTATTTCACTTTAGAAGTCACAGTTGCGTTCACTCGACGCTCACAAACTACGCCGACCTGGCGGTTAAACAAAAATGGTAAAGAAGAACTAAAAATGAATGACAGGATGAATAACTAACGAAGTCACTATCTACGAGGCTCTATAATTGTAACTATCTTAACCGCGTTCTAAGATACAGCTGAGATTCAGCAAACTTTCTGATTAAGAATTTGAAAGATTCAACGAACTGTCGAAATAGGCACACAGGCCGAAACGCACGGTTCTTAAACTTTCTACCAAGCAACCTTCACGCTCGTGATTCAAGAAGCACACTTAAAATCTCGCTTCCCTTCTATTTAAACTCAATTACTTCTGCTAAAAATTTGAATACTCTGCGCGTTCTACTATGATTTACATACTCTGGCATTGACAATTCCAGGTGAAAGTAAAGGCTTGACAGGAAAGATAGCTTAAAATAAATGTTAGTTAAATATAAACACTACAAGGTCTATTGAGTTTTGATAGAATTGGTAAATATCTCTTCTATATTTGATAGAGAGTTCAGTGTTTTATATTTGCACATAAGAATAAACATCTGAGGATGTTTTGTAACTTTTTATAGGATCTGAAATTATAACTGCCTTGTACAGAATAACTTCTGTATATCATGTCCATCACGATTGGGTATCAGTTTCTGTTTTCTAGTAGATGTTCTTAACTATTTTAAGCATTGTGAACTATTACAGTCAATTCAACTTAGAGCAGATTTATTTTATTATCTGGCAAATTGGAATATACTAACTGTAATGAAAAATTGGTTGCAGTATTTGAAACATGTGCATTTATATAGTATGATGGATTAATAACTATACTGTAATGAAAAATTAGTTACAGCCTTTGAAACATGTGCATTTATATGGTATAATTGGTTGGTATGTGATATGTACTGAATAATTTTTGGTATTTCATGTTTGTAACAATTGGGAATCGGTTCCTGTTTTTCCGTAGATGTTTTTAATTATTTGAAGAAATTGGGGAATATTATAGCCATTTTTCAAGAATGATTAGCTATATTTGACTATCTGTTCTTATATTGTAGGAATACCTGTCAATTTGTATAGATTGAAATTGTTTATTTGTGCTATTTATAATTGTATAATAGAAATTTATTATTTTAACTGCAATGAAAAAATTAATTGCAGTTTTTTTTTAAACATGTAGATTTGTAGTATGTTTGATTGGGAAATATTCTAACTGTAATAAAAAATTAGTTGCAGCATTTGAAACATGTGTATTTTTATGGTATGATGATTGGTAAATAATATGTACTGAATAATTATGTATTTTACGTCTATTTTAATTGGGAGTTAGTTCCTGTTTTCCATTAGACGTTTTATTTTAGAATATGTACTTTATATTGTTGGAATACTAGTCAATTTGTATTGACTGGAACTGTTTAACAAATCTGTAGTTTTGCACAATTTAGAATTGTAATGAAAAATTTAAGAATTAGTTTCCTTCTTTTTTTTTTTTTATCATCTGAGAGCCAAGTTATTATTTACAAAGCGTTTGCTTCTGTGGATAATAGTAAAATAGTGTACATATTACAATGAACTTCCCAACTGCAATTTCATGATTGCTTGGCGGATAATTGCGACACAGTGTGCAAATTGCTATGGACACACATAATGAGGTGTGCAAACTGTTAAAGACACGAAGTTATGATGTATCGAAGTGGACAAGTAGTATTTACGTGAACAATGAACTTAACAAAAGTGTACTTCGAATTTATCAAAAGTTAGAATTCAGTTTATATGAACATAGAATAGCCTCCACAACATCATATACTTTGGGCTATGGAACTATCAACTGCCTGAACTGATGTGACTGGCCTACTCTTGCAAAAATAATACGGACACACATCATTAGGTGTGTAACTGATAAGAACATGAAGTTATGACGTATTGAAGAAGACATAGGTTTAAAAACTGGTTAATATATAAGTTCCACTCTCCACAACATAGATCCTATCCATGACAATGTAATTATTAATTGATCGTATATTTATTTTTCATACGGATTATTATTTAACAATTTTTGTATAGATGACATTGTCAATTTAGCATTGTAATATTACTATCATTGATTCAGTGAATGCCGCTGGCGGTTTCTTTTCCGTCGCATGGACATATAACTCTGATTGGTGTAGAACCTTAGGTCGGAGGTCCATGCGACTGCGTTTCAGTTAGTGACGGAATTACGAAGTGGGAAGCACATTTTACCTCTACTTTTGAAGGTCTCTTATCTTAAGATACAAGGTATGCTTATTATTTTTTTTATTAATTTATTATCGGGGGGGGATTCTGTGGAACTTTCTTCTTCATCTTAAGGTGCAAAGTATATTTACTAATTTTTTTAATTAATTTATCATTTAGGGTCCTTGTGGAATTTTTGGAGGTTCTTAATCTTCAAGGCAGAAGGTATGTTTACTACTTTTTAAAAATTAGTTAATGATTTGAGACTACATAGGACTTTCGGATGTCTCGCATTTCAAAATACAAGATATGTTTACTGCTTTTTAAAAATTAATTAACGCTTGGGGACGTGGGGTTAAAAATTAATTAACGTGAATTTTTGGAAGTCCTTCATCTTAAGATGCAAGGTATTTTTTTTAATAATTAATGATTGGGGAACCCGTGGAATATTTTAAGGTCCTTCATCTTAAGAAATAAGGTACATTTACTACTTTTAAATTAGTGAATGACTTGGGAGTGCCGGAACCAATCACAATTCAGTTTGCTGGACACCAGAACTTCATCTCTCAATTCCTCTTTTCTTTTTGCACTGTAATTATTTGCAAGACTTTTTTCGTCAGGAATTGATCAAGAGATTTTTTCCTTTTTTGGTGCAGTTCCAAGCACACCCTGTCTGCATGCATATTTGTTTCAGAGGCAAAAACTGCATTACGATTCTATATACATATAATTTAAAGTTTAGCTGCATAAATTTAGCTCATCAGAATATGCAAGAGATCGATATAATTTCGAACCCTTATGCGACAATATATTGTATCAGGCCAGCGCCAGAGCCAATATGGCCGCGGGACAGCAGGCTTTAAGGAAAGCAAAATTTTAAAGGGGCGGTGAAAAGCCTAGCTCTAGCCCTGACTTTTTTGTACCTCTATTTATGCTACTCTGTCAGGTCTCATGTACTAAGTTTTTAATTGCATGATTTCATATAATTGGAATATTCGTATGATAGATCTTTTTGCAACCTAACAGAACTAATTTGTTCCGAAATATGTAAGCATATGCTCGTAATCAGCTCATTTCGATATTTATCGCTGAGTCGAAGCTGCTCTGCAAACAGGCAGTTCCGATACATAACGCTCGTATCATTCATTCTCAAGGTCGTAAAGAGAAATGAGCAGTGTTCTGCATATTCTACTCAACATTTTCCCGCCCTTCTCTTCAAGTGTATTAGGACGTTAGGAAGAGGGAAGGGAAAAGAAAAAGCAAAGCTTTCTCATCAGAAGAAACTTCAGAAAGTTTTTTTTTTTTTTTTTGTTCCTTCAACAGAAAAAACTTGTTCTTGAGCAAATATTTCTATTTACCATAGAAAGGAGATTATCACAAACCGTTTCCTTGGTACAAATACCGAAGCCGAATCCTTATAATAGTAATGAAAAAAATGCTCGTGATAATGGCAGGATTGGGTGTAATTTACATTCTTTCAACTTTGGACCAAGTAATAGGTTACGTAAGTGGTTTTACGAGAAGCATGGATTAAAAGAGCTTCAAATTCCATAGCTCTCATACAGTTAATTGACTAAAATATTATTGACTAAAATATATAAATAAAATATATATTGACTAAAATACATATTGACTATATAAAATATATATTGACCAAAATACTTCGGTATAGGATTATTTAATAATTATTTTTCCCAGTTGTAACATGGTAACTTTTTTTGTCTTTACTTGAGGAGTGAATCACTTGGATTTCGGCAAAGCACGAAAGGGCTATCTAACATAAGGAAAAGGATGCCTTCGTAGGGGACTTTTTAAGAGAAACTGGCTTATATTTACGTTACACACAATGAAAATCATGAAACCTATCAAGCAGCCAACCCGTTTGCTGGGATTTAAACCTGGGTCGAATTACCAAAGTTCAGTGATTTTACCGTTGTGCCGATGGTAGGTTGCATGTTATTTAAAACTATCTTATATCATATCATAACATTTAAAGAATTTTTAACTTAATAACGTGCTATATAATATTATCCCTCAACGACGCGCTTATAAAGGAGACTCAAAGTTATCGAACAAAAAATTTCACAGTCTGATAAAAAAAAAAAAAAAAAAAAAAAGACAGTGAGAACATGATGAAAAGCGAATCAACGTAGAAGGGAGGTACATTCAAGCTAACAGATACTGAATATGTTCAGGCAGTGGCTTGAAGCTCAAAATATGGATTCCAGCAAAATTCCGCAACTATTAACTATATTTTAAAGTTTAATAATTGTTGCGTATTTATGTTTTCTACGGATCTCCTGAAAAAGCAGATCAAATGAAGAAGAATATTTTGAGCTTTTAATGCAACTCTAAGCCATAAATATTTTTACTAATAAAAAGAAACCGTCTTATAGCTCATGGCAGAGTCAAAAGATATTGCTATAGTTTGTTCAACACAAGAGGAGATATCATGGATTTGGTGTAAATTCACGTCGTAAGAGAAGAAAGTAGTTCGTTCACGAAAGCTTTAAATTACTTGGTGTCCATTAGAAATTTAATTTAAAAACACGTTTATTCAGTCTCAACTGACAGCGAGGCTTCTTACACTTCTTAATAGCATCGCCAAAAGTCAGCATCGTCATGACAGTTTTCTTAGTGTTACGAAGAGTTGAGCTTGATTTAAACAATGTCCTGTCTTACTTTGATTCATGTTATATATATATATCCACTTAGACTAGAACATTATGTAAATTAAAGCGCACGCAAATGATTTTGAAAGTTAGCGAAGATAATTGCAACTCATGCCTTGTTGAATGAATAGCCATATCTTGCTGTTCGAAACTACTAGAGACGTCCAGTCATGTGTGAAGAAACAGTTTAATATTTTACAAGAGGTCGCAGAGGTTCTCATTACCGTACGAGATTGGTAAATTCTCCCTTCCGTAACGATTAGTTGAGGATAATATTGTTTTAGATTGTTTTAGATTTGATGTTCTTGTTTGTACATTCAAGATAGATAGGCCACCCTGGTCGGTACAGTAATTAGTGATGCGAGCTGTCATATGATTGGGCCTAAACTCGAATCTCAGAGAAGGCCCGGATGTTTGTAAGGTTCGATCGCGGATGTTTGTAAGTGTATAGCATCTTTGCGACATGGAAGCATTTAAAGCACATGGCGAGAGAGTATAATTGGTAAGAGTGGTTTGATGCGGTCGCCGCTTTTTCGGATGGCCCAAGCTTTCCTTTCCCCATCGATGACGAATAGCTGATAGCTTTGCACTTTGTAATCGATTACGATGTCTCGATACTTTGTTTACGTTTTATGCGGAATTGTGGTAAGGTTGCATATGGAAAATCTTGCCGAATTGGATAAGAGCCGCTCTTCATATGTAATTTTTTTTCCTTGCTGTATACGAGAGTGGACGCAGTACGAATAAATCTCTATGCTACAGTCAATTATTTACATTATTCGAATTAATTCATCGTGAGAACTTTAAAAGACGTAATAAACAGAAACTTAATCATATTGCTGATACAAAAGTATTGATATGCTTTGTTCAATTCTCTTGTTAATAAAAAAACAGCAATTGTGTATGTAATGACAGTAAAAAAAGAAATAGCGAAAATTTATATATATGTCTGTATTGTTGCCTAAGTAGTAATAATGCATGATTATAAAATAAATATTAAAATCTACTGAAGTAATAATTGCATATGTTAGAACACAAGAAAAGAATCTGAATTTTTATTTATTTCAATGACCCGTATTTTTTTTTTTTTTTTTTTTTTTTATTATGTTCACATTCTTTTTTAAGTTTCCTCCAAACAGCAGAGATGCGTGTCCTAAATTTTGTACTCAGCAACACAAAATTATGTTCAAAGAAAAGAAATTCATAAATTCTGCATTACCTACGATTGCTAGTCAAAGAAATCATGTTTTCCATTTCCCCACATCGAAAAATTATACTGGGGGGGGGGGGAAGAAACCACTTCATTTGGCATTTGATGTTTTATATCAATAAAATTCCCATGGTTTTAACCACTGATTCCAATTTTAATCCCTCTTCATTGTTAGCTTTTAAGGAAATTTGTTTCTTATTTGCATTTTGGTCTCTTTCTGTCAATAGTGGTATTAAAGATCTGGTTTTT
Organism: Stegodyphus dumicola; assembly: GCF_044657685.1. NCBI lineage: Eukaryota > Metazoa > Arthropoda > Arachnida > Araneae > Eresidae > Stegodyphus > Stegodyphus dumicola. Next base: position 36,137,893 of record NC_140775.1, read on the forward strand.
ATCATTTAACCATACTCTCCAGTTTCTTTCTGTTGCTTCTCTTTCCCACCCAGTGTGCATGCCGTGCTGAATGCATTATTTCAGATTCAAAATGTATAGACAGAGAACAGTACCAGGACGACAAAAGTGGTAATTTAACAACATAAATAACATTGGTATCAATTATCCCCTCCCTAAGACAACCACTTCCATAGAACAATTTTTATAGCAGCTGTATCTGGCTGTCTTACAGACAGTTCATTGTATTTTGTGATTTAAAATTTATTAGCTCGTTATAATACTGATGCAATTTAAAGTTTTTTCTTAGTTAGTTCAAACAACCCATGTTACTGATCAAAAAGTAGTATCTTATGATTTATAGTCATATTATTAAAAATTTCAAAATGGCTTTTGGAAATTTTCCTCCTTTCACAATGATTTGCAGTTCGGCAAAAAATCTTTCACAAGTTGGTCTTACTATGGGAAGTATTGAATTTTGTTTCCGAAACGATAACCAGTAATTTTGTTTAGAGTTAAAAATCATTTCTATGGTATATGCACATCTTTTTAGTTTTTAATATACTTCAGAAGTTCCTTTTCTTATCCCATACGGCATATGTAAAATAAGCTTATTTCCTTGTATTATTATTATTAAGCAATCCAGAAGAAGCCTTTCTGACAATTGATCACTGAAACTTACGCCGTACCTTTCTGTTAATTAGAAAATAATTTTGGATAATAAAATAAATATATTAGAAAAGTATTATATTATTGAAATATTTTAAAAAATATATTACATTAATGTATTAGAAATCTCTGTAATTTAAAACAAGCTTTCGTTCTTCATCTACATGTCCATTTCCGATACCCAAAGCCTAATTCCATCATAATAACTTATCTTTTACCCGGTCATTATTCAGCGAAACCTTTCTATTTGAAAATTCTGTATCATTGTAATAAAGGCCCAAGATACAACCTCCACCACCTGTGAAATGCATAGCTTTGTACAGGATCTCTGTGGCTGTTACTGGAAGGCACTAAATAGTATGTTCAAGCACTAAATAGGTTTCCTTATTCTCTGTTTGTTATTTAGTGTGTGACATATTTTTGTGTATGTGTATTTGATACTGTGTACATATATATATAATTTTGTCTACCATTGGAAATAAAAATATATGCATTACAAATCTGAGTTATTAAGCACATTAAGGCTGTTTACACCTTTCGTTCCAAAACAGATTTTCAAATTAAATACATTAGGCAATTTGTGTTTATCTACATTTGTGTCAATAATAATGTTTTTGTTGGCATTAATTTCTCTAAGTAATTTAAACATGAGGTTGTTTAAGGCCATTTTTTATCCATTCATTTATTGAAATATTTACATTTATTACTATTTTTTCCATTATATAATCAAAGAATTTTATATATGTTACAATTTATGGTATAGGCTTGTATATATGCAATATGAATTTTTTTTTTTTAAATTTTCCAAAAGAAAAAAATTTTTATCTTCTATTTATGATCTCATTATCGGATTGTGTTATAAGGTATTTCACTTGCCTTCGTAGCATGTCTACATGATCAGCACACTCGGCACATATTCGAGAGGTCCATGGTTCGAGTCGTGGAGAGGGCATTGCTCGTTTTTCACGTTTCTCAGCTTCCAAGAAAATCCTAATGTCTCTACAGTGTCTTCTTCAAAATAAACAAATAATCTGATCGAATTAAAATATTTTGGTCATTAAAACTTTTTAATCACTGCTGTTTACATTTACATTTCTTTTTTCACATAATTTGAAGTTTTCAAGTAGTTTGAAGGTTTTCAAACTATGTTTCAGAGAAATTTTAGATCTCATGCAACTCCTCTGCAGCATCTTCAAGTCAAAATCAAAATTTAAAACTATTTTTAATATCACTGAACATACTTAAAATAAAGAAATATTTTTTATTTTATTGTTACTGTTACAAAAAAAAATATTAAGCAGATCTGTTTTTATGATTAAAATTATAATGAAATAATGATTTTCTTTTCACTTTCTGCATAAAATGCACAAATTTTATATTTCAATTCTTTTTTAACATTTATTTTTCTGAGGATGGAAATGCTTCTCTCTAAAAAATTACAATTTCAGAGTTTTTTCTGAATTCACAGATTTGAAGACAGTTGGATAGAAAAGCCACAATTTTTGAAATGGATGAATAAATACAGCCCTGGCTTTTGTTATGTTTTATGTATTTAATAAATTTCCGCTCAACCGTTTATTCTTTAATTCTACCTAACACAATTAATGGATACTTGTTTCTAATATAGAATTTTAGCATCAGTTCTACATAATAACATTAGTAATCATTATTAACAAAATGCTTTGGCACTATGAACTGAGAATTTTTTCCTTGACTTTTATCTTTCAATACTTTAGGAACTGGTCATCGATTTACATCTATAATAAAAGAAATAAATGCTTGTATGAGTTTTAACATATTGTTAAAAATGCAATAAACCTCAGCTCCTTTGTTGCATGAATAATGTGAAACTCCCTGTTAAGTATCTTTTTAACATCTTCTATGTAACAGTATAGACTCCATGATTATTCCTTAAAATTGGAAGTATCAGAAATAGATGTAAATATGTATTGTCTTCTGCATTAATTTACTAAAATAATAGTGTGAATATCTGAATGGAATTATATGAAAGAGCTACAGGACACTATGTTTTCACGATGGTCATTCCACTATACTGGAAATATTAAATCAAACAATAAGTGCACGTAAAGATTCAGTAAGAGGATATACTCTCTTCTGTAACAATACATTTGACTGCAGTTGTTCCATATGATATTTCTATACAACATCCCAAAATCTTGGTAAATAACTTTCTAAACCAAGTTTACAGTAGAAAAAAAGTAGTGGAAAAATGTCGTAGTCATGTAACTGGGCTACCATACATAAAAATTAAGCAGTGTTACAAGTGTTTTTATCTTAACTGCCTGTTACAACCAAATAGCTAGATATGAGAAAGGACATGCAGTGTCAGTACAGCTGGATGATCCCTTTTACAGAGTTCCTAATTTGAAAACAAGTTAACCTGTAAAACTACACTTCATACTGGTTTGCTTTAGATTCATTCGGTAAAAAATATGCCATTAAAGTCTGTACCAATCAATCAATAAACCTTGTTACAAGCAAGTTTTTGTTTGCAGGATGCTGTTCATAATTGGTTTTCTTTTGGTGGTATAGCAACAGCGAAGGGAGAAAGATTCCGGGTTATTTAAATAATCAACTAACATAGCAAATTCCATTCTTCTGTAACTTTATAATTTGATACAGCTTTATTTTTTAGAATTTTATTCATACTACTATTTCATCCATTGCAGACGAATTCCACAAATGCATATTTTAAAATTAATTTCACATTTAAAAGAGCACGATTTGTTATAAAAATAAAAATTAGTTATAAAAATCATTGTAACTTGGACAAATACATACAAAAAAAGAAAAAGAAAAACATAAAAATGGGGATGCTGCTTATTAAAAACTGAAGAATTGTTATATGCACATACACATGGTTGACACAGTTTGGTGCATCCTGTGAAATTTGTTGTGGTAATATGGTAGCCAAAAAAAAAAAAAAAAAAAAAAAATTGTATTAAAATTATTAAGGTGTTGATGGCTATGCTAAGTTACACAAAACAAGGTAACGTACAATAAGAGCTATGTACCTTAGGTAAAGGGATGCTTTTGAGAAGGTATTTCTATGAGAAATTGACTTGTATTCACATAATACACGAGGAGAAACATGTATTATGAAATTCCCATACAGCTATCTTATCTGCTAATCTACTGTCACCAGTCAAAATAGACAGTAATGTAATATTATACAACTAAGTAGCATTGACTTATACATCACTAGAGAAATAAATACACTTCAGAAAACTTTCCTGTTTTCCGAAAGTGTCAATATCTTCATTATTATAACTTCCTGATATTTCAATGCATGTAATTTTATGGTGAACTATTAACTTAAACAGAATATTTTTTTGAATTGGTTGTGTTTAATTATAAGATTATTTTGAAAAACGTTGTTCGTGATAAAACTAAAGAATGAATTTTCTTTACACACTGACTGTTAATTTATTATATTTTAAATCAACAGATTGCAATTATACAATAAGACAGGATGAAAAATACAGTAGTCATAGAGGCAATTGTTGAGTTTCTGAAGAAACAATAACAATTTTCAAATCTAACACAGTATACCCTGTTTAATGTTTAATATAGTATGGAATGTTTTGTAAAGCATCAGCTATTTAAAAAAAAAAGTATGCAATAGCTGACAATGAAACCAAATAAAAAACAAACAGAACTCTATTACACGTTATGCAACAAAATTAATGAATATGAACGTCTATAAACTTTTTTTTTTTTTTTTTTTTTTTTTTTTTTTTTACTTGGACCAGATCTTGAACCATCAGCTATATATTAGGCAATAAAATTAATAAAAATTTATGTTGATAAGTACTTAAGAACAAATAGAACATAATGGCCAAACTTTTAACTAGATAACCAAATAAAGCGTTTACGTTCTAGACGATTTTATTTACTTCACATACATACATACATTATCTTTACATTTACTTTTATAACTTGTATCATACATAACATACTTTTATCATCGAATGATTTTCTATAGTAAGCAAATTTTTTTAACAGTTTCTACTTCGTGTCTTCAAAGTATTCCTTTAAATTGCAAGGTTTCGCGATATTCATTTTCGTTCTGACAAAGTTCATACACGAATACAAAACATTAGAACCTTCGTTATCGATAAACAACGGCTATTTCTTTATCCATGACATACGTCTGCCGATCGATAGTAAAAGGAAAGTTTGGGCCATCCGAAAAAGCGGCGACCGTTTGATGCATGGAGGTAGGAAGTAAGATGGAGTAGCCCTAAACAGGTTTCTCCCGTACCCTGCTTTGAAGCACTGGCGATCCCTACGTGGTGACCAAAACATTGTGTCATTTACCATTAAGTTCAATGGGGTTTGACGCGATCGGATGTAAATATTTTGTAATTACGTCGTATATATACATATAAATGTATATATTTTCTTTTTCTACAACACTTCAGAGTCCTAAGTACATGAAAACAACATATTTTTAAACAGCATTTCATTCTGAACGGAATTAAATGCTATACTTTTCACAGAATGGTTTAACGTGAATGAAATATTTTCACAAATTTTCGTTAACTACATAGAGCTTCTTCCTAAAATACTTTCTTAAATATGACATGATTTTTTGGCTTCTGAGGCATCTTGTAAATCACAAAATATAAGTCAATTTATAATTAATGCTCTATTCGGTTCATTTTAAATTAGAGAATTATTAGAAATTAGCGAAATACTTTAAATAGTACTTAACTTTCTCTGAACATTTCTGAAAGGAATAAAATAAGGATTTTAATTTTAATTAACCCAAATAAGTAAAACGTGCCCAAAGTGATTATTTTTCAGATATATAAATTTAAAACGATGAGTTTAAAATGAGCAGCAGTAAAGGCTCTCCTCTAAAAAATTTTAAAAGGTACATGTTACAATAATATATAGATATTCTTTTATTTAAAACATTTTGGTGTTTGGAGCATAAAATAAAAGTAGCGAATACTCTGTCAAGGGTATCGAAAGACGTATACAATTTTAAAGGTACCGTAAGGTATTTTTCATTCTTTAAGCATAACATTTTTTAAAAAATCTATATTTTTGTAGTTCAACAGCTTAGAATTTTATAAAAAAAATTCATAATCAAAATCGCTGTTGTTAGTTATCGAAAAATAACCATGTGATTTTTGCGCAAATGTCGCTAAACTATGCAAATTGCTATTATCCATCACACTATGAATGTTTCTTTCATGCGAAAGTATCCCTTTTTCGATTTGTATGGAACTGTCCTGGGTCGAAATACTATCAGAACACTGTCAAGCGAGCTTCTGAATGTAAACAAAGAACACCCCATCTGGTGACCGAAGCTTCGAAGCAGTGCTTCACTTCTAGTGCCGGTTGGCCACTCCTTCCTTCTTACCTCCATAGTTTGATCATGGAGGTAGGAAGTAAGATGGAGTCGCCCTAAACAAGTTTCTCCGTACCCTGCTCTGAAGCACCGGCGATCCCTACGTGGTGACCAAAACATTGGGTCATTTACCATTGAGTTCTATGGGATTTGACGCGTTCGGGTGTAAATATTTTGTAATTACGTCGCAAATATACATATAAATGTATATATTTTCTTTTTCTACAACACTTTCAGAGTCCTAAGTATGTGAAAACAACATATTTTTAAACAACATTTCATTCTGAACGGAATTAAATGCTATACTTTTCACAGGACAGTTTTCTCAGAATGGTTTAATTTGAATGAAATATTTTCACAAGTTTTCGTTAATTACATTAGGAAAAAAAAATAAGGTAATTCGATTTTATTCGGTTAAGGTACAAAAATTAAGATCAAAGTTTATTGTATTATTAATATTAAAATTATGCATTATTTCTTTTCTATTTATAGAGCTTCTTCCTAAAATACTTTCTTAAATATGACATGATTTTTTGGCTTCTTTTAAATCGAAAAATGTAAGTCAATTTATAATTAATGCTCTATTCGGTTCATTTTAAATTAGAGAATTATTAGGAATTAGCGAAATACTTTAAATAAGTATTTTGCTAATTCCTAGTAATTAAATAGGTATTAAATAGTATTTGACTTTCTCTGAACATTTCTGAAAGGGAATAAAATAAGTTTTTTTTTTTTTTAAAGTATTATTTAAAACTTGTAACTGAGTTATTATAAAATGTAAAGGGAATAATTCTTTTAATTATACTTATCAGATTTTTTTTTTACCCTTCATTTCAACAATACATATTCCAAAACTCTTTATTACGTTCTTAAGTGCGCATCTCATAGCATTTGCTTTACAATACCTTTTAACAGATTGCTTTCCAATACGAACAATTCTTGCTTAAATAGTTTTATAACGTATTTGTGAACAGGATTTCAATTTATGTTTACAATTCAATATTAAGGTTATTATATATTTAGATAACATTTATAATCATTATAAATTAGATACATTTAATCATTAGATTTCTTCACAGTACTTTCACAGTTGTTTATAAGTGAATAAATTCTTCATTTCAAATACATTTATAAATAATTTAATGAATATTTAAGTATTTTGTCAAAGGCAGATACATGCTTTTTGCAAGCACATGCATAAATACCCATACATATTTCCTATTTATCATTTCCGGCATGTGCAAATCTTTAATTTCTGTGCATTCACTATATTTTTCGTGTAAAGTAATTTACACTAATTTAGCATACACCCGAAAGTTTTACATAAAAATATATATGAATATAATTTGAATGAAAATTATAAGTATTATTTTTAATACCCACTCAAAGGTCAGTTTTTCTTCAAAATTCCTCCACGATGGCATCTCTCTCTTTAAGCAGATACCCCTTGCATGCGTTACTCTATTTGATAAAAACTTAATCTGACCTATGTGCCTAATTACAAATATTTTAACATACATAATTTTATATTTACATTTAGCCATCAAGTTTCAAACTTTTCAAATCTTCTAGAAAATAAATTTTGGCAGATCTCTTTTAGCAATTTTCTTAAAATGTATATTTTTGTAGTGCAACAGCTTAGAATTTTATAAAACAAATTCATAATCAAAATCGCTGTTGTTAGTTATCGAAAAATAACCAAGATGTGATTTTTGCGTAAATGTCAGTAAACTAGACAAATTGCTATTATTCATCACACTATGAATGTTTCTTTCATGCGAAAGTGTCCCTTTTTCGATTTCTATGGAACTGTCGTGTGTCGAAATACTATCAGAATCTTGTCAAGCGAGCTTCTGAATGTAAACAAAGAACACCCCGTCTGGTGACCCAAGCTTCAAAGCAGTGCTTCACTTCTAGCGCGGAATGGCCCCTCCTCCCTTTCCTACCTCCATGAGTTTGATGGTAAGGGAAGAAGGGTGACAGACGCCTGAAGCCATTACCAGGAAGGTTCTCCTTCAGAATTGGAACGGAAATGGACAATGTCGTGGTTTCATCTATAAGGTGCCCAAGGCGCATGGCAAAAAGGAAGCAAACTTGCGTTTTCATCAGCAGTAGAATTTCGACTTGATCTGATGTTACTGTCAGAGAAGTCAAATACCATATTGGTCCGAATATATAAGTCGTCCCCGCATATTGGCCACACTCTAAAATTAGAAGAAGTGAAAAAAATGTTAGAAAAAAAAAAAAAAAAAAAAAAAAAAGGATGATTCCTGAACAGTGGCGGCTCGTGGCTAAAATTAGTGGGGGTGCTGTTCCAAATAAATTTAACATTTGTTTTAAAATTATGTAAAAGGAAACAAACATGTATAAAAAGAAAATTTATTTGAAACTTCATTAAATCTTACAAGAAAAAAACTTAAACATTTCTTAATTACTTTAACCAAAATTATTACAGTTCAATCTTTGTCTAGTCATTTAAAAATGAAATCCATTCCTCTTGTTTTAATTTGCGCGAAAAGATCAATAATTTTCTCCTTGATCTCAGGATGACAACTGAGGAAATTTTTCTTTATTGAAAGCAATGCAAGCGCATTTAGTCTTTCCGAATTCCTAGTGCATTTTAGAAAAGTTTTCATTCTTTTCAATTTTGAAAAGCAGCGTTCTGCCTCTGATGTAGTCACGGGAACTCTCAAGAGAATTTTTATCAGTTTCGTAATTTCACCAAGAACATCATCTAGATTATTTGCGAAGATAAATTTCAATAGCTCAATTAATTTGCAGTATTCATGGATATCAGACCTACAATAGAATACTTTTAGTTCAGTTTCAAGCTTTTCTTTGCCAATCATTGGATATGCTTCAGTGGTCAGTATTATTTCTTCTGTAGAATGGTCAATCCTAAAACTAAGCATTTCTTGTTAAACAATTTAGCAGCTGCTAAGTGTTTAGTGGAAGAATATCTGTGCATTATATCAATACATAGTATAACGTCACATATTTCCTTAGCTTCTGCCATCAGTGTCTTTGAAAAATTCTTACAGTACTTTGAGTTTTTATGCTTATGTAAATTCTAAAATAGCAGTTTTGAAAACTTTAAACACACTAATTTCTCTGGATTGCATTTAGCTGTATATTGCATTTAGTTGTATATATTTCTACATCAGGTGAAAGCGAGATATTATGAAGTTTTTGTTACAGCACACTTATCCATAATTGGCCTTAAATCGCAATGCTTGGCAACAGTTTCACGGTTGGCGGAATAATATGTAAGTACCTGATCATTTTCGAAAGGTCGCGAATATAAGCCGCTACCTTATTTTTCACAATTAAAATTTGGATAAAATCTGTGGCTTATGTTCGGATCAATATTAAGTCACAACAACAATAGGGTAGGTGCCTAATTGCTACCAGTTAATGTCGATAAGCAATTATCCATTTGCATAAGTCACAAATAGGCCCCTCTTCGAGTTGTAATCTTCGAAAAAATTGTGCAGTTTTAATTTATGCTTATGTAAATTGATTGAAGTCAGGGCATTTAAAAAGTAACTCATAATGAACGTTAAATAAATATAATTTTAAGAATAGCTTAAGAAGCAGAGTAAAATTACAGATTACAAGAAATTACAGATTTAGGCTTGTTAAGGAAATTACTTTCAGACATAACTCTATTCTGCATGTCTAGCAACAAACACTTAAACTGTCTCCAAGGCCAGGTACCACTTTGTTTTCAGAACTGGTTCAACGACCAGCTTTTGTTAAAAAAAAGTTTCAGGAAAACCGATGCAAGCAGACAAAGTGACTCAACTGCAATTTCAGTCCATTGCTGAGACAAATCAGTGCCATGACAGACGCAGTCGCATAGCTCTCACTTGTTGGATCCCATTTCTGACGTTTTTCATACGCTTCATCGTCAACCACTCGAAACAAAAACTTTTCATTCCCAAGTAGACTTTTCATCGGACAACTGACTTCTGTTTGTTTTTTTGAAGAATCTAATGCCACTCTCTTCTTTTGTAATGGATATTGGAAAAACGGTATTAAAAAAAAAAGATTGAAGTTGTAGACCTACCACGTTGTTGTACCACTCGTTTAAAAATAGTGACGTCTGGAAGCTTAAAAACAAAAGCAAGCGGCTACTTGAAATAAATTCTATTGCATGAGAATTTTCTCGCGGAAAAGGCAGAACATATTTATTTTCTTAATTTTGGAAGATCTTTCTTTTTTTCTTTTTTGTTCTATACTTAGCTGTTTGCAAAACCACAAATAAACAAATGATTTGCAATCGCATCTTTTGGATTGCAACCGTTTTCTTTAATTACCCTTACAGAAAACTTCAAATTTTTACTTCATATTATTGTTTATTTATGTTTACTACAGCCCCTCCGGGTGGCTTTTCCCAGGTAACATGAGACTCTTAAATCCTATTTTCACAGCCCACAAAGTTTAAATGTAATTATTATTATTATTACTAATTCTGAAGCTTCTGATGCGTGCATATTTTCTCACATTTTTGTTTTTTCTTTTTGATTAAGTGCATTGCATTGTTTAAATTCAGCAGAAAGAATAGCAGTGACTTTTAGAACTGGTGTAGACTAAGAAAGTATTCCAATAAAATGCTTACAGCGGCAAAATCGTAACCATGTTCGAATACACATGTACTATATTGCGTACCTTTCCTTGCGTACCATACCGAAAAGCAAGAGGGGGAAATAATGCGAGGAATTTAATCTTTGAAGAACATGGTTACAGTAAGATCATAGCAAATGAAAAGTAATCATGGATAAACTACTACTAACTATCACAATAATATTTCTTGAAAAGAAACCTCCATTCCAATAAGAATACGAACTAATATTAACATTAAAATATCTAACATATACTGAACCGACATCTGACAATAACTGAGAGCCACCAGTTCAATTACGTAGTGAAGCTTCAGGGGAACCTCACATGAATGAATCTTGGGTACAGTTTCCAAAAGGAACATCACAGAAACGAAAGAGGGTGAGGGGTGAGATGGAGCATACCAGCATCATGGAGCACACCATACCATCATCAAAAATGGAGCATACCAGCAGTATAGAAGAGCTGCAATGAGCTAGAAAGTAAATAATAGAAGCAAGGTGAAATCATATGTTTGGAAAATTTCTTAAACGAGAGAACACCTGCTACGCCCGGGTAACTTCAGAATTCGCACAAAATACGATTCAAATAATAGATGAAAGGGGAAATAAAATGGATGAAATGCTAGCACAAAAATGCAAATAGAAATTAAATATACTGAATAAAAATAAAAATAATGAAGGGGGATACAATTTACCAATGAACTAGCTCTCAGGAGAAAAACTATGTATAATAAATAAAGGAAGGGGAAAATTTATGCGTATATTTAAAAATTTTTCCAGAACCTAACTCTAAAAACCTAGGGACCGCAGAACCGGGATAGTGCTTAGCGACGCTGACTGCCGTACCGAAGGATTCGGGTTCGAATCCCAGAGAAGGCATGGATGTTTGTAAATGTATAGTGTTTGTGCGGTACGGAGGTTCTCTAAATATGCGGCGAACCGAATTCCTCTCGAGGTTGGCGGTAAGGGAAGAGGGGCGGAAAACCTTTAGACCCTCCCCCTTGTACTCTCCATCAAAACTAGGGGCGGAACCTTTATTACTAACTGGGCAGTATATGCCAAAGCCTTAAACAATACCTCACTCTACATCCCAACGGTACAGTCGGGTGAGAGTTAGAGTTACGGAATTCACCAAAGATCTCATTACAGCTCTGGATGCAAACAATATCACCATTCATAACAGGAAGAAAGTCACCAATTCTGAGCTGAAAAAAATTAATCCAAAGCAGAAATGCTGCCAGAAGAGAATGGCAAAGGACCAGATTTCATGGAGATAAGACTATACTTAATGCAGCTAAATCACCAGATCAGGGCTCTCACTCACCAACATACACAATACGACTAAGTCACTTATCTCTCCTCTCTCTCCACTGAGAAAAGCTCAGTGTGGAAGGCTACTGCTAAGTTAAAGAGATACTATACCAATATTCCGCCTTTAAATGGCCAACAAGGAATTGCCTATACTGAAAATGAGAAAGCTGAGTAGCTAGCCGATCACTATGCTTCTCAGTTTTGAACAAACAACATATCGCACCCCCCAACAGAACACATGGTCACTCGCACACTAACACAATACCTTACAAACCCATGCACAAACAACACTCCTCTTGTCAAACCATCGGAGGTCCACGGCTGCATCAAAAAACTCCAGATCAAAAAGAGCCCAGGCTTAGACAAGATCTCAAACAAAATAATGATTAAGAACATGGGCATTCTCATGCTTCTAAAATTAGTTGCCATCATCAACGCCATGCTTCGCCTGAGACATTTTCCAAACCCATGGAAAACTGCTGTAATCACACCAATTCTTAAGCCTGGCAAACCACCGTCTGAACCGTCGTCATACAGGCCTATCAGCCTGCTTTCTTCCCTGAGCAAAGTTGCCGAGTATGTAATACTACAGAAAATCCTGGAGTTTACAGAACAGCACAATATCATCCTCCCAGAACAGTATGGATTCAAGAAGAAGCACTCAACGGTGCATTAACTCAACCGGGTAACGGAAATGATTTCATCAGGACTCCAGAACCGAAAGATTACGGTGCCATATTCCTAGATGGTCTGGCTCGAGGACTCCGTTTTATCTATTGACAACAAATTACTCATTTATAAGACCCTTTTGCGTCCCATTCTCACCTATGCCTGCCCTGTTTGGGGATACGCCAGTAAATGTCATATTTCAAAATTACAAGTGGTCCAAAATGTTGTACTCAGGCAAGCGATGAATTGTCGTTGGTTCATTCGAAACTAGGCAATTCACCGTGAGCTCAAAATTCCCGAAATCCACTGTTATATTGCTAAACTTGCAGAAAAATTCTTTGAAAAGATACCAGATGTTCGTAACTGCACCATTCCAGTGCTCTCATATGACTACGAGTCTGATAGTAGCCGTAAAAGGCCGCCTGCGGTCTTTAGGTATCTCAATAATTAATTTATGTATAAGTGCCCTGCAACTAATTTTCATTACTCCTTGTGCATTATCCCTTCATGTACTGTCTCTTCTCAGGTACGCCCTTACCTGCATGTAAATATTTGTAAATAGTATGTATATGTCATGTATTTTTGTAAATATAATTGTACATTTTCTCACACGTATTTATGCTTTAATGGGATAGAACTCTTGTAATGTAAGGCATTTCTTTTTACACTATGTCACTATAATTGCTTATGTAGAATGGTTTTTTATTGCTCACTTACCTTCTCCTTGGGCATGCGCCGCAGGCGTTTTCGTTCGGATTCATCTACTATGGTTTACCGTGTTTATTGACTTTGCCCGATGGACTATTGTGATATTTTTGTTTCCACGTATTCGCAAACCTCATAAAATCTAAAATCGTCAAGCATTAAGCCGGGTTAGCGTTAAAACTCGGGCACCCCTTCTGCGAACTTCTTCGAGTTTGCCTGAGCCGTCAAGTAAGATTAGTCACAACAACAGCTCAACAAAATGCTGGGAAAACAATACGCAAGGATATATGGCAATGCGAACATTTTTTTTTTTTTTAAGTGGGAAGAGAGTGAAATAGTTCCAAAGACATCTACTCTTCTCTGTTATTTTAAAATAAGTGTTCGAGGTTACAGATTCTTTTCCTGTTTTGTTCGTAACACCTATTATCATTTTATCACGAAGTTATCATTCCATCATGAAAATAATTTCCGTCACTTCGTTTGAGACTAGAGTTCTAATCAGCGTTAAAACGATTTAAATCGAATACGGAAATAAGATTCTATACAACACAAATTTTCGCATTCGATATTGTCAAGCAAAATGCCATAGTTCTGAAGAAATCCAACCCTGTTCTTCTTATTATTAGCCGCAAATTCCCATATTCCCATAAAGAATCGATCTGGGAGGGTGGAAGGAAAAGGCACTTGAAAGGGTAAAAAATTGAAAAGAAAAAGGACATATGACGATTAAATTTAAAAGGTGTAAACCCACGTGTACTCAAACACACGTATGGTACGTGCACAAGTGCAAGGGCGAATGGAGCTGTCAAGATTTCAGGATATGTCCAGAGGCGCCGATGACTGTATGTCTGTCTTTTTACTAAAGATGTCAGCAGTTGTATGTAAGTCGGCGATAGTTCACAATGATAGAAACCATCACGAAAGTGCCAGCACTTCGACAAAAAGTGTTTTCTTTGAGTTATAAATTGAACTTCATACTGGTGCCAGTATATTTATAAGGCGATTTTACCACGACTCCTAATAAAGCCGCTCTGACATAAGAGGTACAGCACCTCGATGAAAATTGTTTTTTCTATGTCACACAATTTAATAACAGTACCTGCTTTATAAGAGTGCGGGCACCTTTTATGCCAGAGCAAATTGGCAAACAGTGACCCACTTGCATAAAAGTGCCGGCACATTTATGATGGAGATTTTGCCAAAAAAAAAAAACCATCATAAAGATACGACACTTTGACGGAAGTTACTTTCTCCAAATTCTAAATTGAATTTCACAAGGGTGTGGGCACCTCGGCAAACAGAGTCCCAATTGTATAAAGGTGATGGTACTTTTATGATTAGGATTTCACCAAGACAGAAACCATCATAAATGTACGGTACTTTTCAAACTGCTTTCTCCGAGTTATAAACGGTCCTTCAAAGGGTGCGGGCACCTTTATGCAAGCTGATGACTATTCATTTAAATAAACAACTGACCAGGGGCATCTCAGGCTTATTGATAAAGGTTGGATTCTTCTTGGTATAAACTGAACTTTATATGGTTCATCATCTGGCTGATCATCCCTTTGTCTTGATGAACAGTGGATAACTTGAAAACGGTGCCGGCACCTTCATTCAAGTCGGCGACTGTGCACTTAGATCTTCAAAGGAACATCTCGGAATCTGGAATATGGCTAAATTCTTCACGGCGTAAACCCAAATGCCTATGGGTGCCGGCACCTTTATTGAAGTCGACGATTATTCGCTTAGAACTTGATGGAAGTTTCATTCTCATAGTAAAAACTGCACTTCCCAGGGTCACCAGGCATTCCTTATTTCTTAATGAGCAATGGCTAACTTGCATGAAGGTGCCGAAGCATTTATACAAATTGGCAGCTCCGATCAGATTACCCTAAACAGCCCGATTTTGTCCACTTTAGTTCCAATTTTGAAGAAGTGTAAAAGGTATTTTTCCGGCCTTCTTGGCATGCCTTCGTGGCGTGGTGGTCTGCACGCTGGGCGTGTATTCTAGAGGTCTGTGGTTCGATTCCCGGCGAAGGCGTGCTCATTTTTCATCTCTTCGGCCTCGAAATAACCTAATGTCTCTACAGTGGCGCCCGAACTAAAAGGGTGGTGGATGATGATTCTTCCCATCCATGATTTGGCGATTGAGTCCCTAAAAACCCCTTAAAAGGGGGAGTATATAAGGTATTTCTCCCGCCTTCTTGGCATGCCATCGTGGTGTGGTGCCCCATTCCGCACAAACAGTATACGCCTTCTTCGGGACTCGAATCCAAGCCCTTCGGCATGGCAGTCGGCGTAATTAACCACTGTACCATTTGAGCATCATGTCTACTGCTTTTGTATATATTGCTCTAATTTCATTTTTGGAGAGAGAAGGTTCATATCTCAAAAGTCAGAGAGTCGATAATTTAAATAAATCTTAACTGATATTAAAAGTTAAAAACAATACCTGAAATGAACTGAAATTACGGTAACTTATAGACGTTGCTCTACAAGAATTCATTAAAGATGACGTATTAAGCTAATTGATTTCTAAAGCGCAGTTTTAAAGAAAATCCTGCCTTGATATTTGTTACTTAAATGTAGATTCTTTAATGATTTTGTTTGTGTGTGTGTGATTATGGCAAAGCCTCGAGGGCTATCTGCCTAAGAGGAGGGATGCCTTCGTGGAGGACTTTTTAAGGGAAACTGGCTCGTATACACGTTACACATGGGGAAAACCACGAAAACGCCCATGCAGCCAGCCCGTTCGCGGGATTCGAACCTCGGACCGAACTACCAGTGTTCAGCGACTTTACCGCTCGGCCGCCGGTGGGCCCTGTTTTAGTTTGTAAAAGAGGGGGGTAGTATATACGGGATTAGATAATATATTTGGTGTTTAAAACTGTATAACTTAACCAACTCTCAGATGCCAGATTCACAATTTAAACAAAGTTAAAAACAATAAAAATCCTTAAAATTTCCCAATTTGTAACATTAAGCTTATAAAGAAATATTGCATCTGTTCCCTTTTTTTTCGAGGTGTAAATGTAGCCAAACTGAAGATCAATGGTTAATCTCGACGTGGATATAGTTGATTTTTTTCATTTTATTCTCACCGATAAGCCTAAAAAGTCTCTGTAAATGCTCTGTATTGCCCGAGGTAAAATGGGATTGAAAATAATTTTTCAGCTTCTGAATTTGGCCAACTGGGCTTACAGTCTTTCTCCAGTCGCTTCATCGAGAGGGGAAAAAGTGTGCGGAATTATCCTATTCCACCGTGCGTGCTCTTGTTGTGTAAGCGATCACCACGTCCGGCCAGCAAATGGAAAACCTCTGGCTGTAATCTCCGCGAGAACATTGATTTTTTATTTTGCGGTTCTAAAAAGTATTATAGGCTTTCAAGGCCTCTTTGTAAAAAGGTAACATTCTAATTTAAATAAAGAAATACAACAGAATCTGGGAGCTCAGTATTAGTAAATCTCAAGAATAAACAATTCGTGAAAACAAAGGAAGTAAAATTCATTTTCTCCCCCTTAGGATATTGACTAGATTGCGTGCATATGAAACGGAAGGGGGAAATAAAGGAATTCAGGAGATGGCATTATCTCCATTCCTGTCAATATTGATTAGACGAATAACTTATGGCAATCGCATGGTTTTATCGGGATGGAAATAATAAAAGTACAATTGTGAACTTTCAAAGTGACCATAGAACTTTAAAAGTGACCATAATAAGCAGAGATTTATAGTTTTAAGCGAAGTTTAGATTAAAGAAAGTGAAAGGTATGAGGTCATACTACTGAAAAATTGACATACTCGTATTCTATGGTTTTGAAAAAGTAACGCAATAAGCGCAGTTACGCCTTATCCAGGTGATGATTTATGAAAATTTGATTGTGTATTAACTGTGCAGGGTAAATCTGGAACAAAGCAAATTCCTATCAGAACTAATTGGCAAAAAAATAATAATAAAAAAATAAAACTTTGATCATTAGATTAGAGATGAATATCAAACGGCAAATATTTCCGCTTGATGTGAAATGATCTTTTCTCGAATACTCAACGTCGACTTGTGCTCCGCCTCTGAATGACAGCTTTAAAGCTAAGAACAACAGGTTGTTGTCATCGACGTGACATTAAATTTAACGACTGGGTGTTGAAAGCTGTTTACCATCAAGCCCGAACCGACTTCATTACATGACATTTCCAAGCTTTAGCCGAGATGTTATTAGAAAGATTAGGTTCTCCTTTGTCCCTTTCATTGGTTCATCATGCCCCAAAAGATGAAAGATAAAGTGTTTCGACTGTTGGATTAGAAGTTAGAAGAGTTTTCTTAATGCTTTTCTATGTAGTAGAATGAGCGACAGGCACGGAGTTTCCCCGCTAGATTTTTTTAAGTCCTTTTTTTTTATCGTGCAGTAGGACACTGAGAATCTATAACAGCTATTCAAATAAAGACCAACGCAGGTAGAGTAAAACATATATGTATTTAATTTGACGAGTTAACGGAAATTCTGTCACATTCCTCTAACTCTCTTCGAAGTGAAATAATCTGATCCCTCCGTGTTTGCCAATCTCTGAAGATATATTCAAAGTCATTTCTTGCGAGTACAGTGGTTATCTCGGTATGCGGTATTAACCCATTCCAGATTCTGAACGTATATCAAACTGGGCATATACCAAAGGAATTTTTCTTTAACAAATAAAGGGAAAATAATTAATCCGTTTTCTTATAAGAAAATCCTATTGTAATTATTATAACACTGTTTAATTTTAAAATACAAATGCAGTGGGGGAAATAGATAGTGTACTTCACATGATACTGCACATAAATGTTTTTCTGCTATGCAGATTAAACGCAATTTTTCAACACAGTGTACGTCTCTAATTTTTGTTTGCTAATCGATTTCACCTCCTTCGTAACACTGCCGATTTAAGATCGTCTTGTCTTTGTTTTTCACAAGACACCTCGTACTCGGGATGAGGTGATCCAATCGCCAAATTCTCGTGGTGACAAATTATTGTCCACCACTTTTAGTTCGGGCGCCACTTTAGTGCTTTTAGGGTTTTTTAAGTCAGAAAACTGAAGAAATCTGCAGTGCTCTCGCCGGGACTCGAACCCTGAACCTCTCGAATACGCGTCGAGTGTGCTACCGTTATACCACTAAGGCATGTGAAAAAGAGGGAGAAAATACCTTATATAGTTTTTTATAAAATATGGTATCATAGCGAAGTAGAAATATGCTGGTATATTTTTAAGATATTTCAGGAAAAGGAAATTGACAGTCATTCTTTTATTAATGATAAGCTGTTTCGGTAACGAAGTCAAGCTCTTTCTCTTTTACAAATTTCAACTCTAGAAAATTGAAAGGCACACTTGCATAGCACTCTCTATAAGAAGATGGCGCTGTAATGAATCTCGCCAAAATCAGGATCAGGCTTGATTATGCCATTTTTCACGCTTTTCATCTTTCGAAAATTGAAAGGCACATTTGCATGGCGTTATAAAAGGATGAGCGTTGTAATGAATCTCGCCTAAATGGTCGCAATCTTAGTGCTATTTTTCACCCGTTTCATCTTTTGAAAGTTGACAGATACATTTGCCTTGTGTTATAAGCGGATACGCGTCATTACAGATTAGGTTGTAATTAAGCTAAACAACCTTGGTATTGCTAATACTTTGCATGTGTGATCATTAAATGTTTCTTAGATGTTAATCATTTTATGTGCGAAAGTAAACCTTAGTTATTAGGAACTTCTCGCTCTAAGATTCTTTTCTGCGGTCTTCGGCTTGCATATCCACTCCCTTTATTTGAAATCGAATCAAACGACGCGCCTGGCCGTCGCCGTTGTTTTACGATCAAAAAAGCAGACGATCTTAGTAGAGGGAGTGCCAACGATACACAACAAAGTTCAACTTCAGCGGTGCCCTTTTCGATTCGGAGAGCGTTATCTTGTCAAGAAAGAGTAGGTACTTCCTGGATTCTCAATGGATGCCGAAATTTTATTTTATTTCCTTACACGACAGGTACTGTTACGATGATATGTCGAGATTAAAAAATGATGATGCTCAGATATATCTGTGGGGGCGGTGACATCACAATGAAATGGAATATTTTTTTTAAATAACTTAGTATACGTTTTTCTTTCACTCTCTATCTATGCTGCACGTGTTGTAATAAAATAACATACAGGAGGTAATTTTTGAAGAGAGTCGGAAACTATTAGAAGATTGTAAATTTTTAAGTTTTTTTTTTTTTTTTTTTTTAAATGGTCGAACACTTGCTCTGGAGCAGTTTGTCAGGAATGGCCATACTCGTCGGTCTTTTAGCTGTCTCAATACCAAGAAAGTTGCCCAGGATGCTCCAGAGGAGGTATTTTTCTGTACCGAACCTACGAGAAGATACGAAAGACGCACAAAAACTTAAAAGCTTCACACAAGATTCGAACCCATGTCCAGGAGTTCACACTAGCCTTCATTAACCGCTATGCCAAGCAGCCTCCACCTTTTTCTTTCATCGGCCCCTTTTAAAGGAATAGTTTCTCCGTCAACTTCCTTACTTTTCCTCTAATGTATGCAGCAAGCAGCATAATCATAATAATTGCACATAAATAACTTAAAGACAAGAATTAGATTAAGAATATAAACAAAAGTATTGACAAAATGGTCTAATACATTTATATTTAATTATTTTTAATTTTAAAATATAAACAAATTTTCAGAAACAAAGTCACAGATTCTAATTGCACAGAAGTTTAAATTTTTATTAATACTGTATTCGCGTTGAGCTTGACGTATGAATGCAATTTTTAAGAAATATTTGGCATAAAATTGCTAAATTTAATTTTCAAATCACCTCCTTCAAAAATAGTTAGCCTTTTTTTTTGTTTTCCATTTTAGTTTTACTTTATTCGTAGTTTTTTTAGCTTTCTTATGTTCTTGTGCTTTACTTTTTTATATAGCACTTAATGCATGCAAATTTATGTATTTAAAAGATTATCATTGTTTATAAAAATATATTAAATAATCTTAGTGTATTTTTTACCTTATATTTATTTTATATGATTTTCTTCCTTATCGAATGATGCAGCTGCTCCTTGATCATCAATGATCCCTTTAAAATTTCATTGATCCTCACGGGTCTATACCAACTTCATTGGGAATTTCTGCCCTATACCATCTAGGATGTGAATCACATTCTTTGCAAGCTACAAATCTTCATTTCCACAAAGTCTTATACGAAACATAAGCAAGGACAACATTATATCTTGTGCATCAATAGGTAAAAGCCCCTGTTTGCCTTCCATTCCGCGAGAATGGAGCCCAGGTCAGAGATATCGGGCTCCCAAATATTCTTTAATTGCAAGGAAAAGGTCAGTATTTTGGTTTTTCCTCCATATGTAGATACTAAAGAATGTAGAGATACTAAAGAATGTAGATACTAAAGAATACTAAGGAAGAGATACCATGAGAGAGAATACCATGAGATACTAAAGAATGTAGCTGCTACGACTATAGCTGTCTTTATTGATCAACGCAGATAACATCAGTTTTAACAAACAGACAGAAAAATTGCTTGTCGTTGTTCATGTTCACTCGTAGTTTTTAAAAGGACAGGTCTAGGAACTATCATCCGTTCACGTTGCGTCTTGCTCGATATTCCGGCTATAACTGTGCGGATGTGAATGTGGATGAACTATCATCTGTGGACAGGGTTTGTATTGTTCATTATCTTAGATGATGGGTATCAGTCATGGATGTAGGAGACAAGAGTAGAGGCTCTAACCGGTTTTCCCCGTACAACTGCTTTGAAGCACTAGTTTACGATAATTTAAAATTTTTACATAAGAAATATGCATAAATATAATTTGAATGAAAATTACATGCATTATTTTTAATACCCACTCAAAAGTCAGGTTTTTGTCGACTATGACATTTCTGCCTTTAAGCAGATAGCTCTTGTATGCCTTACTCTATTTAATAAAAGCTTAACCTGACCTATGTGCCTAATTGCAAATATTTTAATATGCATAATTTTATATTTACATTTAGGCATCAAACTTCAAACTTTTGACTTAAAACACGTTTTAGGATACATTCATTATCACATTCAATTCTGCTAGTAAATATATTTTGGCAGAGTACTCAATACCTCTTTTAGCGATTTTACCCAGTTTAATCATTTTCTGATAATAAAATAAATAATAACTATAGATTTCACGTTTAAACATTAACCTCATTGTCATCAAATCGCACTCCGTCACATAGTGAATGTTTCTTTTATGCGGAAGTGTCCCGTTTTTCGATTTGTATGGAACTGTCGTGTGTCGAAATACTATCAAAGCTGTCAAGGAAGCTTCTGGATGTAAACAAAAAACACCCAGTCTGGAGATCAAAGCCTGGGAGCAATGCTTCACTCGTAGTGAAAGGTTGGCCCCTCCTTTCATTCTTACCTCCATGGATATCAGTGGCGATATTACTGTACTGTTCCAAAAGAAAAAGCACAATGAATTAAAACATGTATGTGTTGCACATACATGCGATTTGACCTGAGTGTCCATTAGAAGTTTAAAACAGTTACTTTCCAATTTTAGATTGCAACCTAGGGAAAAAAAAATTTCAATGAGGGCCAAATCTTCCCACTTGAGAAGGATAAATGACAACTAGTTCATTATACCCTATAAAGTGTTCGTCTTCAGGATCATATGGCTTGGTATACTGCAGCAAAGTGAGCAAGTTTCATCATTCTGTTAGTAGTGTTTATTATTGCTAATTTCATCTGTCTGATCTAATCAGAATAAGCCCACGAATTTTATCGTGTCACCACGATTGATGGACTCTAGAAAGTAAGGGAAGGAGAATGGAAATCAATAGCCCTGGAAATTTTACGAAAAGCCCTTCTATCATGGAAATCAAGATACATACTACTAGTCCAGTAAAAAAGGCTATCAGATCGAACATTTAAAAAATATGTTTTATATAAGTATTTTACACATTAATTAAATGGCCCTGAAATCTTTCTAAAAATGTTTAAACAGACTTTATACAAATTATCAAAAAATGGCGAGACCGCTCATTAAAAGTCAAAGTAATACTTGAATTGCATTATTGAGCAGGAATTAACTGGAACTATATTTATTCCAACTTGTTCACACAAATAGGTTGTGCAAAAAGGCAATACAAATTTAATAGCTTTATTTAAAATGCCTTTAAGTTCTTTTTTTCGGTTCAGCCAAAAGTGTGTTATAATTTAAATCTTCATTTACAGTTCGATCACAGGAAATTTCTGTCACTCGTTCTTTTTCTTCACGAGATAAAGTTGCAAGTACATTTGAACAAAATTAATTTCTAATCCAATTTTCTTTTTCATAATCCTCAGGATAATACATGTTGAATTTATTGATCAATGAAAAACAATAATTTTTAATGTCGGATGCTAATTCTTCTTTTATTTTCAAAGTATTTTCGGTTCGAAAACTTCCTAAAGTGGTAAAAAAACTTAAAATATCATTATCCAATTTTTTTATTATTAACCCGAGTTTTTTTAACATTGCATTAATTTATCTGCAATGGTAAACAAATTAACATTTTCTCCTTGTAATCCTAAATTTATTTAACTTCCCAAAAATATCAGCTAAATATACTAAACAAGCCAACCATAATTCACTAAATAAACATTTTTGCAATTAAAATTTTGAATCGCAGAGGAAAATTTGTATTTCTGATGGAAGAAAAAAAAAAAAAAAAAGTTGGAACGTAACAAAAGCGTTTGACGTTTACTGCCCATTTCTTAGCATATAATCGTAAATATTCTTGAATTTAAAACTCGGCTTTTCAGATTTTCGGGGACTGTTTTGGCTGCTAAAGCTTCACGATGAATGGAGTAGTGAGTCAATTTAGTTTCAGGTGCAACTTTCTTTATTTGAGAAATAACACCAGAATGTTTCTCTGTTAAAGCCCGAAATCCGTCATTGCATACGGCAATTCACTTAGTCCAAGAAATATCATTCTCATACATAAAATTGTCAATTGCTTTGAAAATTTCATTTGCAGTTGCTCTATCATGAAGAGATTCACAAAATAAATATTCTTCGGCAATTCATTTCTTTTCTTCGGTACGTATGTAAACTAATAATTGAAGATGGTTCATTATATTAGTACTTTCATCCAATTCCAATTCAGTTATTAGCCACTTTTTCCTTAAATAAAGTTAAAACGATATATTTATCCATTACTGGTAATATAAGGTTTCCTCCAATAGTGTGAGCTTGCCCAGTTTTGGCAATTCTTAAACTTACTAGATAACTAGCTTCCAAAGCATTTTCATTTGAAGTACCAAAATCTTTCATTACTATTTTTGAATTCCGATAATTTCCTCTTAAAATATTTTTCAGATTTATCCTTTAAACTGGCGTGCTTAGATTCAAGTTGTCTTTTAAGAAACGATGGCTTCATATTTTGCCTGGAAAATAGTTCACTGCAAACAATACATAAAGATTGGAAGTCCATTTCATCTCCATTCCAAGTAAACCCAAAACGATAAATAACTTTCATTATCTTTCTTATCTATTAGTCTGTTAGTGCTAGTAGATTGTCCTGGACCCATCAGCTGTGAATCACCACATTTCCGCTTTGTCAATTCTAGCCATTTTTTTTTCACTTTGAAAATGTAAGTTTGTTTTATTATTTTTTCACAAATATTTAAATGCACAATATATTACGAGTTCTTCAAACACAAACGACAATATTCTCAAATCACATAGAAAAGTAAGAAACACAAAGCAACAAGAAGACAAAATACTTGCTGTTAGAGGCAGCAAATCGAAGTAAATAAAATGATTCCAACTGTAGTAAATAGAGCAGTAAGGGCCCGAAATAGTGGTGTCACAAAGTGTAAACATCGGGGCAACTAATAAATCGATCATCTCTTGAATTAATTAGATTCTATTACCTTTTTATAGGAACTTATTTTTATATCCTATTATTAAATACAACATCCATTTCTAATCCTCTTTTTAAAAATATCATTTATGAAAAATTTTGTTATGTCTATGGCTAAAAGAATATCTGTGAAAATAAAAATGGATTAGGTTGTTAAAGTCTGTTAGCGGCTATGGACCTTTAACAAAGCTCAAATCCCATAAATTTACGACTGTAAGAGAAAAAACTTAAATAATATGTTGCAGTATTTAATTTTTGAATTTAATATTTAAAAATGCTTTATTTCTTACTTTAATGCGTACCTCCGGTTGAGAATCGCTGTTCTATTTCATAAAATTAATTAGAAGCTTCTATTTAAACTTCTTTTACCTAGCAGAAATTATTTTAAAGTCAAGAAATGTTTGTATTCATTGCCACTTATTAACATAATATACTTTTGTTAGATTATTTTGAAAAATATTTAACCCTAAAATTGTATAGATGCACATAAATGAAGTACATAGGACATTCACTATAAAGCTGTTCAACAATCCAGTTAATGATAAATTATTGTTCAAAAAGCGATCGAATAAAATTCTTTGAACTATCTGCGGGTTGGTTTGGAACTTGACTCGCTAAGTATTTCGCAAGGATGGCGAATTTTATCAGCTTTCGCTTTCCTTTGCACTCTTCAGCTCTATCCTACGTAGAAAGCATTCAAATAACTATTATCTTTCATTTTATGTATCAGGTATGAATGAAGCACATTTTCTTATTAATTTATTCTACATGCCGTATTCCCCCTTTTTTCTATTAGTTTTGTCATCCGACAATCGAGAACGGAAAATTATGCGAATAATTTAATTTCCAAAGGACGCCGTTACAGTAAGAATATGATAAATGAAAAGTAATCAGGGATTACTACCAAAAAATATTACAATATTATTTCTTTAAAAGAAACCTACATTCTCATAAGAATACTAGTAATATTAACATTACAGTACCTAATAAGATATCTTCATGCATACTTCCTTGTGTCTTGAATATCGTCCGTTCTTATTGTTATATCTGGTACTCCTTAGACCTCAAATCGTACATAAAAAATTAGAGAAGATGAATGAGCAGAAACATCAGTGACTCGGCAAAATCGTGGACTGAATGTCAGTTCCTATTTGTTTCACTGTGATTGGATAGTTCTTATTTTAGGCTGACATAAAGTTCAACTGCTAAAAAAGAAAGGTTCATCATGAAGTTTTGTTTTTGATAAGTAAGACGGCAACGATCACTACGTGGACGAATCCACTTAAAATTTAGGGGAACTTGTTCTCTGTACGCATTAAAGAAGAACATGAGTACGCAAATATTTTTTAAATTTTCAGAACTTAGCGCTAAAAAGTTAGGAAAAAGGCAAAATACACAAGGAAATACGTTAATTACATATACCAATTTCCAACTATAATTTTCACTTCAAAAAAACAGGCCTCATATTTCATCACTGATAATTTCGAAGAAATGCCACTAAACACAATACTCTTTTTTTTTTTTTTTTTTTTTTTTTTTTTGTCCGAACAAAAGGGAGCAATATGTATTACAAAACTGCAGTTTGATCTTTTAGCTCAGTGTCTGGCAATTTATCCTTAAACACAGAGGCTCTTTATGCACCTTCTCGAATCCTTGGGATTAACGACGAAATTATTTACAGTGCTCGGAACACTAATTATAAGGGATACCAAGAAATACCTTATTTTAGGTAGTAAAAAGTCCCTTTCCATACTTACAACAAATAAATGGTCATATTTACGAATGTCAAGTTTAATTTGACCTGTCAACACTGGTATTTTATCACTGTCAACTCATTTTATAGTTTCGTTGCAGCTTTGTTGACATAGAGGCTACACAAAAGGAACTGTTAAAACTTATTACAAGAATGGCGAGTGTTATACACAAACTGTTAGGAAGCTTCGTGCAACGTTTGGGAATGAAAGTGCACCTGATGAAACAACAGTTCGCAGAGTGGTAGAGAGATCTGAGGATAGAGGTTTGATAGCGGACATTCAGTTACCATCTCTCAATCCATCTGGCCTATAGAAAACATCAATATTGTGCAAGGCAGTGTTATTGTGAGTCCCAAAACATTTGAACTTAGAAGAAAGCAACAAAAGGACTTAAAGAAGAAATTAAAAACTGTCAATAATCACCTTATAGCAGACAAGTGATTATGAATATACGATTAAGCCGATTATGAATTTCATCGAGAAAGTGCGCTGCTGCGGAACAAGTTGTGGAGGACATGTCCCAGACATTATTTTTCATTTTTAAATCGAAACATTTACCTCATGTTAAATATGTAATTTTTTTTTTTTCATTTTCTAAAAGTAAAGTATTTTATTGGGTTTAAGAAATCCAGCGTTCTTTGTGAGATACCCTATACAAACTACACAAATGGTCCTTTTTAATCGTAATCTTATCATGTTTTCTCTAACACTTCAATAAATATCTAATTAAAAATAAATTTAAAAAATAAAAAGAAAATTGGAAGCTTTTAGATTTTATATTACTCCTAAAGGGGCGTTTTTTTAATGTTTTGTGGTACCTTTATTTATTAAATATGTTCTTCGCACTTAAACCATAAAATTCAATTCAAGAGCCATATCGCATGAGCATATCTTTAGAATTCCCGATACACAGTCTCGCGCCGCTGTAGATAATTTTTTTTTCTTTTTCAACCCCCCGTACAGTATTGCCATTGCTCGCTTTGAAACCCTTGAGTTTGTTAATAACAAATTCTTAAATGTTTGTCAAAATATGAAAAGATAATAAAACAAATTCCAGATTCCAAATCTGGGCTTCCAGATGCTCATATTCGAATGGAGGACTATGCTATTCAAAATTTGATGTCTCTAGGTACCGTTCCTTTTTCACAGTGCGAGAAACATTCATGCAGATTCTTCGTTTTTTAATTTCTTTAAATATAATGCAGGGATCTAATATTCGGTGGTAACAATTGGAAAAGTGAACCGAGATTTATAGTGAACAGATACAAAATGCCAAAAACCAAATTAATAGACCATCATCTGGACAAATTGCCCCTTTGGGCTAATAATAATATTAATTTAAAAACAGGTTACAAATCAGAGATTTTAAATTTATAGTATGACCAAAAAAAAAAAAAAAAAAAAAATCGGTGACTATAATCATAAGTAAAAACATTCTCACCTAAATTGGGGAGAGCTTTTAACATTCCTTCGAACTAATGGCCGTTGTTTTCAATTCACTTTTGACAACGACGGTGCAAATAATTTGGGTGAAAGCTTTCTTTTCGTATCGCGCAAAAAATCCTCATCCCGTGGCTCTGAACCTGAGTTAAAATAACGCGCCGAATAGCGATTAATGAAGGTTTTAACGTAACACAAAATTGGCGTAATATTCATTTCTAAGTTTTGAAAGTTGATTTCTATGACTTTTCTTTTTCTGTCGTAGACGGGCGAAAAGCTATACATATGCAGCTGAAGAAGAAGGTTCTAAATATAAACCTTCAAAACTAATCCTGCAAATTTATAAATATTACGCCGATTTTTACTGCGTCAATACCTCCTGTAATGGTTTTAAAAGCTGGAATATCCAAAAATCGTTCTCGATTTAAAGCTCGCTTCATGTTCCATAACATGACATTTGAAGAGAACTACATTAACCTCGGCAGCCGAATTTCTCGCTAATTCTTTTGCCTGTACATTAACAGTTGCATTAAAAAAAAACGTAATTGCAAAATTCTATCTCTTTCCTATGAAATATAACTGTGCATTCTATGAAGCAGTATTTTTAACTTATTCAAGGTATTTTCCTATATATCACAACTTGGCTAAGCGCTTGGTTGAAGAGATATACTATATTTGTTTCTTTATGATGTGTTGCGCCGGATTTAATATGCTCACAGAAATATTTTTTAGGAAATGAAAAATATTTATGTATACTTACAACAGGCAAATGATCGTTATTAAGATTTTAGCTTGATTTGATCTGGCAGGATTGGCATTTTATCACTGTCAATTCATTTCGCAGCTTCGTTGTATCTCAGTTAACTTGGAGAGCTACACAAAGGAACAGCGGATTTTGAATGTAAAAAGTCTTTACGGGAATGGTGAGTATTGTGCATAGCCTGTTAGAAGTTTCGAGAAATTTTTTGACTTTGAAAATGCACCTAATGGAGCAGCAAATCGCAGATTAATAAAGAAATTTAAGGACAAATTTTCGGCAACGGACATTAAATCACAGCCGATCTGTTGAAAATATCGTTATTGGGCATGACTGTGCTATTGCAAGTCTCAAAGAATCAGAACTTAAAGAGTAAAAATGAAAGAACTTAAAGAGATAACTGATCGTGTCATCAGTTATTACCTTGATAGGCAGATATATGAAAAGATATGATAGCAGATACATACGCTGGCCAATGAATTAGAAACCTTTGAGATTTTCATTTGAACGCGTGCTAAGGATGAAGTATGAAAAATTTTTTTACGACGTTCGTTACGGGCGTAGTTAGAGTAAGGTGTAAGAGTGCTTTTCACGATGAATGAAGTAAAATGGGAAAAACGACAGATGTTTTGCCATTTGAAAAAAGGGCTTATTGTTGGTGCCCGTTTAGCGGAGGCCTCGATTTCGAAGAGAGCAAATCTCGCTGGGTTCAAAAGCACCTGTATCAAAGGTTTTCAAATGCTGGAATCAGAACCCACAGTTCTTCTCTAGAAGATGTAACTGCGGTTCGAGCACAATTTTCCAAGTCGAGAGCCTGTGAGATTGGTTTGGTTTGGTTTGGTTTATTAGATTATGACAAAGCACTCGAGGGCTATCTGCCTTAAGCGAGAGCCTGTGAGAAAACCACTCATTTCTGCCTGACATGTAAGAATTCGTTTGCAGTGGTATCGGGAAAGAAGACACTGGACATCAAAGGATTGGAAACGGGTAATGTGGTCGGATGAATCGCGCTACACCTTATTTTGTGCTGATAGAAGACGTCGAATTTGGCGAGAACCTCATGAAATCATGAATACACCTTACTCGCACTGTGCAAGTATCTGGTGGGTGCATATGGGGTGGCATGGAAGTGGTGCCCTGGTTTCCTCGAGGGTAAGCAAACATGAGATACCTAGATATAATGGAAGATCAAGTGCACCCTGCAATGTTACATTTTTATCCTGATGGCGACGGATACTTCATGGACGATGATGCAATTATACATCGTGCCAGAAGTGTTCAAATTGGTTAGCTGAGCATCAGTCTGACTTCCAACACCTTCCCTGGCCATCGCATAGCCGGGATCTTAATCCCATAGAATATGTGTGGGATGTCGTGGAAAGACGCATCCGACAGCACTCTCCTCTTCCATTTAATTCCATTTAACAAGATCTCCTCTTCCATTTAACAAGATCTCCTCTTCCATTTAACAAGATCTAAAAAGCTACATAGCCAATGCATGGTATTCTCTGGACGTAAATGCACTTCAGAAGCATGTAGACTCGATGCCCAAACGAATCAGTTATCCGCGCAAAAAGGTAGTCCAATAACATATTGATCTTGGGTTTCTAATTCATTGGCCAGTGCGTGCATATGATTTCATCTAGAAAGGACGGAGCTATAGAACAAGTTGTGAAGAACATAATGCTAGATATTATTTTTCATTCTGAAATCGGAACATTTACTTGTTGTAATTATATAAAAATATGTTCCAGTTTTCTAAAAATAAAGTGTTTTATTGGGCATATTGAATCTGCGGTTTTATTGGGACACCTTTTATAATTCGACACCGGTTATAAAACAGGAAATCGATAACGAAAAAAATGGAAAAATAATCACACCAATAAACCACGGAAAAATGTATTTTAAAAAAATGGCTGGCTTGCAGTTGGGTAAATATGGTAATTTTCGGACGACCTCAGCATATGACATGCCTGTCATTCAAAGATTAATCCTTTTTAGTTTAATATTTTAAATGAATTTTAAACAAGAAATTGTGTTTCTCATTTCATTTCTATAATTACTACACAAGGTATTTTCTCTCCTTTCAGTATACCTTCGTGGTGTAATTAGAAGCATACTCAGCGCGTATTCGAGAGGTCCAAAGTTCGAGTCCCGGCGAGGGCACTGCTCATTTTTCATGTCTCCTGCTTAAATAATCTAATGATTGTACAGTGGCGCCCGAACTAAAAAAAGGGCGACGATAGTTCGTCACCACCAGGATTTGGCGATTGGTTCTCTTAATATCCAGTCGTCCTTTAGAAGGGAAAGTATGTAAGGTATTTTTTCCCTCCTTCCAGCGTGCTTTTGTGGTATAACCTTGTGGCACATTTTCATTTCTCCAAACGCATTATTTTCTATGGATAAAATATTTTAGATACAATTCAGATTAAGAAAGTATGCTTTAGTTAAAAGGAAAAAAATGAAACAATTGTTAATTGAAAGGATTTTTATTGTTGTGTAATAAGTACGTGATACAATTATTTTTTTCGTTTTAAAGCTGATGATTTTTGCTTGGCAGTGACTGACGTAACTCTTTAAAAGTTTCGATTTAATTAGCAAAGAGTTTTCCAATGCCTTCCATAAAGTGTCCTCTTCTTTCTTCATTTAGATCAATTTCCATTGTAAAATCACGCAATGCCATTGTAAAATCACATTCCTTGCTCCTTTTTTAAAAATTCGCTCGAATTCTTGCACGTTAAAGACGCTTTATCTTCTTCATTAACACTGTTTTCACTGTCAGTTCGTATTATACGATCACCTAATTCTTAATTCGTCATTTCTGAATTGATTCTTTAACTTCTCCTTCTTCCATATCTGAAAAATCTTTCTCCAAAAATTGCTTTAACAATCTGTGCGATTTCTTTCGCTTCACCAGTCCATGAACATACTTTAAAATTGTTGACAATTTCTAACCAGAGCTGATACCATGAAGTATTCAATGCTGATGAAAACGAACGATGAACTGCGAATGAATGCAATTCTAGCGTTAGACAGATTAAATGCGAAAAATTAAGATAACTCTCATATGCAAAATCGCGTTCCGTAAATCCGCTCTCGGCAAGAGTTTACTGTAACAATATTAGCCACAGAAAACTTCGAAGACAACATATGGGTATTATTTGGTCTAATTTCAGTGAAATAACTGCAAAACTGTTTGAAATTTTGTGAGGATTACCAGAATAGGTTATACGAGTAGATTATCAAGCGAGAAAACTCATTTGAGAAAATGGCATGATTCAGCCGGTTCGGTGCAGAAATACTCCAGATCATCAACCTATAAAGATGCTGTCAAACTGAAGCAAAAGTTTATAAGACACCGAGCAAAACACGGCAAATTTTTTTGTCTAGCAATAGTCGAATGGTTAAGAGTTCGATCCGGGTTTGAGGCTCAGCAAATGGGCTGGCTGTGTAGATGTTCTCGTAGTTATTCCCACATATAACGTAAATGTAATTAAGTTTCCCTCAGAAGTTCCTTTTCGAGCACATCCCCATTCAGGGAGATAATCCCCATTCAGGGATAACGTAAATATAATTCAATTTCCTTCAGAGTTCCTTCCCGAACACCTCCCCATTCAGGAAGATAGTCCTTGTTTGCTGTATTTTAATAAATAAACAAACTGCAGGTTACTGACTTCAGTGTATAGCATGAATCGAACAATTTAAGTCCTTCATCTCTCTCATTGATAGTGTATATTTTCCTATTTAGCCTAATTTGCTTATGGTAATAAAAGTAATAAAATCTTTTTTTTCATAACTTTGTTAATTATATTATATTTTAAACTGATTAGCTCCGTTTATGGATTTGCCGGTGAGTTATTCATCTTCGTTTTTAAAGATAAATACTTAAAAAAAAAAAAAAAAAAAAAAAAAAGAAAGAAACTTGGACTTCAAACAATTCAAATCTTTACTCACTCTAACTTAAATTCTCAGTAACTCAAATTTTAACTAAAAACTCAATAACTCAAATTTTTATTAAAAAGAAACTTGGACTTCAAATAACTCAAATCTTGAATTTTTGCAATGCCCTATTTACGACAAATACGGAATTGAAATGTACTCACGGGCCGCATAAAATTCCTTCGGGAGCCGCCAGTTTGAGATCAGTGCTGTAGAGAATTATGTAACATAATAAAAGTCCTCTTAAGCCCTATGTAAATTAAAATTATCATACAGTGACTTTAATTTGTAAAGAGCATAATAAAACGGGGTATTTTGTAAATACCAGCTGCAATTTTCAGATTATCCGTCATGTAATAAAGGTAAATTATCATATAAGAAGACTTTTGTTTCTCCTCTATTTTGAAAAAGAGAGTGTGATTACTCTGATTGATTACAAAAGTTATGAGCACGAGGACTTTTTGTTGATATCTTACTACGTTTTATAATTGTACATGTTTCACACGCGTTAGAAGATTTTTACCTTTATTACCGTATTTCCTTGCTTATTTCCCCCCCTTTTTTAGCCCGAAAAACTATTTTTTAGGCTTCAAATTATGCATAAATAATTAGAGAAAATGAATGTGCATCTAACGGAGCGAAATCGTAGACCGAATATCAGTTCGTGTTTGCTTCGCTGTGATGGGTCGCTTCTTGTATTAGGCTGGCGTAAAGTTCCATAGCGAGAAAGGAAATATTTGGCATGACCTTCGCAGGTCATTTTCGGGGGGGGAGGAGTAGACTTTATTAGGAAGGCGAAAACAATCATTATGTGGACGAATCCATTTTAAAATTTAGGGAAGCTGCTTCTCTGAATGCATTCTGAGAATATTTTTTTAATTTTCAGAATCTGGCTCTAAAAAGCGAGGGGAAAGAATTCGCCAGCAAATACGGTACAGTATTTGAAATCATTAAATTTATTACAAAATTTATGTAAATTACTAGGACACCATTTCTGAGGATTATGATAATCTAATTTAGGTATACCATTTCTGCATCCGCCCAAAATTCGGTTATAAATAGCAACTTACATCTACACCGAGAAAGCGCTAAAATAGAACTTATCCCGAAGTTTGTCGTGGGACCAAGCAATGAAAATTTTTTGATTTGCCAAAACGTCGCCAAGTGAATCTTAATTCCAAAAATATCGAGAAGTTAATTTATCTTTCATTTGCAGTCATTGTTGGTCTCTTAAGCATTCTCTTTTACTACTGTGTTTTGTTTAAATTTTGGGTAAAAATCCCTGGTTGGAGAATATTACTTTGAAGAGTGTGTCTTCATCAAAAATATGTCAATTTTATTTAAGAGTTTTACTTCAGATTTTCAAATTTTTAAATTCTGAAAATATTTAAAAGATTGATCCCTTAATTTTAACCATCTGCTGTTTGTTCTGTTCAACAGATTCTGTTCTGTTCCATAAAATTGTTATTTAATTTAATTACTATTATTATCGTTCAATTTCGCCTAAGCAACATATTATTTCTAGTAAAAATTTCGTTTTTAAATCCTTATTCCAGCACAGCTGATGACGATAATTTTTACCCTTTTACGAAAAAGGCCTCTAGTTAATTTCCGTCGAAATACTCGGAGATATTTTATTAACTTACCGTTAGTTTAAGTCAGAATTTCGCCTAGGTTTAAGTTACAAAGAAGGGTGTTTTCCTCTTATCTTCCATATACCGTGCAGAATGTTTGTTTCAAAGATTTAGAGATTTCTCACATTTTATTTTAAACAGAAGACTTTAAAAAGTTTTTGGCGCGACTTATAAATACCGTAATATTTGAAAATCTATTATGATTCTTTGAGATTTCAGAGAACTTTTACACTTTGTTCTAACTTTTTTCTAAAAAACATCTCCGCTGTGACATTTGTAAGGAACTTAAGACCAGTGTTAAGTGTTTTTTTTTAGATAAACATATCAGTACTTACCCATGCACGATAGCGTTCTTTGTTCGCTTCGCATTTGATGAATGGCAGGGCAGTGCCTAGAATTTTGGAAACTACTTGCATGTTTTTTCGATCAATAAAATTATTCCTTTCGCGGTAGAATTTTTTATTCTACTTTGTGACTTTCAGCATCGAATTATGACAGCATTTTATTTCTTAAATTAGCTTAATCTCTTGCTATTGAATAATGAAGAATCTGCTTGTTTGTATGTTTCTGGCATTGTGAAAAAACGACGGCAATTAGAGCCACCACACACGTAATTCTCCACCCGAACACGCGCACCTCGAAGCTCAAATTTTGAATTTCAAATTTGATTTTGATTAATTTCATATTTTGTACAAATTTAATAAATTTTTTGTTAAGAAATTCAGCGATCTCAAAGCGAGCAGTGGCAACACAGCTCGAAAAAAAAAAGCATTTTTATATCCGACATACCAGACTGTTGCCATTCGGCAAAATGAAACATATTTATCTTTCTCTTCTCAGTTATTTAAAAGCGATGTGTTGCCACTGCTTGAAATGAATATCTTTATTTTTCACATACCAGCGTGTTGCCATTCAGTAAAGCGTAAGGTGTTTAACTTTCAAATTTAATCTGTATGATAGTCACAGATAGCGGCTTAAAACCAATAAACCCTGCTCTTAAGAACATTTTTTAAGCTTTTTAATCTGTTTGGTTTAAATAAAACTGCATTTAAATCATTCGATGCGTAATAAGAAATAAAGCTTAAAGCTTATTCATCTCATCTTATTTTAAAACTATCAATAGAATTCGCAGAATGAAAATCATAAAATTAGATCATAATAAAAAGGCTTAAAATGTCTTAAATGGTTGTATTATTGGAATCATAAAATTCACAATTTTAAGTATATATAAAAAAAAATCTTACCTGCTTTCCAAAATAAAAGTTTTAATTCTACTTTAAATTTCTTTGCCAATCGTTGCAATCATAACTTCAAAAAAAAAAAAAAAAAAAAAAAAAGTAATTAAATTAAACATTTTGGTATTTTCCAGTGTTTTCAAATATTTAGTTTTTTTTTTTTTTTTTTTTTTTTTTTTTTTGTTTAAAACTTAGTATAAACTTTGTGAATAAATATGTCAGTAGAGAAAAAATTAGTGACAAATTTTGAATCTTTTTTATAATTCCAAGCAGTAATATTTTTTATCATCATTTGACATCCCAAATATAAATAGTAGGGGGAATATTAAAAAAATATATGGCAACACTTAACATTCTAAACGTAAACATTGATCAGCGGAGTTTGTCCATCAACACAAATTCCTCCCCCCTTTGCCTTTTCTAATGTAAGATATCCATTATAATAGATTTTTTAATAGCTCTCTTGTAAATTGCATAACTTAATATGAAGTAGATCAGTTTTCTTGAGTAAAATTCTGCTTACGAAATCATTCTTAAACAATAATTTTATTTTCATTTTCTCTGTAAAATGTATGCAACACTGCATTTTCAATGCATTTTTGCGTTTACTTTTCTGAGGATGGAAGGGCTTGCACAGAAAATAGTTATAATTTGATGAATTCGAGTCAATAAGATTTGAACACTCTCTTTTTCATATGCATTTTTGTTTTTAATCTGATTAAAAATGGTAACATTTAAAAAAAAAATATTTTAATATTTTGATGTTTATAATATGTTGCGCTCCGAAAAAAAATGCAGAAAAAAAAACAGAACTTTAATAATTAAAATTCGATGAGTTTTAATTTTATTCAATAGGGAAGATTAGTATCAGAAATTGGTAACAGTACATATTACGCTCATTTAAGAAAAGAAGTGAAATATTTGTACGGTATTTTCATATTTTTAAACTGTTTTGATAGCTTTTAATTCTTTATATTTTTTGTAATGATAAATTGTTCTACAAAATATTAATTTATGATCTGAATTTTCCAGGCTACAATTTTTCAACGACTTTCAAATACCTAATGCCTTTTGACGGCTTATGATAATTAGAATTTGCTAAAAAGGTTTCTAAAACTAAATAAACCTCCGTATTGAACAAATTTATAATAATGAAAAAAAATTGCGAATATATCCCAAGAGAATTTTGTCAAATTTGGTTGCGAACAGTTGTTGCCCCAGTAGGCCCAGTAGTATACAACCACTACATAGTAGGCAGAAGTGACGTCAGAGAAAAAGGGCGTGACATCCGCCATGTTGGATCACGTGATCCAGCTCGCGCGGTAGATGACCAAACATGGCGGAGGCTATGCCCCTTTTCTCTGACGTCATTTCCGCCTCTTATAGT
This sequence comes from Stegodyphus dumicola, assembly GCF_044657685.1. NCBI lineage: Eukaryota > Metazoa > Arthropoda > Arachnida > Araneae > Eresidae > Stegodyphus > Stegodyphus dumicola. Next base: position 36,174,325 of record NC_140775.1, read on the forward strand.
GGGGGTATACTACTGGCCCCTCTATGCTCCTGTTTCATTTCCTCTAGCAATAACGAAAAGAAACTATGAAATATTTCTCTAGGGCTAATTATTCCTTATTAATCCCATTGTCATCACAATTTAGCTGATATTCGTAATTTTCATTAAAAAGTTTCGGATAAATAAAAGAACTATAACAAGAGTATGTAGCTGCTGAAATCTCATCGTGATGATTTCTTTATGTAGAGCAGTGATTCTCAACCGGTGGTACGCAAGAGAAAAGTAGGCGGTATGCAAAGAAACAGAGTATTTTTAACTATTAAATTAAAAAATCTCGTGAAGAAAAAGAAACTGATAGAAATTTCTTGCGATCGAAATCTACTCGAAGATTTCAAAAATAACACACTCATTAACTTTTGGCTGAACCGAAAAAAAGAATTTAAAGGCATTTGAAATAAAAGTATTAAACTTTTATTGCGTTTCTGTACGACCTATTTGTGTGAAGAAGGATTTTCTTTCATATTATATTTGAAAAATAAATGCAGAACAAAATTAAAAGTGTATTCTAATTTACGGTTAAAGCTAAGTTAAATAAGACCAGACATAAAGAAATTGATCTCTCTTAAAACAGGTCCAAATTTCATAACTAAATTTTAAAGTATTATAACTTAAATTTTTATAATCAAAATGGTGACCAATTTTTAATCGAATATTTGTTATATATGCATATTTAATAGAAATAGCCAATACTTGCGAAAATGGCAAAATACATTTTTTTAAATATGTTTATTGAGAAATTGAAAAATAATCATTGTAAAATGTAGCGGTGGTGCTAAAGTTTTTCAATTTTCTATAGATGATACACGTTAGTAAAAAAGTTGAGAATCGCTGATCTAGAGTATAAACTATTGTTCTGAAAGTAATTCCAAATGGCAATTCAGAATCTCATTATTCTTTACCTGCCTGGACGATACACCTGATTATTTCCAACATTTTTAAAACTATGTTATTATTTTGCTTGTTATTTGATTCGCAAAAAACATCGATGGCATTGTAGAGATCTATATTTGATTACATACAGAAAAGTAGACAGCGATTTTTTTTTAAATGCAAAATACAGATTTGTAGTTCTTAAATACTCCTTAAATGATTTTTATTCAGAAAACTCATTTGAAAACTAGCAACACTTACAGCAATCGAGAGAAAAGTTCCCACTGGTGTTACAGTATTTGTAAATTTGTTCTGGAGATTGTATTTTAGAATAAACTAGAAACATTCAAATGAATTTTCCTTCCATGTTCCTGTTTCGATTTCCTAGCAATAACGGAAATAAAACTCTGAATCCTTATTAAGAATGTTACCTTGATCATAATTTAGTTCGGACTCGTAATCTGCATTCAAATTCGAAGAAATGAAAAAGAGTAACAAGAGTATATAACTGTCGAAATCACCGGGCGATTTCTTTGAATACTTTATGTAGTGTAAAAGCTCTTCTCTTCCCAAACTAATTCCGTATGGCAATTTCGAGTTTAAGAATTCTTCACCTGCAGAGACGATCCACCTGACTAACCCTTATAGACTAATGCTTCATGCAAAAAATGTGCCGCCCGGAGCGGACAGCCATTTCCGCCCCTTTGTGGCTACTTCAATGAATTCATCTGTCTTTGCTTGATGGAATGATGATCAGTCTACTGATCAAGCACCTGAAAATCTTGATACCATAATATAGATTCTTCGTTTAGCCTCCGTTTTATCACCATACAGGAAATGTCGTCGTAAAACTGCTTGTACTCACTCAGACACTTGGCGGCGAACTAACTCTAAATATTTGCGTAGAGCTTACGCCTATCTACGTAGCTGCTTCTTATCTCGCCGCGCCTTATCATCGCAACATCCACGAAATCCTTTCATTGGGGAGAAGTCATGAATGACTTTTATCAGGATCGCACGATTCGTAACGCCGAGAAATAGCACAATGCCAAAGAGACTACTCCGTGGAGATGATTATATATCTTGGGAAAGTGCAATGGAACTTATCAAGGCTTTTAAGGCTTTACGCTGCGGTTTTTGATTGATAGGTAACGGTATGCTTATAAGGAGAAGAGTATCAATAATTTATTGAAATGTCGTTGCAGGGCATCGTGTAAGCTTTCGAGCACTGAAGGCCAAAGCCGATGGACTCGAGGTGAGGATGTGTTAACGATTAACGATGTTCGTTCTATGCAACTGTTGACCCATTTAGCTGATTATTGAGAGGTCTCGTGCTCTAATTTGGGCGTGAACGTAGTTGATTTTCAAGCATCTTCTATTCTAAAATTCTTAATGGCTGCAACTTTCTTGAATTAGAAATTATATTTGTGAAATCTTATATAGTCTTAATTATGTGAGCCGGAGATCTGATTGATGCGATAAATTAGAACCTTCTTGTCTGGTAAGACATTTAAGTAGCCGAAACGAAGACAAGTATACAGTACATATATATATATAAAAGGGCCGGAATCGAAAGATAGTTGTTAAAATTTAAAAAAATCAGTTCACATTGATAGTCAATAACTTCAAGAACTCTAAATTTCCGCTATTGTTAATTACTGCATGTCTAGAGGCTGGGTCTAAAAGACGTTTTCTTTTATCGATGTATAGCCAAAGAATATGTATTTGGTACGTTCTTTGGTACAGCGGACGTCTGCCTGGGTTGCATGGAAATCTAGAAGAAATACCGGACAACATTTGTGGTAGTGCCACTCCCGCAATTATACACCACCTGATTTACTAAACTTGTTGATTATATAGTCGCTATCATTTTTATCTTTCAAGAATAACTATATCATGGGTTTTTAACAGGGTCGACATTAACCCGTTGGGGGGGGAGATGAAATTTTAAAAGGGATCAATGACGATCAAACGGTGGATAGCCGAAAGAATATTCACCGGCAACTGATCGGCATGATCAAGTGCTGAAAGGGCTTATTTTAATTTTGTAATAGTTATTTTTATTTTCGAGCAAGTTCCTTTCCTTTCTCATTTTCTATCTACGTCTTCCTACCAAAATGAGTTTTAAGGATTACGTTTTATGTAAATGAGGTAGAAACAAGTATTTAAACTGATGTTTAGATCACTTCACTGGAAGAGCGTGAAAGCGCGTGCCTGCCTTCCTTACCACATTGTTGCTGCTAGTCTGATTTTACTTATTCGGCTGTATTGTTACTCGCTGCTAGATTTCGCGGGTGGTCTTAATTAAGGGCTAACTCTGTTAGTTAATTCTGCGTAGCTTCGGCTGGTTTATTTATTATATTAGTTTCTTATTTTCTATCTTGAGTTAAAAGCCTAAGTGGAGGCTTTTTGTAAAGCCCGAGAAGGGGCAGTCTCTTCATCTATTTGAGTTGGAATAAAGAGTAAATTAACCTTTCTCTGGACTTGTTACTCTTCAGAACTCTACGATAAGTCGCTAGACAGTTCTTCGATAGTCTAGTCCTCAAGGCCTTCCAATTTAGCTATGCTATTACAATGCTATTGCTTACAAAAACTTAATAACTAATTTCTTATTTAAAAAAAAGCAATATGTAATGAGGAAGAAGATATAAGATAAGAGAAAAATATCCTAGAATTAATCAATATATTTTTAAATCAATAATCATTTTTTTAATATTTAAAATTTTTATGCAATTAGTGCAATATAAAAAAGTAAGTGTAAAAGAAATTAAATGACTCGTTCATAAATACACTAAATGGAAAGAATTAAATAATTCAACTAATTTGATAACTTAACGCAATTGTCCGTTATTGGAAAGGATTGCTAATTCAGAAGACGTATTTTTGTTTGCAAGCCACTTGCAAAATTTAAAAGAAGATACTAATATTCGCTTCTAAGCCATTGAAAATTTGAATGTGCCGGCATGGCTGAGCTGCATATATTTGATCTTGATATTGATATTATGATGTAAGAAGAGGTAATTGCATGTCGATCCTAGACCGTCGGCCGCTCACGTGCAAATTAAAATTTGCCGCCCTTTTTTTACAGAAATATAATATATTTGATAATCCTTTCGCCGCCCTTAAATTCGACCGCCCACATGCTATGCATAACCTTGTCCTCCTCCCTTCCCGCTAGGATCGGCGCTGAATTAAAGGAAGAGCTTCAAACACAAGTTCTTTTTCAGAACTTAAAAGTCACCCGAGAGAAATATTTCAAAATAGAAATTGTTACTGAACCAATATTATTGACTTTTTTCCTCTTCTTAGTGAAATATGGATTTAGTTAAGTCAGTCATTTGCTACGGAAAGCAAGAAACAAGTTGAATATTTTCGAACGAGAAGATTTAAGGATTAAACTAAGCAATTTTATGCCAAATATAAAAAAGATGGCATCAATACATCAAGCTCAATCTTCACATGAATTAAAATCAAATTTTATCTTTCGGGCAACTAGAAACTGTAATTTCGTTTTTGAAAACTTTTTGGAATTCGTAAAATTAGTAATAATGATGATAATAATGCTAAGAAGAAATCAGATTTTATATTACGTCTAAAAGGGCGTTTTTATAACGTTTTGTGTGTTACCTTTATTTATTAAATATCATGTTCTTCGCACTACATAAAATTCAATTCAACAGCATTATCACAAAATATTTAAAAACAGCATAAATTTAGAATTTCTGATACACAGTCTTACGCGCTGGAGATAAAAAGGTTTTTTTTTTTTTCCGTACAGTGTTGCCATTGCTCGCTTTGACATCGTTGAGTTTGTTAATCAAAAACTCGTGAAAGTTTTACAAAATTTGAAATAAATAATAAAACAAATTCGAAATTCAAAATTCTTGCTCCAAAGTGCCCATGTTCGGTTGGAGGACTATGTTATTCAGAATTTGATGGCTCTAGCTGCCGTTGTTTTTTCACAATGCGAGAAACATTCATACGTTCATGCATGTTCTTCATGATTTAGTTTCCTTAAATATAACACTTGGCGATAATATTTGGTGGCAACAGTTTGAAAAGTGAATCAACGCAGAAAGTGAAACGTCGCAAAATGCAATTTTGAGACTAATAGCCCTTTGGGTCTAACGCCCCTTTGGGCTAATAATAATACAAAATAAATAAATAAAACATAAATGTAACAAACACTTTTTTTTTCAAAACTTTTGTTCACATTCTCAGATTAATTGTGATTCTTAAGTTATGTATCTGCAATTATTTGTATTTTGATTACGTTGTATGCTGTATATTATAGAGGAAAATGCAAGACCAAGAGAATAATTTGTTTATGAAGGATGGATTCAAGAAAAGAGTTGGGAATATTCTATCAACATTAAATTTACAGTTTTTTTTAAAAAAAGAGCAAACTTAGAGTGGTATAGATTCTCAATAAAATTGCAGATTTCGAGTGCGAAGTTTAAATTTACAACGTGTATTAAAAATTTTATACACTGTAGCGGTATTTTTTAGATCAGAAAAGAATAAAAAACGCATAAATCACTTAACTAGTTAAATGTTATTTAGCTTAAGTACAAAAACTGGAAATCCAGATAATTGGAAGTTAGGATACGCGGAGTTCGAATAAGTGGAGTTTTCCTGCATTTTCGTATGCAATATCCAACAACGGAATTTCCCACTTCAGGTCGATTTTTAAAAGTTACCGAGTACACACTATTTTTTTAAAAAAATGAATGAATCGTAGTAAGAGTAGATTTTTTTTCCTTCTATACTCTTCTGCGATGCGTAAAAGGTATTTACCCACAGAAAGGGGGAAGAGAGCCACCTGGTGGCGCAAATCCAATAATCAAGGGCGAATTTAAGTAAAGGTCAAAGGTCGAGAGGGACCCATATCTCCTCGCATGGGAATACCCAAAAGAATGCACGTATGTTTTGGGATTCAGAAAACCGAAGAATAAAATGGGTTCCTCTACCCGTATGCTTATAATTATACGTATACAAGCAGAAATTCTGAATTTGAGAGGAAGCCTGAACGGAAATGGGGTTAGGTTTTTATTCTGCTTATCTGTGTAATTATCTGACATTTATATGCACATCGGAAACATATTTATTGAGACATTGTAAGTATTAATCTGTTGATTAATACTTATCTCGACTGGCTCTTTTTTTTTTTTTTTTTTTTGGTACGCATAGGTTAACACAGCTAGCTGCTTTGCTTTCATTCTATTATTAAAAAAAAAAGTGTGAATTTTATTTTACTAACCAGCAGGGGCGTTTTCGTGGTTTTTCCATGTGTAACGTGGGTGCCCCTTCCCCTTAGAAAGTCCTCCGAAAAGGCATCCTTCATGTTACGCAGATAACTCCAACGTGCTTTGTCATAATCAAACCAAAGAATCTTTAAGGTTCCTCTCTAAGGCTCTCATCCTTAGAGATTCTTTGATCAAACAAACCAACTATTAGAAAATTGCTAATATACATCTTTAGTCGTTTTGCAACAGTAACCATGTATGTGTTCGTATTTAATTTCGATAGTTTATATTTTAAATGCTTATTCGTATCCATACCATATTTTGGTAGAAATATGAAGATAAAGCTCTTATACCTATAGGCCCATTAGCTCGGTTAGAGCGTCGTGCTAATAACGCGAAGGTCGTGGGTTCGATCCCCCCATGGGCCAATAGCATTTTGATAACCTTACATTTTTATTTAAATCAATTATTATTAAATAATCATAACAATAAACTACTTTTTAATCTGCTTTATTTAAATAAAAATGCATTTAAACCGATCAGATTTAAAAACAGCAAAAATAGTCTTAAGAACTACATTTATTGCTTTTAAATCTCTTAGTTTGTAACTCTGTAATTTTTAAGATTAAATTTGAAAGTTAAATAACTTAGGCTTTCATGAATGGCAAAACGCTGTGTAGTGTTTAACAACTTAACATGACAGAGAGATACATCTTAAAAATTATTAAATCTATTCAAAACAAAATTGAATTGTGAACAAATCAGAATTGGATTACTTAGATTACGGCAAAACACAGTAGACGGGAGCTACTATCTGCAAGAAGGGGAGAGACGGCTTTATTGAGGATTTTTTGCGGGAAATTGGTTTTTATTAACGTTACAATAAGAATACCACGAAAACTCTCATACAACCAGAATTCAAAGACTGTTAGGATATACACTGCTGGACAATAAAATTGCAACACCATGAAGGAAAGCAAATACAAAAAAGATATTTATTGTACATAAACAGTATGGCATGAAGACAAAATGATTAAATTATAAGCAATTTGGGAGTTTATAGGGGGACAGCTGCCACCCCTGGCAGCTAAAATGGCCCTTACCCGTTTAGGCATGGAGTTGATTAGGGATTGGATGACACAAACTGGCAACTCATTCTATGTTGCTTCAAGTCTATGCCACACTTTATCAACCAACATATTCCAGTCACAGACAGAACATCTAGTTGCACAATCACTTACAAATTTCCTCTCAAAACCACACACAAACAACACTCCTCCTATCAGGCCATCAGAGGTTTATGACTACATTTCAAAGTTAAAAATCAAGAAAAGCCCGGGATTCGACCTCGTAAGCAACAAGACCAATGTATATTGAAGTTTTCCATGTATATTGAACTTTATTTTGCCCACTATGTATGCTTTTATGTCACCTCATTTGTCCTTAGGGTATTTCTCCCACATTTCTTTGCTGAGTATGATGGTTTGTCAGTTAGATATAGTTACATACTTATGTCGCACATAGATTCTCATGCAATTATTGGCATTTCTTTTTATGCTTTGCACTTACTCGTTATTTCTTAGTTGCACTTCATTCCGCCTAATTGGTCAATCGGCTACAGCCATAGCACACTGGTTATCTGTCGACTCATCACTATATTTGTCGTGGACTTACCTACTGGTTATAGCTATTATTCCTTCATCGTGCTTATCACATGCAACTATTGTTGTCCATCTTCAATTACCTTAGAAGCATCACGAAATCGAAAATCGGCACATAGTTACTCCAGAGCAGCGCCGAAAGCGCGAGAACCTACGTGCGAACGATGTTTGCCTGAGCCACTTCATCAACCGTAAGCGGGCCAGTCTCGGAGCAACCCATGACCAGATGTTTTCAATGGTTGACAGATCTGGAGACCATGCAGGCCAAGGCAGCAAAGTCAGAAAACAACGTGCAACATGTGGTCTTGCATTATCTTGTTGGAAATTGGCGTTTGTCAGGACTCGAAGATAGGGCACAGCCACTGACGTAAGACGTCAGAAATGTACCGATCTGCGTTCAAATTACCGTCGTGCGTGCCATGTACTTAATGACTGCCCAAACCATCACACCAGGTGCAGGTCCCCTACGCCGATATCGAATGCAAGCAGGCGACGCGCGGTCTCCTTGGAGCCTCCAGATTCGTATACGGCCATCAGAATACTGCATACAGAACCGGGACACGTCTGAAAAGACAACATTGTAGTACTCCTGTATCCAGCTTTGTCGTTCGGCGCACCAGAGTCGCCATCTCTCTCTATGCTGCATTGTCAAAGGAAGGCAAAGTAATGGTTGCCATGCTGTCCACGCTTCTGCAAACGTCGACGCACCGTACGAGCGGTTACTGGGCGTGCTGCAAACATGCTCATTTCCTGACTAATGGTCGGTGATGTGGTTGTACGGTTTTGCAGGACTGATCTCACAATATGTCTGTCTTCTCAGGCGTAAGTCATGAAGGGAGCTGATATTCTGCACGCCGTTCAATATGCCGCTCAGCAACCCATTGATTCCATATTCGCATGACAGTGGTTGAATGTCAACCAGTGCAACGGGCGATATCACGGAACGATAATCCACACTCTCGATAGACAACGATCCTGCCTCTATTGAATTCCGACACTTACTGGTAAGCATTTCTTCTTCTTATTCGAGGCATAACACGATATTCTGAGCAAACCCCGACCTTATAAAGTGCTTTCCGAATGAGAAATCCACTACACAACTTTCTTTTATGCAGTGCTTCAGATGTCATTTATCCCTCCTGCGTCGTATAAACGTGCTGAAATACTAATAATTAGCATATTCTAACCTCTTCTTCCTTTCATGTGATTTTGACGTTCGTCAGATTATTCCTTCCTAGTGTTGCAATTTTAATAGCCAGCAGTGTATGTATATATATGTCTTAAGAGAAGATGGCGTTCATGAAGGTCTTTCTAACGGTAACCGGCTTTTGCTGACGTTACCACATGTGTAAAACTATGAAAAGAGCCCGCCTTTACTGGCCTGGATCGATCTACCATTATTCAGCGGACGTATATCACTTGCCACACTTGGATTCACAGTTTAGTGTACAGATAACACAAATATAAATTGCGAAGAACTACAGAACTAGAAGCAGAAATCTAACATTCATGTAAATGTATAACAAGAAATGGCCGAAGAATTTTAGAAAATTCATGATTGTGTTAATACAAGTGTAAGAAAGAAGAGAAGTTAACCATAGACTGTAATTAAAATTCATAGGAGTTTTTCTGATTCTGATAATAAAAGCAGAAAAACTAAATGCGTTTTGCAAATTAGTAGACACTGAGTAAAAGACAGAATCATCACACAGAAATTTAACTTTTTTGTTGTTGTTGTCGTTGTTGTTGTCGCTGTGTTGTGATAAATCTCCCTTGTCTGAAATCAGAGAAAGCCCATGAAATCCATCACAAGGAGTCAAGATTGCGTCTGTTGTTGACAAGATCCTTGGACACCATACAGGTCAGCAACTTTGCATACTTGCTCCGGCAGTACATATGCTAAAACTGAAACGATACAGAGTAGTAGATTATAGGCCCATTAACTAAGCTGGTTAGAGCGTCGTACTAATAACGCGAAGGTCGTGGGTTCGATCCCCCCCTCTGGGCAAACGAGCATTTGTAACCTGTTATGCCTAAATTGCTATTAATTGCGTTATTCATCTTCTACGGGGACGGGTCCGAGGGTTTCCCACCGCATTTTACCTACCAACAACCTCTCGAGAGGACTTTCGGCCCACCGCATATTTAGAGTACCCCCATGCCGCACAGACACTATACATTAACAAACATCCATGCCTTCTCCGGGATTCAAGCCCGAGTCTCTTGGTACGATAGTCAAAGTCACTACCCAAAATCCCGGTTGGGCGGCTGAAAAGAAGTCTCTTAAATGCATCGGAAATGTATTTTTGATTTAGGCGGTATTAAAATCTTATTTCTTTCAGCCGCCCTTGGTCAAACCAGTTTGAGTAAAACCCATTCGGGGGATTATTAGCATTACATATTCGCGGAAGCTTTCAAATATTAGATATAAAAAAAATTGCGAAAATTTAAAAAAAGAAGAAATTAAATTTGAGCTACAGAAGATGGTTTTGGATTCAAGGGACTAATGAAGTGAATCCTGTGGACTGATACGAAAAGATGCAACTTTTCTTTTTTACACAAAATCCATTTTTCTGAGAAATGAAAACAACACGCTTAATGTGAACAAATGATGATAAGCATTCAATTTTTATCATCCTCCTTTCCACACAGTTTTGTGTACATTTTTCTTTTTAAGAAATATGATAATCCTGTGACTTTGTAAGTAGTTATTTCCTGCTCTAACGTTTCTGACCTTTGTTTGGTGATCGCTTTCACCCCCTTCGTAAATTTAGCCGATTTCATACATCTTTGTTTCTCACAATCATGGACACACAATCGTACGTTACGCAGCTGCCAAGTCCCGGATTCGCGCGCCATTTTCACGTTTTTCAACCATCCTCTTTTTCACCACTATTGTGATCCTAACAATTTTATTCGTTGCTTGCTTTTACTCACTAACTTTCTTCAAATTTATTCTTAGCCATTATTTAGTTCAGTTTATGGCTTGAAAAAAAAAGCAAATTTCGTCGAGGTGTTGGTACCTTTATATGAGAGCATATTTCTTAAGAGGTTATCACATATGGCTACAGTCCCTGCTAGACGGGACATTTCTGAGAAACGAAATTCTGATAGCACTGGTTTAAATGGGAGGATTCTCAGAAAAAAAGGCCCCGCTCGAAGCGAAGTCCCGCCTAGCTACGGAAAAATGTTGCGGCTACGCGGGATTTTTTCAAACCTCACTGAAAATGTCTCGGGTCCCGGGTAGAGACAACCAATCAGACGAATGTTCTGCTTCTGAAGGATCACGTGATCCCAATTTGGGCGATAACCGACTGTTTGGCGTTCAAGTCTTTGTGGTAAGTGAGAATGGTAACCTAGCTACGTGTGTTTCCTGGAATTGTGCGGGTTCTGAGAATTGTCCCTTTCGACGTCAAGTGCCGCGTAGCCGAATGGTCCCAATCCACATATGTTTGTGATTGGGGGCACATAACAATCATATAGAAAACACACGTAGCTAGGTTACCATTCTCACTTACTACAAAGATTTGAACGCCAAACAGTAATCGATTATTGTTATTAAACAGTAAAATTGGGATCACGCGATCCTTAGAAGCAGAACTTTCGTTTGATTGGTTGTCTCTACTCGGGACCCGAGACATTTTCGGTGAGGTTTGAAAAAATCTCGCGTAGTCGCAACATTGCTTCCGTAGCTAGGCAGGACTTCGCTTCCAGCGGGGCTCTTTTTTCTAAGAATCCTCCCATTTAAACCATGGCTACCAGAATCTCTTTTCTCAGAAAAGTCACGTCTAGCAGGGACTGTAGCCATATGTGATAACCTCTTTAGGAGTTTTGGAGAAATCCCCTCATAAAGGTTCTGCCACCATTACGAAGTTCAGGTTATAACTGGAAGAAAGAACATTTGATCGAGATGACGGCACTTTTATGATAGCGAACAATCGTCGATTTGTAGAAAGGTGCCGGCATTTAGTGACAAGGCGGATGTATAGCTATCGGCTATTCGGGGAAATTTCCCGAATTCCCTATAGCCCCATCTGCCCCTGAAAATCATTGTTCTGTCTGTTTCGAAGTGTAACTTCTGATTTCGAATCCTCATTTAATTTCCCAAGTGAACTTACGAACAAAATGAACTTATTTTCCAAACTAAACTGCATAAAAATACAGGTAAATTGTTAACAGCATTTTTCTTTTAGTTATTTTATGTGTCAGGCATTTAGACGATATAGCGATTAGGGAAGTCGATTGTGATGCCAAAAAACCCAGGCTCGAACCTCGGGGAAGGCATGGTTGTAACTATCCGTCTCTTCATAGGAGTGCCCGCTATTGGAAAAAAAAAATATTATGGGTCATTTTTCTTTCCCGACTTTCTTTTCACTGCTGTCAGATTAACCTTGGATGTCTCCGAGTATTAGGCCGGTTAATTTTTCGCACATTTTCTTTAATTATATTATGGATCATTTCTCTTTCGTGAGCTTTTTTAACTGCTGTCGGATTAACCGCGGACGTCGCTCAGTATCAGACCGGTTACTGGAGAGTCAATCGCAAAAACTTTTTTTATCGTAACGGCTGAAATGAAACAAATTTTCAAAAAACAAAGTAAAAAAATGATGTTCCGAACTCATTTATTTCGCTTCCGTTTCAAATGTGTGTTTATAATATTTCATATTATATTACATCTGCTTCTCCATCACGTGGAAGCTCACCAAAGCTGTCAATGTCATTTTAAATGCAGCTGTCAATACAACGAATTTATATTTCGCCGTGTCAGCATGGCTGGCGACAAAGACGTTTAACCAGCAAAGTTTACGAATGCGACTGTTATCTCAGATGTTTAATCCTTCAATTTAACTTTTGGTTTAAAAAAAAATAACTTGGTGTCGAATCAGTATGTAGTTTTAAATTTTTTCACGCTATTATTAAAATAATTTTAGTTGATGTGAGGAAATGTAGATATTCGTATTTCGAATTATACGGACTGTACCTTCTTTCTTGGTCAAGTACAGCTAAGTTTATTACCCTATTTCTTCGCTTATATTTTCCCTTTTGTTACTAATTTTATCGTCCGAAAATCGAGAAGGAAATTTCTGCGAATAATTTAAGTTGCGGAGCACGCGGTTACAATAAGAATATGACAAATGAAAAGAAGTCACGGCTTAACTACAGGTAACTATCACAATATTGTTTCTTAAAAAAAAAAAAAAAAAAAAAAAAAAAAACCTACTTTTCAGTAAGACTATTAGAAATATTAACATTACTATGTCTAACAAGATATTCTCATTTCTATTTTCTTGTAACTTGAATCTCACTCGTCCTTAAAGTTCAACCTCTCAAGAGGACTCTCGGCTCATCGTTTATTTTGAATGTCTGTTTGCCGCACAGATACGGTACGCTCACAAAAATCCATGCCTCCTCCGGGATTCCCACTCAGGCCCATCGGTGCTGCATTCAGCGTCACTAGCAATTTTACCAACTGAGAACAAATGAGCAAATTTGACTCAGCGAAATCGTAAACTAAATATCAGTGTTTGCTTTAGACATGCATGAAGTTCAGCAGTTACCAGGGAAAGGTTCGGCCTGACCTTCACAGGCAGTTTGTGAGATTTGGTCTTCGTTAGTAAGAAGTAAACAACCAATACACGGATGAATTCATTTTAAAATTTCGAGAAGCTCGTTACTGAAAAAGGAGAAAATCACGAATACCTAAAAGTTTTGAAAAACTATAATAGACTATAATAGAAATACTATAATAGACTATAAGATAGTCTATAATAGAAATACTATAATAGACTATAAGATAGTCTATAATAGAAATATTTAAAAAAATCTGAAATGTTTCAAATTTTAAATTACGTCCAAAAGGGCGTTTTTTTAATACTTTGTGTGTTACATTTATTAATTAAATTTCCCGTTCTTCGCACTTAAACCATAAAATTCAGTTCAACAGCAATATCGCAAAATAATTTTAAAATGAGCATATATTTGGAATTTCCGATACGGAGACTCACGCTGAGGAGATAAAAAATGTTTTTTTTTTTTCTGTAGAACGTTGCCATTGCTCGCTTTGAAATCCTTGAGTTTGTTAATCAAAAATTCGTTTCAGTTTTACAAAATATGAAATCGATAATAAAACAAATTTCAAATTTGGTCTTCCACATGCCCAGATTCGCAGTAGGATTACGTCATTCAAAACTGGATGGCTCTAGATACCGTTGTTTTATTACAATGCGAGAAATATGCATACGTGTGTGTGTGTGTGTGTATGAGATTATGGCAAAGCCTCGAGGGCTATCTGCCTAAGAGGAGGAATGCCTTCGTGGAGGACTTTCTAAGGGAAACTGGCTCGTATACACGTTACACATGGGGAAAACCACTAAAACGCCCATGCAGCCAGCTCGTTCGCGGGATTCGAACCTCGGACCGAACTACCAGTGTTCAGCGACTTTACCGCTCGGCCGCTGGTGGGCAGAACTATGCATACATTTATGCAGATTTTTCATTATTTATTTTCATTTTTTTTATTTATTTCATTTTCATTTTCATTCACAGTGGCATATAACACAGGGCGATAATACTTTGTGGCAACAGTTTGAAAAAGTGATTCGCCGTTTGTAGTGAATCTGCGCAAAACGAAAACAATAGTCCTTCAGGGACAAAGTCCCTTTGGACTAATAATAATAGGCTATAATAAATAATAAATTAGTATAGTCAATCTAACTAGAAAAAATTTAAGGTATTCCTTGTTTAATCTGAACTGGAATCTTTATCTTAATTACTAGATAGACTATAAATAGGGTATACTAAATTATAATTATGCACGCCAGCATTCTGTACTGTTTAGAACTTTATAGGCATTATAGCTTCCAATACAAGTTAATAATGAATTGATACTATCTTGGTAGATTTAACATAAATAACGAAAGTGAGCAAAAGAAATGAAATTAAAATATTTATGAAGTATTTTAACAGTGTTAATAATAAAATCTGAACCAGTGGTTACTGCTTATTATAGTACCAAATTAATAAAAATTCCTACAATTATTCTCATAAATTGTATAATATAATAATTGTTTTATTAATTATTTTTAATAAATTTACTATTCTTTGTAAAATGTTAAATATAAAATTTGAGTTGAGTAAATCGTTCATATGATATGCATAAAAAATAAAGCCTACATAAAAATTGTAATTTCTATATTCGCATAAATATACAAATAAAACCCTAACCCTATAGGTTTAGGATATAAATATACAGATAAAGCTTATAGCATCACAGGCCCATTAGCTCAGTTGGTTAGAGCGTCGTGCTAATAACGCGAAGGTCGTGGGTTCGATCCCCCCATGGGCCAACGAGTATTAGTATACTATACTTTTTTTCAAATCAATTGTTAGAAAAATCATATCAATAAATTACTTTTTAATCTGATTTATTTAAATAAAACTGCATTTAAACAATCAGATTTAAAAACAGGAAAAATATTCTTAAAGACTATGATTATCGCTTTAAAATCGCTTAGTTTGTAACTCAGTAAGGTTTCAGTTACTCAATAAATTTGAAAGTTAAAATATTTTAGGCTTTGATGAATGGCAACACGTTGAGCCACAGAATATAGAAGTATTTCATTTCAGACAGTGGCAACAGATTGCTTCAAAATGGTTGAATTTGTTGTTATTTGTTGCTTATTTGTTGTTTGTTGAAGGATAAATATCTTACATTTTGTGGAAGGGCAGTCTGATGCGCTGGAGATAAAAATGTTTAGTTTCGAACAGTGTTATAAACTCGCTTTTAAAATTCCAGACTTTGTTAGTCAGAATTTTAACAAATTCGTACAAAATAAGATATAAATAATAATTTAAGAAGAAATCGAAATTCAAAATTCGGGCTTCGAGATGCGTTTGTTCGGGTGGAAGGCTAAATCGTAAATTTAAAATTTGATGACTCTCTAGATGCCGTTGCTTTTCTACAGTGCGAAGAAGATACAAACATGTATATACCTACCAGATTCTTCATTATTTTTAACAGTGGAGATATGGAAAGGTAATATGGTAAAGAACATACTTTTAAGGTTACCTATTTTATTGCTTAACGTAAAATTTAATGAAGCCAATATATGGCTTTGGAAGCATGTTTTTTCTGTAAAAATAATAATGCAGATATTCATAAAATTACCAGTTGGATATATTATAAATTTAATATATTTTATGTATATTAATTCTGATGTATTAAATAATAAAATTCGAATTTAAATTTCAGATTTAAATCTGAATTTAATGCTTACTTTATTTTGTGTTGTTTATTTAATATTTGCGTTTATTTAATGTTATTATGGTTTTTTAAGTTATACTATGTATTTTTATTAACCCAAGAGCGCTACTAGTTTCGAAACACAGTTTTGCGTTGTTTCACTTTTCATTCGAGTCTGTTGTCATTCGGAAAAATATAATATAAGGTATTACTGCCGCCTTCTTAGCATGTTTTCGTGATGTAGTGGTCAGCACGCTCGACGTGAATTCGAGAGGTCCATGGTTCGAGTCCCGGTGGCTCATTTTTCATTTCTCCTGCTTCGAAAAAAATCCTAATATCTCTACAGTGGTGCCCGAACTAAAAGAGGAGTGGATGATGATTCTTCATTATCAGGATCTGGCGACTGACTCCCCTAATCCTCAGTCATCCTTTAAAAGGGAGAGTATATAAGGTGTTTCTCATGCCTTCATAGTGTAGTGGTCAATACGCTCGACGCATATTCTAGGCGCCCGTGGTTCGAGAGTCGGTGAAGGCGTTGCTCATTTTTCATCTCTCCTGCTTCGGAAATAACCTAATGTCTCTACAATAAGATATTTTTATTTCGTATTTAATCTGTATCTTATTAATTAACAAATTAAATTACCTAAAGATACATCTAATTAAAAACGTTAAATAGTTTTATAGAATTGCATTAAATGATTTTTCACTTTTTAATTATACAGAAAATGTATAACATTCTAAATACTTATTTATCTACTATCCTACAAAATAAATCGCTATTCCATTTGGACCATATCTATTGATAATCTGATATCTGATAAACCATGTTAAACTTTACAAGAGTAGTTTTCAGATCATCAGAACCTTCCGAGATTTATTAAATATTTTTACATTAATTTTAATATGACTTTAATTTTAATTTAATTTAAATTTGACTTTAATTTTTCCATCTGAATTTAATGTTTATTTTATTTAATGTTATTTATTTAATGTTTGTTTATGATTATTTAATGTTATTGTATTTATTTACCGTTATATTATTTATACTTATTAACGGTTATTAGCCCAAAGGGCGTCAGCCCAGATGGGTTATTAATTTCGTTTTGGCATTTTGCGTTGAATCACTATAAACGGCGTATCATTTTTCAAATTATTGCCACCAAATGTTAGAGCCCTGCATTATATTTAAAGAAATCAAATAATGAAGAAGCTGCATTAAATGTACATACGTTTCTCGCATTGTGATAAAACGACGGTACCTAAAGCCATCCAATTTTGAATAACGTAATCCTCAAACGAATACGGACACCTGGAAGCCCTAACTTGGAATTTGTTTTATTATGGATTTCATTTTGCAATACTTTACCGAATTTTTGATCAACAAACTCAACGATTTCAAAGCGAGCAATGGCAACACTGGGAAGGGGGAAAAAATCCCCTCTCATTGTTATCTTTTTTATTATTTTTATTTCAGACTTTTTTTTAAATCTGATTTTGATTTTAATTTATTTTAAATCTGACTTTAATGTTTAAATCTTAACATTTAAGATTCAGATTTAAATCATCAAGAAGCACTTTTATTGCTTTCACATCGTCCACTTTGTTAAGCAATACAGTTACAATTTAAAAAATAACTATAAAGATTTGTGCAGTGGCAAAATTTAAATAGTCACCTAGATTAAAAATGATACAGAACTGTAACGAAGCATAACCTCCTAAAAGATTTTTTTAACATATACTAAAAGAGATTCTTAATGTTAAAAAAAATTTTTTATTGAAATCTGCATCTAATATTTATTTCTTGAAATACCTCAATGATTACATTCAAAATCTCAAAGCGCAGTATAAAGTAACAAATGGGAACTGATCGACGAGTGTTAAGATCAGTGAACTATCTTGTGGCCTTCGTGTTTTCTGATGACATACTATTCAGCTGATGCACACACGAAAGGAAACACGAACTGTCTATCAATATTGAACCACGTTTTCTTCGAAACTGAGAAGTAAACGTATTGCCATTTCTAAAAAAAGAAAAATCTCATGTTAAAATTTTGCCTAAAGGAGTTACTGAGGCGTACTTGAAATAGGTAATTTATAAGAACAAATTGTTCTCTGACCAAACTCTAATGCTTAGTTTTTGTGGTCGTAATGGTGCAGTTCGTAGTATTTTGACACCAAGAGCAAAAGTAAAATACGGCGACTTTATCATTAGTTTTTGCGGTCGAAACATATACATGCTATTTTTTTGGTTGCTGTTAATATAAATAAATAAACATTCTTCTATCAAAACTAAGAAGTTTAGTATGTAACTAGTAAGCCCTTTGATTCTCTAACGAATCAAATCGTTATTAATAAATAATAATTTATTATATTAATGAATAATAGTAAATAAATATTAATATTTTAATAACGGTTAATAATTCATTATTAATAATTTGATAATTTAATAAATAATAAGTAAAGTAGGCAACTCATGTCTTAAAGCTCATTAATCTCATATCCTAAACAAATATCAATAGAGTACGCAGAATGCAAATCATAAAACTGGATCGTAATAATGAAGCTTATAACATCCTTCTATCTTCTTCTTATAACATCCTTCTAAGCTTATAACTTCCTTATATCTTCCTATAAGACTATTGGTAGTCTTATCGGAATCTTAAAATTCCTAGTTTTAAATATATAAAAATAACATCTTACTTGCTTTGAAAATCAAATTCTGAAAACTTAGGATGTTAGTCTAAATTACTTTACAAATCGTTGCCATCCTCAGCTTCAAAACAAAGAATAATAAAATTAAACATTTTGATATTTTCTGGTGTTTTCAAATACCAAGTTAGTATTTTTGTGCGTTCACTGTATATATAAGCTTTGTGAATAAATATGCCAGAAAAGCTCCCTCCTCCTCCCAAAAAAAGGAACAAAAAATTTGGACAGGTCTTTATTTTAGTAAATAGTTACCTATGTGCGTAAGAGTGCAACACCCTTATGAAGTTCAATTTTGAACAATATGGAGAAAGCAACTTCCATCAATGTGCCGTGCCTTTATGATAGTTTTAAATCGGCCAAATCTCCTTCATAGAAGTGCCGGTACCTTTATATAAATGGACCACTGTATGCCAAAGATGACTTAGCAAAAAAGTACCCGTATCCTTATGAAGCCAGAACGGTTACTAAGTTCAGTTGGAGAAAGCAATTTTCACCGAGGTACTGATACTTTTATACCAAAACCTGTCTATTAGGAGTCTTGGCGAAATCCCCTTGTAAAGCCATGGGCATTATTCTGAAGTTTAATTTATAACTGAGAAAAAGGCGCCTCTGATGGAGGTGCCGACACATTCATGATAGTTTCTGTTTTAGCAAACAATCGTCGATTTAAGTAATTAAGTGACAAGCTGTACTTAATGGCTGTCGGTGCCTCTGGAAATTTCCTGAATTTCCGATAGCCCCATCTGCTCCTGCTTAGATTAATATATATTTCATCAATTAGTTCTGCGTAGTCTATCAGAGCGATCTGTAAATTTCTCTATACTTCCGTGGTCTCTGACATTTGATCAAACATTATGCTTTCATTCAGTAATTTTTCTTTTAAAAGCCAAAATCCTTTTAGAATTTCTTTCGTAAACCGGAGCATGTAACTTTCATATATTAGGGTATATGTATGTAATGAAAATAGTTAAAGACGTAGCAATGTTGATGGCGTGGAACGTAGATCCATATTGAAGATGAAACTTGGCAGCCGAGTAAGATTAAATATTTAACTTTAATTCAATTGACATTTGCTGCCACAATTTACTTGGCACTCTGATCATGCCTATTCAAAAACATATATATTTTGATACTGTTGCGATAGGAAGAGAGCAGAACGAAATAGCAGCAAGAAAAACTGGAAGAGAGGTAGATTCTAAAATGCGAAGTTATATCAACTTTATTTCAATTAACACAATTTACTTGATACTTTACTCCTACCTATTCAAGAACATTTTCGTTTTGATACTATTGCGATAAGAGGAAAGCAGAGCGAAGTAGCAGGAAGATAAACAGCGAGAGAGTTAGAAGCTTAAGTGCGCAGCTATATCTAACATGGAAGCTCATCAAGAGAAGGTTTAAGTTGTATATTAAGAGAAAGTTTCAGTTCTCGAAATTTTGATTTGAGGTTCCGATTTAGCTATGTCATCGGTGTTATGTATGCAAGTCGTATGAGATGGACTAATCAAAAAATGGAGCAGTCCAGAAACGTTATTACTATTTTTAAAATACCGAGAGGAAATACCCAAATTTAAATAAGGAATTGCTAAATTAAATAATAAAGCCGATTTACATAATTTTATTGTACATATATATATAGAATTATCCAAATGTGAAAAATAAAATAGATTTAAAATAAATATTATTTATTCCTCCCTTCTCCCGTAGTCCCCTGCACTTACTCCGTGTTAAAATAGTCTCATTTATGGTTGTTTCTTATTATCTATACACGGATCATTAACATTAAATGTTTTTGAAGAGCACTATTAACCGGAGTATTATTGTAATACTTTATGTTCTTATTGGACAAAAATGGCGTCTCCCGCGCAATTGTGCAACAATACCCCAGCCGGTGGGAAAAGGGGAAAAAGGTGGTATTGCGGAGGGTGTTGTAAGGGGTGTATCGATAGAAAGCAGGAAAAGTTACTCTGGAATTTTCATTCATTCGAACAGGTGTATGTATCGCCTCTGCGGCACAACCACCTGGCAGACGGATTCCTCATATTGAATGTATATAAAAAAATGCAGTTGAGAAAGCAATACTGCTTGCAGATGGAAAGAGAGAAAAAAAAAAAAAAAAAGGCAATTGAAGGGAGGGTTGTTGAGAGGGGTGCTCAGGGATGTTTTGTGAGGCAGAATGGAATTTCCGGCTCAGCGAGAGGTGGTTCTTGCTCCCGAGGGATTCTGTACCCCTTGGATCAGCTGCGACAAGATTCCTCTTCATTCATGACTTTTTCTCGCGTGATATGCGGGTAAGATGTGTGCATAGTACGCCTTTTTGGAGGGGGGAAGTACTACTACGATACTATTACGATACGACATATTTCATCTATTTTTTTTCCCCTCTCTTTTGGAAGCGAGTAAAGTTATCTGCTCATTATCTTCTAAGAAAAAATGTAGGATGTCTCATTGAAAAGGTCCCCGTTTATGAATGATGAAAGATAAATAAATGAAATTATTATTATTATTATTTAAAGTGAGTTAGTTATTTTATTGACTAGCCGCTTGCGTGGCCAGCTGCCTAAATTTTTAAAAAAATTTTTAAAACTATTAAAAAAATGGAAAAATATTTAATTGTTTTAATGAATTCTGATAATATAATTTTATAGGTTCTGTGAGTAATTAATAACAATTGAAACGAGTTTGTGTTTATTGCTTTTAAATCCTTAGTTTGTTAATTAATAGCAGAATAAATTAAAAAGTGAAATGAAACATCTTACGCTTTACTGAGTGACAACATACTGCCGCGTGGAAGATAAAAATATTTGAATCCTAAAAGTGGCAACACTTTGGGGGGTCTTCAAATTTATTTTATTTTATTACAGACTCCGGAGCAAGTGCCCGATCTTGTCTAGAGCTACGTACAATGATTAAACATATTGCTTTCTCTAGCTAACATTGCAAAGATGGTGAGCTTGTTAGAAGGCTAATCCAGTAAAAAAAATAATCCTTGACGAATTAAAGCAATTCAGTAGTCACGTGTCAAGGTGAAGTATTTGGCAAAACATTCCTGTGTAAAGCTAGCGTGAAGTCCATTGTAAACGAATCACGCAGGTTGGGCTACTGGCAGGCGTGGTATCTGCTCAGGTGAAGTTTAAGAGCTTAGCCTGTACGTTTATGAAAATCTGTTTGCTAGGAGAGATAGAAACCTTCCAAAAAGTGATCCGTGCACTCTTGTGCAAACCAGTTTCTGAGTTGAAGAAAGTAGCCTTTATAAAGGATTGGCACTTTTAGGTAGCTATGCAAGTAGAATTTTAGTCTACCAGTTTGATTAATAAAGCAAATGGAAATTCTACTCGTATAGCAGTGCCCGTTCTTTATAAAAATTGCTTTCAATGTATGCAGTCATGGAATACAAAATACATGCAGTCTTCCTATTCTTATGAAGGTTTCTGTCTTTCTGAACAGTAGCCGTCTTGCGTTAATGTTTGCGTACTTTTATAGCGGGGCACCGTTATGAGGATATCTCTCGTTATGAAGGCTGGCATAATACTGCTATCGGTCATACATGCAATTTTTTGTACAACTTTTCTGATTTCCGGCTGAATAGTTAAATGATTACTGACAGATTATCCATATAAATTGAATAGTTAAATGATTACTGACAGATTATCCATATAAATAGAGCTGTATAATTCAGATCTGCACTATTCATTACTCAACTCATATGTTAAGAGAAAACAAAATATCTTTACAATAAAAATAACTAACACTCAGATCAAAACACATACAACAAATAAAACCGATTTCTCTGGTTCTTGATTCTGCTATAAATTATTATTGTTAAGCTATAAGTTATTGACTTTTCTTAAAAATTGAAATAGATTCAGAAGTCACATTATGAACGCTTCAAATCTCACTAGTTCTAGTGAGAAAGTTTCATGCTAGGCTGTAAGCAGTCGACACTTCCCAAAATTTGCAAGATAAACTGTTGGCATTTTATAAATTTGTATTTTACAAACAAATGCCTTGACAAATTAATTCTTTTCTCTTTTCGTCATACATTTCTCATATGTCTTGTTTGATGTGAAAATTCTTGTTTTGTGTTGATGAGTTACGACTGCGCGAACTACGCATCTATACACCTTTCGAGATAGTGCTACGACTGCCTATGAGCGTCAGTACACCCGTTGCTATTATTTGCAAGTAATCGAATGAATTTTGAAGTGATCTTGTGTTTCTTCGCGTAAATTTTTTTGTAAACTGATATAATAGTTCTTTTTGTCTTGACTATGCATTTCATGGAAGAATAGTTGCCAGAACCTCAAGGAGGTTGGAAATCTCCTTCCAACCCCATTTTGAACGGTCACTCGGCGAGTGGTCCGAGATCAGCTCCCACCTTCTCCCCTACCACCAAACCAGATGAGAGGACTTTCGGTTAGCCATGTATTTAGAGGCCCCTCATGCCGCAAAGACACTATACATTTTAATTTAGTGACGGAGGACGTGGGCACCATCCTTTACCATTGTGGTTAATTGGTTTAGCGCCACGTCCACCCTTATCTAAAGTTGACCCATGTTAGGGCCACACGAGATCCACTCATAGGGCACATTGATTAGTGTTACAAGACATAGATATTAAAAATGGTTACATCTGTGTGAACACAGTACTTATGAGTTATGAACATAACTTTAGCAAGTGACACATAAGATTACAATTCAATACCCTAGCCAGTAATTTTAGCAAGTTATATATAAGGTTTAAAATTCAATTCATAAAGAAGATATATTATACATAATGGTTATATTATACTGTTATATTATACTGTTGTGATTGTTAAGTGACGACATTGTCAACATGAATTTACTAATGCAAAATTCCGCATTTAAACTCAGTATACAAAAACCGAAGAACATACAAATGCTTATATTTCATACACTGCCAACTTAAAAAAAATTATAGTGGAAAAGTATAAAAATGCTTAGATCTCACATAAGTCTCTAATTATTTTGAATGTCATTGTTAACTTTTATATTACAGTTTACTACTAAAGATACAGTTATTATATTAAAATTGGATATTAATACAGTTAAATGAATAATTGCACTTAAGACTATAAATACACTATAGAAACATTAATTCTATACAATTTCTAAAATACGATTCACTATAAATATACAATGATTCAATACTATTACTTAAATTAATGATAATACTATTTATATTATTAATCATATCTGCCATGTTGACATCAAAATAAATTTTTTTTTTCTTATAGGTGCTTATTACTGAAATGATGTTACATATTACTAGCGAGCAAATCAATAACAAGATACGTACAGTACAATTTTACTTGCACATTGGATATACTGCTTCCTTCCGAGTTCGAACTTGGGCCCTTCGGTACCGCAATAGTCTCTCCTAACCACTATACCGTCTGGACGACACTGTAAGTTCGTTAACAATGAGTGTTAAGAAAGTTAATGAGAACGGTCAAGCAATGAAGAAAATTGTTAGCTTCACCATTGGTGTGAAAAAAGAAATTGTTGAAAAGTATGAAGACAACATGCGCATCCAAGACTTGGCTGTCGCGTATCGTATACCGAGTGTAATAATATCTGCGGTCGTAAAAAACTAAAGCTACTGCTAAATCAGCTAAAATCGATTACGAAACACATGAGAGATGTTAGAGCAGGTCTCAACAACCTATGACCGGCCAGTCAACGAGTGACTCATTAAATGGTTTCAAGTGAGTCACTTGAATTTCGAAAATTAAGCAGAATATATAAAATTAAATTATGAAATTTGAATATGAAACGGGCTCTTGAGGAACATATAAAATTATAAAGCGAAAACAAATAATAACGTTAATATTTTTATTTGATTACAAAGTTGCAATAACGAACATGTATTTTATTTTTAAAAATAAAAATTGTAACATAATATTAAGAAGAAATCGCCAAGTTTAACAATGCCAATCCATTATCCATAATTAAAAAAAAAAAGACTGCCATTTTATTCACATTCAGTTCAACGTATCGCCGGGAATCGAACCGCGGACCTCTCAATTATGCGCTGAGCGTGCAGACCACTACACCGCGAAGGCTCGCTAAGATGGCGGGAGAAATACCTTATAAACTACCGCAAATTCATATGCTTGAATTCGTCTCAACGACTAACTATAGGCTAGATACGACTACATTGACTTAGCAAGCTCAGTAAGCGTTAGGGTAGGTACTGATATCGAAAAGAAAATTAAATCACTTATGTTAGTTTTTATAGAACTAGAATTTTAATTTTTATGTTTGAAGTTTAAGGTACATCGTAATTATTTTTTCAATAAAATTTACTTTATTATTCATCAAGAAGACTGTTCTAAAATGAAAGTACTATTGACCCAAAGCGTCTTCTTAATAGTACATATATTTTGGTTGATTTTGACCCGCAGCCAAACAATCATTGCCGACGCCTGTTTTAGAACATGTTGAAAAATTGATCTGGATAGCAGAAAGCATCATATGCAGTGCTTCATTTATGTACAGTATATATTTCAAACAATGCATTTATTAAATAATGTTATACTAATAATTATAGGATTTTTTATAAGAACGTGTTCATTACCTTCCTTTCAAATCTTATTACAAAAGTTCGTTTGGTATACGTTCAAAGATTTGTATGGATTAATAACTTATACCCCAAGGTATCACTCTATTTTTAAAGTAGATAGCATAATTTAAACTGCTAAAAAAATAATTGTTTACGCTGAGTTTTAAACGAAGTTTGCAGTCTAAGGTTCGCAGCTTTAGAGCTAAATATCTGCACAATAAATTATGAAAATCTATAAGACAGCAGTTATAGCATTTATAATATTTTAAGAATTCAAATTTCAAAAAGCGAGTTCGAATTGCACGCTCATACTCTGTTACTCTTCCTTAGAAAAAAATCCATTTTTGCTTAATGCAAGTGTTCTAAATTAAGTTATTACTGAAACTCATTAGAGCATGCTACTTGATGAAATTTATACACGCCAAGCAGAATACAATAGACTCTATTATTAGAGCTTTCATAACTGAGTGACTTTATTAAAAGCAGACTTCTTCAAGTAAGGAAGAGTTTCTGAATCTGTGTGTGGGAACACTTGATATCACTTGATACCATAAGTGGGAGCTGATAATTCAAGAACTTTATGTATTTATTTATTAATTTTATATAAACTGCATCTAAAACTAACAACGTTCCATCGTCACTGAAAGAATGCAGGCTTATATACTTCATAGGCGTCTCGCGTTTTTTGACGATCTCCTATTTCGATACTTTCCATTTACACGAGAGCTCCGGTTCAATGAATATCCTCATCTTTCAACGCACTTAATTATACGTTTATAATTTAAAATTTTTAAAACTTCTTTGTATATTTAAAATTGATCTACATTATTGAAATCTATGTGCATCTGTCTGTTTGCTTGCTTATGGCATTATCTCCTCCGAAACGGCGGAGAGCTGAGTTTCGAGAGAGGTACTCCAGGATTTGAAAAATTCGTAGGAAGCCATTTCCACCACTCTGATCTTCATACGACTTTAATCAGCCGAGATATTAATTAAAAACTCCGAAAACGCTAATTTTTGCGCTTATTTTTTCCAAGTGGCAACAGTTTCGCGCGCTGGAAATAAAAGTGTGCTTATTTCGAAAAGTGTTGCCACTGCTTGCTTTCAAATCTTAGAGTTTGTTAATAAAATATCTGAAAGTTTTGCAAAATGTGGGACAAAAATATCATTCTGACTTTGAAGAAAGCACACGATTGCATGTGACGTCATTTTAAATTGAAATTTTTTCGTTAATGTCAGCATTTTAAATAAATAGCTGCTGTTGCCACCTTTTTTGTTTTGGGTTAGTATGTTATTGCCACGTTAATTCTTTTATTCATATTGAGGAAAAATTGTTATATTTCATTAAATTTAAATCATGACGTCGTACGTATTAACCTGAAGTGTCAAAAGTTTTTGCTTCTTGATTTGCTACAAAAAATTATTTACGAATTGGACTTTGCTTGGAAAGAAGGAACTCATTTAATTTATACTGAAATGCTGTTATACATTTCCTTTTCAAGTGTACATAGAACATGTAAGTTTTGCTTTGGCCGCAGCCTGCTTTTCTGGAGGGCTTGCTCGCTTAGTAAATTATAAAGCATGGCTAATAGTTCAAATCATTTTTTCATGTTTAGTAGATTACTAGAATTGTAAATAAAGCTTTCGTTTTGCTGTATCATGTATGTACGTTACCATTAAAGCATGAAATCTGTTTCCCACAGAATATCTCGTTATATCATAAAATAACTGATCAGGTATGCAATAAATTAAAAATTCCACACTTTAATCAGGGCTGTAACTAGAGACCTGGGACCACGGAGGAAAAAAGGTGATAATGAGCCCCCTCTTTGTTGTTTCTCCCATCATTCATGACTTTACTTTCTAGTTATGATTGAGCATTTTATTAATAGTTCAAGCAGATTTATAATACTTTAAGCGAATGAAAATTTTCCTATAAGTATCTCTTTGATATATGCTATTATATCTTACTTTTTATTCCTGTTTAATCCTATTAAGCCAAAAAGAATATGATATCCAAAGCTATTTGACGTCATATAGAGCGCACTTTGAAGCAAATGCGATATAAATAAGGTAAAATGTTTACTGGTTTTTAGTTAGCCGATTTACAGATTAACTGAACCTTGTATAAAATAAGTTACATTAAGTTTTATTTACTGCAGAACCATGAAAAAATTACTATTATAGAACATCGTGATAAAAAAACACTCAAAATAAACACAAAATGAAAAATAAAAATCCATATGATAATAACGGTGACAGCTGGTGATTTTATAATAGTAACAGTATGCATGATGTTAATAATAGCACATGATATTATAATAATAATAGAAACTTTCTGGTAGTTGCTTTTATCGTATTTTCAATAGTCCATAATTTAATTTGGAATATATAAACATTTTAGACTAAAAAAAGAGAAAGCTTTAACCATTTCTTTTTGCAGAAGTTTGAACCAATGTCACTGTTCAGTTCTCTTGTAAATGTTCTTTGATGTTATTAAAACATAGTTTTTTTTTCATTTCTAAGTATGCTTATTTTCATTTCGTTTTTTGCAATGTATTCTTTTTGTTTCAAATATTGATTTATTTTACGTACCCATATGAACATATTTTCCAAAATCGACTAGTTAAAAATATAAACAAATTTTTAATAATATTTTTGTATTAAATTTTTTTTGTTTTTTTGTTATTTGTTTTTTGTTATTTTTGTTTTGCTTATTTGTTTTTCTTGTGTTTTTAAACTGCCTTCGGCAGTGCTGAATTAATACTTTTAGAGGCTCTAAGCTCTTAAAAGAGTTTGATGCCTCCACACATATTTATGCCAGCTTTTTCTTTATTGGTATTCTCTAAGTCATGTTTGGTTTATCTGCACCTTGCTTTCCATGGGAAAACCGGCAATGGAAAAAACTTTTGATGTCCCTTTGCTGAATACTTAAGAACCTTTTTGTGATGCCCTCTTTCTTTGACGCCCTGAGCACGTCCTTATATTACTTAATTGTCTGAATATTATTCCTGGCCCTCTGGATAAACCATTTCTAAGGAAGATTTCTAACCATGGTAACCATTTTTAACCATCATTTTGAGTTAAACATGAATGTATACCTTCGAGATTAACCATGATTTTGAGTTAACCGTGAATATTGTCCCTGGACCTCGGTATTAACTATGATGTTGAGTTAGTTATGAACATGGTCTCTGGCCCTCGGGATTAACCATGATTTTGAGTTAACCGTGAATATTGACTCTAGCATTCGGGATTAACGACGATTTTGAGTTATCCGTGATTATTGCCCCTGGCTGTTGTACCTCTCATCATACAGCGAGGATAAGTCTGGCAACAGCCGCAGGAAGAAAAACTTGGCAGTGCTGGAATGGCAACAGCGGATGATATTCTATAGATTTTAATTTTGATTTTGAGTCGATTTTTTCCCCCCGTCTTTTGTGATACTATTGCGTTATAACATTTGAGTTTTGGGTGAATGAAATGGAATCCGCTGTCCCGCTGCGGATATTAGTAAAATATATTTAGAAAATTATCTGCATTGGAAAGGATGAAACCTTGTGTTTGAATTTGCGGTATTTTTCCTCCTAAAGTTGCGTCGAGTTCAGAATATTATGCCAGGCTTATTCACGCTGGTGCAGATAAGTTCAAATTTTTTTATTGTATTTATAGTGTATAACTCGAAAATATATGACTAGAATTCTATAAAATAAACATTTAAAATTCTGGAATGGTGTTTTAAAATTTTAGATGTAGAGTATTCACATTGCTATGTCGGAGCCAGTGGCAGTCAGGTGTAAAATAAAATTGTTTTGGCTCCACGACATAAAAAAATGGCGAGCTAGCCAGGATTGCGATCCTGATTCGAATGTGTTGGGATTATTATATTAATATAGTTGAAAAAGTATTGTGTTTGCTATATTATATTATTCTAGAAGTAAATATTAATTTAAGTGTTATTTGGAAACGTAATGCGTTTTATCGTCTGCAATGTTGAATTTCGTATTTGTATTCGAATTAGTTTCAATCTTCAATCGAATTGCTATGCGTTAAATCGTCTGCAGTGTAAACATAGAAAAGGTTATGCGTTAAATCTTCTGCTGTGATATTCAAAATAATTTTGTTTTGCTGTATTATGAATGTTATGACATATTGTTATTCATTTTTATTATATTGAGTTATATTTTTGGAATTGCTGAGTAAAGACGTTTTTGAGGATTTGTTGGATTGATGATAACATTACAGATTTTGAGTTTTAAGTGGGTCTGCATTTAAAGATAAAAATGGATATTGATATGTTGAAGAAAAAGCTTGCAACGGCGCGCAGTGCCTTTACTAGGACGGCTAAGATTCTAAAAACCGAACTTTGTAAAGATGTTCAAGCGGATAGAAATGTATTGAAAGACAAAATTTTGAAATTGCAGATGATAATTGCTGAGTTGAGATCTTGCGATTCAGAAATACTAGATTCAATGATTAAGGGAAAAGCCGCAGAATATGATCTGGAAACAGAGGTTATAGGCTGCGAAGAATATTCAGATGAGTTTATCACGCTTAATCGTCGGGTGAAAGAGAATATAGATAATGCGGTTGGCCGTAGTGTCAATACGAGTTCTAACACGGATAGTAGCATAAGTGCTTCTAATGGAAAACGGTACAAGTTGCCGAAAATTCAAATTAAAAAATTCGATGGACAATTATTAAGTTACCTTACATTTTGGGATCAATTTAAAAAGATCCATGAGGATAAGGAGCTTAATGACGTTGACAAATTCCATTATTTAGCTTAATCAATGTTACCCGGAACTCGGGATAGTGAGTTGATAGATAGTTATCCTTTAACGGCTGAAAATTACCCGAAAGCCATTTCTGCGTTTGAGGAGCGTTTTGGAAACAAGGAAATTTTAACTGAGATATATGTGAGGGAATTGTTAAAATTAATTATCTAAAATGTACGCTCACAAGGGAAGGACCGATTGCCGCTATTGTCACTGTTTGACAAAATCGAATCCCATCTCAGATCTCTAGAGTCTTTAGGCTTAGCCCTGGATACTAATGTTTCCTGGTTATAATCCCATGTTCAAGTCTTGTCTGTCTGCTGAGATGCTTCGAGTACGGTAGAGAAGCGTTTTGTTCAGTAAAGAAGGATCACGTCTCACAAATCTCCTAGAATTTTTGCGTAAAGAGGTCGAAGGAGAGCAGAGGAAAGAAAGAGGAAGAAACTAGCCAGGTCTGGATTTGAAATTTCTTCTACTTCACGCAATGAATATTCTAAAGATGTAAAAGTTAAGACGAAAAAACCAATCGCTAGCGCAACAAGTCTAGTTGCTGTCAAAGAACAAAAATGTGTTTTTTTGCGGAAAATCTCACGAAAGCAAAGAATGTTTTACAGCTCGATCGATGAGCTTAAAGGAAAGAGACAAATTAAGAGAATTAAAATGCTGCCTCCGCTGTCTTAAACCAGGGCATTTTGCGAAGAATTGTCCACAATTTATTCAATGCTATTTGTGTAGGCGATCTCACCCTATAATTTTATGCCCGGAGGTATCAGAAAACAATGCTGACAATAAGGAAAAACGAAACGAGTCAGTAATGGTACAAAGTACAATGTCATCTCCCTAATGTATGAATGAAGTCACTCTTATGACGTTAATGGTTGAAATAGTTGTAGGCACTGTAAAGAAGGTGGTCATGTGCCTCTTGGATTGTGGATCCCAACGATCTTACGTTTTACAATCCACAGTTGAAGCTTTAAATCTGAAAAGCCCTTCCTCTGAGACTTTAATTCACGCGTTATTTGGCGGAACAAGGACTGAGTCAAAAATTCACAAGAGATATTCTATAGGTCTAAGCCCGGTTGGGAAAAAAAAAAGTGTACCAATTTAGTTTTCTGAATCAAAATACCATTTGTGGAGGCATACCACGCATACCTAAAGGACCGTTATTGAAGGAATTAAAAAGACACAGAATTTGGATTTCAGATGTCGGTGAAGGTCACGCGGAAATAGAAATCCTCATAGGGAGTGATATTTATGGGCAAATACTTACTGGTGAAGTAATTCAGCTTGAGGGTGGTTTGACAGCCATAAATACTAAACTGGGATGGACGCTGTGAGCGGAATCGAAAGGAACGATTATCCAAAATTTTGAGGGTACCCCATCTATGTTAGTAACTAATCTTCTTATTCAAGACATGGAACCTTCCTTTATGTGGAAATTAGAAACTATCGGCATTGCAGATGATGCGCAAAGCATTTCCAGGGTCGCAGAAGATCAAGCAGCGAAAGAGCAGTTTCTTAGCGGCCTTCGCAGAAAGATGGTAGATATTGCGCGAGTTTACGTTGGGCTCTAAAATTCCCTCCTGATATTCCCTCTAACTGGCATATTGCAGAAAAGAGGCTCTTTGCTACTACGAGAAAATTGAGAAAATTAAATAAATTTGATGAGTATAGTACAGTATTTAACGAATGGCTAGCGGAAGATGTCATAGAAATTGTCCCAAAATCAGTAAAGAATGACGGAGGGCATTATTTACCACACCATCCAGTAATGAAATTAGGTAGCCTCACTACGATTAGAGATTTCAAGATTAGGCCAGTATTCGATGCGTCGAGCAAAGTCGTTGGTTCGCTTTCGCTAAATGATTGCTTGATAAAAGGTCCAAACCTTGTAGAAGAAATCTCAGCCATTTTAATGCGGTTTAGGGAAAAGGCAATTGGTGTAACATCCGATACCAGGCGGGCCTTTTTACAGATTGAGGTAGAGCGTGAGAATCAAAATTACTTGAATTTTTTGTGGCGGGTAAATAATAGAACTGAAGTGTTTCGTCACAAGAGGGTTTTTTTTTTTTGGGGTTAACTAGTAGCCCCTTTTTATTGGCAGCTGTGATTTCATTTCATTTGTCCCACGTTTCATCTGAATTCAAAGCTGTTGCGAAGAAACTTGCCAAATCATTTTATGTTGACAATTGTGTCACGTCAGTGGATAATAACGAAGAGCTAAAGGTTTTTATGAGCCAGTCGATAACTATTATGGCAGAAGCCAAAATGGATCTTCGAATGTGGACTTTTAATCAATATAGTGATTAAGAGCTAGCAGCTGACGATAGTGATCCAGTTTCCGCAGTTCTAGGCTTGCAGTGGGACAGACGAGATGACAGCCTTACAATATCCGTCCAAAGAGAAATCGTTAAAAGAGACTTATCAAAAAGGAGACTATTGTCTTTAATCCATGCTGTTCTTGACCCGCTAGGTTTCTTTGCGCCCGTCATATTACCTGCGAAATTAATACTTCAAGAGGCTTGGGCAACAAAATCGACCTGGGATAAGCCATTGCCAGATGAACTTCAAACAAGATTTGAGAGATGATACGAAAGGTTGCCTAGTCTTTCAAGTCTTAAATTACCTCGTCGCATGGGTCATGGAATTAAGGATTCATGGACTCTACACGTCTTTTGCGATGCCAGTCAAGCCGCTGTCATTTACTTACGAAGTAAAGAAGAAGACAAAGTTTTCGTGAAATTCGTCATAGCAAAATCACGCGTATCGCCCTTAAAGAAAATAACTATTCCGCGTTTGGAGTTGCTAGCCTGTGTTCTAGGTGCACGCTTGGCAAGGTATATCGTTGAAACCCTGTGCTTAGTCGATGTCCCGATATATTACTGGACAGACGCTACTGTGGCTCTTAGCTGGATACAACGAGAGGAAAACTGGGGAGTATTTGTGAATAATAGAGTAAAGGAGATTCGGAAACTCTCGAAGCAGGAATGTTGGAGACATATCCCTGGGAAATTGAATCCGGCAGATGTGGCATCTCGTGGCTGTACGCCTGAACATTTGCGGCAATGTAATTGGTGGAAGTGCCCCGAATTTTTGAAAAGCTCTCCGAAAGAATGGCCAGACTTTGAGTTTACTCCAGACGAAAATTCTGTTGCAGCAGAAATTAAAAAGGGAGTGATTGTCAATTTGAGTATAAAATTAGAAGATTCTGAGTGGTACAAACGTTTTTCGAGTTTTTCTAAAATAGTTCGAGTATTCTGCTGATTTCTACGCTTTACTAATAAACTCCTAAAGAAGCCCTCGTTTTCTTCGGATACCTTAACAGTAGAAGAAAAAACTAACGCCGAAACATTTTTGTGGAGTTTAGAGCAAAGGAAGCACTTTCAAGAGAAAGGAGATTCCGTCCATGGATTATTGGTGGTGAGAGACAACGACGGAGTCCTCAGAGTTAAAATTAAAATCATTGAACGTGATGATGAATTCTACTTCCTTTATCCCCTGTTGCTTCCGTCCAAGCATTATTTAACTGAATGCCTCATAAGAGAGTATCGTGAAAAGAACTGTCATGCGGGAGTGCAGATTAATAGTTGCTAAGTTAAGAGAGCGATACTGGATCATTTCGTCGAAACGTAATATAAGATCTTGCGTAAGTCGATGTGTAGTATGTAGGAGATTTACCGCTAAGGCTTTATCTACCCCTCCGATCCAGTTACCCCTTGACAGAATAAGAGATTCGGCAGTCTTTGAAACAACTGGAGTCGATCTTTGTGGACCTTTACTTCTGAGACCAAAGAGTAAGCTTGGATCGTCTTGTTCACCTGCGCCGTATACCGGGCAATTCACCTGGAGCCTATCACCTCTCTGAGTACCGAAACGTTTCTACAGGCTCTGAGACAGTTCATTGCCAGACGAGGCCGTCCTGCGACCCTGTATTCAGATAACGGAACCAATTTTACCGGAGCAGACAATGCTCTAAGATGCCTGAATTGGAGAAAAATAACAGAAAACGAGTGTTTTCCAATAAAATGGAAATTCACCCCCTACAGCTGCGTGGTGGGGGGATGGTGGGAGCGCTTAGTTCGTTCCACTAAGACTCTTCTCGTGCGAATTCTAGGAAGATCGTCGGTGAATTTCGAGGAGTTACTGACCGTCCTGTGTGATGTTGAATCCACATTAAACAACCGTCCTTTAACGTACATCTATGATGATTCGGAAGAGCTCGTACCTCTGACACCTTCCCTGTTTTTGCAAGACATAAAACAAGGGGGTACCAGATCTGGATTACATCGATTCCCAGAAACTGAATGTGCGTGTAAATTACTGCAATACGTTGAGACAAGAACTGAGGAGTCGCTTCCGCAAGGAATATCTGGCTCAACTGGTGCAGAAGGCAAGCGCTTCATGTCAAAACCTAAAGGTGGGGGACGTAGTCCTCATAGAACTAGACAATAAAAAACGTGTAATGTGGCCAATGGGCAAAACTGTAAATATATTCAGTAGTAGAGATGGGGCTACCAGAGTGGTACAGGTAAAAACAAGCAGTGGATATTTGGTAAGACCAATCAAAAAACTGTATCCACTAGAAGTTTCAACTACCAGTGATCCTGTGCTAACTCTGGCAACTGAAAACAGATCTAGATACGGTAGACTCTTAAAACCAAGGACATGCTCTTAGACTTAATGTACAATATAGACGTTTAGGACTTATATCCTCTTTTCTTTAGCAATGACTTTAATTAGAAGTTTATTCTTTATTGATCTCATTTTAGTATGATCTGTCATATATATTGTATGTTAATCGAGTTTCTTTTATGTGTTTTCTAAACTAATACATAATATTGTTTTGTTTTATTCGTAATGTTAGAAAATTTTGTGCAATGTCTGATTTTGAGAAAATCAGGGTGGGAGGATGTTGTACCTGTCATCATACAGCGAGGATAAGTCTGGCAGCAGCTGCAGGAAGAAAAACTTGGCAGTGCTGGAATGGCAACAGCGGATGATATTCTATAGATTTTAATTTTGATTTTGAGTCGATTTTGTTTTTCCGTCTTTGTGATACTATTGCGTTATAACATTTGAGTTTTGGGTGAATGAAATGGAATCCGCTGTCCCGCTGCGAATATTAGTAAAATATATGTAGAAAATTATAGCTGCGTTGGAAAGGATGAAACCTTGTGTTTGAATTTGCGGTATTTTTCCTCCTAAAGTTGCGTCGAGTTCAGAATATTATGCCAGTCTTATTCACGCTGGTGCAGATAAATTCAATTTTTTTATTGTGTTTATAGTGTATAACTTGCAAATATATGAATAGAATTCTATAAAATAAACATTTAAAATTCTGGAATGGTGTTTTAAAATTTTAGATGTAGAGTATTCACATTGCTATGTCGGAGCCAGTGGCAGTCAAGTGTAAAGTAAAATTGTTTTTGCTCCACGATATAACACTGGCCTTTGGGATTAATCATGATTTTGAGTTAGCCGTGAATATTAGCCCTGGCCCTCGGGATTAACTATGATTTTGAGTTAATTGTCAATATTGTCCCTGGTCCCCGGGATTTACGTGTAAAGACTTTATTTTATTCTAACCAATTATTTTTAGTTTAAAGAAACTTTCCCTTCTGATTTCAGTTTCATACCAGAATGTAAATTTAATGACGTGTATGGAAATCTAAGTGAGTTGAAAACAGTACTTAAGCAGCGGTGTTAAAGTTCGCAGTGGGAGATTTAGTTCTGAGTTTATGCCGTTAATATTGTCCCTGGACCTTGGAATTAACTATGATTTTGAGTTAATCGTTAATATTGTATTCAGTAACATCAGAGTCTGATATTATGCGATGTCAAAACAAGCAAATTATGTGCCGAAGATGTGCCTCATCCTGAAAGGCCAGTCGTTCAACTAATGAGCATCGCCTCGATTAAGTATGAGAACTGGCGCTTAGAGACTGTTATAACGATTGAGAATGTTACTGGACAAGTTTCTACAACACATTGGCAAAGCTAAGGGCCTGGGAAGGAGCTATGGAGGTAGGAAAGGTACTTCCTACCTCCATGGAAGGAGCGCTCCGCTTCCGGCGGTATTTTTCATGTGAAACATATTTATAGCGATTAGTATTAATATGGATCTTTGAAGAAGAAAGACTGAAATTTATTGGTGTTATCAAAGTTTATACTATGGTTATCTGCCGATCATGTTTACTATGCTTATGTCTCAGATAAACGAAGGCATGGGTCGTTTTCATGAAGGACTAAAATTCTCCACGAAGAGCTTAAATATTAGAATTGACGCATATTCACGTTACGAAAGGGACACTCTTTCGTATTCCAGCCATACGTGAGGGAAAATAACGTTACATACCCTAGGTTACACATAAGGTAAACCCCGTAATGGAGCTAGTCTATTGCTTAGGATTTGATCTCAGGACGAAATACCAGTATTCAGCCATTTTATCCGCTTCGTCATTGGTGAGGTTAAAAATCAAAAGTTTCCGAATGGTGATGCGAAACTAAAATGAAGACAAAGTTTATTTTACAATAGATATAATATTCAAAGAAGTTAGGAAAAATTTGCGATAGCTGCACTTCTTTGCTATGTCTTCTATACGGCAGCGAAGATTTTGAATGGAAAATACGAGTGAAAATTCATTATGTTATCAATGAGATAAATAAAGAAGTGTTCCTCGTTCAGAAAGAAATGCTACAGAGTTTTATTTATGTTACTGCCTGGAAGGATGAAACCGAGAAGGACAGTCTCTTGAACATTTAAAATTTATTCTAAAATTCAGCCTCCAAAACGAACAGTTCTATATCTTCCGTTCTATTGAGCCGATTGACGAAATTCAACTTGCATTTATCATGCCTCGAAAGCGCGACTTGCGATATATATCAGATTTATATATAGCATTATTCTAACATACACATTTTGACACAAAATCGCACTTTTTCTGAAATGACATACCAATTTTTTCCATATTTCGATTCTACGACTAAAATTATGCCAAACTTGTAAAAATCGCACAGTAGTTTTTAAAAAATTAGTTCTAAAAGTTTTGGCTCCTCATCGTTAATTGAATGTGATATATATTTATTAATCTCTCTTTTTTTCATTAAATTTACTCTGGCCCTTCTTCCAGAATTCGAATTTTAGGCTTCGCACATTTTTTATGATTTATTTTTAAAATTTGCATTTTTAAATAATTAATACACATTTTCAAAAACGATTTTGACTTACAACCTGTAAAATTTTTATCATCCTCTCCGTCGCGTTTTGAAATTTGGCATATTTGTTATAAGCGATAATAACGCCAAATGTGGTTTACGCACTTTATTAAAATTGTTTGAAATAACGAACGATGACTTTTTTCCGCTCGTTTACAGTGCAAAAAAGGATAAGAAAATAGGTTGCTATAAATTAAGAAGTTCGCCAAATAAATTATTCTTGGCGCAAACTGAAAAAAATACTCCAAGATAAATTTTTGAATTTCTCGGTAAATTTCGCACCAAATTTTAGAAAATTTAATATTTAGGCATAATTTGAGTCGAAGAATCGAAATAGAATCTAGCCCAGTAGAATGCTAGATGTAGAACTGTCCATCCCCCCCCTTTATTTATTTATTTTTTTGGCAGTGTGCCTTTTTGCGGTATTCGTTTGGAGTCGTCTTTTTCATGTAGAAATAACTGTTTTCCCTTTTCGATTATTAATGCTGCTGTCTTTGCACTTGGAAATTTTAACACCATGCATATCACAACGTTTTCGAGCAATGCAATGGGAATATTTACCTTCGGACAGAGTAAAAACATATCTTTCAATCCACACCTGGTTTACATGTGACATCTTGAAAGAAAATTAAAGAGTAGCAGACGATATTTCTGACTTCAAATAATAAGCTGTTGCCAAATATTTTTATTCCAAGATATCTGCTTTTTTTCTTTGTCGAAATCATTCTAAAAATGTGTAAACACCTTCCAATATTCGAAAACTAGTCAGTATTCCAAAACTTTTGCTTTTTAAAAATTCCTTATCGAAGTCGTTGAAAACAATGTGTAAACACCCTCTGTATTTAACAAATATTCTACTTCAGTGGTTCTCAACTTTTATTCCCCCATGCATCCCTATCACTGTTGTAAAAAAGTCATTCTCCCCTTCCTTTCCAAAACACGAAAAATTCATGCATATTTATTTAGTTAATTTTTGACGGCTTAGCAGGTGGAGTCAGGCTTATAGCTTGGAACTGTGGAAGGGGAAATTCCCTGGTTGAGAATATTTACTCTAGTGTTTATAGAAGAGCAACTGGAATAATGAAGTAAACTTCTAGTTGTCATCGAGGATTTTGCTGACAGAAAAATGAAGAAAATAGCACTTTCAATTCTTAGAATTAAAGTTTTATTGAAAAACTACCACTTAACTTTTATTTATTTCTATATATGCTCTTTTAACATTTTATAGATCGGATTCTGTGATGTCTATGGAGAGGGGCGACCAATGGACCGCTCCGAGTGGCAACAGCTCTGGCCATTACATTGCTGCAATCACTGATTCTGTCCAGCAATATTTAGGCCCTCAGCGAGTCTGTTCTCGAGTTTCTCCAAAAGCCTTGAATTTTTTCCAAAAAGGAAAAACGGATCACATTTTAAGGATGTTGTATCACATAATCAAGTGTCTCAAGAGATGCTTTTTTCAAGGCGAGTCTTTGAAGCTCATTAATACAGGTTATGAAGCATGGATATACGGTTTTGATACAAAAACAGATCAACAATCAAGTGAAATGGTGTTTCAAAATTGAAGCAAGACTAAAAGCATCACATCAGAATTAGTTAAAAATATAAGATAATATTGGTTGCTTCCTTTGATTGCCGTGGTGTTCTGCATGCCGTGTTTCCATCAACTTGTTACACTATTAACAAAAGATACCGTTGAATGCTTCAAGGTGTTTGTTTGAGGCAATTCGTAGAAAACGATATGATCTGTGGCGAGATAAATCATGAATTCTGCACCACTGATTGCGCTTGCTTCACGATGTTTTTGCTTTTCACGATGTTTTAATTTGTAGCTAATAACAGAGCTTAAATTGCGCCAGAGCCCACCGGAGCCCTAAATCAGAAATCGGCGCTTCTTTTATGCAACTTAACAACCATTTCAGCGAGATTTTATTTTTTGCGATAAAATGTATTACAAATCGCTTATTAAATTTTAACTTATCTTTTTACATTTTACTAATTTTAATTATTTAATTACTTTAATCTTTAATTATTTAACTATTTTAATAATAGTAAATAATTTATTTAATTGTTTGAATAATAATCATTAATTAAATAATAATTGACAAATATTAATTATTGATAGTAATTAAATAATAGTTAATTTGGTAATAAATACCTATTCAATTTATAAATTATTAATGATTTTAATAGTCATTTTATTTATTTATTTACTTTTGGTCCTCTTTGCTGACGGTCTTCCATATAGGGCTCCGGTACTTCTAATTTTAGAAATTAAGCCCTGACTAATAATTCAATAAATACGAATCGAGAAGCTACATTTTCACCTAGCTTGATAAATGGCACCGTGTGATCTTTTTTTAAAAATTTTTTTCTTTTATTTTCAAGGTTAAAACTACCGCTTCGTGGTTACCGTTTTGAGGCTATGAATGAAATTCTTTCAGCGAGTACTGAATTTCACGAAACATGGCCCGAAGGTTAAAAAAAATTAATGTAAGTGAATTGGATCTTTCGGAAGGGATTATTCTGAAGGAGCTGTAATCAGTGGCATTGCTACAGCTTTTGCCGCCCGGGGTATTCCCTTATTTTGCCGCCTGAGATGGTCGCTAAAT
The DNA here is from genome assembly GCF_044657685.1 of Stegodyphus dumicola. NCBI lineage: Eukaryota > Metazoa > Arthropoda > Arachnida > Araneae > Eresidae > Stegodyphus > Stegodyphus dumicola. Next base: position 36,214,283 of record NC_140775.1, read on the forward strand.
TTGCCGCCCATCTTGGTATGCAAATAAATAACTTAAAATACGTCAAAATGACCTTTAGAGAAACAAATTTGAACTCTATGTTTATTTTTGAAGAAAAATTTTAATTCCAAGATTTTAAAATTGTATTATTTATTTATTTAATTAAATTATTTATTTATTTATTTATTTATTTTGTTCGCAAAACCATTGATGACATCGTGAAGGTCTACTTGATTGCTCCAGTTGCCATAATCTAGACAGTGTAAAGATTTCTTAAATGAAAAATAAATATTTATAGTTCTTGAATACTTCTTAAATGTAAAATAAGCATTTACAGTTCTAAAATATTTTCTAAATATTCTTTGTTTTCTCTTCTTTTTCTTTATTTAGAAAATTCTTCCAATCAGCAGTGCTTACAGAATCGTGAGTCAAGTTCGCAATAGTATTATAATATTAGAACTTAGTTCTGGAGATTGTGTTTTAGAATAAACTGCGAAAGTTCAAAAGGAACGCCTTTTCACTTTGCTGTTTCGTTTTCTTTAGCAATAACGGAAATAAAATTATTGAAATACTACTTCTCCCTTAACAAGAAATTTTTCATTATTCATGTCACTGTAATTATAGTTTAGCTGATATTCGCAATTTTCATTCAAAAGTTTTGAAGAAATATAAAAGGTATAATAAGTGTATGTGGCTGTTGAAATATTGCGGAGATTTCTTTGAATACTTTACCTGGAGTAAAAGCTACTTTTTCCTCAGTTTGGTTCTGTATGTAAATCAGAATATTATTATTCTCGACTATGCACGCGAAAAATGCCTCCCCAGGAGGACCGCCTTCCCCAGTCTACATGACTGGGTGCTATACTGAACAATAATCAGAAATATATTATTTTTCGGAAACCTTTCTGATATATTTTAATCAGTAGTACCTGAGCTCGAGAAGAAGCTAGACAATCAGAATACTAGAGGTCTAATACAGTATTCATGTGTTTCCGTCAAAACGGGAAATCTAGACAAAACCGCACTTGCGAATTCTTATTAGCGCGGATGATCATTTGCGAATAGGTTAGGGTGAAAGGAGAAAGTTTTACTCAGCTCAAAAAAATGCTACTAAACATTGCAATTAAAATCAGTTCATCACATTCACAAACACAAATATTTTAATTTTACTCCTTTGGCATGGTTTAATTTTTACTCAAACCCGTATTCTCTCGCTTTGCCCTTCTTTCACCCCTTAGAAATTCCACAGGAACTGAGAAAATGGAATTGCACACCTTTCAGGTTCGACAGGTCTCTTCCAAATGGCAAAAAGAAATTGAGCAAAATCACTTCGGTGGATCGAACGAATGAAGAACAGACAAAGCTTCAACCGAAAGGATTGGAATACACCCCAAATTAAAAAAAAAAAAAAAAAAAAAAAAAAAAAAAAAAAAAAAAAATCAGAAAGGGGGGAGGTAGAAAAAGAAATACCAATACACACATCGTCCACTTTTTAACCAACTTAAGTTGCTGAAGTTAGGGGGAAATCAGACGAGTAATCTAACCCTCTTCTTCCATGGAGGTAAAACACCTCTCCCCAGTTTCTCAGCTCCCCCCTCCCGTAATTCTCATCTCGTCAGCTTCCAAAGATCTCCGCATCGCCTTCGGGTGTTCCAACAAGGATCTTCAACGGCGATCTGGCATGCGAAGAATGCGGTCGGGTCGGCCTGGCTGTATGCCGTCCCGGCGCAAAATGCATGGCAATTGCGCGGCGGTTACCTTTAGGTCTGCCCGCCCGTCTCGGCAGTTGCCTCGGTGTTGTCACGGTCGATGGACTGGAGAAAAACTATACCAGTTGTTATCTGTTTACAATCGTTAACTAAGAATTTGTTTACATCCGAAAGTTTAAATAGTTTTGTCTCTTTTTCTTTTACCTTTTTATCACCACAGTTTGGAAGTAAGATTCGATAGAAAAATTATCCTTTTCTGATTTCTTTTTATTGATGCAGCAGAACCCTGTCAAGACGTTTCTCTGGTCGATTTATAAATAAAAAAGGTATTGGCCTTAAAAAATTTCGAGGAATTTTTGAGCGTGAATACTTATTAAGACGGAAAGCAATAGTATAGTTTGCAGTGAAGGACCAAGAGCATCAATAGAGATACCTTAAAATTTTTTACAAAGATATATATATCTTTATGTTGTTTGTAATGTTTTCTCTTTGGTAGAGTGCATATAATTTCTCACGACTCCTAATATATAAAGTCATTGTATAGCTCCTTATATAATGGATGGCCTTGTGCATATATTGACAGCTAACTACTGGCAGTTTTACCCGGGCTGGAATCCAGGCAAACGGGCCCGGTTACAGGGGTAGTTTTCCCTATTGTAAGATGAATATGAGCCAATTTCCCCCATTATGGCATTCCTTCCCTTAGACGAAGAATCCTCATGTGCTTTGGCGTATTCAGATAAATGAACCTAGCTTTAATACAGTGCAAGTGCTTTATCCCAGTCTGGAATTTAGGATACAGTAATCGCGAGATGTATAGAGATCATAGTAACATGCAATTAAGTTATCGTCTAAATAATTAACGCACGAACATTATACTATTCGGGATATCAAACAAAAAATCGCTTGAAATGCTACAATATTTGCGTTAGTTTCACGGTTACCTGAGCAGAGATTATTCGCATCATATGATATATCGATTGCTTTCTAGTTACACATGACAAAAGATCTGTCGGTCGATTTTTTAAAAATCTTTTACAGGACAACACATATCGAACAATTCAATTTCCTCTAGAAAAATACTGAATATGCCAAAATGACACTTCAAATAAGAAAACATACTTTCGTCATCAGCTCATTTGTAAAGTAGAAAAAAGAGTCTAACTTTAAGAAAGATATTTCTCAGGTTATTTATTTAAAAAAATAATAATGAAATAGAAGTTTTTTTTTTTAAGTTTTTTAACGATATTTGTTTTGGAAACAAAAACATTGTCATGCGATATGACAACGCATTTAAATGGTAGCTAATAAGCAATGTTGACATATCTTTCTGCAGAAAATTGTTTGGTGAGTGGTTCCACACATTAAAAGATCGATTTTTTTATTCTGAAAGGAAATGAAACTTTATGAAATGCAATTTCTTCTTTAAAACTTACTGAACAGGTAATACTACTTTATACACTTTTGGTGTTACAGAATTAACTGTCTGAAATAGGGAAACCTAATTATAAGCAATTTCATCTTAAAATGTTTTTTAAAGTTTTTTCGGAGTTTTAAAAATTAGATTTCTGCAAAGAAGAAAACTTATATGAGAATTTTTCTTCTAGATTAAGTTATGCTTAGTTTTCGCTCTTCTTATACGAATTTTTTTTTTTTTTTTTTTTTTTTTCCTAGATCAAATTATGCTTAGTCTTTGCTCTTCTTATTACCATTAAACTTTTCTTCTTTCTGAAATTTATCAAAACTGTTCTAAGTGAAGTGTTAGAAAAGGAGATAATATGATAAATGAACTGAAAAAGTGTAAGATTTTGATAATTTGTTGGGGAAAAAAATATTGTATTCATTTAAATATAAGAAATATCTAATGTAAAATGATCGTGACATTTTATATACATCAATGAATGAAACTTTTCACTTTGACTTGACGAATAGATGTTTTTCCTCAGAAAAATAGTTAAATGGTCTAAGCCAGGGAGCAATTTCACAGTTTCAGGGGGGGAGGCAATCCGTCAGTCTCCACTTGTTTCCTGCTGTGTCGTTAAAAAGTTATGTAAATCTAAATAAATGTGCATGTATTTTTAGAGTTTAAAGGGAGGAGAAGGAGAGTGATTTTAGTAATGATGAAAGAAGTGCATGGGGCATAGAAGGTTGACAACCACTAGTCTAAACAGATCAGTTCCTGGACATTTCTTCACTTGAATTAAAAGGATAAATATGCGTCTCTCTGTATAATGCAAGTTGACTATATGGGCACATCTTTCTCATCAGTAAACGTAATTGTTTTAAATCAGGGGTTCGGCAAATGGTTTGTATTGACCGCTTGTAATTTTAAAGGGGGTCAATGATGATTAAGGGGTTGATAGCCTAATGTACATTGCCATTTGATCGAAATAGTTAAGATACCGTTGATTAAAAAAAAAAAAAAAAAAGTTAATAAAATTTATTATTTATCGTCATAAAGCTATATCATTTAAAATCGAGATTTCTTCAAAACATATAGGTACGCTAAGTTTGGAATATGAAGGTCATCGGAGAGAAATATCTGAAAATAAAAGGTACGAACCAATGTTATCGACTTTTCCGTTTTAAGCAGGCTTTAGTCAGACAAGTCAATAATTTAGTAAGGGAAACAAGAAACAGGTTGAATATTTTTAACGAGATAATTTAAGCACTAAGTTAAGCAGTTTTATGTCAAATATATTTTCACTTTTCAGATTGTTGCCACCCAATATTATCGCCCTATATTATATTTAAAGAAGTTAAATAATGAAGAATCTGCATAAATGTATGTATGTTTCTCGCATTGTGATAAAACAGCGGTACCTAGAGCCATGCAATTTTGAATAACGTAATCCTCCTGCGAATATGGGCATGTGGAAGCCCAAATTTGAAATTTGAAATTTGTTTTATTATCACTTTCATATTTTGCAAAACTTTAATGAATTTTTGATATACAAATATGATTAACAAACTCAAGGATTTCAAAGCGAGCGATGGCAATATTGTACAGAAAGAACATTTTTATCTCCAGCGCGCGAGTCTGTGTATCGGAAATTCTAAAGATAGGTTCATTTTAAAATTATTTTGGGATATTGCTCTTGAACTGAAGTTTGTGGTTTAAGTACGAAGAACATGATATTTAATTAATAAAGGTAACACACAAAACGTTAAAAAACGGCCCTTTGGGCGTAATTTAAAATCTGAAAACTTTCAGATTTTCTTTCTTTATTTATTTGGGGGAGGGGGTCTTAGACGATAGTAACTGGCAATTTTGAAGTTGTTCTTGACCAAATCGGATATAATCGAGATAAACTGTAATCATAAATTTCCTGTAAAAGAGTTTATAGCTACTATTTTATACCCAGATCTTAAATGCATAGGTGGTTTAGTTTTCGGAATTTGTCTACCTGCTTGGTTTTTAAAATTTTATATTCCTGATGAAATTTTTTCAGCACTGATATTTTTCGACTATTTTAATTTGCTTGATGTTATGCAAGTTGCATTTTTAATCGTTGAGATTAGGAGCGGTGCAAATGCACATTCCGGTTTAGTCTAAATCAAAAAAGGTCGAAATTTATTCTCGCACATTTTAATATGACGCAGAGTTTAGCTACATAAAGTTTGCAATAATTTGCTGTCATAGTTAATTCCTTTATCGGAAAATACTTAAATTTGCTTACTTTACAATGTGTCAATCTACATCATTTTGTTGCAAAGTGAACTTGTTTTTTAATACTGAAAATTGTTTGGCTTTTATTTCCGCCATTTGTTTGAACTTTGTAAGCACACTGAAGGAATTTATAGCTTCATTGTTCTCTATTTTCTTCGTTTTTTTTTTTTTTTTTTTTTTTTTAATATAGGTTAATAAATTGTCATACTAAAAAACGTTTTTGCACTTTCCATTGCTCAAAAACGTTATGAAAGGCACTTTTAAGTGCAAAATAAGAAACGTTATTAATCGGAAAGGTAAAAATCGTTAGTCCTTACTTCTACATGGAAAGAAGACTCTAAACGAATGCTCGAAATAGGTACGAATTGTCTGTAATGTTTTTAAAGTTAAATCGTTGGTAAGAAGAGAAATCCGCCATCACAGAAATCAGCTTCAAAGTTTTTAAACAGTACACCTGTAGCAACAATAAATAAAATAATAAACTTAAAACTTATGATTTTGGCTAATTGAAGTTCGAGTTTACGTTATTTTCATTTCCATAAAAAGCAAACATGAATAACACACCACAAAAATCTATAAACGGAGATATTAATTTACAGTGGGATATAAATTTTATGCAAAGATTTGAAGATCTAGATTTTTATTAACATTTACTACCTTTGTAAAAAAAAAAAAAAAAAACCACTCATTTACGATTTTTTCCACTAAGCATAATTACTTTTGTGTGAGAATACATTTATATGTGAACAGCTTTTTTTACGTAGTTGAAAACTAATAAGGAAACAACCTGATTGGCCGATGAACATCTACAATTCGTGATGAAGACAATTTCGTAGTGATTTCTCTCCAGGGCTTCAAAGTTTATCAGAATCGAATCGCTATCAAACGTCAAGCTATAATAAGAAATAAAGAAGTTTATAATTATTTACACACAAAACGTTCGCCGTTTTATTATGCGTCGAAGAAAAATTTAATGTATAAGAGAAAGAGACTAGGTTATCATTATTTACTCTCAAAGTTTGTGCCATTTAGAAAGTTTTCTCTGAAAACTTGGAAAGTTTTCATAATTTGCGTATTTTTAGTTTAAAGTAGAGTAGATAATTTAATAATTAATTAAATATGTTAGAATTACGTAAAAGAAATGCCGGTTTGAAAACTTAATATTTAGCTGTCAGTATATTTGAATTCCAAGGCGTAACCAACAAAAATGTTTCACAGGTACCAAACTATCGATTGCAGATTGAAAATAAATACGAATGTGAATTTTTTTCTTTTGCGATATTATTACTATTCTTTATGTATGTTTTGATAAATATTTAGTAAGCGAAATTTAAAATTAATTTTAAATATTTTTATTTCGTTAATAAAATTTTCTATTTTGTTAAAAAAAATTTCTGGTCTGCCAGCTATTTTCAGATTGTGTGTTCGCTCTGCATGCAGTTTTGAGTTTGAAATCATTGGTTTATGTCTTCCATTCCAAACTTTTTTTTGGTCAATCGAAAAAAAAGCAATATTTTTAAAACCAACATTTTTCCCCTTAACATCCGTTGTCGATTGCCGCAGGGGGGCTGGATTGAATGTATTACATTTATCACATTCATTAAGTACCTCGCGACTATTTTTTTTATTCAAAAAGTTATTTGAAAGAAAAAATATCTCTTTGTGCAACGGTATTTCTGAGCGTGCATTTCTAAGAATTTTTCTAGCAAAATGAGATTTTTTAGACGTAAATTTTTAGCCCAAAGGGGCAATTTGTCCAAAAGGGCTATTAATTTCGTTCTGGCACTATTAATTTCGTTTCACTTTTCAGATTGTTGCAACCAAATATTACAGTCCTGCATTATATTTGTAGAAATTAAATAATGAAGAATGTGCACAATTGTATGTATGTTTCTCGCATTGTGGGACAAACAAAAACAAAACAAAAAAAAAAAAAAATTAGCACCTATATACATCAAATTTTGAATAACGTAGTCCTTCACTCGAATATGGGGATCTGAAAGCCTAAATCTGGAATCTGGGATTCGTTTTACTATCTGTTTCATATTAAAACGTTAACGAATTTTTAACAAACTCAAAGGATTTCAAGGCGAGCAATGGCAACACTGTACGAGAAAAAAAATGTCTTCAGGGCGTGAGACTGTGTATCAGAAATTCTAAATATATGCTCTTTGAAATATTTTGCGATATTGCTGTTGAATTGAATTTTACGGTTTTAAGTGCGAAGAACATGATATTTAATAAATAACGGTACACATAAAACGTTAAAGAAACGCCACTTTAGGTGTAATATTAAATCCGAAAGCCTTCAGTTTTTTTTTTTTTTTTTTTTTTTTTTTTTTAGAGAATCAGCAGAAACTGAAATAAACTTTCTAAAAATAAACACTCCCTTTTTTATTTTTTTAAATTTTTTATTTTTTTTTTATTTTTTTTTAATGTTCTCTCTCAGTAGCCAAAGCATTTATCTTAATTTTTCTGCAACATATTGGAAACCTTATTTTTTATTTCTCTGATGTTACACGTTTATAAATGGAACAAATTATTATGATTTACGCCTTTACTGTAACTTCTCCTTTCAGTAGTCCTCACCAGAATGCAAATTACTTCTCTGCGTATTTAAGCCGAGTACTTGAATGTTTAATTGAATGGTAGCCTCATCTTGCTGTTATTTATTCTTGCCAGTTCTTCCTGAGATAATTTCCGGTTTTAGCTTTTTGCAAGTTGACGTTTGAAATAAGCGCCGTAATTATTTTGAACTAATTTATTTTAGTTTGTACTCTCAATTACATTATCTACATTTGAATTTAAGATTATCTGTTTTATTATTATTTATACAATTTAAATTCCGCGAGTAGCGGAGGTTCGTCTGTCGCAAAAGCTGTGCCGTTCTGGTCATAAGAATACCAAGATTTAAAGAAAATCGATCAAAAAAATTTAAAATTCCAAGTCTAAAAATGGTTAAAATGAAAAGAACATTAACATAAGCTTCTAGATCTGGAGTCCTCAACCTTTTTCACCTCATGTACCCCTTTCACCACTGTTAAACGACCCTCCTTGCATTCCTTTGCAAGATTTGAAAAATACATACACATCTATTTAAATTTAGATTAATTTTTATTGTGTTTTGTGAATTAAACAAGAAAAGTACACAAAATTTTTATGAATATCAAAACACTGGAGCATGAAAGGAGATTTAAAAAATATTGAAAAATTTCTTATTGCTTTAAATATGCTGCTTTATAATGGCAAACGAAAACCAAAACTTTTTGAGGCAAACGAAAACTGAAAATTAACAGTAATAATTTCTTATTTACTCTTACCGTTCACCTGAGGTAAGTATCTCACCCTTTTTCTAGCTCTAGGTTTAAGTATCTTAACGCAGCATAGGAAGAAATGGGAGGTATACCAAAATTTTATCAATAATTGTACGTTCATAGTCCCATCGCATTGTGCAGTTCCATCCCAGTTTTGATGGTGAAGACACGGGGGGACGGTACCGCCTTTCTTTCTCTACCACTAACCTCTCGACAGGACTTTCGGGTTGCCAGTATTTTAAGTACCCCCCATGCCGCTCAAAAATTATTATACTCTTAAAACATCGGTATTTTTTGCAACCCTGTATTTGTCTTTGGTTACGAGCATGAATCACCTGATACACCCAACTAATAATGCCTCATCAGAGGGTTTTTTTTTTTTTTTTTTTTTTTTTTTTTTAAATCCTGCTGTCGCTCTAACACAGAGATGATAAAATTTCAAAAAAAATTTTCGAATGTTATAACAGTCTATAAAAGCACAACATCCATGATGTTGTCACCTTATTGAATTGTGATGGCGATCTGTCACCAATGGGAAAAAATTTCTGACCATGCTAAGCGAGACATCGGGACAGTGACTACGTGAATAAAAATCCGAATTGCTATCATTGTTGTTTTGTATCCGATCATAAAATAAAATGATTAATGTTGACAAATGGGAAATCAGACTGCTTTATCAGACAGATTCGAAGCAAGATCGCTTGACGTTATTTTTAGTGTGTTAAAAATGTTTTTAATGTGCTTTTAGAAAGACGAGCATTGAGAGATATGATAGGTTCTTTTCAGGACTACACCAGTGCAATCTTTAAGGGATTTTGCATAATTTAATATTGTTACGTACATAGAGATTCCTAATGGATTGAATGCACACATAACAGTAGGGGGGAATACACAGCAAATGGGGACTGGTAATGGCATTGAAAATGCCTATTTTAAAGCAACAAACTGTAGTTGGTAACTGAATATGCTAACCACTTGAATCGGCTAACACCAGAGAGCGCCCACGGACAATTACGATAATTTCTAATAAATGACAATAAAAAAATTCCTTTAATTTTAATAACATGCAGATGTATAGGTTGTCAAATGACAATGCGTTTGATGCTTAATTTAACTTTAGTATGAGTGCATGGCTTAATAAAGTACACTGGTGTGCAAACCTTAAGCAACAGCTGTTCCTTTTGCCATAACTCCATGAAAATTTATCTGAGAGACATGAAATTCAGAAATGAGAGACAGCATTTTGTGTTTAAACGATGACGAAAGCATAGTTGCGCGGAAATGAATACAATGCATATAGTATGGAATCAGATAAAAACAGGCTTCATTGAACTCACAGTATCGTTACGCATGACTGTCTGTACAAGAGGAAGACCAACAAGCACATGTTACTTAGTATGGGATATGCCCTCCCCTTACTGCAATGGTTGCTTCGCACCGTCTCTCTATACTCAGCATCAGATTGTCCAACAGATCATGAGATAAGAGTTCCCATTCCTGAAACAGCACCTATTTCAGTTGTTGGTTGTTCCCCGGAGGATGTAATCGTGCCGCAAGGCGTCTCCCCGAAGCATCCCACGCATGTTCTATGGGATTTAAATCAGAGGAGTACGCTGGCCAAGCCATTCGAGTGATAGCTTCACTTTCCAGTAGTTTCCGAACAGCAGGAGTTCGGTGTGGCCATGCATTGTCATCCATAAAAACAAAGTCTGCTCCAATGACCCTCGGAACAGATGCACATGGGGAAGGATCACCTGCTGACAACAGCGATCTCCGGTTACAGAACCTCTGTCGAAAACATGGAGCTCTGTCTTCCAGTGCAGCATAATGCCTCTCCAGACGAGAACTCCAGGACCGCCGTAACGGTCTCTTTCCGTGATGTTAGTGGGATGAAATCGTGTCCCGACCTCTCTCCAAATCAACTGGCGTTGAGAATCACTTGTGGCACTAAAATGACTCTCATCAGTAAGGAGGACATGACTCCATTGATGAGATGTCTAGTTTTTGTGCTCCTTGCACCTCTCTAAACAGTGACGCTGATGGCTAACTTTCAAAGGAATGCAGCGTTCAGGACGGCGGGCGAATAGGCCACCTTTGTGAAGGTGTCCGGACACAGTAAACCGCGACACCTGTCGCCCCGTTGCTGTACACAGTTGCTGAGCTGTGGCGCTTGCTGACTGGTTTTGGGCTCTTTTCGCCTGCAGGACAATATATCGACCATCCACTGCAGTTGTTTTACTGGAACAGCCATCACCAACCTTTCTAACTGCTGTACCTATGGTTTGGAAGGCTTCCCAAGGGCGCGAAACGATACTTTTGTTGATTCCGTATACTCTTCAGCCACACAAGTCACACTACGCTCTCCTCCAGCTTTCCGATCATTCTTCCACGTGTGGAGTCATCCAGGTGATTTCTTCTAGCCATATTTCATGAAAGAACTTATTTGCACTTGCAGCGAATTGCGACCCCGTCTTTCTTTTTATTGTAGTCTTGAGTAAAGTGCGCCAACCGCACGAGTGTTGCGTTACGCTCACGTCGCCTGTGACGTTTTGTTCCTGACATTTGCGTACGCATGACCTTTCTACTGAATCGAGTGTTCATTGTACTGATTGCAAGAGCCTCTTTTCTGCAATTTCATGGCTATTTGATTAAAATTTACATTGTTGCTTAAGTTTTGCACACCAGTGTATTTTTACTTGAATTTTCTTCCTAATATTTTTTAAGTTCTATTTTATACCATGACTGTCGTAAGCAAAGATACTTCAAATCTAAAACCCTGGAAGCTCATAATACCTGCATTTCAAAATTTCTAACCTTACTTCTTGAACACGGTATTACATGACTGCATCCAAAATAAAGCTTAATCATGTATGAAATTTCGGAGAAACGTGTGGGCTTTTATATATTCAGTGGTACCTAAGCCCAATTTAAAATCCGTCCATCTGAGTATATGTATACCGTCTTAGTATACGTCCTGACAGGATGCAAAAATGTTTGTTTGGAGTTCGATGAACCACGAACTATGCTTATTTACCTCTTTCGAGACAATGCTACGACTGTCAAGAGCTCAGTACGCCTGCTGTGCTACTACTTAGTAAACAACCCCGCTTTAATCTGAATTTTCAAGTAATTTTGTGCCTTTCCGCGTAACTTTGTTTTTTTGTAAAATTATTAGCAATGAGTTTCAGGAAAGCTACCGAGAAAAGACATGCAACGATGAAAATTGTTAGGATCCACATGGAGGTTGAAAACGAGATTGTTGAAAATTACGAACAGGGCATGCGTATCCGAGACATAACTATTGCAAACCATATGTGGAGCACGATGGTGCCTACGACTGTGAAAACAAAGACGTTACTAAATCGATTAGCAAACAAAGATTAGAGATGTTAGAACATGTTGAAAAGTTGTTTTTATCTCAACAGCATAAAAACATTCGTGTATTATACTAGTATCATGTGCAACTGTTGGATTGTGCATTAGCACTGAAGGCGTAATGAGTAAGTTTCCTCAAGCACAGTTTTCATTAAAGAATCATAAGTCAAAAAGTTAACTACGAAATATTTATTTAATAAAATAGGATAATTTTGCTTAACTTAAGCATAACAAAAAAGTAATAATCTTCTCAGACATTAAAACACTGAAGTATTGAAAATTAGATAACTTACATAGAATCATCATCAGTCCTAAATATCAGGCTTACCTATTTTAGGCAATAAGAAAAAAGAAACAGGAACATACTTTAACACCGTACCTGAAAAGAGAAAGTACTACTGGATTAGACCTTTGGCCAGGTACAAGTAGCTAGGGTGAAAATCAAATATAATGTATTGCTCACGAACTTTACTTTCTCTCGCCAATATATATCTTGGCGCACGTTCGTTTCGTATGCCTTTCGAGTTTCATTATGCAAAATACCTAAATTTATGCTAACGGCAACACAGTATATATTTCACCCAATGCATCTGTATTTTAGTATTAAACATTGTTACAATACTAACAGTAGGATTTTTTTTTTTTTTATCAGAACAGATTAATTATTTTCCCTTTAGCTCCTATTAGAAAAGTGCGTTTGGTATACGTCCAAGGATTTGGAACAGATTAATGACGGATACCGAGGTACTACTGTATTTCTGTTTTAAATTTTATTCAGATAATTATATGCTTTTTGAACATTTTGATGTGTTTCTATTTATACTATTTTTTTTACTGAAAGCTTATTTTTCTTACTTCCCTCAAATTTATATTTACTTAAACTGCTACTTTTTTAATTAATTTTCGCAGCTCTACTTTAAATAAATAGATCTATTGGAGCCGCACCGGGCGTCAAGGCTTAGGAGCACCAGAATTTCGGAGTCGCAAAGTTTGTACCGGGCGGCAAAAAGCTTCTATAACATATTTAAGTACAGCATATATTCAAACATTTTTACGCATATATATTTAATTTCTAATCTATAAATACTACGCCTGAGTTTTCTGATTAACCGGCTATTCTTTAACCGACCTAAAATCCGATTCTGCAGAAAATGGTTAAGCGGGAGTCCTCTATAGTACGAATCTTAACTGCAGACTCGCCATACTCTTTAAAACGGTTTAGCACTGTTTTAATAAAGTACCACTCAAGGCAATGTAAAATTGCTGCTTCCTCAACAGTTGTACGTATTTGCTTAAGAATACGTTTCAGATTTAAAAAAAAATAATAATAATAAACCAAATAAGATCTCTGCTAAGCAAGGCACATTCCGTTCACTTTCTCTTGCTAATCTATTCGACAAATGGCACAGGTGTCGTTCTTTACAAGTGTCACGACGCATTGCCTACCTGATATTCCTTAGTAAACAGTCCCCATCTCTGAGAGCTTTCAACAACCCAGACAGCGCTTAAGCTAAGACGGAGAGGGGGAGGAAGGACTTTTAAATCGTCTGCCGGTCGGTAAGAAGGGCATGTAAGTACTACGTTAAAAAAGAAAGAAAATAGGTATTCTATTGAGGTGTTGACTTTCTCAAGATCTTCCCTTCCATTTCATAGCTGTCCTACCTTCATCCCCCCCACGAAGTTATCTTTTTCTCCTCCCCCCTTGAGCTGTGAGAGAGAGAGAAAGAGAGAATGAAGCTACTAAATCAAAAAATGTGCCAATCATAATGAAGCTGATTTTTGTTCCAACCTTCGCTTCCGCCATTACCATTTTTTACGACCTGGATATTACCACATTGTATCGGCTAGAATTTGTGCAGCGGCTGTTGGCAACATCGTGTAAGGACACGCCTCCGAAATTGCTTCATCCTTGTTGTTGGTCGGAGAGGGGGGAGGGTATAGCGCGCGAACATTTTCTTTTGTCTCTCAAGCTCGAAAAGCATAAGACACTCGTCGTTTTTTTTGTTTTGTTTTGTTTTATTTTTTTGTTTGTTTGTTCTTTTTTTTTTTTTTTTCCCCTCCCGCTTTATCCGTAGTCGGGGAGGTAGTTCCGTAATAACAGAGTATTGAATGGAATTTTTTATTACTATTATTCACTCTACTATCTCTTTATTGAGGTCGCTTTTTGATTGACGCTGAACATTTTCAAGGACATATTCGTAGGTAAAAACGACATTTCCAAGCGGATCTTATTTAATGCGTTATAAATTTGATTTTAACAGAATAACAGATTGAACTATTGGAGGAGAGGCAATTTGTTACAAAAAAGCATTCTTTTTAAATCACTGTTGCGTGTTAACAGCTTCTTATTCGTTCTCTCGAATAAGCAGACAGAATAGGAAACGAAACTTGATCCTATATTAGCTCCAAGATGATGACAATTAGTACAAATGAGGAAAAGAACGAATACAGCTTAGATTTCGTCATTGAAATTGGCAAATTAAACTTTCAAATCTTCTCGTTGATACAAGGCTGAAAACGCATCTGTTCAAAATTTGATTTCGGACTCACTATTGAGCTCAGAATTGAATTGGCTTATGGTTTTCGCGGGCATACACTTCGTGTGCAAAATTAAGAGGATTTGAACATTATGTCGGATTTATGAAAAACTAATAGACAGATTTTTATGAAATTTGGTATGAATATTCATTTATAACAGAGAAGGAGATGTTCTATTCAAAAATAAATTCCGTATATTGACGATTATCAGTCAGGGTAATAGCGCAGACATGTCCAAAATCTACGTTGTGATATCGAACTGAAAATAAGTCTAATATGGGGTATGGCCCACTTCTCACAGCCATACAGGTTGCGCAGCCTGACGGCGTACTGTATAGGAAGCAGTCGAAGAGTCTTTGTAGCAGTCGATACCAATCCTGCAGTAAGGCAGTTTTCAATACCGGAAGGGTTCTCCGAGGGACATGGCGATATGAAATTGCTCTCCCAAGAGCGTACCAGGCTTAAGAGATCTCGATGGCCAATCCATGCGACGAATATTCTTACTTTCCAAGTAATCGTCGATTAACTGAGTTCTGTGTGGACGAGTGTTGTCGTCCCTCAACAGGAACCCAGGACCAATTGCGTCCCTGAAAAGTCGAACATAAGGCTCTATGATCTCCTCTGTATAACTTCCTAGCAGACCGGGAGCTTTTATTAAACACATGAAAAGGGTGTATGGCATAATGCCTGCCCAAACCGTTACACCTCCACCACTGTAATGATCTATTCCCCCTGATGAGTGAGGACTGGTACCGTGTTCCAGGCTCCCTCCAGATACAGGCATGCCGAGAATAAGTGTCCAGGATGAATCTCGACTCATCTGTAAAAAGGCTCATCTGCTCCACTAAAACCCGATCCGGGATGCATGCTCTCTGCATCATGCTAAACGCGCTGTCTTATGTGACGCAGTGCTAAACGCAGTGCGCGAGACACTAACAGCGGGTTTTCTGGTGTACAGTCTTATCTTATGAAGCCTTTAACAACTGTAGACAATGAAAATCGGTTCCCAGTGGTGCCTATAACTCATAGGAGAGCTGGAAGTTGTAGCAGTCCTGTGTCGCCACGTTTCAAAGTACCAAATAACAATCCTTATTCGTCATTTGTGTCTTGATCGACCTTATCCACGTCTTCTCGATACGGATTCAGTGTCTTAAATAAACTCTCAGTGTGGCCTCGTGTGGCTCCAGGGAGTTGTTGCCTCTGAATAGTGAAGGACGCGGGACATATGCCTGTTTACCTCTGTTAAACACCAGGCGTCCCCGTCCTCCGTCATCTGTCCTGAAACTGTTTCTACAAATTGCAGACGACACTGGGCGTTACATTGAGCTCTGTAGCAACCTGCGCTTGCGATTGGCCTGTCTCCAATCTATCGATAATTCTCCATCTCATTCCGTCATCCATATATTCGTGGCTACTAATTTTACCTGATACTTTAGAAAGTATTTCACCCGCCTTCTTAGCATACCTTCGTGGTGTAGTGGTCAGCATGCTCGGCTCGTATTTGAGAGGTCTAATTTGAGTCCCGACGAGGACATTGCTGATTTCTTCGATCTTATAAAATTTACCCAGCTTTTGCGAGAAACATGGCGAATGTCATGAAGGAGCGCGAGCGCATATGTGCGTTTACGTATTCGACTCTGAATATTCTTTGGCGGCATAATTAGTATGTTTGGTTCAATACTTTTCGTAAAAACAGACATAATTTGCAAATTCACTTGCAAACGAATTGAAAAATATTTGTGAAACGTTATTATAATCCTTTAAAAGGCTTATGTAATACAATCCTTTAAAAAAGCAGCTTTCTTTAACATCTCAAAACTCTCCACATTTGGCACATTTTGTCAAGTGAAAAAGGGTTAGGTAAGTTTATTAACGTTTTATTTTCAAGTAATTGGTATGTTTTAACAGCCGATATCTCAGGGTACTCGAGTTATTTACAAAATTCTAACAGTTCAATTACCTTCGCACATTTCAAGACACTAAATTTAATAAGAACTTAAAAGCGAATGCTTTATTTACTCTCGTATATTTCCTCTTAGCTTTAGCACAACGTTCTGAAACTTTTTTAAATATTCACATAATTTACGGCTTTCTTAAGGCTTTCAAAAGCTAGCTTCCCTAATTTGAAAAATGGATTTGTCGATGTAGTTATTGATTTTATCTTACTAACTGATTCTTTAGCTGTGTGACTGATAAAGCAATAAGAGTGAAAAGCTTCAAAAAACGATAATTATCTAACGTTTATGAGGGTTCTGAAAATAATTTCACATGAGAAGACAGAGAAAAGGGAGACAAGAAGTTGACAAAGAGTTGCAAGCTGTAGCAAAGATACAGACAGCAGTTCCAGCAACAGTAAATGATTTGAGGCCTAAAGAATAGCAGTGGACAGCAACAACAGGGGTTAAGATTCAAGATACAAAAATTAGAATTAATGCTAATATTACGATATATTCTTATCGGAATAATGTAGTTCATTATTTTTTTAAATAAATAATACTGTGATAGCTACTAGTAGTATACTAGTAGTATATTCTTGACATTTTTTTTTTTTTCATTTGTTAGGTTTGTACTGTAATCACGCCCTCCAGGAATTAACTTATTTATATAATTTTTCCTTCTAGAATTTTGTACGGTAAAATAAAAAGAATGTGGGGATACTTTACTAAGAACGCAGAAACTGATAATAAACTAAATGCAAAACAATCATTCATAAAATTATTGTAACACAGAGTACGAATGTTGATTAATAATAAAAACAAAAAAGCAAAAAATAAATAAATAAATAAATAAATAAATAAATAAAAAGCAAATACTCGATAGTATACTTTCTCTAAGCTATCTAAGCCACAACGTAACCAAAATATACATGCGCACAATCCGAAACGAGTTTACCAAATAAAGTAGACTGTTATGAACTTTATGGCAAACTGTATTTTCTGATTTTATTTCGTCCTTTATTCTCAAAAGTTTTAAAGAATTAGTAAATGAAGGGAGAGAGTTGAATGAAATGGTTTTTAATTATGAAAACCACGACCTCATCTTACATCTTAATTAAATCAACACGCTTATTGAATCAGCTACTAATAAGTGTACTTGAATACCTCTCAGCTGCATGCTTTTCTAAGCGGCACACCTGTTAAAAGAAACTAAATGTTTTCCAGAGTGAAAAATGGGCAGGGGTGATACACCAAATAAAACTGAGCGTAAGGGGGGGGGCGGGAACAAAGCTGATTTTTTTTTTTACGCTGAATTTTTCCAAAATGGCAATCAGAGCGGAGCTTTCTGTGATTGGACGGAAGTGATGCACTGTTTTCAACAGCGATGGTGAACACAAAAACGTACATATTTTTAACTAGAAGTACAGTCAAATGTAACTGAAGAAATATTATGATATTAATGATTTGTAATACTAGTAATCAATATTAATATTAATAATTTATTTAAATTATTTGTGGTTTTATTTCTTTTTATTACTTCATCATCTCGTATTAGAAAAGACGAATAAAAGAAAATGTGTGAGGCTTGGACGCACTCAGCTAATCAATGTTTACGTTTACACGTAAAACACCCTCAGGGGCTCACTTTTGTGAGTACGGGTGGGGCAATTCCGAGGTACCCTAGCTCTTCAGGCGATCATCTTCTTGGTGAGACGGGTGTCACGATCCTGGAGCCCCAGTGATCTTTCCTCACTTCCGTCTCCATTCCTCTAACCTGATACTTTTTTTCCTTCCATTCTCTCTTATGGTTTTCCTCTTCGGAAGTTGGGGCTCGTCACGAGAAACTGGAACAACCTTTGTCTCTAGTTTTTGAGTGCCGAGACAACAGCCCACGTGTTTTCCGTACGTGAGACCTGTAAGGCTGGAAAGGAGGGTCCTGGTAGTTGAGGGACGAAGTACTATCCGCAACACACTGCTTTGGCTTCTGCTTCAGATTGAAACACGATCACTTAGTTGTTCCCACTAGTGTCAATCGGCTGGTCACTGGTCCTTAGGGTCAGTGGCTTGGGATAAGCTTTCGGGAGTTCCTGCTTTCGGGAAAGCTGACTGTGATGCTACAGATTGCGTATAAACCCGGTTAATCCTGGCGTAGATTTCTGCCTCCCCTTGTTGGACTCCGTGGTGGTGGGGTTGCCGGGTCCCAATCATTTCTCTCTTCAACATGGCTAATTCAAAAATATATTTAATTAAAGACTTAAAAAAAAGAAAAGAAGTCAGTCCCGTCGCTTTAAGCGCTAGTTCTTTTGAAAAATCTGCTAAAAAGTATGTATAGATGCAAATGCAAATAATCCTAAAAATAGTCCCCGTTCCCTTGTTGTCTCCAGTCCTTCTGGCAAGCTGCAAAAGATGTCTTCTTTTGTGATAAATAAATACAATCATTCTTGTATTGGTGAGTCCAGAAATATAAAGCGTCTCCCCTCTGGAGACTTGCTTATTGATTCACCTTCGGCCATCCAGATGCTTCCTTATTTCAAATAGCCAAACTTGGGAAAGCAAATGCCACTGTAACAGCGCATAAGACATTGAATTATTGTCGCGGTGTAATCTCGGAAGTCGACATTCTATCTGTTCCTGAAGAAGAGTTCGTTTCCGAGTTAGCTGAACAAAAGGTTTGTGCTGCAAAGCGGATCAAGATGCGTAAGGAAGGTCAGTTGATTGACACGAAAAACGTCATCATGACCTTCAAGTCGCCTGATCTGCCGAAGAATATCAAGGCTGGATATCTTAACTGACTCATTAAGCCCTTATATTCCAAACCCTATGCGATGCTTCCAGTGCCAGCGTTTCGGCCATTCCAAGATATCCTGTCGTGGGAACCTGACGTGCGCTCGATGTTCGTCGGTTTGCCACGATAGTGATAATTGCACCGTTGCTGCACTGTATATAAATTGCAAGGGTGACCATCCAGCATTTTCCCGTTCATTCCCAAAATGGAAAGCAGAAAAGGAAGTACAGAAGTCACTAGGAACATCTCATATACTGTAGCTAGAAGACTAGTTCAAAGCACACAGCTTCAATCAAACAAATCATATGCCAGTGCTGTTAAATCAACACGTACCATTGCCAACCAAACTTAAATAAGTGCACAGACTCCACCAAATAAAACCCAGCAGCCTGCAAGCAAGAAAAAGGAAGATCCAACACACGTCATACAAAATAAAGAAATAGTTATTCAAAGCAAACTAAAAAATGTCCTTCCAAAAGCAATTAACAAAAATAGAAGCCCCAGCAATAGTTCTGTAAGAGGAATGATTTTTGAATCTCTAGATTCAGGTAGTATGAAAGTGGAGGAGGGACTGGAAGGTCCCAAACATCTGCTTCCGCGCAAAACTAAAAAGCAACACGGATAGAACAAACATCAATCATAATGGCTACCCTCATCTCATGGAATTGTCTCGGTTTCCACCGAAATTTCCTTGACATCAAAGCTATCATCAATGCTTATCCTCCTGTGTGCTTGGCAGTACAGGAGACAAATCTGAAACCAGATCAACATGCAAAACTTTGGAGGTTTTCTTTCGCCAGGAAGGATAACTTTGAGGGTGAGCGTGCCAGTGGAGGTGTAGGTCTCTTCACCTCATTGGGCTTTCCATCAAGTTCCTTTCCTTTGACGACATCCCTCCAAGTTGTCGCTGTACAAGTAACATCGTGACTTTCATGAAGCACTGAAAAAAAACAGAAAAAATGCATGGGGAATTTTTCGTAGGTATCCTACTCTGCGGAACCTCATAGCATTTAAAAGATCCAAAGCAAATGCACGAAAAGTAAGAAGGCAGAGACAAATGAATTCTTGGATTTCATATGTTCCGTCAATAACATGCTTTACGCCTAATAAGCGGGTTTGGGAAAGAGTTAGAAAAGCATGGGTAATATATAAAGACCACTCACTTTCCTTTTCGAAAAAAGATAGCCGAATGATTAGCTCCATAGAAGAAATTGCGAAATACTATTTGTGAGACATTTGCTGCCATTTTCATTATAATTTCATCTACCTCGTGTTTGGCGCATTATTATCATTTTTTATTTTGCGCCAATAATCTTACTCTCACTCACTTACAAGTAAAACAAGAACAATCAGAAACAGCCTGACAAAAATCATTAAGCAACTAAAAAAAAAAAAAAAAAATTTAGGCTTTGATATTACAGATTTGTGACAGATTACCAATTCGTTATTCAATTCGTTACAGAATCCAGAGCTTAATGGTGTTTTAGAAAAGCCTTTTTATTAGCCTCATCGTAAGCATGCCGACATCTTTAAGTAAATAAATCACTGTCCTACAATACAAATCTGTACAAATGTGAACGTACGATAGAAAGATTTTCGTTTATTTTAATTCGAGTAGAAAACTACGGAGGGAGTTTTCAAAATTTTAGAACGAATTCGATAAGGTATAAAAAAAAAAAAAAAAAAAAAAAGGAGGAAAGCATATGTTTTGGAATAAAAATTTCTGAAACCTCACGTGCATAGCGATGCCATAGAGTTTCTCGGCCTTTTCTTTAAAGTTGCTTTCTCCCAGTTAAGAAACGAGATTCTGCAAGGTGCTAGCTCCTTAATGTTTTGGTAGATTTCTGTCCTGACGGCAATGATGAATTTGCATAAAGGTGCCAGCGTTTTATGGCAATGTTATGCAGTGATCATGTTTCTTAGTAACAAAAATAGGGAGTTATTCATTTACAATTACATGAAGGCCAAAAGTGTATTTCACCCATAATCATTTAATAAATAAATCATCTCATTAAATCAAGTAGCCAAAGAGCCTGCTTACTTGAATCTTTTGAAAAGTACTCTTTCCTACTTGACAGTCATACTGGAAGAGAACTAGATATTGTTTCTCACTACTATTTCATTTAAAACTCCTTAGTGACTATTGCAGATGAAGAGAAAACGAATTCACTGTCTATTAAAATTAATAATAGATTTCAATTAATTGTTAAAGGAGAAGCCCAGAGGTAAGTCTCTTTAACATGCGAGGAATCAACAAAATGGTTCACAGAGCTAAATCTAAAAACAGATATTACTCAGTATTGTCATACAACTCGAAATAGTGGCGTAGCGAGGGGGATCAAGGGAGTGTATGATGCCCCGGGCGCCGCTCACAAAGGGGCGCAAGTGGTCTCCAAACAAGATTTTCTGGAAAATTTCAGTTTTTATTTTGATCGATTTCTGGAAAATATATTTAAAACTAATAATTAATGTAATATGATTAGTTATTTATTTTCCTGATTTGTCTGATAAAATGTGTAATAAAATATTTGCAGTACATCAACCAAATATCTCCGCATACAAAGCGTTCTTTCTGACCACTTTATTTCTCTAAGAGATATATTTTTATTTTTTTTAAACGAAATGCGCGTATAGCTCCCACTTTTTATTTTAAAACGTAACACGACCTTGTCCCGAATTTCTCAAACATATCCAGTTTCCAGAAACCGATTCCACAATTTGGAAATGACATTTTCAGAGACGCCTAACGCTCTTACTACAATGGATTGCGTTTGACTCTTCTGTAAACGACTGATGGCCTGGCTACCGATTCAAGACATCTTGTTGAGCCATCGTGTGTTCACTGCTACGAAGCATTCAACGCGTGTCAATTGTTTTTAATCTCCTACTAGTACAAAAGGAATGCTGCAGGTCGCTCCTTACTCCTTATCTAAAACGCATTGTTTTCGATGTCACCGACTAAATTTGCATATTCCCAACTTTGTAACCGTTATAATTTCCCTTTATAATCTTATCTATTTCCTTTTGTTAAAAAGGTTGTCGATTATATGCTCCATGTTATTTCATACCGAAATCACAATATCCCCTAATTGTTTTGAGCAGTGAATGTGACTGCAAGATGTTACTCTGCAGTAGAAAAGAAACGGAACCTAAAACTAGATTACAGATCTATGAATCAAATATTTTTCCAAACGTAAGAGTTGCACTTCAAATACTCCTTACTATTTCATTATCAAATCTAGCTATGAACGTTCGTTCAAAAATTAAAATAAATTTTGACATATTTACAATCAACGATGGGACAAGATCCCCTAAGTCATCTAGCATTTTTAAAAGTGTGGAAATAGAAAAATGTGAAAGGATCAACTTTGATGAAGTAATTGATAAATTTCCTTCATCCAAAGGAAAAAAAAAAAAAAAAAAAATGTATACATAGTAATTAATTGTATTAATGTATTATGATATTGTATTATTATTATTAAATATATCTACTTATCTACAATATATATTAAACATTTAATTTTTTAAAAATTGTACTTTTCAAAAAACAATTACAAAAATATGTAAAATAAATAGTCTTTTTTAACTAATTTTAGATCATCATATGTCTGATTTTTCCGCCGACGTAGATACATTTCCGAATCCAATGCTAGTGTAGTTAGATAGTGACTATTCTTAAGATATTTGAGTATTTTATGGCAGATTCAGCATTTTATTATTCTCTACATTTCTTATTACGAATATATTCTATACATTATATTACTGTAATTTTTTGGGGGGGGTGGGGGGTGGTGGTTCCAAAAACGTATTTTGCCCCGGGCGCCAGTTATGCTCGCTACGCCACTGACTCGAAATGATTAATTGAAATGGATGACTTTTCCAAAATAGCCGTATTTATAGGGTTACCCGAGTATTTCTGGATACTTCGAGAAAAATCGCTCATAGATGCCTTAAAAGACACATGGGCCAAATTTGAGTAGCTGTTTTACGTGGGCTTCTGAAAATGCTATATGGAGGAACGAGCTGTTGGTTATTACTAAACTTTACTTAAAAGATATTTCTTCGCCTTCTTAGCATGCCTTCGTAGTGTAGTGGTCAGCACCCTGGGCGCGTATTCCAGAGGTCCATGGTTCGATTCCCGGCGAAGGCGTTGCTTATTTTTCAAGTCTGCTTCCAAAAAAATACCTAATGTCTCTACATGCTAACTAGCGCAGTTTTGTAAATTGCCATAATTTACCTTAATTTGTTACTGTAAATCTTGCTAGTAAACGATTATTGTCAATTGAACTCTCAGTCATTTAGCCATCTTATCGCCGAGACTTAATAGTGCCACGCCGAGACTTAATAGACTTCTTTCGTCACTATAGACCCCCGAAGTGGTAGATGATAATGATAATTCATCCAACACCTGGATTTAATTAACTAGAATTTCTCTCATCCGTCTCAGATAGAAATTTGCGGACCCCAGAACACCACTGGTAGTACAAATATAGTCCCACCATAAAGTATCTCCAGCCTAATTTGATACAGAGCACCTTCAGGAACGGATTTGAGGGTTTTTTTTACTGCTCTTTCCCTGTCGCCAAACCACCCAAGTGGGTATTCGGCTAGCCCGGATTTTGAGTGCTCCCATGCGGCACAAACATTAAACACTTACATATATCCTTGCCTTCTATATAATTTGAATTCGGGATCGATGATGTGGCAACTAGCATCGCGAATCACTATACGGATCAAGGAGCCGCCGTGCTTTTCCCTAATGGTCCTTCATGCCTTCATGGGGGAGAAAGAAAGCAATTATAGTGTTTCTCGGTAAGTTATTTCGAGGTATAAGTGGTTAGCACACCAAGCCATAATCTGTTAACTTTAAAATAGGCACTTCAATTTCTTCGCCCAATTTCATGACTCATAACCATAACAACGACTGCTGCGGATAAAAGGTCGAATCCTCTAATTTGCTAAAATGTTCTAATTTCCTGTGTGCAGCGATGAAGACACGTGTTACTGTCGTAAATGAAGGGAGGATCGCTATGACTTGAAGGCCTATGTTAAGGTAACACACTATAACAACTGGAAGATCCAAAATTGGAAGGGACACACGAACAACTTCTGAATTTCTCTGGTAAACAGATCCTGTAAAAGGATCCTGTGTGCGGCGATGAAGACACGTGTTACTGTCGTAAATGAAGGGAGGATCGCTATGACTTGAAGGCCTATGTTAAGGTAACACACTATAACAACTGGAAGATCCAAAATTGGAAGGGACACACGAACAACTTCTGAATTTCTCTGGTAAACAAATCCTGTAAAAGTCAATTTTCTCCAAGTTTCTTAACTAATAAGTACTGTCTGAAACAAAAACGAATCTCATGCTGATGACAAAATCTTGTAAAAACAATAAATATATAATCAAAAAACAGATAGATCTGTGAAATTTTATTCCATCGTTGAATGCAGTTTTTTTCGCCCAGTTTTGGGTGAAAGGAAAGATCAAATCTCATTCAGTTGCCCTTAATAATAATGAAATCCCTGCTTTTTAAAGAAATTGCTTTTTAAATGTCGTTATTTCAAGTTGTTTTGTGAAACTTGTTTTCAGAAATCTGGGCAAAATTCATCTCATTAAGAACACTGACCATAAATGTCGCAATCGGAGATTTTGTTTCAGTAGCCTTCAGTATTCTTTTAATATTTCATTTTAAACAACTGGTTTTTCCCCATGGCAAGAAACCATAGCTCATTTGCTCAGATTGGAGTGGGAGAAAAAATTAAAATAAAATAACATAAACTTTGAAAATTGATTTGAAGATTGGAGTGGGAGAAAAAATTAAAATAAAATAACATAAACTTTGAAAATAATAACAATAACAACAACAACAACAACAAAAAAAAAAAAAAAAAAAAAAAAAAAAAAAAAAAAAAAAAAAAAAAAAACCCTCTCTATACATAATTTGTAAAATCAGAGGAAATTATTTCTTTTAAATTTCCATCTTTTTTACCGAAGGCAACGAATCCTGATATATAAAGAATAACAATTTCTCAAAAACCGGGAGTCGAAAATTACGTCTAAATCTGAGATTCATCGGTATAATTATTAACCCATATGCCATGTTTTGCTGTTTTATTTCTTTGCCCCAATTTTAATCGGTACGTCGTTTTTAGGCGATATTTTTGGCCCAGAATAAAATGCTCCAGAACCTACTGTTAGTTCTTCATTTTTAAGCGTTGGAGGTCCGCACCAGATGTGATTTTTTTGCCCCTGATAACCTTTAACGACTTTTTCCTTTTGTTTATTTGAACAATGTTATAGACTAGCACAGTGCTTCAGAAAAGAAATGTAGCTCCGGAACCTTTAGACCACACAAGTTCTTACGAAATCCTTTTTATTTTCCCAAGCCTGGAGGTTTTTGCAATCTCCAAGAATTCGAGATCGTAAGAGAAAACTGACTTGCCAGTTTTTTTCACCTACTTGCATTAACATTTTTCCAGTTCAAGTCATCCAGTTTAATGAATTACCTGGCTTGATTGACCTGGCAAACAACTACAGTACTAAAAAAGAGAACTGTTTCGTGTCCCTGGATCAAAGAAGGTGTCAACTTTCGCCGACTTTTTCTCTCCTGCGCCCGTGTTTATTTTTATGTGTCTATTTTTTTCCCACCTTTTTTTATAAAGATCTCTGTGGGGGTCAGGGGCTAGCGGAAGTTCTAGAAATGCGATATCGCCGAAAATGTGTATTCGTTTGACCCCCACACAGCTTCGGGACAAGACGGCTATTTCAACCATTGCCAAATAGTCAGGTAAAAAAACAAGTAAATAAATAAATAAGCCTAATTTTCTGTCTTTTTACTTTACGTAGCTGAAAATTTTCAATGCCTTTAAAGTTTCTTATTTATTTTAGTTTTTTTGCTTTCGTAAGATATTTCATTACTCTGTTTCCTTTTATTTCAATTAATTATAAAAAATTTACCTTTTTTATTTGTTACCTTAGGTAAATGAAAGTATAAATCAGTGGTTTCAAATTCATATTGAATGCGGGTCGTATACACGATCTGGAAACGGCTAAAGAGCTTGGATTATTATTATTATTATTATTTTGCTTACAAATTAACAAAAATTTCTGAATGTTTTTCAACAAAAGGGAAAAAATACTAATAAAACAAAAAATATTTTATATAAACGTCCCATTTCTCTTACTAAAATATTTGTTAAATCATGAATTAGCAATAATAATAATAAGATCGCAAACGAAAATAGTTTATTCTTATACGAGTATTTATTAGTCCAAAGGGGGGACTATTGTTTTCGTTTCGCGATTCTGCGTCGAATCACTCTGAATGTCAGTTTCGCTTTTCAAACTGTTGCCACAAAATATTATCGCCCTGTATTATATTTGAAGAAATTAAATAATGAAGAATCTGCATAAATGTATGTATGTTTCAATGTATGTAGCTTTTTTTCTCAAAGAATTATATTTAATCATGTATATCAAAATGATAAAAAATTAGGGTGTTTGCGTATTAACCGCTCGACAGTTAAATTGTTGCCAACCAGCGCGATTTAGCGCCAGTTATGATAAGTGCAAAGTAAAATACACTCGTAACATCTGCTGTTTAGTTTGATGTATCTCCGACTGATTAAGCGTCGCTTTCTTCGCCCTTACGCCACATAAAATTCAAGAGGAAAAAAAAAAAAAATCTGAAAGGTTTCAGATGTCTGTTACCTTTATTTATTAAATATGACGTTCTTTGCACTTAAACCATAAAATTCAGTTCAAGAGCAATATTGCAAAATAGTTTTCAGCATATCTTTAGAATTTCCGATACAGAGTCTCGCGCGTTGGAGAGAAAAATGTTTTTTCTATACAACCTTGCTATTGCTCGCTTTGAAATCCTTGAGTTTGTTAATTAAAAATTCGTTAAAGTTTTACAAAATATTAAATCGATAATCAAACAAATTCCAAATTTCAAATTTGGGCTTCCACATGCCCATATTTGCAGTAGGATTACGTCATTCAAAATTCGATGGCTCTATGTACCGTTGTTTTATCACAATGAGAGAAACAGCCATACATTTATGCAGATTTTTCATTATTTAATTTCTTCAAATATAATGCAGGATTGTAACATTTGGTGGCAACAGTTTAAAAAGTGAAACGGACATTTATAGTGATTCAACGCAAAATCGCAAAACGAAAATTTTGTTATGCTTTTTTAGGTAGGGAGTCTGACTATTGATGAACTGACTTTAAATCTCATTAAATCCGTTCGCTATTAGATTTGAAAGCTGCTTGTAGAGACATTAGGTGTTTTTGGAAGCAAGCAAGATGAAACATGAGGAACGCCTTCGCCGGGAATCCAACCGCGGACCTCTGGAATACGCGCCTAGCGTGCAGACCACCACACCACGAAGGCATGCTAAGAAGGCGGGAAAAACACCTTATATGCTTATCCTCTCTTAGCTTAGATCTAAGCTTCCTAAACTCTAAACACTAAACTTAGATTCTCCTTTTTCCAATTTAAACTCATTTTCTTATCCTAGTGCAGAGATTTCCAAATACTTTTGATCGCGCACCCATAAGATGAAAACGTAGCCCAATTGTGCCAAATACAATATAAAATCGTATAGTATAATATATACTATTCTTGCAGTAGTATATACAATTAACTGTTTTTGAGCTGCAATCAAAAGATAATCTATTTTTACATTTTCAGCAAATGCGTTCGTGACTCATTAGAACTCTGTCTTAACCGTATCTGGTGATTTAGGTTT
The DNA here is from genome assembly GCF_044657685.1 of Stegodyphus dumicola. Lineage (NCBI taxonomy): Eukaryota > Metazoa > Arthropoda > Arachnida > Araneae > Eresidae > Stegodyphus > Stegodyphus dumicola. Next base: position 36,242,356 of record NC_140775.1, read on the forward strand.
TTCTGTATTTTGCAATTTTTAATGAAGATTGAATTTTGATGTATTTTTGCTTTGCCGCGAAGGAAGAACTGAATTGATTGAATTAGAAATGTATCTGAATTAGAAATGTAAATACAGGAAAAAATTTGTATAATTTATTTGGCCGTACAAGAAAATCATGTTGTGTCCACATCAGATTTTGTTTATGCTAACTGCAAAATATTATAAGGGAAAAAAAAATCTGATGTGTACACCGCACGACTTTCTTGTATGGCCTAATAAATTATACACATTTTTTGCTTTATTTCAAACTCGAATTTAATTAGAGATATATTTCTCATTCAATTAACTCAGTTCTCCCTTCGCAGCAAGCAAAATTACATAAAAACTCAAAACTTCTTTAAAAATTGAAAAATATAGAAAAACATAAAACACTAAATACAATTAAAACAGTTAAAGATTTTTTTTTTTTTTTTTTTTTTTTTTTTTTTTTTTTTCAATTAAAATTTGAGTTTCTGTGCAAAAGCAAGCAATTCGGCCAACAGGCAAGAAGGCAGATTTTTCGGTTCACAAAACTGAAAGTCTCGACACTGGTCTGGTCCCACTCGGCAGAAAGACATTAAAGGTGCAGAAACTGACATAATTAACTGTTCTGCCACGTTTCAAATGCTAACAAATATGGCTGCTCTGTTAGGCTTAGTTGCACTTAAACAACTTTTAAATTGTTGATAATTTTACAACTATTGTGTGCAGATTGACGAAAGTCATAAAAACCTTAACCAGAACATAAGAACAACATAATTCAATCACTTTTAAAGCAAAATATACACAATTTACCAACATTTAAGAATAAAAAAAACTGAGCTCACCGACCTGTGTAACAGGGCGGTTTTGTGTGTGTGTAGTATATATATATATATATATATATATATATATATTGACTTCCAGTACTTTGCTAAGTTGTTGTAAGATGCCAGATAGGTATGTTCGACCTCTTTTTGATTTTTTTCCTGGTTTTCAATTTTAATTTTAAAATAATATCTTTTAATTAAAATTTAGTTCTTGGCAGCTTTTTATTATAAGTATTTTTATGTGTGATTTTAGGAAATTATTTAAGATTCAGAAAAAGAGCTTAATTAGCATGCTTTCGAGTAGCTCTTGTTTATGCTTTAAATCACTAGACCTAATAAGTTTTTTCAAATGCGAAAAAATCGTTTCTTTAATTCTTGAGAGGTTTCCCTTTGATGTAAATGTTTGTAATAAGTTTTTCTGGCCTTTTCTAGGTTTTCAGCATTTTGATTTTTCAGGTTTTTTGCCAAAAAATCGTTTTACATTTTTTAAAATTTTTTTGTTTTCTATATTTTTATTTATTATTATTATTTTTTTTTAAACTTTTGTATATTATCTTTGGTGATATTTGGTTGCAAATACATATAAGGAACAGATCTGAGCATTTGAGAACCACTAAATGTTGTTTAAAAGTGAAGATCTGATTCTAATAAAGTGGTTTTGAGTCAAATGATTCAGAGGAACGAAGCATGTATTCGGAACACCTTAATCAACTAAGTTTAAGGCTTCGAAACACTTTTCCCTTGCCAAGTTCTGTTTGAAGCATTAAACAGGGGAGATTAAAACATGTTTTTTTTTAAATTTTATTTTGTATTATTTTCAACTTTTTTACGTATTTGAAGTTTCTTTTAATTTTAAATGCACTCTTTTTGGTTACTCCTTTCCTGGAGAAGAAATTGGGTGGAGGCCTTCAAAAAGTAATATACTTCGTATTAGGAATGAAAAATATCAAAACTCCTAGCAGACTTAGACGAATTATTGCTGTATCTGAAAAGAATTGCAAAGTTTTAAGAAGGTTTAAATACAAACCTTTTGTCAAATTCAAATTAAAACTCAGTCTAATAGTCAACCACACGAGAAAACTTTCGGCTCGTTGGTTGATTTACACTGGTGTGCAAAACTTAAGGACGAGACGGTTTTTTCAATATAACTTTGTACAAAAGCTTTCTAAATCAACACATTTAATACCGTAAGATACGTCAGGACATGAGTAATGTAAGCAACACTTACTAAAAGAGAAATCAGAGGGATAAAAAGAAGCTTTATTGAAAAAATAGCATGGAGCGCAATGGGACTGAAGGCCGAAACATCCCTGTGATGGGTGTCCAGCAAGAAACATCCGGTCTTTAATAGGGGATATGATCTCCCCTGACTGCTAGGCAGGTTTCACAGCGTCTGCCTATGTTGAGAATGAGGGTGTCAATGAGTTGTTGAGGCATTGCTGCCCATTCGTCTTGCAGCGCCAATCGAAGCTCCGTAATCGTTACTGGTGGTAAGGTACGAGCTTCCAAGCGTCTACTAGAAAATCCCATACATGCTCGATGGGATTGAGATCCGGAGATCGTGCCGGCCAATCCATACGTTCAATATCCTCACCTTCTAAGAGCTGTTCGGCAGCTACTGTGCGATGACATGGTGCATTGTCGTCCATGAAAAGGAACTGCGGACCCATAGCACCTCTAAAAAGACGCCCATATGGAAGAAGAATCTCGTTACAATAACGGGTCCCGTTGACTGAACCTGCGTCGAATATGTGAAGGTTTGTACGACTACCAAGCATGATGCCTCCCCAAACGAGAACACTGCCACCTCCATACCTGTCCCTTTCAATGATGTTCGAGGGATGATTGCGGCTTCCCCGCTCTCTCCAGATGAATATGCGATGAGAATCGCTACTCAGACTGAATCTGCTCTCATCTGTAAAGAGTACTCGTCCCCATTCATTGTCTCTTCAATTCCGGTGTTCCCGGCACCACAGAGAACACCTTCTCCGATGGGCAGGCGTTAGAGGTACACACCGTACAGGGCGTCGTGCAAACAGACCACCACCGTGCAGTCTTCTGACCACGGTAAAACGCGATATCGGTCGTCCAGTCGCCTGTGTCGTGTGTCTAGCGATTTCTCAAGCTGTCTGCCGCCTGTTTCTTCTGGCCTGTAAGGCAATATACCGGTCATCTGCGGGTGTGGTTCCTCGTGGACGACCACTACTAAACCCCTGGATAGCTGTTCCTGTAGTTTGAAATTGTCTCCAAAGTCGTGAAACGATGCTGTGAGCAATTCCGAACTCTGCAGCCACACTTGTCACACTGCGGCCTTCCTCCAACTTCCCAATGATTCGACCTCGGGTAAAAGCATCCAGATGTCGTCTAACAGATTGATTATTCGCCATTTCTCGCTGAGGCGGCAATTCGGTGTGATTTTAACTGCTATACGGCGTGCAATCTCTTTGCCAGAAATACTGATCTTACACCGACAACATGCTTTATACTACTCAGACACTCCCCCTTTACGTCTACCTGCAATCTGCGCATGTGCTACCGTACATCACCTTACTTAATCTCCTGATTGGTCTTTCTGTCCGCTCTGCCTCTTCGTTCAGCTGATATGCTAATTTTTCGACTTTGTCCTTAATTTTTGCACACCAGTGTAATACGAAGTTGAATGATTTAATATGAAGTTGTCCTACGATTGATTTGATACGAAGTTGAATGATTTAATATGAAGTGGTCCCACGATTGATTTGATACGAAGTTGATTCAAACCTTATCACCGGCGTAATAGTTTAAATGTCGGCAGCAACATCGCAAAGCCGAAGAATTGCTTTATCATCTCAGCTAGCGAAATCTAGTAATCTGACCTCAAGAGACAGAAGCAAGGTTTGTCTCACAATCCGAAAACCTCAGCTTAAATACTCTCAAACTAATTAGCAGTCGTATGGAAACGGAAAGAAGAAGTGACAGTAAAGGCTGAAATTACAAATAATTGGGTACACAAAATACTAATAACCCTATAATATGTACTACTGTTTGAAGTTGGTGAAATATCTAATTAAAAATTTGTAATTAATAAGTTTCTATTATATTAATACAAGGTTTCATTTCAACTATTCGTTTTTATTCTGGAGTAGACAAGAATATAAGAGTAAACAAGAAACATTGTTGCGAACATATTTATGACGCTCATGGTACAAAATAATACGAGTTGTAAAATATTGTCAAAAGGTTCAAGTTAAATTACTCTTTCAGTGAATAATTTACGCTCTGCTGAGCTTCGCACTTTTATATGAGGGATGATAAATGAAAGGTCTTATATACCTTCGACTGGCAACAACATTTGTTTAGTGCGGACAAGTTTCCATTGCAAAGAAAAAACAATGAAAATCTCGAATAGGTCCTTCTTCGAGGCGCCTAATGATTAAATCATGTATTAATAAAATTAAGCAAATGAAATATTGAATTATTTAAAAAAAATTAGGTACATGCGATTTGTAATACATTTCGCTTCAAACCATTTAACAAACTGGTTGCTTTTTTTTTTTAAACTTTTATTTTATTTTGTGGTTTTATATTTAATTTACATTTTTGTACTTTATTTATTTCGTTTTTTTTTATATATTAATTATTATCATATATTAGAAAGGGTGAATTGAAAAAAAATGTGTGTTCCCATTTACAGAGTGTTTTGGCATATTTTTGTTTAATATTCGCTATACTCGTTATATTTGGGACTTAAACTAATGAAACTGTTCGTATGATGATCCGTAAACTGACGAAAGTATCCTCATCTGGATTTAGTCTGGATGTCTTCATCTGTAAACATTATTATTGCTTGGAGTTGTAAATTAAAAAAAGGAAAGTTCGAAATTTTTTATTCATTTTTTTTTCTTTTCTGGCATGCTTATTCACAAAGTTTACACTAAATGTTAACACAGTTTGGAAACACTGGAGAATATTAAAACATTAAATTTAATTATTGTTTTGAAGCTGAAGATGGTAACGATCTGTAAACCAATTTAAAATGGAATGGTAAGCTTTAAGTCTTTTATTTTGGAAAACATGTTAGATGCTATTTTTATACAATTAAAATCGTGAATTTTAAGATTCCAGTAACACAATCAATAAGATATTAAAAGCCTTATCATTATGATCTAATTTTATGATTTGCATTCTGCGAACTATTTTGATGTTCGTTTTAAGATATTATGAGATGAATGAGCTTTAAGACATGAGTTGCCTACTTTAGTTATTGTGTACTTCAGTTATCATTTATAGGGTCAACAGTGATATCAGCATCTTGGTCAATATGATTCAGAAACGCGAAGAAAAAAAAATGGTGAAGAAAAAAGAAGGGCGAAGAGAAAAATGCCTGTTGATTGGAAGCACTCGGCTGATCAATGTTTACAAGTTTTACAAGTAATGTTTTCGAAAATGAGTAATCAAAAGCAGTCTGAGAGGGAAAACATTTCAGTTCTCTTTGTGCACTCGACGAGCTAATATCAGTATTAACACATCAAAAAAGTTATTCGAGATAGATAATTGGGGATTGTAAACAAGGACTGAACGTTAGACAAAGTACAGATACGTTGGTTGATCATTTTAATTTAAAGCATTAGTCGATTCGTGAAAGGGGTTATTAGTTAAAATTATTATTGGACATGAAGTTTCTCGGCATCTCAAAGCTTAAGAAGAAGGAAAGTTCTGCCTTCAAATTAAATGTTTCACTCAGAGAGATAAATGCTTTTTTGGCAGCACCCTTTTTCAATGGGAGGGGGGGGATTTTTACTTCTTTTCCTGTTGACCTCCATCTAAAACCAGTGAAGAGGAAAAAGTTCGTATTGTTTGTTCCCAATTATTGTAAAGGCGGTAAATCTGATAGAACCTCGAATTTGAGGAAGGGTCTTTCATACACATTCCTAGAAGATCAGTGTGAGAATATAACTAAAAATGAAGGGCTAGCTCAGCCCTTTGACCCCCATACTGATCTGAGCCTCTTCATTCTGTAAAGACGTCTAATACTTCCTTAGGAAGACGACTTTTTTCCCCTCCTGCAACCGGTTATAATACATTTGCCGTCATTTTGCTTTTTCAATACTTTGTGCTGTTTACTGTGTAAAGATTTTTATTTTAATTATAATTTTCGAATTACCATTGGAAATATTTTTAACTGCGTACAAAGAAGCAAAAACGTAGCGTTAAAATAAAAGCTTTTGGAAGAATAAATGTCAAGCTGGAACATAATTAATTTAAATATCGTTTAATACTAAAATAATAAGGTTGACACACACACGCACACACATAAAAAAGGGAACTTTTAGCTATTATTATTTAAAATTTTAAATATTATTATGAATACAGTATGTTATTTAGTAAAGAAAATTTAGAACTAATTACACAGACGCAGCTTAACACACGCTTAATATACGTTTCTCCACTGCTGTTTTGATAAAATTAACTGAATGATAATAGTAAAAGACAAGAAAAAATTTACTTTAAAACAATAATGTATTATAACTAATTTAATATATATATATAATAGCCACTTTCACAACATTTTAACCAAGAAAATGCAAAAGTTTTTTGATGAACTCCCCACAAAGTTTCTCGAAATTATTTGATTGATGCTGTGCCGCTAATCGGAAGGCAATTCCTCAGTCGAAGAGAACATGCCAGTGTGATATTTTAAATTAATATTTTATCTCAGATGCTTTAGGTAATTTTTTATTTTATTTTATTTTATTTTATTTATTTATGTTTAGAGAAGAGAAAAAAATTCTGCTTATTCCCCCCCCCACCTCCTCCAAAGGAGAAAGACTTCCAAATTCACAGAATTATTCAAAACATACATCAAACTAAAGTTTCTTTTTCAGCCTAAATTTTAAATGGTTGACTGAAATCGAAACAAACTGCTTGGCGATGTTACTATATCACTAGGCAATTTTTAAAATCTTTTGGTCATTCGGAATGTTCTGCGGTTTTTTTATGATAAATACAAATGAAGCAATACAAAAACATTCACGAAATTACATAAGCATCATTTTTTCTATGATTGTTTTCCATCTCTCCGGCAGCTGAAAAACTCTTTTTTCAAAAAGTTATTAGATTTATTCATTAAAAAGTTATGGAACTGATGTTTAACAGTCTCCAAAGGAATGAACTCCAGACTATTTAAAAAACTTTGAAGTGACTTGAAGAAATAAAAATCCAAGGGTAATCATCTAGTGAATACGGGGGTTGACGTAAAACACCACAGCCATATTTATTAAGTCTCCGACATTCATCGAAATGTGGAGTCAAGCATGCTTATGATAGATGACAATTCCTCGACAAATGAACAGTTCTTTTGCTGCAAATTCTGCTTTTAAAATTACCGTTTGAGAACAGTATTTTTCCAAATTTAAAATCTGATTTGCTGACAACAATTCGCAGAATAGAATCCCTTCGTAGTTTAGCCATACAAAAGCCCCGTCTACTAAAAGAGGTTCTTTTGGCTTGTCTACTAAAAGATCTTTTTCTTGGGGTAAGCCATAAGAACTGTATTGCATAGTATGTAACTGTCTTGTAAGTGTATTGCATAGTATGTAACTCTTGTAACTGTATTGCATAGTATGTAAGTGTCTTGTAACTGTATTGCATAGTATTCACTTTTCCTCTCCAATAATGATCCATTTAAAAAAAAAGCTCATTTTTTTTTTTTTTTTTTTTTTTTTTCAACAAATAATCAGATGTCGAAACTCGAGCATGCATATTGTTACGAAATGCCCAGCTGCAGTAAGATAGCTTCCCCGCAAAACGAGGTTAGGTTTGCCAGAAAGTGCAAGAAAATGTTGCTAGAAAGGCATAGTTGCCAGATTTGGCGAAAAATCGCCCATTTGGTCATGTTTGGCGAAACAATTGGCGATATGCCATAGACGGAGCGAGAACATTCTAGAACGCATTCTTAGCGGTTTCCTCGAGAATGTTCTCGGAGGTAGATTAAAAGCTATATATATTCTGCTGTACGCGGAGTGTTTTCAGTGGTGCGTTCAGTAGTAGTAGTGTCTTGAATTCAGAGATTAACCCGAGTGAGATCGACCGAGTCGGCAGTTGTACTTTAGTGCTTTGCTGTAAAGCCTGAAGGCTGTGTTGCTGGTTAATAGTGTAGTAAGTAATAATATCTTGAGTTCAGCAGTAGTGTATCTTGAGCTCAGAGATCAGCTTGAGAGCGACGGACCGAGTCGGGAGCTCGGTTTATTTTAATGCTTTGCCATGAAGCTGTCTTCATGGTCACCGTTGTATGAAGGCTGTGTTGTTAATTGTTTCAGCATGTTTATCGTAGTTTTTCGATGACTGTATCGCGTCGTTTGAAAAGTCTTGTGTAATACTGACGAATAAATTGTATTTTGATTCTTCGTCAAGTGCTGTCATCAATCACTCCAAATCCACGAACCCGTAGCACGCAACTATGTTTACGTATGGGGTACCTATATACCATAGAAGCTTACATACCCAGCCTTTTTCAAATGATCATGTACTGTAGTGTTTGGAGAATTTATTCTGTCTGATAGTTCTGGAGCTGTATAACTTGAACTTTCAAGAATAGTCCTTTTCATGGGGCCTTGTTTACAGAAAATGGTCATCCTGAGGAGACATCATCTTCGAGGCTCAAATTTCCACTCATAAACTTCTCAAACCACCTACAAATTAATGACATAACACTTTTCCCGTACATAGCACAAATTTTATGGATACTCTGACTAGCATTTTTTTCCTTTTTAGAAATAAAATAGAATATATTAAAAATAAAATAGAATATATGCAAAAATCAACTTCTGGGTTCTCTTTTTAGCACTATACTGAAACACAAATTATGCTACAATACATGCGTACAATTATAGAACATGAACAGAAAAGACTGTTTTTAAATATTTACTTCGATCAAGGTTCCACGCCTTAAGTAGCAGTAAAACAACAATTAGAAGAAAACGCACTTTGATTTGGAAAACCAGAACTTTTCAGATGACCCAATATTTTTATTTTTATTTATTTATTTATTTATTTATTTTTTGTGAATTTATCTTTTATTTGGAGGCTTTACTTTAGTCAAAACTAGAATACATACTAGGATTAGAAAAATTTATAAGGTCGACACAAACTAGAAAAACATATAAGGTATTTTAATTTGCCTTTCTGCATACTTTCGTAGTATATTGGAAGCATGCTTGAAGAGTATTCGAGAGGTCCAGGTCTTGAGTCTCGGCGAGAGCATTGCACATTTTTCACTTCTCTCGCTAAAAAAAAGTCTAATGAGTCCACAAATGGAGCCCGAACTAAAAGGTGATAAACGACAATTCATCCCCTCCAAGATTTGGCAATTGGATCCTTTCATTACCAGTCGTGTATTTTCTCTCGCCTTACCGCATGCCTTCGTGGTGTAATTAGAAACATATTCGATGGGCATTCGAGAGATCCAGGGTTCGAGTCCCGACGAGGGCATTGTCCATTTTTCACCTCTCTTTCTTCAAAAAACCCTAATGACTCTACAAACTTATTTTATAATAATCTGAATACATTAATCGAAGCGTTGATCACAATAATCGATGTATTTCTCAAGTTTTCGTACACAAATGGGCGGAACATCGGCAAATCGATAACAATATCCTAATAACATCAACAGAGATTGCATTAGAAAGAGTCTAGTGTAAAATTCATCATCAAAAAATTTTTCATTTCATAGAAAAACTCTAAGGAAGGCATTTCGAAGAAGACTAAAGGACTAACGTAAATTCATTGAACTTCGGAACAGCATTTTTCAAAAAAATTCTTGCACATGCAATAAATAATATTTGGTATGCCAAAATAATCTGAAATTCACAGAGTCGTAGCTAGGGTTTTCAGCGCCCAGGGACAACTGAAGATTTCGCGCCCCCTACTGCTTGCCAAGGATGGAAAACATTTAATTCTAAAATGTCGTAACATCACTTTGGCGCCCTGTGGATTCTGCGCCCGGGGACAGATGCCCCCCTTGCCCCCTTCTAGCTACGCCCCTCGAAATTCATTAAGTTTTTCTAACGCACTCTAAATGCGCTGTGTGGCCCTGTAGTTACATGATGCATTCGAGTTCGGTTCATATTTTTTATAGCATGACCTTGCAAATCACCTGATCTAATGCCACGTGATTTCCTTCTTTCGAAGCACTTTAAGAGTCTGTTTTAATATATATTTCACTGGCAATAACATTCGCAGAGTTCATGGAAAGCATCTGGGCTGCTGTGATCACCATTAACAGCGAAATCCTACAAAAAGTATGAATAGAACTTGATTACATTTAGATGTGTGTCTTGTGACCAATAAAGTCCACCTACAGCGTATCTAACTGTGATCCTTTTCATGCATCAATTGTTATTGTACGTGTGATGCATTTAAAACTAGTGTCGTGAAATTCGATGAATGATTTATAATCAGCCCTGTGTTATTTGCTATAAATCCTGTTGATCCCGCCATTCACTTTTTAAATTCGATCGTTCAGTTTCTTTCCTTTCGCTGATGTCGTGCAATAAATTTAACTTCAACGCGGTGATACATTGGAAAAAGTTTTCATTTTACTTTCATCTGTATACCAAATCTTGTCAAACTGCTAAAGAAAAAAAGTTTTTTTTTTTACTTTACATACGCTCAAAAAATATGTTTTTCAGAAAGATCTCTTGTTTAAGAATTCAAATATCAGAAAACAGTTGCTGTTGGCACAGTTTTCCTCCATCAATTATGATAAATATTTTAAAATATCTTGTTTTTAACGAAAGTTTCCCGCCACCGCAAATATCGTCTGCGCAAACAGTTCGCGTTGCGTGTTTAATCATATTTTGTCGAACGATTTTTGGCATTTGAAACTTTAGAACACTATGTTATGAAATATGTTAAACAATGGATCTTTTCTGTAGTATGATTAGCAAGTTCACGCACCCTTCTCATGAAGTACAAGGTGCCTAAAATGGAACTATCACGCTACCAGATTAGAACTGTCATTTATTTTCAGTTCTGTTGCAAAAATGTCAGCTACAGAATGTTACCAAATTATGCTTACAGCTTTAGGTTCTAATGTTGTTTCTTATGACACTGTGAAGGTACCGAAAATTCAAAAACGAAGACCATGACATTCAAGAAGCAGAGCGCTCTGGCCGGCCTGGTCATGTTGATGAGACGGTGTGCGGAAAAAATGTCACCCGGAAAAAAGGGAAACGGAAAGAATGTCCCTGGAAAATAAGGAACGGAAAAAATGTCACTCGGAAAATAAGGAACGGAAAAAAAGGAACTCTAAAATCTCGCCAAATAATGTCGCCGATTGGAGATGGGGAAACCTGCCAAACGGGCAGGGTTATAGCGGGCTCTCTTGAGGGAGGTTTTAAGGGTAAGACGTTGAGCTGGCTGCAGCTGAGCAAGGTCATTTCGATAGCAGGTTTTTCCAACTTGCCTGCGGGAAAATCGTATGTTCTCCCCCATGGTTTGCTTCACCCGTTTCCTTAAAGAAACCGACCCACCTCACCCGGAAGGAAAGAATTCACGGGGAGCAAATGTTTCTCCTCTGTTAAATAATGATTGCCGGTCTTTAAACTAAATTTCATCCATCCCTAACTGGAAGCTAACAGCTTGTTCACATTAAAGTGTTGATAAATGACGAATTGTCAGTAAAGACGGCACTCGAAAGCTGCTAAACAGAACTATTGGCGTAGTATAGTTCGTTATTTTTTATTACGGTTTAACGAATCTAGCAATAATATTATATTATGCATTCCGTTATTATTTAATCTATCCGTAATATGAAATATAATTTTCTAAACACTAACGGTTTATCATCAGTTAATTTATAAAACGACAGATATTTTATAGTGTCATTTTTTCCCCCCACTTTAACGGTTTATCATTAGGTGTAAGAGACTTTGATTCTGGAGGACCATTCTTTTCGTTTTGCGATTTTGCGTTGAATCACTATAAACGGCGAATCACTTTTCAAACTGTTGCCACCAAATGTTAGAGTCCTGCATTATATTCGAAGAAATTAAATAATGAAAAATGTGCATAAATATATGCATATTTCTCGCATTGTGATAAAACAACGGTACACAGAGCCATCGAATTTTGAATGACGTAATCCTCCTGCGAATATGGGCATCTGGAAGCCCAAATTTGAAATTTGTTTTATTATCTATTTCATATTTTGTAAAACTTTATCGAATTTTTGATTAACAGACTCAACGATTTAAAAGCGAGGAATGGCAACACTATACGAAAAAAAAATTATCTCCAGCGCGCGGAACTGTGTATCGGAAATTCTTCTAAAGATATGCTTTTTAAAAATTCTTTTGCGACATTGCTATTTAAATGAATTTTATGGTTTAAGTGCAAAGAATATGATATTTAATAAATAAAGGTAGCACACAAAACGTTAAAAAAAAAAAAAACGCCCTCTTTGGGCGTAGTTTAAAACCTGAAACCTTTGAGATTTTTTTTTTTTTTTTTTTGGTTTGTTATTAAGTTTTTTTTTTTTTTTTTTTTTTTTTTTTTAATATGAATGATGGTCCCTCAGCCGACTTCGACTTGACCAGAAGCAGTTGTCACTTTATTATGCAGTCACCTAATAGGTGGGCCACCTTTGCCTCCTATGAAGGGACGGACCATTAGAACTATGCATTCCCCTGGATTCGAACCCAAGCCGTTAGGTATCGAGGTTGGCTCCCCTAACCACTACACCGTCTGAGCGGCATTTATCATTAGTTAGTTTATAGAATATTATATTCTATACTAATTAATATAGTTATTTTAAAATAATTAGCTAAACCGGCTTGGCTAGTTCCCCCCCCCCGCCAAATACTTACTTATTCGAGGAAATAACTTAATTATACGCTTTAACGGTAACATATATTTTACACTATATTTATTTTATATTAAAATTTTTCCTATATATAAATAGATACGGCCATACACGCAATCGAATCGGCTTAATGTACTTTCATTTATAGAATAATGCACTTCCGAATGTGAATAGTGAACTTTCTTCTGGTGATTTTCTTCCTATGATGATCAGTATTTCTGAGAACTTGGACATCGGTGCTGAGAGCTATTTCTCTAATTCGCAAAAGCCCAAAATCTTATGAACCTGTGGTCATCTTAGAAAGGGTACTTTCTGTCTCTAACTGTGGCAATTTATTGGTATGAAAAAATTTCTTATAGTAGAATATAATCCATTCATGCAAGCCCTGTTATAAGAATAATTTAATAAAGAAGCAAAATTATTATTTTATTCAAAATTGCATTTTTCGAGCGAGATAGTAAAGAGTTCTGATTTTCTTATCGGTTAAATGTTGTTATTTCTGACTTTTAACTTGCTAATCTAACATTTATTTATTTATTTATTTATTTTTTTTAAGCCCAAAGGGCTATTAGTCTCAAAACGACATTTTGCGTGGTTTCACTTTCTGCGTCGATTCACTTTTCAAACTGTTGCTACAAAATATTATTGCCATGCATTATATTTAAAGAAACTAAATAATGAAGATTCTGCATGAATGCATGAATGTTTCCGCATTTTCAAAAAACAACAGTACCTAGAGCCATCCAATTTTGAATAACGCAGTACTCCAACCAAACATGAGCACTTGAAATTCCGAACTTGGAATTTGTTTTATTAGCTATTCCCAATTTTGCAACACATTAACGAATTTTTTAATTAACAAACTCATCGATTTAAAAGCGTGCAACAGGAACACTGTACGAAAAAAGAAATGTATCTCCAGCGCCCGAAACTGTGTATTGGAAATTCTTAAATTTTGCGCTTTTTAAATATTTTGTGATATTGCTGTGGAATTGAATTTTATGGTAAAGCGCGAAGAACATTTTATTTAATAAATAAAGGTACCACACAAAACGTTAAAAAAAATCCTTAAGGGCGCAATATGAAATATGAAAGCTTTCAGATTTTCCTTTAAATAATGAAAAATCTGCATAAATGTATGTATATTTCTCGCATTGTGATAAAACAACGGTACATAGAGCCATCGAATTTTGAATGACGTAATCCTCCTACCAATATGGGCATGTGGAAGACCAAATTTGAAATTTGGCATTTGATTTATTATCGATTTTATATTTTGCAAAACTTTAACGAATATTTGAGTAACAAACTCAGCGATTTAAAAGGGAGCAATGGCAACACTCTACGGCTGGGAAAAACCTTTTTGTCTCCAGCGCGCGGAAGTGTGTATGGAAAATTCTAAAGATATGCTGCGGCATTGCTATTGAATTGAATTTTATGGTTTAAGTGCAAAGAACATGATATTTAATAAATAAAGGTAATACACAAAATGTTAAAAAAACGCCCTTTGGACGTAATTGAAAATCTGAAAACTCAGATATTTTTTTTTTTTTTTTTCCCCAGTGGCGTGGTAAAATGAATCATTTAAAACGAAGCTGAGCTTCTTAATTACATTTTGCAGCTTTAGAATGATACCGCTAATTTGATTATCCAGAAATCGAAATATTGAATAAATTAGAGTTAAATAAAATTCAAAATTAATGCGAAAGAATTTGTTTTAGCAAATTTCATGAGATAAAAGATTATGTTCTGCTGTTCTGTAATTTTTAATTAGGACCGTAAAAGAAATGCATCTTGACGAAGAGGTGAAAACTGTTGAAAACAGTCAATTTCCTATTTATGAGAAAACTTTATTATGACTTTGGAGATTAAAAAGTACATATAAACATTATAGTTCTCATTTTTCATGTTTAAATAATTAGTAAGAAATATGGATTCTAATGCAGCAATTGTAGTGTAATTCTAAATGAACTATTTATAACATTGTTATCAATGAAGCAATAATCGTATAGTTAAAAAAATGAATGCAAAATTCTATTCTTATTGTTTTGAGCTCAAGTTCTATGTTTCAAGAGCTTTCAAGTCTGAATTAATTACTTTTCAGACTTAAAATTGCAGTATAACTTTTGTATTTAAAATTTTGTTAGCAGTTTGTTAGCAGTTCTAAAACAAATATCATGCAGAATTTTAGCAGTATTAGAAAAGGACTCAAAAAGAGCTGACAAGGAAACTTCCTATCTTTTGGCTTTTTTAATTGTTGAAGTGTATGGAGTCAAAATTAAAGCTACTAACAACCAGTTTTTAAGGTTGTTATTAATTAAAACATCTGTAATTTTTAATAAGCATCATGTTTATGAAGAAATGACAATTCAGATAATAAGTATTATCTGAATTATCGTTTCCTAGTCATTCCTAGTATCATCAGCGCCGGTGCCAGAGCATATGCAATCGGTGCGGCCGCACCGGGCGGCAGAATTGAGAGAACGCAAAATTTTTAGAACTTTGGAAAGAGCTGGGCGGCAGAATTTTGAAGTTGTAAAGCAGGCACCGTGCGGCAAAACATCTAGCGCCGGCCTTGAGCATCATTCCAAGTCTTAGTAAATCAACTTAGAATAATTAGAACGGATTTATAGGCATTTAGCAAAACTGCGCTACAGTAACATATCATTGATAAAAGTATATCCCAGGAGAAAATATTCTTATTATTATACTATAATGTTCCCTTAAAAAGAATGTAATATTTAGCAATCATACTTAGTATTGCCGATTTTTCAAGAAAAACAAAATTCACAAGATTTTGCAAGCGAGTACACCATTCAATACTTTACAAATGAGTCGCACTTGATCAAACAAACCATAGGTTTATACACAACCGTCCAGGAGTAATTTAGTCAGGTATTTTTAAAATGTTAATATGCAAAATATAGAATTAATACTAAATATGCATAAATTTTAGACTTGAGCCTTCTTGACGTGCTTTCGTGGTGTAGTGGTCTGCACGCTGGGGGCGTATTCCAGAGATCCGCGGTTCGATTCCCGGAGAGGGGGTTGCTCATTTTTCAAGTCTCCTGCTTCCATAAAATATCGAATGTCTCTGCAATCTAAGTGAAGAAATATTCGACATAACAGACATTTAACTTTTTCTTATAATATAAGTTTTGCGTGGGAACAGTTTTACATTGAGCTGAAAATAAGTTTATGTATTCCGCAGTAAAAATTTACATTCATTCAATTAATTATTTATATGTACTGAAAATTGTTTTTTCATTTTATGTAAAATTTATCTGGCGAAATTGAATTTAGAAATTTTCTGCATTGGCTATAATTTTCTTCCTTCTGCAAAGAATATATACGTATATATATATATACGTAAACGAGACATATTTTGTCGAATACCGTAACAGCATTGCCGTATCCTTTTGTGTTAATATATTCAAAAATTTTAAATGCTATTACGTAAACTGCATTATATGTTACATGAAGGGGATTAAATTGAATCCAAATTCAAAATATTTACATGTCTTTTCACTCATATTTCTAACAATTTTATTTTCATAGGGAAAGTTACCAAACACTGATGATATAATAAAATTGACAGTCATTTGTGTTCTATATTCTTAAGCAGAATACATAATGCAGCTCATCAGCGCTCCAGCGATCGCCAGGGCCGTAGCTAGAAGGGGGCAAAGGGGCCATCTGTCCCCGGGCGCAGAATCCAAGGGGCGCCAAACTGATATTACGACATTGTAGAATTAATCTTCAGTTGTCCCTGGGCGCTGAAAACCCTAGCTACGACTCTGGCGGTCGCTTAACACTGACAGTTCGACAGGGGCTCAAATCCCAGCAAACAAGCTGGTTGCAAGATAATTTAGTTATTTCTTCCTGTGTAAGGTAAATACAATCAAGTTTCCCATTCTCATACTTCGTTAAGTCCTCCACGAAGGCATCCCTTCTCTTAGACAGACAGTTCCCGTGCTTTGCTATGATTCAAATAACCACCAAAGAAGAAATGAGGAGAAAATGCAGTGGATACTAGCTATTCAAGGGATAGAACAATTATTAATAGATGTAGAAGAGCATTTTTGAAATCATTTCTTGAGTACCAATTCCGGGGAATTCTAAATCACCGAGAGTTCTTAAATGTTAAATAACTTCAGTGCCTTTAATTGAGTCTGAAAACTGGATTGATGGAGTTGAATTTTTTGAATTTTAAAATTTGCAATTTGCTAGAAAAGACGAATTTTCTGCTCAAGTGCATGCAACAATATTGAAAATTCAAAATTTGCGAATCTATGGGCGACGTACGTCATTAATTACATCAAATGCTTCTAATAATTATTCTAATAACTATTTTAGAGTTTAACATAAAACCTCTAAAATTGCAGGGACTGTAAATAATCTAAAGATATTTAGAAATACAACAAGATTTGACAGTTGAGGAAAATTGAAAAATACACTAATTATCATAAAAGATGAACTGAAAATAATTATAATGTAAGAAAGAAAAATTTTCTCCTTTCTTTTTGTTTATTTTCACAATTTAAAAAAAAAAAATGATATAAATCTAAAATTTGGTTACTTAGAGAAATTGCTATAAATTAAGCATAAAACAAATCAGTGCGAGAATGGTTTTGCATACGAACTACGACTGCAACACATTTCAACCAGTTTTAACCAGCTCCAGATGTTAAAAAGTTCCATAATTAAGATCTTCTCATTGTAAATGCACAATGTTTAAATCTTGGCATAAAATTAAATAACTTGGGCATTTAAAGCCCGAATATTGGAAAATATCATAATTAAGAATTTTTAAATTTTTGCAATAGCATACGTACAAAATAATGATCAACAATTGATTCAAGGCTTTCATACGAATACAATAATCCGAATGGAATGTAAAAGATTATTACTATTCTAATTTATATTGAAAGTTGTTACACGACCTTGAAAAATCAATATTATAGTTTATAAGGCAGACATGTAACTGAAATTATTAAATGCCACAAAAATGCAAATATAATGAGACTTTTCTAATGCGACCACTAACGGCGGCTTCAAGCGATTTTTAGGCCACTTATATAGTAGATGGTTGCATTAGAGAGGCAAATGTATAAAAGCCTGTTTATTTATGTTGTAGGAAACACTTTTAGAGTTCGCCGTCATGAGATTCTCTGTACTTATATGTAAAACAGTTACAAATAATACGTCTTACTAAAACGATCTGACATATTTAGGCTTCTAAAATGATGTGAAAAATTTCAAAAAGGAAATCTAACAGAAAAAATTCCTGATTTGGTTAATTTAAAGCAGTTAACACAATTTATGATAAATAAAACATTAATTAAAGCATCACAGGATTCAGTATGAGAAAAAATTAGCATAATCATCAATTCAGATTATTTAGGTTATGGCAAAGTACCATAAGATTATCTGCCGAAGGGAATATGGATGCCTTCATGGAGGACTGTTTATAGCGAGTAGTTGATAAAAATTGACGTCTGATAGAAACTGCCTCGTATTTATGTTACACATGGAGAAAAACACGAAAATTTCCTGGTAAGCAGCACATCCGCCATGGTTTGAACGCCATGGCGGATGTGCTGCTTACCAGGAAATTATCGTGGCGTGGCAGTCGAACTACCAATATTCAACTATTTTTACGTCTCGGCTGCTAGTGGTCAAAGGTCATTTAAGTTATTCTCTGAATTTCAAAGTTATCTGTCTATGCTTTATTACACATTTATTCATGCACAGATTTTTGGAAACAAGAGATAAATTAAAAACTGGAATTCTAGATAACCAAGTTAAATAATTAAATTTATTTAATTTCCCCATTTTGATACGTTTTACGTTATGAATACGAAAAGCTCCCACGTATGACTTATTTGGATCTCAATTTGGAGAGTAGAATAAATAAGCTTCTTTAATTTGGTTTGGTTTACTTGACTATAACAAACCGCACGAAAGGTATCTGCCTAACAGAATGGTTGCCTTCGTGGAGGGCTTCCTAAGGAAAACTAGCTCGTAACCACGTTATATAGGGGAAAAACCACGAAAGGCTGCTTTGCTAGGAATCGTACCCAGATATAACAACCAGGGTATTCAGCAACTTAACCGCTCAGCCGCTTTTAAGTTTCCATAAGCTCTACACGTAATTGTAATTAATATAACTACTATAAGTAAAAATCCTTTCTAAGATATCCATCAGCCATCCATCAGATTTCAGCCTATCAGCGGCCGAGCGGTAAAGACGCTGAACACTGGTAGTTCGGTCCGAGATTCCAATCCCACGAACGGGCTGGCTGCATGGGCACTTTCGTGGTTTTCCCCATGTGTAATATGTATACGAGCCAGTTTCCCTTAGAAAGTTCTCCACGAAAGCATCCCTCCCTTTAGGTAGATAGCCCTCGTGTGCTTTACCATAATTGAATAATCCTAATCCATCCATGTTTCTAGTTGATTTTTGATATCTGTGAAGATCACCACCCTAGAAAGATGATATTCAGTGCAAGTGTTTGTTTATACCTATAGAAATGCCGGCCACTTTTGGAAGTGATCGTCTTAAGGAGATGGTCGCCAATCGTTTATGGGCTACTAGATGGTCCGGCTCTGAGTAGGTTACGCATTGGTGCATTGTAAAATGCATTAAATCCTCTTTAATACGATCATCCACGTTTCTAATTATTTTGGTCTTTGGTGGAAGTGGTCATCTTAAAGAGATAATGCTCGGTACAAGTGTTAATTTCTACTCTGAGAAATTGTTTTGGAAGAGGTCGCCATAAGAGGGTTCATTGCATATTAAATGTTTAAATCCAGATCGCGTGGTTATGGGATCCATTTTAATTAGATTTTAAAATTTTAGTAAAATAAAAAATATGAAAGGTTTCAGATTTTAAATTACGTCCAAAGGGGCCTTTTTTTAACATTTTGTGTGTTACCTTTATTTATTAAATATCATATTCTTCGCACTTAAACCATAAAATTCAGTTCAAGAGCAGTATCGCAAAATAATTTTAAATTGAGCACATTTTTAGAATTTCCGATTCACAGTCTCACGCGCTGGAGATAAAATTTTTTTTTTCTGTACAACATTGCCATGGCTCGCTTTGAAATTCTTGAGTTTTTTAATCAAAAATTCGTTACAAAATATAAAATCGATAATAAAACAAATTCCAAATTTCAAATTTGGGCTTCCAGTTGCCCATATTCGCAGTAGGATTACGTCATTCGAAACTCGATGGCTCTAGGTACCGTTGTTTTATCACAATATTTGGTGGCAACAGTTTGAAAAGTGAAACGGACATTCAGAGTGATTCGACGCAAAATGAAAACATTAGTCCCTCAGAGACTAATAATTTTGAAATAAACCTCTTAATTTTAATAACTGTGGTATTCTTTTTTTCAAACTTAAGTGCAAAATTAAACAAATGTTTCCTGTGCAGATGCGTTACTTTTAATTAAAATCAAATGAGGGAAAAAAAATGCGAAAATTAATTAGGTAAAAAATTTAGTCCTATTCTTATCGCAAACCGTAACTTGAAATTGCATCTACAACTGTTTCTTATACCAAAGCTCAGGATGAATTAGTTTTCTGTTGTGCGTCAATAAATGTTTCACTAAACCGCAGCTTAAGGCTACAACTACATGCAGTGCGAGGAAAGTAATTACTAAAGACCTGACAATGACCGACGCTGGACAACCCGCCTTTCCGCCCTGGCGTCCATCGCGAAAGCTTCCTTCTCCAAACAACTCTCTATTTTTAACCTTAGAGAAGAAACTATGGAGGTAGGCTCCATGGAAGAAATAAGCAGCCAACACATCTTCTTGCTTCTACTCGCACATGTTTCCGGTCATCCGAAGTTACGGTTGTTGAGATAAAACTTTTATCACCCAGCTTGGCGATCTTTCTAAACATGCCTTATATTTCCCATTGCAAACGAAGGGGGACATTTTTTCCGTTCCTTATTTTCCGGGGATATTCTTTCCGTTTCCCTTTTTTCCGGGTGACATTTTTTCCTACAACCTGATGAGACCGCCTGAGAGAACTTGCAGTAGAAGATCAGTATGCAACCATCGAGAGATTGCTAAGAAGTTAGACGTTAGTGCCATGTCCATTAGTCGCGATAAGCATGGCAAAAACTTGCCGTACAAGTTCAATCGCTGGGTGCTGCATGAGCTGACTCCAGCAGATTAAGGACAGATATGTTCGAGCCTGCATTAATCTGCTCGAATATAAACGCAAGGACAAAATTCTGGACCGGATCGTCACTTGCGATGAAAAGTGGATTTACAGGACGAAAAGAGAGTGGTCTGCTCCCGGTGATCCCGCCGGCAGCGTCGCAAAGCGCACATTGACTAACAAAAAGACCATGCTTTGTATCTGGAGGGATTGCCAGGGTATTATCCACAAAGAGTGTCAGGACTGCTTCTCCTTCTAATTATACCTTTGGAAACATTTAGTAATCCTGAATGGGAGCAGGGAACTTGCTCAAACTATGCTCGTGTGTGTGTAGCACAAACAACACCAGCAAGAAGGGTTAACTTTATATTTGTAAAAAATTAAAATTAATATAAAAATGATTATGATAAACGAAGATTGTGTAGATTCAGCTTATTTGCTTTTTTTGGAGGGAAAATGGCATCTTTTTCAGTCTATAAACAATTTCAACATTAATTTTCGTTCATTTTTCATTTATTATGTCATCCGGAATCTTCTGTTATTTTTCTGATGATAAGTGCAAATGAAGTAGTTCAAAAACAGAAAAGAAATTTTATTGAATCACGTAAGCACAGTTTTGTTCTATACTTTTTTGCCATCTCTCCTACAACTGGGCATTTTCTTTTTTAAAAAACGTCATTAGATTTATTCGTAAAGCAAGCAGTCTGACACTTTCCAAAATATAAACTCCAGGACTTTCTAAGAATTCCTAAATGACCAGAAGAGATGAAAATCCGAGAAGGCAAGATCTGGTGAATATGGGGGTTGATAAAGTATCCTAACGATACTCAGTAAGTTTTTTTTTTTTTTTTTTTTTCTGATATTTATCAAAGTGCCGGTTCGAGCATTGTCTTCGTGGAAGGTACCTGGTCAAAGAAAGGTATGTAAGGGATGGTAGGTAATTTGCCCTCGATAATTGATCATTTCTGCGCAGTTTGCTTCGACTTCTGTGTTTAAAACTGCCATTTGAAAACGGTATTTTTCCGAATTTAATGTCTCATTTGTAACAAAAATTTGATGATTTCTAATAATAATTTAAGAATTTGTAACAACAATAGTATATAATTCCTTTGTAGTCCCACCATAGACAAAGCATTAATTTTGGGAATGTAGCCTCTCTCTCATTGTTGGTAAAGGCTTACCCCATGATCTTTTTCTTGTAACGCAACTGCGTAGTATTCATTTCTCATCTTCAGCAAGGAGCTGTTTCAAAAAAGAAGCTTTTTATTTCTTTTTAGCGAAGAATCAGGCGCCGAAATTCGAGCAAGCATATTCTGCTCAGTTATTGAATGGGCTACGCATACATCATAGCAGCTTACATACCCAGTCTTCTTCAAATTACTACTGTACTGTATTTTTGGAATAGTCTGTCTGATAGTTTGTGGACTGGACGTATAACGTAGGGTTTCTGCGATAGCTTTCTTTAATACGCCTTTTGTTTACAGAGGATGCATTTTCAAGTTGGCATCATCTTTAAGGCTGACATTTCCGTGCTTAAACTTCTCAAACACCGTCGAACTGGGCCAAAGAAACCGTATTTCGTTGCATATAGCACATATTTTACAAGCAAGCTGCCCAGCGTTTTTTTTTTTTTTTTTTTTTCTTTTTAAAAATAAAAGATGTATATAATATGACGAAAATGAACTTCTGGGTTTTCCATACATTTCTAAAGCCAAAATTATGCTACACTACATACTAGAAATATGAAACACGAGCAGAAAAGACTGTATTTAAGTATCTGATTCAATTAAGATCACTCCTTATCAGAAGTGACAAAATAATTGCAGGGAAACGCTCTTGAATTTTTAATTGCTTTAATTTTCTGGATGACGAAATAGTTAAATTTAATTCATGAATGTTAAAATATAGCTGCAATGAGCCACATTTTATCATTTCTGGAAACTCTTTCCCATTTTGTATTCAAACATTAAATGAAAATAAAATTTAGAAAAAAAGAAAGAAAAGAAAATGATAGGCAAAGTTTTCTAAAGTCTGTTATATTTTCCCATTAAAAGTGTGTTATTATTTTAGTTAATTATAATCAGTCATATCTTGTGTAGAAGTCAAAAGTATGAAGATCAATTATGACAATCTATCTTGATTTTCAACAAATTCATAATACGCCCATGAAAGCCGTAAACAGTCATGGGGGGATTAACAGAATATTTTTCCCTTTGAAAGGGAAAAATGATGCGCGTTATCACAACAAGCTGCGAGAAATCGAAAAGTAATCCTTCATTTTTTTTGGGGGGGGGTTACTTCTAGGGAAGGAGGGGGAAGTCGAAAAAAGGAAACGTTGGTCACAGGAACTTTGTGAGAACAGCGTTACGCAATTGATTTAGTTTGAGGTTTCAAACATTCTCGATGATTTAAAAACAAAATGGGTTAAAAGGAAAGAAGAAAGAATGAAAAAACAAGTGAAAGGCTCAAAAAAAAAAAAAAAAAAAAAAAAAAAAAACCCTTTATACGGGCCATCATTTCTCACTTTTTTATTTATTTATTTTATTATTGTTGTTGCTGCTCTGTGATACGAAAATATAGAAGATGATAGAAGAAGAAACAAAATATTTTTTTCATTTTTCGAAAAATTTTCAATTGCGGTATGAATGTATGAATCAAGTTACATAAATTATGTAGGCATTTTATGTAAGCAAAACTTTGTTTTGTAAATATTTTTTATTAAATTTTAAACTATGAGCAACCATTATGAATATACCTGTATATCAGACCAGACACAGCTTGACCGTTTGAGGTGCAGATCATGTACCCACTTTACATCGAAAAGGTCAATCGAAAACTTATATTGATTCATGATTATTTTAGAGAACTTTCTTTCTCCCCCCCCAATCTTTTCTTTTCTTTTTCATTTCTCTTTACGCTTTTGGGAGGGAGGGGGAGCTGAAGTAGTTGACTTATTTTGACTTTTTCTGAGCTCGATGCATTTTTTTATAACCTTTGATAAGTAGATCTAAATTCGCTGATTATCATGAAACCCTTATCAGACCTACGGATGCAAAACGCAATAAGTAACTTTTCCCCAAAATACATTCTTCCTGGAAATATAAATGAACACCTTCCATAAGTCAGCTCACAGAAACAAATTTTCCAGACTGATTAACCGATCTTAAACAGTCTCCAGCGCAGTCTCTCTTCCCCCCCCCCCATTACAGGTTGGTAAAGCGAAACAGACCGCTGAAGACAATCTCAAAAATTTTGACCAAAATGTTTCTATTTTACAGAAGTTTCGAACTCGTAAAGCCAGACTCTTCCCCTTAATTGCTCGAAACAGTGTGTTATCGGTAGATAATAAGTTACTCATTTATAAATCCATTTTGCGTCCCATGCTATGTTTAAGCAAGTCCAGTTTGGGCATATGCTAGTATTACAAATCGTAAGCAGCTGCAAACCGCGCAAAACTGTGTTCTACTCCAGATTACCAACTTCGAGTGGTATGTATGGAACAGCAGAATTCACGAAGAACTAAGGGTCATTCAGCTGAGAACCCATTACTATAATCTGGCTAAAAAGTTTCACGAAAAACAAAACCTTATTGAAAATCTTGTTATTAAAATTGAAGACTGTGACTATAATGATTTGAATAATAATGTAGTATAATGTATTAATTTATTCATATTGAAACTTTTATGTGTTATATCATATTATTAGTGTATCTTATATATGATTAATCACGTCATATTGTATTTTGCTGTTGTATTTCTGTTTGCTCCTCCAATGGATTCAAAGTGTCACTTTGATTTGCACTTGCCTGTTAATGCTTTTTTTACAGCTCCATATCTCTGTCACCAGTTTGACTGCTCTAAACCAAATCTCGTATAGGTTGAAACTTTAATATTTAATAAAAAATATCTTATTCTCTATTGCTAGGTTATTTTATTGTAACATTCCCAACGTTTAAAATGTTCTGCGAAGGGTAAGGCCTTGCGCCCAGATAACCTAGTGTTTGACACTGTTCCACTGGAAGCCTGACCAAAATTTTATTTAAAAAATTTTGACCAGAAATATTCCCTTCAAACTACTCTGGGAAGAAAGCATTTCATGGAAAAGTGTCTTATTGCGTTTCGCGTCCGTGGGTCTGATAAGGCTATTAACGGTGAAGGGCCGATTTTATCTACAAATAAATTAATAAATCGCTATATTCGACAAAAATTTCAGTTAAAGTTTGACTAATACTTTTTCATTAAAAATTTATATTGATTGATTGATTTTTATATTAAGGGAAATAATTTATCATATTTAATAGCATTTTTTACAGGCGATGTATCAAAAATTAATTATTATACAATAATTCTGATAAATTTATATTTTGTTGGACCAAAACTTCAATTGTAGAGTTGTGGATGCTTCCTTCATAATCGTGTTCATCGATTAATATAATCGATTTTAATATATTCGATATTATATAAATTCTGTTTACTAGAAAAGATACTTCCCTGCGCGTGACAGACAGAATCCTTTTATAATAAATTAAAATGCTATTAAATACATTAGATCCTAAAAATTAACAATACTTTTAACATATTTTCTTTTAACGGTCAAAATAATTTTAATTCATACAAAATAGTTAGGCTTAGGAAATTAGTCTGCTAATGCATTGTTTTCTTCTCATGTATTTGCGTTGCAGTTGCATGTGCATTTTTTTTAATATACAGAATTTTAATGTTTACGAAACTGCAACTGCAAAGTATACTTATTTTTATTACTGTTTTTGAGGATTAAGGTATTAAATGTAAATATATTGAATATTGTACAAGATTAGGATTATTTTAGGATTAAAATATAGTAAAAATCTCCCTTAACCTGCACCCAATTAATCGGGAACGTAAAAACAAGGGCACTTATGAAGATTCAAATTTAAATCCGAAATTTACGCTCATGAGACAAAAAAGTATGTAATGGGTTAAATTTAAGTGTTGAAAACATTTGGAACACCGGACAACGGCATTATCCAGAATATAAATATAAACTATCGATCACTTTTTGTGCGCCGACGTGTGAAATTTGAAAGTAATTTCCAGAAAGGAGTCACACTGAAAGACAGCAGATTCACTTTATGCCTTGCTTGGAAAGACGTAGAGAGCATTATGTCGGTATTGGCGTAAATTTTGCTCTATGATCATGTTTATAGAAGACAAATCGAGTGACGAAGATTTTCTTGATTCTTGAAACAGGTTCGGCACCCATGGCCGACATTTTGGATTTACTTATATGTTCTGAGAAAATTAGTATTAATGAAGATTAAGTGCATTTTTGGGAGGATGTAGACAATTTTGTCAAGATGAGAACGAAATAGTCAGGCATGCACTGGGAAAGGAGAAAGATAACGAGGTGGAGGGAGCGCATAAAGATGAAGATTAACGAAGCAAAAATATTACGAAAGTTACGTGGAAGAGGGCTGAGTAAGAATTGCAGACTTTCATAAGATATGCCGAGAAATATTCATCTATGCCAGTACATGATGTTACGAAGCGTCATTATAGGCTTAATGAATTTTTAAAATTGTGGCAACTGCCTTGTAAGCAGAAACACATTCGAAGTTATATGCCACCACACTAAGAAATTCGTAACTTTCATGTAATAATAAATATGGTAACTTCAAAATATTGCTCAGTTTTGTTTTTCTGAACTATAAAATCATAGCTATGTGTTCTAATTTTAAATAATCTGTACGGTTTTTGATATTATTTATTTAACTGTAGCCGATAGATATGACACACAGTCGATGGGATTCGCCTACTGCAGGACCTGTTTATTAATTTGAATAGAGTTTTAACAGACGGCACCAACTCGTGCTCACAGAAGCCAACACTTTTGGCTTAACTGAAGCAATGGATAAACGTAAAATTAATGAAGTTTAATTATAGCCGAACTGCTTTACAGTTTAACTACTGCGCAAGCTGGCTCTGACCGAAGTCAACATAAACAGCACTAATGGCAAGAATAACTCAACTTTCAGTAAAGAGTTTAATGATTGTAGCAAGATTCTCTTACAAGGAAAATTAAAAATAAGAAGAGTGGAGGAAAATATGATAAAATGAACTCAACGTGCTATCAAGAGAAAGTTTTACGTCTGATATTTATAGAAGAAATTCCATTTCTTTATCCCAATAACTTTCAAACAGTGACAGTGAAACTTCATCAAGACAAACCAAGTCATACTTCGAAAAGTACCACTGCATTCCCCGGACGTTTCACCCACGAACTACTGTGCCTTTGATTTCTTCAAAAGAGCTCTAAGCGCAAATCCACCACGACTAAGGGACTCTGGAAAGTAATGAAAGAGGAATGAAAATCACGATGCAGACTAGTTCAGAAAAATGCTATCACATTCAACATTAAAAAAGTACTCTTTACAATTTAAGCATTTATTAAATGGCCCGGAAATAATTCTAGAAATGTGCAAACACCTTCTGTATTGTAAACACCTTGCGCAGTAAGTGAAAGAGCAGTTGGAAAATTTCAGGATCTAATAAAAACTTCTTGCACTCTTTGAAAACCACTATAGCAGAGGAATAGTGTTCAGAAGATTTCGGGAAACTCGTTTTCGTCGTTGAGTTCCGCTTTTTCCCTTTCTTGTGCATTATTTTTGTTTGTACAGTTCTTTCTCAAAAGATTTAAATGAATCTTCGAAATTAATATTAAATGTCATTTCCTTTGGGTATACATATTGGTACGTAATGGTACACGCCTTATTGCCCCCTCTTTTTTTTTTTTTACTAATTTTATCTTTAGGAAATAATTTATGCGAATAATTTATTTCCTAAGGCCGGGATTACAGTAAGAACATAACAAATGAAAAATAGTAGATAACTATGACAATATTATTTCTTTAAAAAAAAAAAAAAAAAAACCTCCATTCCAATAAGAATGCATAGTAATATTATCATTGCAATATCTAATAAGATATCTTCATTTATACTTCTCTGTAACTTGAATCTAGCCCATTCTTATTGTTGCTTCTGCTACACCTTTGACCTCAAATCATCCATAAATAATTAGATAAGGTGAATGTGCAGGGGGTTTCTTGTTTGCTTAACTGCGATGGGTCGGTTCGTCTATTACACTGGCATGAAGTTCAACAGTTAGAAGTAAGGGTTCGGCGTGACCTTTGGAGATAGTTTGCGAGATCTTGTCTTTGGCAGTAAGACGAAAGCAATCACTGCATGGATGAACCCATTTTACAATTTGAGAAAGCTAACTTTTTGAACGCACTGAAGAAGGGGGAAATTACGCGAATGTCTTTGAAATTTTCAGAACCTAGCAAAAAAGATTAAAAAAAAAAAAAAAAAAAAAGCAGAAAAAGCTGAGCGCCGCCTGAGATAACCACTGACCTGACTTTGTTGTAACAGTTTTACAGTGTTAATAGTATTCTGGCAGAAGGGAATATTTCCTCCGTGTAAAAATATAAATACAAATATTACATGGGCATACAAGGCCTGGGTATAAGCATAGATATGTTAGTCTTGTACAAGTTACATGTGATAGTTACATAAAATCATAACAGTTATGTATATAATCATAACAGTTATGTATTTAAACATTATCTGAATTCATAATTACAATACTTTTACTGAGATAATCAAAGTAAACTTGTAATTCATTTACACATTGACTGGATTTTTCAATATCATTTAAACAGCTTTACAATATTATATTTATCAAGTACATACAAACTGGATAGTAATATTCTTACATTACAATAGTTTTGCTCTTACAGTCCTGTTACTATTCTACGGGGTGAGCTATTTTTCTAGTGTTGATTATCAGTTGTTGTAGTATTTTGAATTGCTATTAAAATTATGCTGCGAAGATACAATTCTCAAGGGAGGGGGGAGAATCTCTTAGTACCTTGCTGAGCATAGCCTGATCACCTCCTCTATTTTAGTTTTCGTCTGC
This sequence comes from Stegodyphus dumicola, assembly GCF_044657685.1. NCBI lineage: Eukaryota > Metazoa > Arthropoda > Arachnida > Araneae > Eresidae > Stegodyphus > Stegodyphus dumicola. The sequence goes on from NC_140775.1 coordinate 36,271,160, forward strand.
TTGTTGCCGCATTGTGACAGTGTGCACCGCTTGGCATTTTTAAATGCAGTTTATCGGCAGTTGAAGAGGAAGTGATCTGCATCATCTACCGCACCACATTCACACAATTCTGATGCTCGTTTGCCGAATCTCTTAAGATAATGTGGGAAGGGCCAGCGTAGAATTGAGTTTGTGCTCCTCTTTATGTATTAATTGAGCATGTAACTTTCGTAAAGAACTTGTAGATTTTCTTCCCTGCACTTTCCCTTTCCTATCTTTCTGCCATTCTTGCAAAATGCTATTGAGCGGGATTTTTTTAAAATAGGACTGCAGAACACTTACTGCATTTTCCAGCCTACTGGAGTCATTGGCTGCAGATTTCGCAAGCACGTGCGCCGCTTCGTTGCCAGTAATACTCACATGAGCTGGAACCCAGATCAGGATAGGTCTGTCATCTGGTGAGATACTTAGAAGAATTTTCTGAATAACTTGCACCAAAGGACTCCTAGTCTTGTGCCCTCGGATGGACTCTAAACTTGAGGCAGAGTCACTATATACCCTGGTGTGCAAAAATTAAGGACGAAGTCGAAAAATTAGCATATCAGCTGAACGAAGAGGCAGAGCGGACAGAAAGACCAATCAGGAGATTAAGTAAGGTGATGTACGATAGCACATGCGCAGATATGCAGGTAGACGTAATAGGGGAGTGTCTGAGTAGTATAAAGCATGTTGTCGGTGTAAGATCAGTATTTCTGTCAAAGAGATTGCACGCCGTATAGCAGCTAAAATCACACCGAGTTGCTGCCTCAGCGAGAAATGGCGAAAAATCAATCTGTTAGACGACATCTGGATGCTTTTACCCGAGGTCGAATCATTGGGAAGTTGGAGGAAGGCCGTAGTGTGACAAGTGTGGCTGCAGAGTTCAGAATTGCTCACAGCATCGTTTCACGACTTTGAGACAATTTCAAACTACAGGAACAGCTATCTGGGGGTTTAGTAGTGGTCGTTCACGAGGAACCACACCCGCAGATGACCGGTATATTGCCTTACAGGCCAGAAGAAACAGGCGGCAGACAGCGGGAGAAATCGCTAGACACACGACACAGGCGACTGGACGACCGATATCGCGTTTTACCGTGGCCAGAAGACTGCACGGTGGTGGTCTGTTTGCACGACGCCCTGTACGGTGTGTACCTCTAACGCCTGCCCATCGGAGAAGGTGTTCTCTGTGGTGCCGGGAACACCGGAATTGGAGAGACAATGAATGGGGACGAGTACTCTTTCAGCAGATTCAGTCTGAGTAGCGATTCTCATCGCATACTCATCTGGAGAGAGCGGGGAAGCCGCAATCATCCCTCGAACATCATTGAAAGGGACAGGTATGGAGGTGGCAGTGTTCTCGTTTGGAGAGGCATCATGCTTGGTAGTCGTACAGACCTTCACATCTTCGACGCAGGTTCAGTCAACGGGACCCGTTATTGTAACGAGATTCTTCTTCCATATGTGCGTCTTTTTAGAGGCGCTATGGGTCCGCAGTTCCTTTTCATGGACGACAATGCACTATGTCATCACACAGTAGCTGCCGAACAGCTCTTACAGAGTGAGGAACGTATGGATTGGCCGGCACGATCTCGGGATCTCTATCCCATCGAGCATGTATGGGATTTTCTAGGTAGACGCTTGGCATCTCGGACCTTACCACCAGTAACGATTCTGGAGCTTCGATTGGCGCTGCAAAACGAATGGGCAGCAATGCCTCAACAACTCATTGACACCCTCATTCTCAGCATGGGCAGACGCTGTGAAACCTGCCTAGCAGTCAGGGGAGATCATATTCCCTATTAAAGAGCGGATGTTTCTTGCTGGACACCCATTACAGGGATGTTTCGGCTTTCAGTCGCATTGCGCTCCATGCTACTTTTTCAATAAAGCTTCTTTTTATCCCTCTGATTTCTCTTTTAGTAAGTGTTGCTTACATTACTCATGTCCTTATGTATTGGTGATCTTAAGGTATTACCGTCTCGTCCTTAATTTTTGCCCACCAGTGTATGTTGACCTTTATTCCTAATTGATATTTTTCCAAATTGATGGCTGCTTTTAATGCAAGAAGCTCTGCCTGAAAGACGGTATTTTTGTCTGCCAGTCGTCTTTCCCAAGTTTTAACCACTTCTCCTTCTTGGAGTACACAGTAGGCGCAGCCGGTGCCTTTCTTCGTCTTTGAGATATCTGTATAAATAGCTAATGCTTTCTCATTTGGCGGGGTGTATTGCATGTGTATTGTGTGTGATAAATCTGTATCTGCAGGGCGTCCAAGCATGATCGGCTTGCGCTTCTCACAGTCTGTGTGGAAAAATGTCTTTTGCCACAGGGAGACGTTATTTTCCAGGCGCAATGTCTTTACTAATAGCGATTCTTTCTCCACTAGAAGGTCCAGTGGAGGGATACCCGCCAGCACTTGCAGTGCCGCAGTTGGGAATGTTCTATAACCATTGCATATGATCAAAAGTTGCATTCTTTGGATGGTGAGAAGCTGCCTCCTCATATGGGCAGTAAGCTTCCTTCCCCATATGGCAACACCAAATAAAATAATCTTTTCTGAGATTGTTCTGTACCAGCTTTTGAGCATAGTGATTGGAGTGCCCCAATGAGGTCCTGTTGTTCTAACCATGGAATTACTAAACTGATTTATTTTCTGCCTAAGCTCTTTGATATGAGGTAACCAGGAAAGCCTATTGTTAATTATAATACCTAGATATTTAAGGTCAGTGACTTTTTTTATAGAGACTCCATTTAACTTAATGTTCGGAATCCTATTTCACGCTCCATGCCTACATATAAACAGTTGCTTAGTTTTATCTGCTGAGATATTTAATTTGTGCTGATTCGCCCAGCTTGCAAAAGTATTGATTGCGTTTTGGGCCTCTATCCTAATGTCCGTGCTACCAGAAATGACCAATAAAAAGTCGTCCGCGTACGCCTGGATACCTACTCCTTGCTGTTGGTCATAGAGCGCAAAGGCTGTGTTCCCTACAAGATTCCAAAGTGTAGGTCCCAAGTAGGAACCCTGGGGACAGCCTCTTTCCAACTTGACTTTGAATACATCAGTATCCGTTGTAACCTGTATCCAACGATCCTGCAAGTAGCTGCGTATAAGATTCAGGATTTCCTTTGGGCATTTGATGAGGCCTAGGCATTCGATTATGTCTGGCCACCACAGCGACAAATGCCCCTTTGATGTCCAACGAAATAACCAGTGAGTCCAAATTGTTGTCTTTGTTCTGCTCTATGTTATCTAGCAGTTGTTTTAAGGCATTTTCTGTGGACTTTTCTTCCCAGAAGCCATACTGTGTTTCGTTCATAAATTTGTTCCTGTACATGTGGAAATTAAGGTATTGTAGAATTACTTTTTCTAAAATCTTATTGATTGAAGGCAGTAAGCTTATAGGCCTATATGATGCTGGGTCTGACGGGTCTTTGCCCTGCTTGTGAAAGAGTGCAATTTCGGCTAGTTTCATGCTTCTAGGGAAGTGGCCGAGTCGCCAGCAGGCTCTGCATAGTTTTGGAAACAATCCTGGGAATTCTTTGTGAATTTATTTAACGATGGTATTATCTATGCCATCGAGACTTGCTGCTTTTTTGATTGCTAAGGCTTTGATGATATTACGAACTTCGTGGTCTCTAGGAAGAGTAATATCTCTGTTGCTGCTTTTCCTATTAAACTTCTGCCTTATTTCTGTGTGAGTTACTAAATCAAATTCCATCTTGTCTTTAAGAAAGATTATTTCTAGGATAGTGTTTAGAGCTTCTGTTTTGCTTTTTGCATCTTGTTTTACTTTAGCGGTAAGTTGTAGGCGTTGAAAAACCTTATTGGTGGCTATTTTCTGTAATGTACCATAGGTTGCTTGCATGTTACTGCAGTGCTTACGCCATGACTTGTTTCGCTGCTTTGATTTGTTTTTTATACTGAGCTAGTTCCTTCCTGTAGCGTACCAACTTTAATATTTTCTATTCTTCAGCATTCTCCGCTTGCAACTGTCTTCTCAGGGCTCGTATTTTGTTTCTTCTTTCCTTGAGGTTGTTGCTTCACCCCGATGTAAATGTTTTCGGCTTAATAGTTTTAAGTTTGTAGGAAGCTCTTGCTGCCTGAGTTAATTTAGTTATGATGAAGTCATATGTAGTATCCAGCTCCTCCGAGGAGTCGCAGTTATCCAGTTGTTCAAAGATTTCACTCACCTATGGCCTGAGGTAAAATTTTAAAGTATTGTGCCCTCCGTAGCAGGTCTTGAAACGTCTTTTTGTTAGGTACGTGAATCTACTATTGATCTCATATTGAATTATACGATGGTCACTCAGAGAGGGTATGTCCATTATCTCCCAGTTGTTTATATACGCGGACACTGGTGATGAGACAAATGTGACATCTGGCCAGAATTTTGCTTTTCCATTGTCGAATGTTGGTTGAGAGTCCTCTTTATTTATTACTGTTAGTCCGTGAGCTATCGCATATTCTAACAATTTCTGTGCTCTGCGATTTTCTGTTTGTGCTCCCCATAAGGGGCTGGTGACGTTAAAGTCACCATCCACTATGGTATTCTGGAATGTTCGTAGTAAGCCTGGGTTTAATTCCTGTAGCAGGCATTCAATTTGCATGCTTGGGGGGAAGTAAACGCAAGTGATTGTTATTTTCATGTTGGAGGATTCAGTCCAGATTGTTACTGTGTAATCTGTCGTATCCAGAAGCAATGGACTTCCATTCCCGTACTAGAGGCGTAGGGGTTTACTTGTTGAAGGTTGGCCAAGAAGTTTGCCGTCCCTCAAGTAAGGTTATTGTAAGCAGAAAAAGCTAGAGGAGAGAATGTGCCAGAAAATACGGTATATTTTTTATTCTTCTTGAAAGTGGTATAAAATTAAAAAAAGTCTGAGAATCCTGCTTCAGAGAGAATGGAAAAGAAACGAAGAGGGCAAGATAGGGGGGGGTAGATAGAGCTTTTATTCCCCGAGGCAGTCCGTGAGATTGTTGCCTGAGGCCGTCGCTGAATTTGCCGCTCTTCTTGACATACAAACCAATAACTAAAGAGTGTTAACATGACACGCAAGAAAATAAAATTTTATGTTTATCTGTGAAGTAAAACTTTTATTTCAACATTTTGAAATTATATTATTAGTTTGTCTATTTTTCTTTTCGCCAAAACCATCGTCGACATTACAGAGGTCTATTTTATTGCTCCAATTCCTGTCGTATAAAGAATATAAAAGATTTCTTAAATGCAAAATATGCATTTGTAGGTCTTAAATGATTTTTTATTTTTGAAATTCTTCGCAGCTGTCAGCACTAACAGCCATTGCACAGAAAATTCGTAATAATATTATAATATGTAGAACTTTGAACTGGAAATTGCATTTCAGGAAAAACTGAAAAAATCCAAGAAGGCCGCTCTTTAATGTCCCTGTTTTCGCTTTCCCTCGCAATAACGGAAATAAATCTCTAGAAAACTTCTCTCTTAATTCAGGAATTTTTCCTTATTAATATCTCGTGATGATAATTAGTTGATGTTCATAATTTTTTTTTCAAAAGTTTCCACAGAATAAAAACGGTATAACAAGAATATGTAACTGTTAAAATCTGCGGGAATTTCTCTGACTAGAGTAAAAGCTACTTTTATTCTCAATTTAATTCCATATGGCAATTTAGATTTTTTTCGCGACCCCATAAGCATTCCGCAAATTCTAAACACGCATGAGTGAAACTCAATTTTTTCACTCGTACTCTAATATATTATTGCAGTTTTAGGTCATTAACTTTAATTTATAATTTTAAAACGTAGAACAATGTGAAAATTTTAAATAAATAACAGACGAAATGACAACATCACGTGCAAACCAAGTAAAATGAACGTTTGTATTATAAAAAGAACGCAACGAAACGTTTTCATTTTTTTTGTCTGTATTATCTTAGCTTTATTTATTTTCAGATACACTGTGTAAAAATATTTGGTAATTGTAAAATTATTATAATAAGTTAAAGAAATACCAAAACTGCTAAAAATTTTCTAAAATTTTTGGCGACCCACAATTTAAGAAACTTTGATCTAGAGTAAAAACTATTTTTTTTCTGAAACTGGAAAGGATGACTTCTTGACAGAAGTCTTCTTTTCCAATTTGTGAGGTAGCAAAAGAATCATTTGAACTGCTTTAAATATTCGGGAAAAGTAAGCATTTCGTAAGTTTTGGATAAACAGCTCCTATGACCACTGCTTGCCCTTGAAAACGATAACTGCCGTCGCAGGAGTCTCCTCCGCAATCAGTGAGCGCGACGTCTCTTTTCCGGACCCGCCCCATCCATCATCCCCGACGATCTCTTCTTCCAGGACCGCCGCGCGCGATAATTCCGCAGGAAGTGACTCACGATGGAATGCTGGGAAAATTTTCCAGTGGGTGCTTTGTTCCTCAAAACACTCCGTTAGACAGATGCAATGCAAACCAGTGAATAAAGATGGAGGAAGTACACCCTAGATTCATTGTTGGAGAAATTCCACAAACCAGGCTTTTAACGGAATCCTTGAGTTCCGCCAAATATACTGTGATTTAATTTTTTTTAACCTCCCACCAACCTATATACACAAGTAAAGAAGGTAATGCTTTCAGGTCAAAAAATTTGACAATGAGTTTTCATGGAATAATCCCGAATTAGGATCCCCACAATATTTTTACAGTCTATCTGTGTGTTTATGACGAGTTTTCCGTCCACGTTAACTCTTATTTCAAACTTAAAATATCTATTTTCCTATTGAAGCTTTCTACATTCGTATAATGAGTTCATTAGATTTTGGGTAAAACTGAACAAACGGAAGTGTTACTTTACAGGAAGCCTATAACAGTATTTATGGATAACGGGAAGTGGTACTTTCCTTGAAGCCCATAACAGTTTTTAATCAGAAATTATAATAAAATGCAATCCAAAAATTTTCAGTTATAGCATTTAAGAGTTTTATATGAAAAAGAACAACATCTTAGATTTTGGTTAAAATTGATGAACAAGAAGTGAAACTTTACTTGAAAATTTGGTATTTAAAATACGTATTTGTTTGAGAAGAAATATATTACTTTTATAATCATTGAATGTATTTTGGAATTATGGTAAATGCAACGAAAATAAGCTTATTATGAAGACGAACTCTCGTTATAGAGCAATTAAATGTATTAGGTTCTGGTGCCCATGTTCGAGCCCATGTTCGAGAGCAATTAAATGTATTCAGATTTTTTAACGTTTTGTGTGTAACCTTTATTTATTAAATATCATGATCTTCGTACTTAAACCACATAGAATTCAATTCGACAGCAATTATTTAAAATCAGCATATCTTTAGAATTAGAATCTTTAGAATAGTCTATCTCGCGCGCTGGAGGTAATAATATATTTTGTTATAGAAAGTTACCCTTGCTCCCTTTGAAATAGTTGAATTAGTTAATCAAAAGTTCGTTAAAATTTTACAAAATACAAAACAAGTAAGAAAACAAATTCGAGGTCCAGGTGCCCATGTTCGAGCGGGGGATTACGTATTCAAAATTTGATGACTGTAGGTATCATCGTTTTTTTTCACAGTGCGAGAAACATATATACAGTCATGCAGATTTTTCATTGTTTCATTTCTTTAAATATAATGCAAGGCAATGATATTTGGTGGCAACAATTTGAAAAGTGAAACGGACATTTATAGTGAAAAACCCGAAATGCCGTTTTGAAACTAATAGCCCTTCTGGGCTACCAGACCTTTGGTATGACAACAATTAACACTCTTTTGGGAATTCTAAGATATACTGATTTGAAATATATTGTGATTTTGCTGTTTACTTTTATGTGGCATAAGTACGAAGGAAATGATATTCAATAAAGTAAACTAAAATGACAAATAAAAATGTTGAAATCTATTAAAGGAACTCAACACTGATATCATAAACCGCGAAAAGACTGAAAAAGAAAATGCATGGCGTAAGTTGTTAATGGACAACCGGAGGAGATACTTGAAATCCATAATATAATAGTTTTGTAGCTATCAGTATAACATATTGTTCGCTATATAAACCATAATATATTGTTCCCTGTATAAACAATAACATATTGTTGCAGTTATATGGGAGCATTAGCCAATGCCTTAACAATTGAAATCTCAGTTGATTACTTTGTTGCCAGATTTTGCTTTATTCAAACGCTACTTCATAATCAAGAGAAGTTTAAAAATTTTATGAAACTTTCGTGGTTTATTGTAATTAAAATCTAGTAAAATAATGCAAAGATGTCTGAAACTACAAATACAAAATTGCTCAAATTATTCATATGTTTTGAACTTTAATCGTACGCAGTCATGAGAGGTATGTTTTATATTTTATTTACAAATGTTATGTTTACTTCCATAAGGATTTCTGAAAGAATTCGTGAATGTCAATTTAAAAAATAAATTACGAAAAGTAGAGCTGTTTAAATTAGTTCTAATTTAATGATTTATAAGCTTTAGAAATAGTGTTATTTAGTTGGAATTTATATTTCTTATTTTCATTTTGTGATATTGAAAAGTTAAGATGAATGTTAAGTTTGGTTAAAATTCTGTCTCTGTTACAGTAAAATAAATAGTGAAATTTTAATCATTTTTGAGAGTTATGTCTTTTTATCATTTTGAGAATTGTTCTCTGTAATACATTCAGTCTCCTTTGTTCTCTAATCTATCAATTTACCTTAAATTTCTCCATTTCATTGGAAAAGTTAAACATTTGATGTAATCCAATATAAAATTCGTTCGTAAACTGCTGACCGAACGATTAAACTCCACGGAATATTTCTAAATTGTCTTGCTCGGTCGCTGGTGAATTTTATAAGAATTTTTACTTTCCACCCGTAGAAGCAAACATTTTATTATTACATTCTTTTCCATCAGTTTCTGAGTCAATGTAAATTTTACAAGATCCTAAACAAAACAAAACAAAAAATGGTGTGATGAAATTCATTTTTCATTTTTTCCATTACAAAATCACAGTTACATTATTAGTTAATAAAATAACTATTTATAGTTAAAAATTCGCGATATAAAATTGTAGATATATTCTGTAAATAGAATTTTTTAATCTGTTATTCCCATTTAGCTATACGATAAATTATTTTTCTCCTTTTAGTGCTTTAATTATCATATCAATTTTAAATAAAGTTTACTCTATAAAAATATTTCTGTTAGTGCTTTAATTGTCATATCAATTTCAAATAAAAGCTTACTGTATAAAAAATATTTCTTTTAGTGTTTTAATTATCATATCAATTATAAATAAGAGCTTACTATAGAGAAATATTTCTTTAGTGCTTTAATTATCATATCAATTTCAAATAAAAGTTTACTACATTAAAAATCCTTCTTTCAATTGTATTTTATTTTCTGCTTTTTAGTCTCTAATACACGTCATCAATTAAGAAAATTGTAGTCGTTATTAAAACATAAGCAATAAATTTTAAGAAAATTATGAATTAAATAAAATTTTAAAAAATGAACGTCGTTCAGAGATTGAAGAAGTCGCTTTGAATCTCAGTAACTGAATGCAATAATGAACATTTTACTTAAAGCTAAAATGAGAAATTTAATATCGCTAGTTCAAATTCACCAAGACGGCAAACTTCGCAACTAAGCGCGCCAAGATGGCAAATTCAATTAGCAGTTTTTTTTCGGTGAAACATTTTTTTTCCCCTCCGTCTGCTTCAGACTGCAACAGATTTTTAAAAAAATGTAGGAAATCTCACACTTAATTTTTTTTTATTATTCTTATCTTAAAAGGGGGTCAAAAGTTTGTTTTATAATCTGTAAAAATTTTAAAACTTTATCTGATACATTTTTGGATGTTGAAATTTTAAAATCATAGAAGTCAAATATCTAAGAAAATCCAGAGATTTTCAAAAATTCACCATAAATTCAGAAATTCATTTACAACTTTCATACAAGTTTAAGTGAAAAAAAATTTTTTTTTTCGCTTTATTCGACGATGCGGACAGTAAAATTCTGATATGCTAAGTTATTAGTTAGTTCGTTAAACGAAGATATATGTATGAAAAATAATTTACAAATTAAATAAAAAAGTCTAAAATCGAATTTTGAAAAAAAAAAAAAAAATCGCTTCATTACATTGCTTTGACATTAACCAATTGTATATGTACAAATTTTGAACTCGATAGCTTATCAGGAAGTAGGTTAAAAATAGATGACGATAATCCACTCACAATGAAACAGCATGGGTGAACTAAACAAAAATACGAGCGTTTAATAATTTTTCTAAGCACAAAATGCATTTAAAATAAAAAATGTCTGTATTAAATATGGATGAGTGGTTAAGATTTTTTTTTTAACTTTCGATCTTCCCTGGCATTTTACAACGTGTAATTATTAACTTAATAATAATAATTATTATTAATTTTTTATCTCATAATTTTTAGCACAAAGTAAGAGATACTTTACCAAGAATTATCCTCGGTATTTATAATTTAGTACCGTTCAATGCTGATGGGGTAACCAAATAGTATTATTAAATAAAATTATGTATTAAGGTCTTGGAAAGTAATTGCATTAACACATCGACGTGTCACCTGTATATATGTTCGCAACAAGCAAACAGCAGAGCATAAAAAATCTGTGTTTCAGTATGTTACTAATTAATTCCTTGTTTTATCATTTGCCATTTTTGTTCATGTAAATTTTTTTTTAAAGTTTTTCTCGTCATATAATGACTTATTATGATTTTAAGTCGCAGATTTTCTTAGCACTGAATTATTTTAAGGTGTTATGGATTATCTTTATGATAATCCACAACCTGAATATATGATGACCTTAATGGTAATTCTACATACTGAGGTTGACCCGTTGCCAAGACGTTAAAACTTCTGAATTCTTGTAGTGCCTTTTCAGGCTCGTTCTTTTAAAATAGACACTTCAAGGCCTTTTCACCCACCCTTATTTTCAATCTCAACGCTTGTCATCATCACCATAAAGCAGTTATTTCTCCACCTAATTTGAAACTATAGTTCACGTCAGTCTTCAGTAGTGTACTTTTTAAGAGGCAAAATACGCTAAACGGAAATGAAGTGGGAGAATACAATTAGAAAATTCGACCACCTGCCGCAGCTATCGTTACCTTAGTTAAGAAGCAAGTCGGGCGGAAGGATGACACTGAAGGATCTGAAATAACTGACTGTAGTGATGGAATCAATTGTTTTAAAGTGTCGCTATACTTTTGCTAGACGAACAGTAGTAGTAGTATATAAATATCAATGATCACAAACTGGAGCAAAATAAATATAAAAAGTTAGGTAGTGGCGCGACTTTCTGGAATTGGAGAACACTTTTCAAACCCAGAAAGAAGTCTTTCCGAAATTTCCTATTTACTTGTAAAATAATAAAACAGCGAGTATAATTTTTTTTATTTTTTATTTTCAAGTATCGTACGCTTATGCATTTCTCTTCTGGCAGTTTTAACTACTTCGCGGTCCTACAAAACTCAAATATTTCTTTCCTTTTTTCCCTCCAAACACTAAATTTTTGCATCTGAAACTAGCCTTAGATATGTTTCTTTCCTCTTTTCACCAGTTTCCAAGACCTACTTAAAAAATCGCCTATTTGTTACACTTAAGGTTACTGAGTATTGTCTCCATACTCAAAAGAAAAATTTCTTTTGTGATTTTTAGTCTCTTATCTGAAAATTAACAAAGACGATTGCCTAAAAGTCTGCTTTCAAATCAGCAGTAGTTCCATTGCAAAGCCAGCTGAAACGAGATTGGAAGTGCACTCCTATCCCCCATCTCTTTAAGTGAACTTTACTTTGAGTGATCTTACTTAACGTAGCTATGGGAAGAGCTTGACTAATTAAGCCCTCAGTCATCTCCTTTCATTTTCGCTGCATTCTGGGGTTGGATAACACAAAGGGACGAATGTTTATCGGGAGTAAGAAGCCAGGCCATTTTTAACCCAATCGAGTGTGTTCCGTTACTGAATACTGAAGACTCTTATCAAATCGACGGGTCTGTCTCGGGAAAATGGTGAAGTGCTTAAAATATGTTTCAAAATTTTTTTTAATTTCGGAGAGTGTTTACAGATTTTTAGAACAATTTGGATAAAGAATTTTAAAAAAATGCTTTGGAATAAAAATTTATGGCAACAGCTTATTATTTGAAATGAGAAATATCGTTTACTGCTGTAAAATTTATTCTTCTTTCAAAATGTCGCCTATACACAAGCTGTGGATTGAAGGATATGTTTTTGCACTTTCCGAAGAGAAATATTTCTATTCCATAATTCAAAAGCGTTATGAAATGCATGATTTTAAAATTTCTAACTGCAAACTAAGCAATATTCTTAATCGAAAAGGGAAATCGTCAGTTGTTAATTCTACATGGAAAGAATAAACAAATACCCGAGAAAGGTACGTACTGTTTCTAAAGTTAAATCGCTGGTAACAAGAGAAAATACCCCGACGCAGAACTCAATTGCAGAGTCTTTAAATACATCTGTATCCTCAGTAAATTAAATAATAAACGAAGATTTGCAGTTTAAGCAATGAGAAACTTTGTTTAATATTAAAATTTCTACAAAGGAATCTTAATGCTTCGAAACCCGCTTTTGTTTTTTTAAAATATTTCTTTTCGGGTTACTCTTTTTTTAGAATACTAAAATTCTTCCACAAATTAACATTTTGCATTTTCTTCTCCAGTGTTACTGTTGCTTCTGCTGAGCATTTTTTCTTACGAAATTTGTCAACTTTCTGGAACCAATTGGAGAGATGAAAGTAAGAAAATTAATAATAATTTTGTAAGAACCACTTGCTTATCTTCTAAGTGGCAACTACACGTGTAATAAGTGCGTGTGCGTGTAGGAACTACACAGGAGAAGGATTAAAAGTATCCTTTAAAATTCACAATGCGTCGACTTGACGCTAACACACTACGCCTCACTCGGGAGGCGACTCAAATAACAAGAACTAAACTAAAAATTCAAAGATACTAACAAGTAGTAGAACTTCTCTACAGTGGCGCCCTTGCTTAATACGCTTCTCAATTTGGTTAGGAATTTAAATTCATCTATAAGGTATTGTATGCTGGTGAGTTTTGAAACCGACGGCAGACATTTAATATAGATGATAAATTCAATATAAAGATTCTGGAAATAGAATCTTTTTAACCGGCAGCAACGGGACCGCTACGATTTATGCTACAATGGAAACAATATACTCATCTTACGTGAAAGAACATTTTGGAAGATTCCATCGGTTTAATATTGATGCAGCCTGGACAGTAATTATTTAATTACAGGAAATATTCACACTTTATGGACATAATTTTCATAATTAATTTTTATGCATGAAAGCTAATATTTAAAAAAATTTTTTAGGCTATTTACTTTTATCTAGTTGCCTTGATTCTTGGTTATAGCTGCAGCTGGAACTTGAGTGAACTTTTCTTAGCACAGTCATTTTAATTTTTGTATGACTGTATGAAGTATTCCTCTTCGGCCATTTTCCAAAGTCCGTTCAGTGCTCTTAGATGCCGTTTTCCTAAGACTTCGTCGGTTTTCTTTTGATGCAGCCGATGCAGCCTGGACAGTAATTAGTTAATTACAGGAAGTCATCCGCACTTTATGGAAATTATTTTCATAACTAATTTTTATGCATGAAAGATGTATTTCTTGAGGCGATTTGCTTCTGTCTATCAGCCTTGAATCTTGGCTGTAGCTGCAGCTCAAATTTTCCATGAAAATAAACTTCTCTTAGCACCTACATGCCAGTTTTATCCTATTCCTCTTTGGCCATTTTCCATTAAGTCCGTTCAGTGGTCTTGGATGCCGTTTTCCTCCTAAGGCACGCTTGAACAAACCGAAAGCACAAAAGTCCGTAGGAGAAGCGTCAGGTATTGCATTAAGTGGGATATATTTTATTACTCTTTCTGATTCCTTCTCTGCTAAATAACAGGCAGACGGCCTGTTATTAGACAGGCTACAGGCTTTGTTCTCCGTACGAACCTCAACTTTTTTATGTCCTTTCCATAGAAGGCCGGACTTTTTTCGTCAAAAATTGGTTTTTAAATACTCTGCTGATAGTACAGGTAATTAATTTTAACATTATTTGAGAAATGTTTGAGTTTTAATTTACCGGTGTAACACCCCGCAGTTATCAGGATGTAAAATTTTCTGTACACAGACGAAACCATTTCGTACGGTTTATTTCGTCAGTTGAGCTATAGAAAAATGATTCTTTTTTATTACCGTCATTTAAGTGTATATACTCATGCCTCATCAATTGTTACCACGAATTTTCATTTATCAGCAGCTAGGTATTTTTCACATAATTTTCTAAAATTCGCTTTTCTTTCGGCAGTATTCTTTGGCAAAAGCAAATGAACTTTAGTTCTAAATACTTTTCTTAATTTTAAATCTCTAGGAATGATTTTACTTACAATGCCAGAAGAAATTCCCATTTCTGATGTGATGAGTCGGTGGGTTTTCTTTCAGGATCATAGGCTTTACTTTCTTGATCTATATCCGCATTCGAACAGTCTTAGGATGAGATTTTGCAGCCATTTTTTCATTTTTACTTTCAGCTAGATTCCTTTTCCTTTTAGATTTAATATATTAAAAATATCTTTCTTTACAATGCAGAAAACTCGATTTTTACACCGCTGTACAATTTGTTGATGAGAATATTTTACTTGGAAAGTGCATTAATGTAAACTTCGAAATAATTATCAATTTTTGGAGCCATTTCTAAAATAAATCTCTTATTCTGCATTCCAGTCAAACAAAATTAGAGCAGACAATTTAATCCTATTCTCTGGAAAACTGCTTGGAATTAAGAATAAGGGACACTGCGAAAAAAAAAAGTTTTTTTTTTAAACCAAACTAATTATTTTAACAAAATTTTTAATTTTATTTACTAAAAATTTATCAAAATATACAGAAATGGTAACAATAACGCAAAAGAAAATAATTTCAATTATTATTTATTTTCTGGAATCTACTGGCATCTGCAATAAATTTCTGTTAGTTATACTTTATATTTCAAACGTACTGATAATTAAAAATTAACTTACAAGCGAACATGTATTTCAAATAGTTCTAATGTGTTGAGTTAATGACTAAATTCAGTTATTTACTGATAAATAATTGCTTAAAATAAATAAATTACGAAAACTTTCCAAGTGGAACAGAACTTAAGAAAAAATGAAAACAATCTCTTATCTTTCTTTTCATTCAATAAATTTTTCTTTGTCGGATACAGATAAAATATCTATATTTGTATGTTAAATAATTATAAATTTCTTTACTTCTTACCACAACTTTCAACTGCAACACCTCATAGCTTTTCCATTTTTCATAAAGCTTGTAATCTTGGGGAAAACTTACTAAAAACTGTCGTTGTCACAGAATGTGGATCTGCCTGGTTCTTTATTATTAATATTCAACTGCGAAAAAGACACTGTTCCCATATAAGTGCATTTTCAAACAAAGCGATTATTCTTATCACGAGAATTTGTAACTGAGGATAATTACCTTTTAATAAATTCGAAAAAGGTTAATAAAACTTGTATTTTCATATCTTTGAACAAGATTTAAGTCACAGTGAAAATTAATTAGCTCCATTTGTAGTTCTTGAGGGGCATTACTCGCGTTTATTTATAATGGCAATGAAAATAATGTAAAACTGGGCTAAAAAATCATTAAAATCTTTCTTGAAATTTTTTGTTTTAACAATGATAACTAACGTACGGGAGATAGGCCCACCAGCGGCCGAGCGGTAAAGACGCTGAACACTGGTAGTTCGGTCAGAGGTTCGAATCCCGCAAACGGGCTGGCTGCATGGGCGTTTTCTTGTATCCCCATGTGTAACGTATGTACGAGCCAGTTTCCCTTAGAAAGTCCTCCAAGAAGTCATCCCTCCCCTTAGGCAGATAGCCCTCGTGTGCTTTTCCATAATTAAATAATCCAATCCAATCCATACGGGAGATATATTCGTGTATCCCATAAAATCGCTCTCTAGAAGCAAAGTTTGAGACCACTGATATATATAACACATATTGAGGATTTATATTTATCTAGGTCATTAGCACAGCAGGCGCCGCTTAATGTGGTCACATATGTCCATAACTATTTTGATTAACTGCATGATAAATTAAAAGAGAAGAAATAACATCTTTCAAAACAGCAATTAATTTAATATAGATTTAACTAATATAAACATATAAATAGAAACTTTCCAGGATTTTAATCAAGGGGAAAATTATGCACTGTTTTGTTATATGAAGATTGAGGGAAAACCATTTATTCCATTTTTTTGCGAAGATTCAGCAGGAAACGTATTCAAGTTTGTACTTGTAACTGAGGAAAGATACTGCGTACTGGGGAATATTTATGTTCGTTCTTGTCTCTGGAAATGACAACCTCTTGGTTTCGTCCGTTAAGTTCTTCAGTAGTACTTATAAATACGGAAAGCCGAAATGGCGGAGTTTCGCGAGGAAGCGGATGAAAACAGGGAGAATCCGTGAAGTTATGGAAACTGTAGGAGCAACCACACATGATTTAGGATCTGACTGTTTCTAATGTTTTTTCTTTGATTTGTGATACCAAAAAAACAACGAAGTCTCAAAGCGTTTATTGAACTTGGGAGTTATAAATACCCAAATCTTCGGTCTTCTCTCCAGTCTCCAATTATCTCTCCAGTCTTGTAACGCTTCTGCCTGTGATGCACCGATGTTCAAATGAGGGATCTTCACAGAGTGTGTCTTACTAATACTGAGCATCTTGTATCCAAAACGAGCAATGTAATGATGTGCAGATTTGTATAAACAACTTTTCTGCATTCAACGGCATTATAAAAAATCAGGTTAAAACATAAGAGAAGCTTTGGCCATTGACGGAAAATCACCAGTAGATCGCAGAGGAAAACATTCAAACCGAAAACATGCAATTCCCAAGGAAACTATTTCTAAAATAATCGAGTTTATCGGCTCCATCAAGGAAAGAAAGTCTTCTTATTCCTTAAAAAAGAGTAAGAAAATATGCCTGCCGGCAGAGTTTAACATCACAAAATTACACGACATATAGTAAACGAACAATCCAGTGTCATGTGATAAATTCAGGGATGTTTCTAAGTTCAGTATCGGATTCTGTTACCCAAGAAAGGATACTTGTAGTCTTGTGATACATTACAAGCAGAAACTGATATGCTTGATAAAAAATCTGGGAAACTTGCTGAAGAACAAGAAAAAGTGAAATTGATTCAAGAACTGAAAAATAAAATGACGGAAAAGAATTTCACTTGAGGAAAAGTCAATTATGACGGTTAAGAAGCTTTGTGTTTCCAAGACTAACAGAAGAAACTGGGGAAAAAGGATTTTAGCCAGCTTGAAAAAACATTAAAAATTCGTTTCTGTACTATTTTGCATATATATATATATATATATATATATATATATATATATATATATATATCAAGCAAAGCAGTAATAACAATTTTTGAAAAACCAAAAAACCAATTTTGGTCTAGAAAAATATATATATATATCATATATATATTATAATATGTATATATGTATGCATATATATATTATAATCATATATATATATTATAATATGTATATATGTAATATGTATATATGTATGCATATTATAATATATATATATATATATATATTATAATAAAAATGTCATTAAATAAAGATTGAAAGTTAATTACGAATTTTTATAACAATAGTGTCTTCTTGGTTAAAGTTACACAAACTAAAAAATTAATTTTTCTCAAAATTTCTCTCAACGGACAGAAATGGTTTTGCCTCCCGGATCTTCATATATATTGTTATTAATTATGAATTGCTTATGTATTTATATTTAATTAATAATTATATATTTTGAATTATGCATATTTTATCGGTTCGTTATAAAAACAAAGAAATTAGTATGATTTCTGTTGCTTGCAGAACTGTTTGGAAACCCCTTCGAAGAACTGGGCAAGAGTATTCTACGCGCAGCGTCCAAGGTGCCTGGCATCCGCTTGATGTTGCCCGAAAGCGACAATGGTTTCCCTTTGTCTGAGCTCACATTATGGGACACTCTGATCGGCTGCTTGATTTACGCTCTGGTTTTTGTTTTCCTTCTTTGGCGTGAGTATGCATGGAGTATAACTAAGATTTTAGTAAAGAACATACCCATAATGTAAAATAATTTGTGAGTTCGTTGTCTTATGGAGGACATACCATGTCAGAATCAGACTCATATTCAAGATCAAGCGAAGACTCGAGTTTAAATCGTCAAATAGAAATTATTTGAAGATGGCATATAGTTTCAAAAACGAGACGGTAGAGTACCTACCCACACTGATAGAAGATCTAAAGGCCCAGTTGAAATCTGGTTGTTTATAGGTTACTAATTACTGCCGAATACACGAAAAAGCTTGTTGGAAACCGATGGTAGCCAAGAATAAACCCAGAGAACGTAGGGCTTTTCAAGCTGGGTTGACACTATGGCTTAAATACCTTTAAAGTTTTAAGCATCATTATCGGTATTCCTGTTATAAAATCTGTGAAACTTGATGTAAAACTCCCAACTTAGTTAGGAAGGCTAACTCCACATTTGATAACCGACTATTTTTCAAGCAAACTCTAATTCTCGAAAAAAGGGCTTCCCAGCGAATTTTAAATTTATGTTTATCTTCAATGATTGCTTGCAGCAATAATTGAAAAAATACACCCAACAAATAAAATTTAGACAGTTACTTTTTAACCCAATAAAAATTAAACATCAAAGATGTTCAAGATTCTATGTAAAACGGGATGTATTTTCTAAGCCTAACATGATTTTCAAACCATAGCTCTTTACGGAAGTCAAAATTATCTTCATATATTTCACTGAAATTAATGCTATCTTGGAGGGTGAAGCTTTTGTAGGGTGGCCCAACAAAAGCACTTGAATTTCATATGCGAAAATTTAGTCTATGTTTTAACAATGAGAAATATTTTTCCATCCATACATTTGGTAAACTGTCCGATTCAGAAACGTCGAGTTTGAGTTGATCTGACAATAGTGGTATTTTATCACTGTCAATTCATTTCGTAGTTTCGTTGCAGCTTCGCCAACATGGAGCGCTTCACAAAAGAACAACCAATTTTCATTGTAAAAACTTATTATAAGAATGACAAGTGTTGTGCACGATGTGTTAGGAAGCTTCTTGCAGTATTTGGACGTGAACGTGCACCTAATAAAACAACATTTCGCAGAGTTTTAAAGAAATTCGAGAACACAGTTTGACAGCAGACATTTAGTCACCATCTCTCGATCCAGCCGGCCTATAGAAAAATCAGTATTGGGCAGGATAGTGTTACTGTGAGTCCCAAAAATTCCAGACTTGGAAAGAAGCAACAAAATGATTTGCAGAAGAATCGTAAAAGTGCCAACAATCACCTTATTTAGCAGATATGTGAAAGGTGATTATGAATTTCGTCGAGAGAGTGCGCTGCGGCGGAGCAAGTTGTGGAAGACATATGCCAGATATTATTTTTCATTTTTAAATCGGAACTTTTGACTGTTGTAAGTAGGTAAGAATATTTTTCATTTCCCAAAAAACAAGTATTTTGCTGTGCTATTCAAATCCGACGTTCTTGTTGGAACACCCATTACCTAGTAATGAAGTTCTCATACCACATGCAGCAACGCAAACGATCCTTAAGAGAACAAGAATAACTTGGCAAAAGTTTTCATCATATTTAAAAATAGATTATTATTCTTTTAGATAAAAAAAGGAAAGAAGCCCATGTACCAAAGAGTGGTTTCGCAAAAGCCACTCTGTGGCCTGGACTCCATGTCCAGACCAAAGAGAAGTCTAGACATCTGTTTTATGGCATTGTCTAAGACTAAAGAGAGGTGTAGACTTGACTCGGTGTCTTTTTTAACCAATCTTTAAAACTGAGCTTTCGATAAGTTTTTTTTAAGCAATTGAAATGTCTAATACGGTAAAAGTCACGAGAAGTTCTATTGTAAGGAATTCTGTCAAGGAGTACTGTGTAGAAGGATTTGCCTTACATATGAATATATCGCAGGTAAAAATGTAATAAAATCATGAGACACCAGTTCATTTCATCTAGCACAGTAAAAAAAATTAAAGAATCGTTTCCTAGGCCTTAAGCATGCATTTTAATGTTCCTAAATTTAATCAAAAATGCATTGAATTATATGTATTGTTAATATTTGGATGATTTGCATGGTCAAGCAACCTACAAATGTAATTAATAACTTATTCATTTTAGAGTTCTGAAAACGATGAGAAATTGCTTCGCGTATTCTTATATAAATGTACCGGCCTTTTATACTTATATAATATTTTACAAAGTTTTAATTCGATGTATTATTTCCTAAATGCACTTCCTTTGCCTCAGCTACATGTGTTGACAGTTTAAGAAAAAGCTTGCTTCCGTGTCTACCTAGTGCAGGTTAGTTGAGCACCCACCTAGTAGTAATCGGCATATTTTATCGGCAATCTGATTCTTCGTAGACTTGTAAAGACATTACGTAATTTCGAAGCAGGAGACATGAAAAATGAGCAAATTTTCTTTTTCGAACCTGGACCTGTCGAATACGCGCCGAGTGTGCTATCGGTTACACCACGAAGGCCTGGAGAAAGGAGGAAGAAAATACTTTACAAAATAATTAAAATAAATATTTGGATTTTTCTAGTGTTTTTTTTACACTAGTTAAAGTTTTAAAATAAAATTATACTTTTTAGTTACTGTTTAAATTTAAATACTGAGTGAGTATTTTTTTGTTAACAGTTCGTGTAAACTTTGTGAATAAACATGCTAGAAGAGGGGGGGATAGAAATGAAACAAAAATTTTGAACCATTTTTACAACTCCAAGCAGTAACTGTTTTTACAGATTTCGGATATCTTCCTGAGTTCGAATCACAAATTTAAATAATATAGTGAATATAAAAAGAATGCATGGCAACACTTAATACTCTCTGTAAACGTAAACATTTTTCAGATGACACGAACACGTTCCGCACAATTTTTTATCTTCGCCTTTTCTGATTAAAAGAAAAAAAAAAAAAAAAAAAAAAAAAATCGTTCTAACAAATCATTCATCTGAAAATCACTTTGAAAGCTAGTTTTGTTGAAAATATTATCATTATCCTCGCATCAATAATGATTAATAATAGTCAGATTTTACAGGTTATGTATTAGTTAATTATTGCACTACCATCCTGATACCAGCTAATACTTTATACTTAATTCTGAGATTGGATAATGTAATACGAGTTTTAATTCGATGTAATTTGTATTCCTATTCTAAAAATTTTCGTACAGTGCTGTCACTGCTTTCTTAAGATAGTGTGTATATTTTTCTATGATTTCTCTGACAGCTGAATGAAATTGTTGTAATATTTTCTTTTGTTTAGTGGCAACACCTCTACCGGAGATGACAATCCACCTATTGCTAGTAGTTCAGTTCCAACAACGTGAGCTTGGACCTAGAGAAGTGCAAGAAGAAATACACATTCCAAGATGGCATCCAGGAGGAGGCGAAGGACCTATATTTAATCCTCCACAGTTCGATGATTAATAGAAGGAAATTTATTAAATTTAAACTGCAATAAAATTCATTCTTTTGATCTTCGATTAACTTTTCATTGTACAATTGAAACTGTAATTTTTCCTTTCTTCTAACTAGAGCGAAGAAGCACTTAGTTTGTTAATGAATCCGACATGAAATGAAAACTTAACTCTAAATATGTAATATCAATATTTTATTGAGGAAAATTAATTTTAATTATTACTATTTCATTTAGAAATATATAAATAAAAATAATCAAAGCATAAATAATTAAAAATAATAAATAAATCAATAATACCTACATAAATGACTTGAAATTCGACTCAAAAAAATTCAATTTTAGAATCCCGGTATTTATTTCTGCGTTTCTTTTTTGAATGTGAAATGATATGAAGACGAAAACGTCAAATTGTTTTTAAAAAATAATAACTTGCTGTCTGAAAATTTCAGATTACGGTCTAACAGCTCAAAAGTTTACATTAAAAAAGTCTGAAATGTTTCAGATTTTAATGGTCTCCCAAAAGGGTTTGTTAAGGTTTTTTACGCTCCGGCTGAGCTTGCTGTGTACCAGTCTGCTTTTGCACTCGTTATAGCTAAACCTCCCCTTTTTGCCTTTTTAGCTTTATCACTAAGCATCATTCCTTCGCACGTAAGCTACATACAGTTCAACAACAATATCACAAAATTTTTAAAAGATACATAACAGCATATGCTTATAATTCCCGATCAGTGTTTATATTTTTTTCAGTCTTTTCTCAGTTGATTTTATCAATATTCAGTTTTCTTAGTTAACTTGTAGAGACATTAGGTTTTTTTTTTTTTTTTTTTTTTTTTTTGGTAGCAGGAAAGATGAAAAATGAGCAACGCTCTCGCCGGGAATCAAACCACGGACCTCTGGAATACGCGTCCAGCATGCAGACCGCCACACCACGAAGGCACGCTAAGAAGGCGGGAGAAATACCTTATAAGATGGCTAAATTTTTTTCTCTTTTTATTATTAACTTTATATGTGTTAACTTTAGTTATTAAATATCGTATTCTTTGCACATAGGCCACAGGAAATTCTATTCAGCGGCAAAATCGCAAAATATTTAAAAACAGCATATCTTAAGAATTCACGATAGAGTGCTAAAGGTTGCTATGTATATTTTTATATTCGCTATATTATTTCTTCAAAAACTAGCCACTCGGGCAGCCAGCCGCTTAAAATAGTTATTATAAAAAAGAAAAAGTATTGTTGCGTTCTATGGGTTCGTGGATTCGACTAATTGATGAATAACAACACTTGATGAAGAATCAAAACATAATTTATTCGCCAGTAAGCACTATTACAAAGGATAGTTCCAGAGACACGTTTACACTCGTCGAAAAGCTACGGCAAACAAGCTGAAACAATCAGCCACACAGCCTTCAGGCTACAGTAGTGAAAAGAACTTTACGGCAAAGTACTAAAGTACATCTCCCGACTCGGTCGATCGTTCTCAAGTTAATCTCTGAACTCAAGACACTATTTTCTCCCTGTACAGGTAGGGTATATATAGCTTTAACGTACCTTCGGGAATATTTCGGAGAAAGCAGCTAAAAGTGCGTTCAGAATGCTCTTGCTCCGTCTATGATATATCGCCAATTTTGTCTCCAAATATTGCCAAATGTGGGATTTCGCACCGTATCTGGCAACCCTAAACGCGCCGTTGACTCACGCTCACCAGCTCGACGACTTCTGGCCTGCATTCATTTGACATCGCTTAATACTTTAATTAGCATTCCCTAACTTATGGCTTAAATATGAATTCTTAATAATTAATTATTCACTTTAAAAACTTTATTATAAAAAAATTACCTTAAATATCTTTTAGGTTATTTCATCATACTATTCGCAATTCTTAAACTGTTCCACAAGGGGTAGAGTTTGTCGCTCAGGTAGTTTTTTATATAAACGTTTTAATACACGTTTATATAAATATAATACATTAAAAAGTAGAAGAAAATATTCTTAAGAACTGCGTTTATTGTTTTTAAATTGCTTAGTTTATTACTCGATAACCTTCCAGATTAAATGTGAAAATATCTTGGGTTTTACTGAATGGCAACATGCTGGCGCGTCGAAGATAAAAATATTTTATTTCTGGTCACGGCAACACATTTGATAGAGTCGAGTTTTTTAATTAAAATGCAATGATAAATATCTTACATTTTTTCCGAATGACAATAGTCTTGCGCTGGAGGTAAAAATGTGTTATTTAGAACATTGCTGCTACTGCTCGCTTTCGAATCGGTTGAGTTTGTTAATTTAAAATTCATTAGAGTATTACAAAACATGAAATAAATGATAAAGTAAATTCGAAACTCGAAATTCAAGCTTCCAGTTGCACATGTTTGAGTTGCACTACATTATTCAAAACATGATGCTTGTAGGTACTATTGTTTTTTTTTTTTTTTTTTACAGTGAGAGGAACTTACATACATACAAGCAGGTGTTTCGTTGCTTAATTTCATTAAAATAATATCGGACGATAATATTTGTTAGCAACAATTTGAAAAGTGATAAGGGTGTTTATGGTGAATACACGCAGAATCTCATTTCGAGATTAATACCCCATTTTAGTCTAAAAAAAATCGAACAAATATTTGGCGTCTTTTAAATAAGATCTTGTTAAACAAAAATAATATCTATTCTTCCGAACTCATAAAACTAACTTCAAATTTAAAAGCTAGGGCATTTTTTCCCTGGCTTTCTATTTTTTTAATATAGAGGGGTATATAGGGAAAGATATCAAAATATCAGAACATTAATTAATTAAGTTATTAAAAAAAAGGAAAGAAAGAGAGAGAGAAAGGGGGATATATAAAGAGCTTCCAATTTATATGTTATTTACATAACCATAAGATTTTATATTGTTACGAAATGTACATGCGTTCAATGTTACGAAATGTACAGGCGCGGTAAGATGGCTTCCCCGCAAAGCAGTTTTAGGGTTGCCATAAAATGGCAAGGGTAGGCAGGGTTGCCATATTTGGCGAGAAATCGCCCATTGGGAGACAAAATTGGCGATTTTGCAGGGACGGATGGAGAACCTTCTGGAACGAATTCTTACCGGTTTAGCCCAGAATGTTCTCGAACACAAGCCGAAAGCCATATAAACCATGCTGGTCCGCAGTTCGTTAGTATCGAGAGTGTGCCTCGTCGTCTAAAGTGCGAGATAGTCAGTCCGTGAGGAGTCAATCGAACTACTGAGTGTAGAGGCCCCAAAATTGTTGAACATACTAATTCAAGACATGGGGAAACGGATTATGTGAGAAAAAATATTAGTTTCGATAGATCGCGCTGTGCAACGGAAAATATGCTGAAAAAGGCACAAATAATTTAAAAAAGAACCAGACATAAAGTATGGAAATATTCCTTTTTAATTTCTATTGCTAATACGAAAAAAAAAAAAAAAAAAAAAAAAAAGTTAAGAAACTTAAACTGTCATTGTAACTGCAATTTCGCTCTCTGGCAATCTCGTTCTCCACATCTTAATCCATGTGATTTTTGGCTGTGGTGTTACTTAAAAAATCTTGTTTATCGACGACTACTGGTAACTTTGGCAGATTTGAAAGACAATATCACTCTGCATGTGAGAAGCATCTCAATCGACTCATTACGATCAACAGTTGAACATGCTATCCACAAACTGCCGATTTTACATCTTGAAGAAGGAAACTATATTGAGAAGGTTCCCTTGCATCGATAAGGTCTTTGTGATATGAATGTTTGGTACGTTCGAATAAAATGTCCTATAAAGTGTATTTTGTGTCTTTTCAGCTTATGTTTTGTTGTACGGTGCCACCTATCGGTGTTTCTGGAACTATTTTTTTCATGTAATCCGTTTCCAAATGTATTGAACAGTATGTTTAACAATTTTGGAGCCTTTACACTCAGTAGTTCGATGTATAGAGAGCTCAAAGTAGGGGTGTTTTAATTTTAAGCCACCTTGTATATACCCACTCTGTATGGCCCACTCTTTCTCTCTCTATATACGTATTGCACCACTCTCTCTTCTCTTTTTATATATTTATATACTTTTGGTGCGGCCCATTGCAGCCACATCTACTACCTTTTTTTGTACATATAGGCTTATGCAACTGCTTTGCTTTCATTCTTAGTATAAAAAGCATACACATGATTGTGAATTTTTTTTTTTTTACTGTCTTGAGTCATGAAAATTGAATTTACTTGCGATTCTCAGCTATTTTTTCCATTTTCCCCCTCGTGTTGAAGTTAGGTGCCGTGATACCATAAAAAAGCGTTCCACTAGCTGTCAAGCGGCAGAATCGCTGAACACTGGTAGTTCGCCACGAGTTCGATTCCAGCGAACGAGCTGACAGCAAGGCCGTTTTCGTGGTTTTTCCATGTGTAATATAGGTACCAACTAGATTCCTTTAGAAAGTCCTCCGATAAGTCATCCTTCATCTTAGGCAGATAACTCCAACGTGTTTTGCCGTAATTAAACAAACGAACTATAAGGAAATTGCTAATCTACGTCTTTAGTAGTTTTGCAAGAGTAACCATGTGTTTCGTATTTAATTTGGACAGTTTATATTTTATGTTTATATTCTTCGTATCCATACCATATTTTAATAGAAATACGCAGATAAAGCCTTTCTCCTGTAGGCCCATTAGCTCAGTTGGTTAGAGCGTCGTGCTAATAACGCGAAGGTCGTGGGTTCGATCCCCCCATGGGCCAACAACTTTTTGAAAATCTTACATTTTTATTTAAATGAGTTATTATTAAATAATCATACTAATAAATTGCTTTCCAATCTGATTTATTTAAATAAAAATGTATTTAAACAGATTAGATTTAAAAAGAACAAAAATATTCTTAAGAACTTTGCTTATTGCTTTTAAATCGCTTAGTTTGTTACTCTGTAAGCTTTCAGAATAAATTTGAAAGTTAAACGAACTGAATCCTTACGTACAGATGTCATGCAAAAACTTTGTTAAATTGCATTCGATAGCGGTAAAACTGGATATTTTCGTTGAAATATGGTACCCGGAATTTTTCGCGATTACAATGCTTCCTTAAATTGGTAATATCTGTAAATAAATATAAGCTTCTAATTTCAAAAGCTCTGAAATGCAGTCAGCATTAGTGTTGCCGCTCACAAATTTTTACTACTACAGTTTTCATTATTGGTAATTGAGCAACTTTCAGGAAAAATATTAATTCAGCATGGTTTTTAATTGATATAATTGGACAAACAAAAAATGTAGCTTTTTGAAATTCGTTTCCTGAGCCGAGATCTGTTTCACATTTCACGGTTTTTGCTTGTAACATACTGAGATCACTTATTCTCATATTTAAAAAAAAAAACTCTATTATTAAAAAAAAAACCCTCTATTATTTAAACAAAAAAAAAAAAAAAACTTATTTGAAGAATGGCCGAAAAAAAATTGGCCGAAAAAAAATTGGCCGAAATAAACTGTAAATGACCGGTTTTCGAATTTAATTATTCAGTGTTATTTTTCTTTACACTTTCGATTAAACAAGGCTTCGGTTTCGTTTTATCTACAGTTTAACCGCCATCTTTGAAACAAAGTTATTTCGGATGGTGCAAGACAATCCTACCTTTCAAGGCAGTGTCCGGTTTCAGGTTATGTTCCGCAAAAAATACCACATTCTATGAATATTCCCGGATTTTGTAAATGTAAGTGACACAAATTTTGTCAGTGGAGCTTCTCACATTCATGAAAATGATTTAGTGAAATCATAAATGTATTTAATAACCAAAAACAAGCGTGCTTCCTAGATAAGTTACTCGCGAGGTCTACAGAATGATTTATTTGTAAAATAACTTCTGGATTTCTCTAACACCTATGTTTCGTACCTGGAAAATAGGCCATAAAATTCAATTATTTGAAGAATTTTAAAAGGAAAAATTTTAGTCATTCTCCTTTCTAACAGTTCTAAACCCTATAGCCTTTTAAAACTTGTGCTTGAACAACCTCCTCCAATGCAGTCAACTGTTCTTACATTAGTATCAAATATATTACCGTTTAGATGTTCTGTGAGCCATGACGGCACATTGAAATTTTCAATATCTTGGAAGTGAACATTAATTTTTTTTTTTAATTTTTTCGAGTGTCTTGTATATAACAACATACCTTCCGAGGAAATTTTGCGATTTCGTGTTTTTTTAGTTCTGTTTTCTTGCCTTCTCCGTTCCATCTTTTTGGATAAAAATTAACATATTTTGAAAAAGCATTATTGATTTTAAAAATATATTAAATAATTTTTGAGTATTTATCCTTATACTTATTTTATATGAATTCTTCCTTGCTAGATGATATAGCTTTATATCAACAAACAATTAATTATTGGTGTTACGATCTTAAATTTTTAAATTTTATTTATTTATTTATTTATTGGTAATTAATTGGATTTATCATGCCAATCATTTGCCTCAGCATATTAGGTTATTGGTGCCTAATATGGAGAGGCTTTGATATGCTGAGGTGGTAGTCGGCTCCTTGATCATTAATGACGCCTTTTAAAACTTCATCGACCGTCAAGGAGTCAGTACATATATAAAAGAATTGTAGTATGGAGGCTAAGAAATAAAGATATTTTCCTCTTAACCTATCAGTTTTGTAGGAAATTATGCCTAACCCTTTGTAGATGTATTATGTACACTGTATAATATATATGATAGTAGTTAAATCTACGTTTTAATGAGAAGGATAATTACTGTATAAAACTTGAGCTTAATGATGAAGATGAAGATGATACTATGTATTGGAGTAAAATTTAAATTTTTACTTCCTTGCACGAAGTAAAAAGGAAGTATTGTAATCGAGAAAAGTTTCAGTCATCATATTTCAACGAAAATATCCATTTTGACCGCTATCGAATGCAATTTAACGACGTTTTTGAATGACATCTGTACGTAAGCACAGAATAAAAGACTCTTTTCCTCCAAAAAAATTGTAAAACTGATTTAAAATGAATTCTAAAGAGAATTTTTCGCGGCGTCTGTGGGTACGTATGTACGTATCTCGCATAACTCAAAAACAAGTAAGCTCAGAACGTTGAAATTTTGTATATAGGACTGCTATAACATGCATATGTGAACCTCGTATTTTGGTTACCAAAAGTTATAACTATATATATATATATATATAATTTATTTCCTAAACAGTATTGATTAATTGATTATATTATCTCCTAAGTTTAATTAAAGTAGAATTATTTTAAAAGTGTGCATCCATACTGGTAAGTTATATTTTGAAAGATGTTTTGAAGTAATTTGAAAGCAAAACGTTAATAATGTTTTAACGGGGACTGGAATTAAATCATCACGAAGAATAATATTTCAATTGTAAAAGGAAAATTAAAACATGTAATTATTGTCATTGATCGGAAATTAGTTGACTTTTCAAGGGGAACAAACCAACTCCCGTTCAATGAACAATAATTGATAAAAATGCGTAAATATGAAAGTGTTTCGTCTTTACTCGAGTTATAAGTTAAAGCCAAACCGGCAATTCTAGTCAGGCCAAATATTTCTGCGAATAGTTGCTACTCAAAGAACTTATTCTCATGAAGCCTTTTAGTCAATTCAGTTTGGAGTAAAAATCAATTACTGTAGAGAAATCCTGTAAAACTCGAGTAACCGTCCCCGACACTATCATCTTTATGCATTTGAGTACTATATTATTTGTAGAAATTAAACATTGGAAATTGTCATTATGAAATCGAATTCAAAGTAAAGTTGAAATAAACATAGAAGATTATAAAAAAGATAAATAATGCAAACTTTGTAAAAACAAATCAAAGATAACATAAAAATAATATAGAAAATAATATAAATAAGATCAGTGAATGTACATGAAGATATAAAGGCCAGAAAGGTATTAAGTAACTTACATTCTTTCTAGTGGGGGAGTTGGCAAAGTGTTCTCTTCGTGTCTGACTCAGAAGTGTAGGGTGTCCGAAAATTCTTAGCGGCAGTAGGGGCTTTGAATAATATCAGTCGGTAAGACTTGTGTGAAGTAATTTATGGTAGTGGGTGGAACTTGGAATTCTTGAGGGATGTATTTTGTGGAGTTCTTATCTGAGAGAGACCGTCTGTTAAGATTTTTTTGAAAATACTAGTGAATGGAAATTAATTAATTTCTGGCTAATTGTCGTGTCGCAATGATGAAGAATTTAAGAAAGGAAAAAGGCATTTTCGCTGTCCAAGAGCTAGTAGACAGTCTAAAGGCAGGAAATAGGCCCATTTTTTTAGTAACAGTATAGTAACAGTATATGTCTGAAGACAATTAGCTTTTTACAATATATACAATTGAGTAATTACACTATATACAAATCTTTCAACTGACAGTCATCCAACTTATACCGCCTTCTCAGGTTTAGGAATAAATTATCATATCCCTATCAGTTAAATGATTTAGAGTGAGTATTTAACGCCTGCTCTTTTAAGGCAATGGTTGATAAATTGAAAGGGAATTAGATTATTTTTGAGAATTTTGATAAGGATCAAAATTTCGCGTTGTAAATCTATTGTATCTGTGCATATAGTTTTAATTCGTTGTATTTGATTAATTATAGTATTGTTAATTACTTTTTTGGATATGTTGGAGTTCCAATTTATTAATTTGTTAGTATTGAAATTAAAGTTTCTTGTTTTGTCAAAAAGTAAAATTTTTTTGTAGTTAATGATTTGAAGATCTAGAAAGTCTATGCTATTTTGTGAATTATTAGTTTTATTAAGTTTAAGACAATTCGGATAAATGTCGGTGTTTTCAATTTTACCAAAATTATTAATTGTAATAAGGTCATCAATATATCTGTAGGTGTGTTTGTAGTAATTTAACTCTTGTGGTTGTAGATTTTTTTGGAAGTTAAATTCTTTGACAAATAAAAAGATATTACAGATCGAGGTGCTGGAATGTAAGCCCATTGGCAATCCTCTGATTTGTTTAAAAAGTTGATTTTGAAACTTGATGTAGTTATGAAAAAGTGTGCATTTTAGGTAGGTTTTCCATTTGTCAAGAGTCATGATATTAAGTATATTAGGGAAAAGTTTTGGTAGATCAAGTAGACTGGTATAGATTTCTTCTAGAGGAAGTGAGGTATATAAGTTTTCAAAATCATAGCAGTTAATGTTTTGGATGTTAATGGTATGAATGGTATTAATGACAGGAGTGTTATTATGAATGATCCAGCAATAGTTATGATTAGTGTTACAATCATTGAAAATCAATTTACAGATTTTATTAAGTTGAATTGAAAAATAATAGTCTATATTTTTCTTGTAATTATTAGTTCCATTAGCTATAAATCTAAATTTTAATGGTGTTTTATGGAATTTGGGGATCGCATAAAGATTAGTAAATCTGTTGTAGTTTGCATTGAAAGTAATATTGAGTTTCTTATGAAAAGTTTTAATCCTGTTTATTATAGATGTTTCTGTAAGGTTGGCTGATTGATAAGTAGTTGCGTTGAGAAGTTCTTTATGAATAATCTCAGTGTAGAATTGTTTTCATATAATGCTAAAGTTATTAGTTGCTTTATCTATTTTTGTAATAGTAAAAAGTTGTTTTAATTTACTAGTCACCCGGCTCTGTCATCTCAGTTTCTATATTCTTATATGTTTGTAAATGTGCACTTTTTGCTTTAAAAATGATTGAATTATGTTGTTCTTATCTTCCGGTTAAGGATTTTATGCCTTTAGTAAATCTGCATGCAATATTTGTAGAGTTATCAAGAATTTAAAATTTGTTTAAGTGCACCTAAGCCTAATTATTTTGCTATGGCGGCCATGTTTGTTTACATTTGAAACTTGTCAGAATAGCGGATTTGTTGCCAATCTAGAGAAATTAAGCTTCGCAATAACAAAGATAACGCCTTCTTTTATTATTGCGAATTAAATCAAGCTTAATCCCTTCTGGAATTTATTCGAGGAAATAAGTGTTTAAGATTTACTTCGTGATTTTTAATATAGATGTTTTGAGTTTTTATGTATTTTTGCCTTGTTACGAAGTGAAAACTGAATTAATTGAATAAGAAATACTGACTCGTCTGTGAAAAACTGCTTCTTTTTTGTTTTGTTTGCTTAATTTCTTTTATACAGGGTTTTAGATTTATTATAGTATTTGAATAGAACATGTGGCAACGATTAGATAATTCTTCAAATGATATAAATTTTGTGCATTCTGAGTTATAATAAGAACGAAATGTAACGCTGTTAAGTGAACCTAGCGCCAGAGCGTCGCTGTTGTAAACAAATATAGTGAATTTTAAAGAGTGCATTTATTCTATTGTGGTTTATGCGCTTTCGACGAAGTAGATCTAATTCAATCCAATAAGTTTATAAATGAAATGCAAGAAAAAATGCGTGTAAGTTAATATTCCGTACAAGGAAGTCATGTGTTGTACATATCAGATTTTTTTAATAAGACTTTTATTTTTAAAATATTTAATGGCATCCTTGTTAAAAAAACACTTAATTGCGAATGATATTATTCGTTGGAAGTAACTTCAAAAAAAGAACGGATAAAACTTGGAATGAGAAACATCGCAACAGCATTCAAAGGCCTCATAGATTCCTAATACTCATTCTCTAAAGCCGATTAAACTGTTGTTAATTAATGCATCGCTTAACGAAACAAAACACCGTACAAGTGCACTTAATTTTCATTCCCACTGGTACAGCTGGTATTACAAACTTTTTGTTACATACATTGTGGTACAAGTTGTTCTCACAACGCTCCTGTTCCCGGGATTTCCTCTTACCACTTCCCACCTCACCCCTAATGGAAAAGTGTCACGATTAAAAGTCACCTTCTGTTGCGAAATAGATCACTTTCGAATATTTAAAATGACGTTCGAAGAGACGTGACGTCACACGTGACAAGGACGATGACCTGCCGACAGCTCCAATCAACGTGCGAAGGACAAATGTCTCTCGAAATAATACAAACCAAAAACAGAAAAAAGAAAAGAAAAATGAAATAGAAAGAGAAATAGAAAAGAAGGCTGGCCAGACATATTACGTAATACATACATACAGCAAGCGAAGAAAAAGAATGTATCTTGAGAGAGATACGGTTAAGGAGAAAAGGGTTAAGCGAATTTAGAAAAGCGCGACGGGTGGTTCATTTTTACTTATTTTCCTCAGTTTCTGACGAATGAGTTTCAACAGAAGTTACTCAAAAATTTAAAAAAAAAGATAAAATAACATTTTAGTCTCATTGAAAAAGAAACAGACCAAAGTTGCATGCAAGGCATAAAAGCAACGATACATTGGTACAAATTTCGAATAAAACTTTATTTGATTTGTTGATTTCGGCAGATATGAAAGATAAAATGAGTCAGAAAAGTATTTGAGTAGAACAAGCTTTCAGTTGTTTTTTTTTTTTTTTTTTTGAAAGAATAAACAAATATATAATTTAAACGAAATGCCTTTATTACATATCTTACAGCTGAACGAAATCGAAAACCTTTAAATTAATTTAAAATAAAGTTAAATATTAATTTTTTCACTTTTAGCATAAAAACGGAAAAATAATGGCCAACAAAGTTGGGGCGTACGCAAAAAAGACTATAAAAATCGCTTTAATTAATATATTGTCTAATTATGACTTTTCCTTTGCGTGATTTCACCAAGACTTCTTGGCAAGATTTCTTTCACCAAGATTTTGATTGAGATTTTCTTCTGCTTTTGCCATCTTGTGGTGAGGGTTTTTTTTTTTTTTTTTTTTTTTGTTTTGTTTTTTCTACAAGTGCATTTCTATCAGAAATCCTGACTTTATTAATTCTTTCTTGCAAATGATATGATATATGTTCAACAGGACTGAAGTCTGGGCTGAGCGTAAGAGTTTCGATTACATAGAAATAAGTACATGAAATCCACAGTTTGCAAATATGAGCAAATATGCTTCGGATCCTTGTCTTGATAAAGTTTCAATGGGACAATAAGCTCAGTTTGTTTAAAAATATTCAAGCACATAAAATTATTACTTTTGCTGTCACTCAAATGCAGAATTTAATCTTCGCAAACATTCATAGAAACCAAGACCATCTATCCTGCATCGCCTAGAGATGTGCTATTCGTTCTCGAACTGATTCTAAGAGTCGATTCACTTTACTACCGAGCGAACGCTTGATTCGCCAGAAAGGAACGGTACAGGCTTTGTGGAAGTGCGGTAGAAAAGTTCGATTTCATGTTTAGGTGGGAAAAGAATGTTTATCTTCCCATGTTAAATATGGATTTAATTTTTACCATTTCTCAGAGTCTGAACACTTTTTATTATAGAATTTTATTATTAGTTCTGTGTAGAAAGGAAATTTTACGGAGTCTTAAACGACAGCTGACAGTAGCCAATCCTGGAAGTTAGCATTTGGTTGGGTCGATTCTTCCGATCCCACAATTCGTTCGATTCGTTTCGCTCTTCGCTCCATCCTAGCTACCACTCTTGATTCATTTCTCGTTCCCCTTCTCTATTAAGTTATTAATGGCAATCGCATTAAGCATTTTGCATCGTTAAAAAATTATCCAGCCCGGTGAATGAAGGGTTCTGACCTAATCCCACGAAAGAGCGGTTTTGACCATTTTTATCATCGTCAATGACCATCTGCCAGCATCGGGAAAGGCTTTCTATGCCCACAAAACTGCCGTGGTTTGAGTTAAAAAAGTCAATTTACCAAATTTCAAGAGCAGCTTCATCAGGACCTAGGAACTCGAAGAGTATAATGTGCCAGAATTGTTCAACGTTGTCCACTTGATCCTACACCTTGTTTCACATGCAAAATAGACAAAAAGATTTTAGATACAGATTTTTTCTCCATGAACACAAAATTATAAACTAAGGTATAATTATGAAAGAATTGATAACGAACTCTAGACAATGCAGTGTTGCCAGTCCATTACAAAACCTACGCAACGATTCGATAGTTCCTATAAAGGAATTCTTTCGGCATTAAAAAAATTGAAAATTTTACATGCGAAGTTAATCAATTATTTCATTCAGTATTCACAAATTGGAATCAATCTGAATGGCGTTCGTGTTATAACTTTCATAGTTTACTATTTATAAATTCTAAGTAATTTCGAAAGTGAACGCTTCTTAGTTCAGTCATGTGAGTTCCAAGCACTGAAAATGGTATAGCTTCCTTATTGAGAAATGGTGGCGAAATTTCATTTTTCTTATGAAAGTATATATTGAGGGTATTGATGCTTTAAATTTCCCTTTTTTTCCTTTTCTGCCATAGATTTTTCCAGACTTTGTTTGTAGATAATAAACATGTAGGAGTAAGAAAGCGTTATTTTGCGAGCCGTTCTGACTTCTTTCCGTTTCCCATATTTTGTTTATTGTGCATGCTTCTTCTCTTTTCATTTTCATGCTCGAGTGCTTACCTGCTTAATTCTTTTTCATTTTTCGGACCACTAATAAGCTTAAAATTCATTTTGTCCCATCCAAAAGCTTAGCTTTAATAACATCATGTAATTAAAAGGGCACATGAAGGCTCAGCGGTGGGATAGAAATACTCATTCAGCGGCAGATGATGAAGGTAACAGCAATACTCATTTTGAGACGCGCATTCTTGGAGATTTCTTCGCTAATTATGCCAAATAAGCAGAACGAAATTGAGAATGTGTTGCAATTAATATGAATACAGAACAAAATAAACAGCTGCAAATAACTCAAGAAGAATTCAGAGATAAGACGAATTTTTCTAAACACACGAGAAATGTTACAAGTTACGGATATCATTCACGAAATAAACTCTGAAACACAATTCCCATTTCAATTATTTATTCTTCGAATCGCGCTGCTCTTTGAAATAATTCTTTCGATCCTACTGCTCTTTCGATTCTTTTCGCTCTTCGCTTCATACTCGTTACCTTTCTTGAACCTTTCTTGATTCACTTCTCGTTGCCCATCTTTTTTGAACTCGATTAAACTACTGGCTGTAGGAGTCGTATTTATGTAATGTTGTCCGACCTTCTCGAAACTACGGGGGAAATGTTTCCTACGGCTTCAAATGGGCGCTTTCCAGAAACTTTCAAAAAATCGTCGAGATGACCACAAAAATAACTAGATTTGAAATCACCACATTTTACAATTCGACGCGCAAAATAACCATTTATGTACAAAGTTCGTGGCCTCAGCTTCCATGAAACAATAATACACTTTAAAATTATCACACAAAACGCAACAAATATAACGACAAACAAATATATAAATAACAATACACAAAAACAAAAATACAATCAAATAAAGATTCAAATATGTACAGAAATTTGAAACCGTATAGTTACAGATTAAGTTAATTTGTCTCAATCTAAAAACGAGTCAGACCTTCTTAGAATACATCACGAATTATCATTCTGTTATTGCTTTTGAATACTAAGTTGTTGAACCCACTTGTCTGACAAAGCTCAGCACAAGCCCACGACATTCATCGCGGTAAGGATTCAAATGTACTTATTGCTGGCAAAAGCTTTGAGCACACGGCCAGACTTTAGCTCAATTCTGCTTCCAACGTTGAGAGAAAGCAACCGGGAGGCGAGAATCTCTTACCCCTCTTTCCCTAGCACACCAACCTCTCTAGAGGACTGGCAGCATATTTAAAGTCCTGCCATGTCGCACAGACACTATACATTTACAAACATCCATGCCTTCTCCGGATTCGAACCCTGGCCCTTCGGTACGGCAGTTAACCTCGCTAACCGCTATCCTCGCTGGGCAACCCAACCCTAAGTAAATAAACAATGTGAAATAGCCAGAAAAATTTATTTGAACTTCAGCTTGAACTTTGCCGAAACTAAAACATTAAAAAATAATAGATTTCTAGTTTTTGCGGGCTGGACGGACAAAAATTATTCCAGTATTTACAAGTTTAATTTAAATTCTAACAACCTAAATTCGTTACCCTGCGATTTCTAATGTAATTTCAATCATACTCATTAGTTCGTAATAAAAAAGCACAAGGCAGATAGGGATAGAAGTGTTGCACAGTGGTGGTTAAAATTTAGTTTACTTACATGGAACAAATGGAAGAAATGAAGCAGTAGAAGTGCACGAATGATTTAACGTAAGAAACAGCATGTTTATTAAAATAAACCTTAAAATTTGATAAGCTGAGAAGGCTAGAATCATCAGTCAGTACGAACATAGTGAAATTTTTAAATTCTAAAATTAATTTTTGTATTGATTAGAACTCTGCTGTTTTTGAGATCACTTCTTGACGTCAGACATGAGTTAAAATGTTTTTGGCTATACTTCTGCCTTGAACGTTTCGAAATCACAAACTATCTTTTTAAAATAACGGGTTTAGACCAATCTTACCAAACCGCTTTCTGTAAATCCTCAAACCTTTGGGCATTCGACTTCCTCTCGCTGTTTTCATTAGATCAGAATGAACAATTTCAAAGAGATATTATTTCAGAGAGAGATCAAACAGAGATCTAGTAAAACGATGTACTTATGTGGATGCCTTCGTGAAGCCTTTTTTAAAGGAAACTAGCTGCTAGCATTCACTTTACACATACGAAAAACCACGGAAACGCCGTTGCTGTCAGCGCGATCGTCAGTATTTAAAGCTCGAGTACAGCTATCAGTATTCAGCTGCTGGTGAGATTTCACGTTATGAAGAAAATGCTACACATAGGATAAATGATGAAACTCTCATGCAGCCAGATCATTTCTTGGGATTTAACCCAATGTTGGACGGTCAAGGTAATGTCCATTCGGCCACTAGAGTACTGAAGAATCATGACGTGAATCATGCCATCTTGGAACTAAACTGAATTGAAAAGAGAATTATTTATACACCAAACAAATTTTTTTTCTGAGAAACAAAATTTCAACAATGTTACAGTGCCTTTCTTAGTTCTTCGAAACTTTTGAATAAAACATACAGACGGTGTTTACACATCTTCATCTAACATTCATCTACGTGAATGTGTGGAACAAAATAAAATATTATACCCTACTACACGCGGTGTTGTTATAACTCCTGCAACATGGCAAGAATTTTCCTCAAAAATATATGAATTTAATCTTATCTATATGAGTGCCAGCGTCATTTGCAATAATGAGTTGGTAGTTTTCAACAAAGAAGGTGAGTGTATTTTTCAACAAGTTTTTAAACAAGATGAAAATTCTTTTAAACTAAAACCTACATACCTAAAAGTAAACTGAGATATTTTAAAAAAATTGAAAGAAATTATTCCTGATGTATCTAATACTTTATATAAAAGTACTTTTGAAATTATTTTACCGTTGCAAATCAAATGTAAAAACAATTGTTCGGATATGGTAAGTGATGATGATGAACTTTTTAAAGAACTCATAAACTCTATCAAAACTGAATTAAATTCAGTGATAAAAAAGCTATATAAATGCGAAGGTTGCATTGTAAATCATCCTTCACAAACAAGACATGATTGCATTATAATAAGTGTTGAGGACAGAATTAAATATATTGGTGAAGATATATTTTTATGTATTAATTTAAAAAATATAAGAGATTCTTTAAGGCAGAAAAAAATGTTTCATTTATTTTGTAATAGGTTTTTTGAATCGAAATATTATGAAGATTATAAAAATGCACTAATATAAGTACAGGTATTCTATTTAAATTTCTGTCTTTGGTTGATGTTATGAGTATTTTTTTTTTTCATTATGTTTTTTTTTTAATAGAAATATATTGAACTTTTAGTTTTAATTTTAAAGAAAACATGTATATCAAATATCAGTAAATGGATATTGTTGTTAATTTGATATTAACTAATGAAAGAAAATTCTAAGTATATTTTATGTATAATACAGAAACTTGTTCTTTGGAAATAAATAAATGTATTTAAATAGAAAAGCTTCTTGGTGAAATGAATGTATTTTTATTTTTTATAACAATTTTTTTAAGTATTGTATGTTTACAGTGCAGTATATGCTTCAAGTGATTCACTCGTGTTGAAAATTTAAGAGTTTATGAAGCGATTATTCGCTGAACTTATGTGATATATTTGTAAGGTTTCTTGAATACGAGTAATCTGAAGAGATATTTGAAATCTCATGAAAGAAACATCAGATGTAGTGTATGTCCTAAGAAATTTAAGTTTGTAGTTTGAAAAGTCGCGAAGCTTCTCGTCTTAGAATTTTGTAGTGAATAATCACAAGTTCTTTTCATGTAAAATGGATATGAAAACTTATAAAGTTACTTTTAAAGTAAATCGTGATAAAAAATATTTAGTGAGCATAAGAATTTAAAACAATATGAAACTTTACATCGTATTGAAAGTTCGGACATTTTTTCAAGTAAAACAGAATTTGAAGAATATCTCACGAAACTTTTTTTTTTTAAATGTTGCCGGTGTCAAAAGAAACAGAAATATGCTGATGATGATGTTTTGAAACAGCATGATACTTCTCTTCTTATAAATTGCATCCATTGTTTACAAGTGTTTAAAAGAAAAAGTGATCTCTTACACCACATTCGAATGCGACA
Source organism: Stegodyphus dumicola (assembly GCF_044657685.1). Taxonomy (NCBI): domain Eukaryota; kingdom Metazoa; phylum Arthropoda; class Arachnida; order Araneae; family Eresidae; genus Stegodyphus; species Stegodyphus dumicola. The sequence continues at coordinate 36,310,252 of NC_140775.1, forward strand.
TGATTTGACGCGAATCTTACAAAAACGAAGAAACGTTGACATCGTTAATACATGCAAGTCTTAATAGTATGTTCGCAATTGAATCGATTTGCTAGAACATAGAAAATGATCATGTCTTAGATGTACTTCTTGAACATATAAAATTGTAGTTAGTAGGGAAAAAATGAGTTATGATTTAGTTTTACACTGAGTTATGATATCGGTGTTTGAAATGGTAATCAATAGTTTCATTTAAAATGTGTCGTGAGTGTGAAAATGCAGAAATAAAAGAGCTTTGGCGAATTTAATAAACGCGGTTCAATGTGGTTGATGGGAAAATTTGTTCCATGTGAATTAAATAGTGCAAGAAAGGAACCTCTTTTTCTCAATATTTAATTATTCAGTTGTAAGACAATTAAACTTTAAATACATATGTATATATTATATGTAATGATTAATATTATCAGGTTCAATGTTTCTTCTTACCTTCTTCGGAAACATACAATGACCTGACTAGAACAGAGAGCTTACTAAAGCTATGTTCACTAATTGTAGTAAGTAGACAGGATACAGACGAAGGGTATACAAAACCCTTTATTTTTTTCTTTATATACAATGACTTCCGTACTTCGGAATACAATGACCCTCCACTCGGGGTCTAACTTAAAAGATATCAAAATAAAACTAAACTCTAATTTAACTTTAGAATAAGATTGGCCTTATAATAACAGAAAGCGTATGTAGCACAGAGACTGTGAACACTACAATACGTTTAATTTATCAAGAGGATTAAAACCTCTGGCCTGGAAGGCAAAGTAGCAACTGCGTAACTTCTAAGGTAAGCGGCCTGCTTCGAACTCACGGCTTCCTCTCTCCTCTGCTTGGCAAAAAGGCCACACTTAAATACTTGGCGTTCGCCAGACAACTTTGCATAAACTCCTTCACGCTTATAATTCTGGCCGGAAGTAGAAAATAAGAAGTGATAGTAAAGATTTAAAATAAAATAAACGTTAGTAAAACTTAAGATCCTTACATACTTCCCGCCAGAGTTAATTAGTTTGAAACTCAGGTCTAAAACGACCTTGTTGAAAACTTTTAGCTCTAGAAACTAACGCGAGGCCAAACTTTTACAATCGTAACTTAGCTAGAAACTAGAAAATTTTAAAAGAAAGAAATTTGTTACAATAGCAGCTCCCGGAATATACAACAATCTTTTTTTCTTTTTCATCTGTACTGCATCAAAACAGGAGCTTTATTCAATTCTGGTTCCTTCCAGAGATCTGGAAGGAAAACTAGTTTAATGAAATGTTACAGAATGACATTGCAAATAACATATAGAATATACTTTTCTTAACATTCTTATTTCATTCATGACTATTTTAATTATCTCTCCCCGTGCTCTCTGACATGTGTTGTAAAAACACCAAACACGAATGTGTTTCTGTCTATGTGTTCAACACTTCCTCCTACAATCAAAACACTAACGTGTTAAAATTCAACATACGAGACCTCTTAACACACCCTAATTTCAACTCTAGACCCTGAGGTACTATTCTGAAAGTGGCTAACTCTAAAGTGTAGCGTCAGAGAGCCTAACTACATCATTCAACCTTTAACACATATTCACCATGATTTAATCTTTACAGTCACACGAATAACAAATTTTTTAACATTACTTTCACTTTTACCATATCACGTTATTTCTAAACATTCAAAATAACAGTTCACATGTATACAAGAACATATCAAGATGCCGTTAATTTTACACATTTGAAAACATACATTAGTAGTACATTGTTAACTTCTATTCTTTTCAAAGCAAGTGCCAATTCTTTCTACATTGAAATAATACTACATTTCAAAAAGTCTTTCAGACTAAAACTTCTTTCTTGTTAGAATGTTTTAAATAAAATTTATACAATAACTTTTTACAATATTTAAGTCTTTATACAACGCTATTATACATCAACTTTAGTTTTACGCGCGAGTAATTGAAAAACATAATAAGAAAATCGGTCACAACTCATTTCTCGCCCTTTTGGCGATAAAGGTAGACCTCGCATGAGGTAAAACTTCTTGAAATCTGCCACTTGCAGTAAGAATGAAAGATTAACTTAAGTTTGTAAAGTAACATAAAATTTTACTTATCTTTGTAATATTCAGACATCCTTTTCTGGGCCCAGTCTTTAAAGGTGCTGCAGACCGTAGCTTGGTTGATCCTCCTTCTTGTACGGGCTCGCCCTTCAGTGCTTTCCTCTGGAAGCTTCCGTTTTTCACCACTACGGCCACCCTTGAACATCTTCCTTCTGTCCTCTGCTTGTGGTCTTGGCCGTTTGAAGGCAGCTGGTCTTGGTGGAACCGGGAAACTTCTGTCGTGATCCTGCTTGGACCTCGTTGTTGGCCGTTCAAATTTTTCTTGTACTTTTTCCTCCGCCGCTGATGGCCCTTCCGCAGTTCGGCGACTTTTGCTGCGGAGAGTTCTGTCGGATGAGTCAATCTTCCGTTTCACAGCCGGGTTATAGTTGCCGTCCTTTCTCCCGGTCTTTTCCACATACGTCGTCCTTCTCCCTTCTTCATTCTGGGGGTGTTCGTGAACTCTGTTTTTTGGACGGTGGAACGGCTTCTTTTTCTTTGTACCTTCAATTTTTCCGCGGGGCAATTTTCTTTTCACTTGCTTCTGTCTCTCATTGGCTTGCCCTTGTACTTGTCGTTTTCCCACCTCTGGAACTTGTACCTGCGGTGTCTGCCGTACCGGATCCTGCAAAAGATCTGAAAAGATTTGCATTTTATTACGGTCATAGAATGGTTTTATCTGGTCAATGTTTGCGGAACAGGTTTCACCATTTCTTGCCTTTAACACTACAACAGCGTGAGTTATTTTTTCTATAACATATGGTCCTTCAAAGCGTGGAAAAAATTTGGCAGTTTTATCTTCTGGTGCTGAAGAAAGTGAATGCTTAATTTTTAGTACTTCATCCCCTACTTTATAAGTTACTCCCCGTCGTTTCAAGTCATAATACAATTTTTGTTTTCTTTGTGCTACTTCCGTATTCTTTTTTTGCTTCTTTTATTAGTTTTTCTATATCACCCATTTTAAATTCTGGGGCTCTTTGTTGCACATAAAATAGTTTATCTAACGGTGTTATAACCTTTCTGCCTAGAAATAACTCAGCAGGAGTTTTGCCCGTTGTATCATGTTTTGCGGTCCTAAGGGCGAAAGCAAATTCATTGACATAGTTATCCCAGCTTTTATGAAAATTTTTAACATAACTACGGATAATTTTCACTATATTTCTGTTGACCCGTTCCGCTATATTTGATTGCGGCCGATACGGGACCATTTTTAAATGACGTATGCCCAGTTTTTGGCACATGTCTTCAAATATATTACTTACAAATTGAGGACCATTATCCGATATAACTTTTAGGGGCGCCCCGTATTTTAAAATATATTTATTTAAAATAGAATCGGTAACTAATTTCGCGGAGGCTCGTTTTAAGGGAACAATTTCGGTCCATTTACTAAAATGATCAACTATAACAAGGAGATAGCGACTTTTGTTTAACTGACTTTTTGGGAAAGGGCCCAATAAATCGATGCCGATTATTTCATTTGGAAATTCGGATTTAATACTATTTAGAAACCCGGCCGGGCGGAAATTAATATAATTAACGGCTTGACATGTTGGGCAGGACTGGACATACGCCCTTGTTAACTTTTGCAGTTCAGGAAAGTAGACTGCCTCGCGTACGCGTTGAGTAGTTTTTCGAATACCAGCATGAGAAGCTAAAGGGCTGTCATGGAGCTCTTGCAGGATATTTAATCTAAGACTAGCTGGGATAACAGGTCGAAATTCGTTGTTAAAATTCGTAGTTTTTGTATAAAATAATAGACCATCTATTAGTTCGTAATGGGCCGCCCTATTTCTTATCGCCACAATATCTTGGTGGCTAAAATTTTCAGGATCCTTCAAATACTCATAAATACTTCCAAACTCAGGATCCTTACCCAGTTCGGTTATTACAGTTTCTCGGGAATTTATTGTACACGCTGTCAGCATTGCAACTTTTACGGTATTACCCTGTTCGTCTAATTTAATTCGTTACAGGGCATCTGCTACGATATTTTCCTTTCCGGGGGCATGCTTGATTACCAGATTATATTCTTGCAGCTTGAGTGCCCATCTTATTAACCTTGGGGATAAATTTTTTCCAGAGTACAATCTAGTTACCGCCGCATGATCAGAATATACTGTTATCGGCGCCTTTCCAAAATAGACTCGGAACTTTTGCACTGCTAACAGAACTGCAAGTGCCTCTCTCTCGGTCGCGGAATAGTTTCTTTGTGTTTGATTTAAAGTTCGGCTAAAAAATGCTACTGGCTGCTGATTTTGCGAAAGTACCGCTCCTACCGCATAATCCGAAGCATCCGCTGAAATTTCTAAATTTTCATCCTTTTCAGGAAATTTCAACACAGGGGCTTGCGTTAATGCTTGTTTTAATTTTTCGAAAGCACTATTGGCTTCGGCCGTCCACGAGAATCTTGCCTTTTTCCTTTTTAATTTTAACAATGGTTCAGCAATAGCTGCAAAATCTTTTATAAAGGACCTATAATATGAACAAAGTCCTAGAAAAGAAGAGAGCTTCTTTGCCGTGTTTGGAGTCGGATACTTTTGTACAGCGATTATTTTTGATTCATCTGTCTCGATCCCCTTTTGCGATATTTTGTAACCTAAATATTTTAATTCAGGGGCTGCAAATTTGCATTTTTCGACATTAACTTTTAGACCGGCCTCATTTAATAAAGAAAACACCTGTCTTAAATCCTGTACATGTTGGTCTAGATTATCACTAGTAATAATGATATCGTCTAAATAGATAAATGTGGACTTTCCGAGAACAGGTCTTAACACAATGTCCATGCATCGCTGAAATGTTGCTGGGGCGCCTGAAAGGCCAAACGGCATTCGCAAAAATGCATAAGTGCCAGACTTGGTTATAAAAGCAGTCTTAGGCACGTCCTCAGGCCTGATCCCTATTTGAAAATAACCATTCGTTAAGTCTAAAGTTGTCATAAATGTGGTTGATTTTATGTTCCTTAAAATTTCTTCTATAATCGGTAACGGATATACCGGATATTTCGTTATGGAATTTAATTTACGGTAATCAATAGCGAATCTCCACCTTTTTGGATGCTCCAAAGGATAATCATTATTTTTCTTACATAAAACCACCGGACTAGCATAACTACTTGAGATAGGCGTTACGATCTTTTTACGTAGCATATCGGTAATATGCCATTCTATAATTTTTTCCTTATTCTTATCATACCGGTATGGTTTTTGACGAACCGGCAATGCATCTCCGGTGTCAATACTATGGTTAGTAACCTGGGTAAATCCTGGAATATCACTAAATAAGGAAGCAAATTCACTTACCACTTGTCGGATTCTATCTTGCTCGTCATTAGGCAGGTGGTCGAGATTTAACCTTGGCGGTTCAACCTTTTCTACACGCACTGGTTTCATCGTCAGCTTAAGAGACGCTTCATTAAAATCCAGTGTAGCTTGTGCGTCTGAAAGAAAGTCTATTCCTAGTATTAAGTGTGCTTGCAAATTCTTTACTATAAAAAACATCACCTTTACTTGTTCGTCCTTGATACGGATGTACAAAGGTACTTTACCTACGCACTTACATTGTTCTCCTTGCGCCGCTAATACTGTTGTATTATCCGCATTATATATGCGGTATTTGCGAAAATACTTTCTAAAAAAGACTTCTGCCACACAGGAACACTGCGCGCCGGTATCCAGGAGTGCGGTGGCCGGGATATTATTTACCAAGACTTCAATCTTCGGAAGAGTTAAATTTTTCACCATTACTGTATTTAACTTGTAGGAAGAGGGGTTTTCGTGGCCTTCGGATTTCCGCACCCTCTAGTCAGCAGAAATCCGTTTTAGTTTAAATTATTTTTCCTTTCGGTGCTTTCCTTCTTTCTCCACTGGCCTTGAGACTTTTTTCCTGGGTTGTTATTGAACTGTCGACGTTCGCCGGCTGTTTTTGAATGCTCGGGTTTCCTTGCCCACTGATTCGCTTTTTCTCCGTAGCCATGTGCTTGAGTTTGCTGTAGTCTTGGCGTACCAAATTGGTTTCGCTGTTGATATTGGCGTCTTCTTTCGACGTCCGCCGTTCTTCTACTTTCAAACTGGATTGCTAGCTCAAATAACTTTTCCAGTGTAGTCGGATTTCGTAATTCAATAAAGTCTTGCACTTGGGGTAGTAACCTCGGCAAAATCACTTGAATTATTTCAGGATCCGGACGGTTTCCATACAAGAGCTTGAAAACGTGAATTTTTCTTAAAATAAAGCTCGAGAGGGGTTCCATTCTTTGTTGATATATACTGAAAAGTTCTGTTTCTAATTTCGCACGATCCCTTACAACAGGGAAGGCTTTTAGTAGGGCAGTCTTGAAATTTTCGTAGGTATAGGTGGGACTTCCTGCTTGACCCAAGAGACTTCTGCCGATACATTTGAACCAGTTAAGCGCTTGGCCCCTCAAAGCGCTGGTAGCTAAGGTAACTTTTTGAAACTCGTGCACGGGGTAGAGCATGAAGTGGTCATCCAATTTTTCCAAAAAACTGGTTACCTGTGAGTTTCCATTAAACGTTGCTTCTGGTTTCATCGAAGCGCGCATGGTCTGGACAATATACCCAAATCCTTCCAGGGCGGCAGCTGGCATTTCTGGATTCTGAGCTGTTTCTGCAGGCAGCACAGGTTCTTCTTGAAACTCGGCCATGGTTATTCTTCGTCGGGCGCCACTATCAGGTTCAATGTTTCTTCTTACCTTCTTCGGAAACATACAATGACCTGACTAGAACAGAGAGCTTACTAAAGCTATGTTCACTAATTGTAGTAAGTAGACAGGATACAGACGAAGGGTATACAAAACCCTTTATTTTTTTCTTTATATACAATGACTTCCGTACTTCGGAATACAATGACCCTCCACTCGGGGTCTAACTTAAAAGATATCAAAATAAAACTAAACTCTAATTTAACTTTAGAATAAGATTGGCCTTATAATAACAGAAAGCGTATGTAGCACAGAGACTGTGAACACTACAATACGTTTAATTTATCAAGAGGATTAAAACCTCTGGCCTGGAAGGCAAAGTAGCAACTGCGTAACTTCTAAGGTAAGCGGCCTGCTTCGAACTCACGGCTTCCTCTCTCCTCTGCTTGGCAAAAAGGCCACACTTAAATACTTGGCGTTCGCCAGACAACTTTGCATAAACTCCTTCACGCTTATAATTCTGGCCGGAAGTAGAAAATAAGAAGTGATAGTAAAGATTTAAAATAAAATAAACGTTAGTAAAACTTAAGATCCTTACAATATTACATTGAATTATGTAAATAATTGATGATATGTGTATTAACATAGTGAATGTTCGCTTTTATGAAGTTCTAAGCATTACTTTAGATACCATTCATAAAACTTTTATCTCATATATACAAACATAACAATATCTATTGAGTTTTCGTTTATTCTTTGGAATGTATGAAAGTTTAAATATTTTTTTTTTAATTTAATGTAGATTGGAGTAAAATATCTGTATCTTTCTTCATTTCAATCGGTAATATCTGTATGCTGGTAAAGGTACATATGTTCGTAAGAATTATACTGTGTCACATTTTTGACAATCTTCTTTCATTCATATTAGCTAATAAGAGAATTATTGAAGTTAGTAAAGTAATGAAAATCAACGTTATTGAAAGAAAACTCTAAAAGTATTTACATTTCCAGAAATATATCAAAGTTCCTTTTCTTAAAAACAGCAGGTGTATCGTAGTTTTTATTTCTATTTCATTAAAAGCTGAACTTGTAAAATAAAAATTTTCTATTAGTGTAAGGTAAACAAAAAGAAAATCAAGAGACAATCCGTATCATGAATGAAATTCAAGTCTTACATCGGATTAAAAAGAAATATTCTGAATCTAAATGTTTATGCCTATTTAGCACAAAATGCGTTTATTTGAGTTATAAATTTAACTAAAACCATTCTTATAACAGTATGTTGCCTTTAAACTGGGTAAAAGTGTTAAGTATATTTTCTGATGGTATTGATATACTTGTCAAAGAAGTTCTAGAAACCTCAAATGTCGAAAGAGCATATGATAAGAATCTCCTTTCCTATCGCTACGTCAGTTACAGGTTAAGGGGTGGCTTGAATGGATAAAGGTAATGTTTGTGCAAAAATATAGTAGTTCTATTTTGAAATGAGAAATAATTCGCTTTTTGTCAATTAAGGAAACTTGTGGTATTATTAAACAGAATGTCAGTGAAAGACATTGCGTTTGCATAGTGAATTATGAAGGTACTGAAAGGTAGTAAAGAAGGTGAATGAAAGAATTAATTTGAACAAATAAGGTAAGGCTATCATTAAAAGAAAAAACTGTTTAAAAGATGTATGTTAGAATTAAAAGTAAGATGTTAAAATTTAAAAAGATGTAACAGAGTAAAACCAAAGAATACTGGTAATTCCCATCTGGAAAACAGTAATTTGAGTACGATATTGAAAAAGTTGGTTTTAAGAATTTCTTTATGCATGTGATGCAAAACAATTGCTAGTTTAGCATGAGTGCTGACATAGATGCAATTAGTGCAGGAAAAATAGTAAAATTAGTATAGTTAGTGTCTCTAAAACATGAAAAAATAATAATGTGAGCAGTGTAAATTCATTTGAAGTACTGAAATATGACATAGACTAAATATCAGAAAATGTAAGAAATATTTTGGTGTGTGTGGATGAAACACTGAACGTGGTTGTAAAATTAGAAATGAAAATTATCAACACACTTAAAGGTAATCGGGATTTAAAACTAAATATGATGTTAGAAACTTTGAAGACCATAAAACTATATGAGAAAGAAATACATTTAGATATAAATGGTATTAAACTGTAAAGTTGTGAATGGAAATTTCTGAGTAAAACCTGTAGATGATCTATTATGATCGAGGAATAAAACAAGTATTATAAAAATTGTAAGGAAATATTTGAATATGGAGTAAATGAAAACAATCCATATCGTTAAAATGAATAAAAAGGGATAAAATGTTGGAATTACGAGTGATGAGACAGAAATAAAAACATTATAATAAATAAGTTAAGCTAGAATTAAGAAATATAAACACAGAAGGGAAATCATGAACGTAAGAAAAGCAATTAACAGTTATAGACTTAAGTTTTTTTAAAAAATATTCGGTAATGTAAGGAAGATATTGTTAAACACGTGAAAGAAATTAGAAATTCTGTAGAAAATTTAGTAAAAGAACTAAGATCACGAAAAATAAACGTTTCTTTTTAAATACAATTTCATACCACTAAGTTAAAGTGTGTATAGAATACTAGAGTGGTTTAAAAAAAGTAAATGAAGTTAAAATTCAGAATATATTGAACATTATAACGTTAAAAAAAGTGTTAAATTGCATCTAAAATTAAGTAATGTAACAAATAAACAGCATGTGCGGGAACGTTTGTGAAATATAACATATAAGTTAAAAATCAGGGTATGCTGAAATTTATGAAAGGTATGAAAAAAAATAGTATGTGGAAGTTAAATAAATATTACAAATTAGAAACGTGTTAAGTATTAAAAAAATATGACAGTAAATTAATATGTTATTATGAACAGAAAACCTAAGAAATAAGTTAAAGTTTCATTTAAAACTAGAAAGGATAAAAGTATCAGAATAAAATTGGGTAATAAAAACAAATTATCTTGTAATTTCATTTTCATGACATGATGAACTATCATTAAAGGAAAGTCTTTTTTATATTTGTTTCTTTTACATTGTTTTCAGAGTCGCGCATTGAATAATTTTAACACCAGACTTAAAAAATATATTTGTAAAACATATAATTCACTTTTTCGTCCCTAGAGGACGCCATAAGCAATTCCTAAATACATTATTTTCTTTTTTCATCCCTAGAGGACGCCATGACTCCGTTGCCAAATTTAAAAAAACTAACTTTTAATGAAAAGCAGGAGGTCTACAACTCAACCAGTAGTCTACGAACAACTCAACTCCACTCGAAACCACGCCTCCTAGTGTGATGACTTTGCCTTTGGCCCCGCCCTCTGTGATGTCATTGACCACGCCCCCTGATCCACTGATCCACCTGATGCAGAACCCCCATTTTCTATCTACTAATGACGTATTTCCTGACTGCGCATGGCCCTTTTACAGCCTATCTGTTTCTCTTCAGATTTCACCACACAGACTCATGCATATGCAGCTCAACAGGTACCATCGATCACTATATGTTCGAGCGTGAAATCACCAAAGACCTAGATTTCCGGCCGTACACAGCTGAGAATGTCGAGTATGGTTCATATAACTCCAAAAGAGTAAGCTACTACGAAGCAAATTTAAAACTCGCATAGACTACCTGGCAACGAACTGCGAAAATCTAAAAGCAATTCAAAGCAATCTTAAAAAAAAAAAAAAAAAAAAAAAAAAATATCATTCAGCACAGTCAAAATTTTGACAGAATCTCTTTAATAACCACAGGTTACTAATACCTATCTTCCAAAGTAACTTTATAAATTCAGCTACAAATTTATTCAATTTTTTATTAAATTTTAATGTTCTATAGAGATTTTTGGCTAGGCTTAGCGATAATAGAATGCTCCACCAAGTGAGTACAAATGCTGATAGTCATATAACAGGCGGTACAACCACTCAGCTGGTGGTAAGTAAGTAAGTAAGTAAGTTGTACGTCATTTTGACATTTAATAAATCTTTTTCTGTGGCCTGAACGGGTCTTACAGGCGACCAAAATTCTGTCTAGGCCATTGAAAGTGTCTGGAGGCCTTATCTTGACCAACCCAGAACCTTTTTTACTTCTTACCGTAAAAAACAAAAATGTTATTACAGATATTTGTTCAAAGATATTTGTGTCGTCATAGGAAGACTACATTTTTCTTTCTGAATCTACTTTTTTTAAATATTCAGTTTGTCCATTAAATCCCGAACTCGTTATCACTACGCACTCTCTTCGGAAACTTTCCTCATGTTGTTGGAACCACTTTTGAAAGTTTTTTTAAACCTTTACTTTGTAAAAAAGTGTAGTCTTTTTAAGTCACAGTCCGATAAATAAATCCATGCTTCATCTAGTGTAACTATATTTTCTTATTTTTTACTAGCCGAAAGTGTCTCATTAAAGAGTCTGCAATAGGTCTTCAAGTCGGAGTTTTTTTCACAAGCAATGAATGCGACGCTTGAAGTTTACGTCAAGGTTGTAGTCTTGATGAATTATTTTGAACATAGTTGGCGGAGATGATTTTAATACATTTGCCATGAATCTGTCGAGCGGAACACTCTTTTTAAGGGTCATTTGACGAATTTTTTTAATGTTGCCTGATTACGCATTTTCAACGGATGAGGATTTTTTTGTCACTATTTCGTTACTAAAGATCACAGATCTGACTCTTTTGCTTTAAGATTGATTATATAATGCATTCCCATCTTAGACAAGTTGAATTTTTCTGCTTTGCGTATTTTCATTGCTGTGATGTACGAATCGGTATTATCTTACATGTTAAAAACTACCACAAATAACGTAACTTAATGTGCCGGAACCAAAACACGGTAAGATTAAGGTCAGATGTTTTTAACATAAAAAATTTAATGGGAAACCAAATATTATTTTAAATAGTGTGTACAAATTTATACTTCAGGGTGTCTCTAATTTAATCACCGAAAAACAAAATTAAATTGAAACGTAATTTTACGAAGTAACCCTAAGTAATTTATTTCGATATAATCTTTAGTTCAAGGAACTTCATTTATTCAACTTTTTTTATGAGTTTCAACAGGGATCTTGTTTATTTACAGCAGGGATGTCAAACTCATAGGTACACTTGGGCCAAACAAACAAGGTTTAACTTTAGGCTTTAGGCGGGCCGCAAAAAAAAAAAAAAAAAAAAAAAAAAAAAATATTCATAGAAACGTAGATTTATTTCGAATAATACAATAATAAACATATATATATATATATATATTTATATAAAAAAGAACAAGAAAAATTTAATGTTTACGTCCTGATACTTGACATCTCTTCTCTGCTATTATCTTTCCTATTTCGGGAGAAATTTTGTTTGCAGTGATAACTTTGAACGCTGACCCAAGGTGAGCATCATTAACACGGTTTCTAATAGGAGACTTATTACCTTTCATGACTGAAAATAACTGCTCGCACCGATAAGTGCTACCAAACATGGAAATAATTTTCATATGCGAATTTTCGAGTATTTTCAAACATGGCTGGTAAATATTTGTAAAATTCAGGCACGCCCACTTCAATGAATTTTGCTTTCAAATTTGAGTTGCATTGAATCTCGATCACCTCCATTTGCATATGGCTGGGTACTGAGTCAATACTTATTGAGAAAATCGAAGAAAACAAAAAAAAAATTTGTCTTCGAGGGAACTAAAATCATTAAACCTCGTTTCAAATTCAGTTGTTAAATTTGCAATTTTTTCTGCGTATTTTTGATACGAACAAGTATCATCTAAACTTGATTTATTCATGCTGCACGTCGGGAAGTGCGTCAAATCTTCATTTTTAAGTTGTTTTTCCCAAAGAACTAGTTGACATTTGAATGCTTTAATTATGTCAAACATGTTCGTAATGATATGATCTTTTCCTTGTAACGATAAATTTAAATCGGTTAAGTGTTTGGTTATATCAACCAAGAAAGATAAATCTTGTATCCATATTGGATCGTAAAACAAACTTACGTCTTGATTTTTCGTTTTTAAAAACTGACATATTTCTTCTTTCAAATCCCAGAATTGTTTGAGAATCTTGGAGCAAGATAACCAACGTACCTCGGTATAGTAGGACAAACCCGAATATTCACTATCTAACTCACTTAAGAAAGCAGTGAATTGACGCTGATTTAAACCTCGAGATCTTATAAAATTTATAACTTTTTTTTATATATGACAAAACATTCTGCATATTTATTACTTTCGTGCATAGAACCTCTTGATGTATAATACAATGCATATGATGAATGTTTGAACCGTGAATTTCACTAAGTTTTTGTCTTAGTAATGCTACGAAGCCCTTGTTTTTTCCGGTCATTGATGGAACGCCATCTGTAGCTACAGAATTTAATTTTGCCAAAGGTAGATTGTATTTCTGCAGAAGTCCAAAAACACAAGTAAATATATCTTCTCCTGTGGTAGTACAGGCATCGGTATTAGTTCCAGTAATTCCTCAAAAATGTTAAAATTCTTGTCACAAGAACGAAGAAACACTGCTAATTGAGCTTTTGCCACTAATGTCCGTGCTCTCGTCACAGGCAATGGAGAAACTTTCGAAACTAGATGATTTTGCTTTGATCTGATCACTTAAATTCGCGGCTAAATCAGTAACTCTTTCCGCAACTGTATTTCGCTACAATGAAATTGATTGAAAAGCCTTCACATTTCCAGGACAAACAATTTCACCAGCTTTCATTAGGCATTCCTTGATGAAATCACCGTCAGTAAAGGGCTTCGAATGTTTAGCTATCAACTCGGACAAGACGTAGCTTGCATGTACCGCCACTTCACTTTCTTGCAATACTTTACTAAACATGGACTGTTGCTTTTTCACTCCTAACTTGAGCTCTTTCAACTTTTCTTCTCTCATTAATCCTTCGTAATTGTTATATTTCGATTTGTGTTGTTCGAAATGACGTTTAATATTATATAACTTTGATACATTAATAGTATTATAACATATCAAGCAGATTGTTTTATCTTTTATTTCACAGCAAAAATATTCTAATTCCCATTTTACTTGGAATATTCTATGTTCGTCAGCGATTTTTCGTTTAATTTTACTACCACTTGGTTTTGATATAGACATACTGAATACAAAGGGCTGGAATAAGCACGGTTAACGTTAAAAAGTTAACAAAAATTTATTCTTTCCACAAGAGATAAATCAAAATGCTGAAATATTTCTTCAAAAATATTCTAACAATATCACAAAATGTCAAACGTTTAGCAAAAATCAATTCAAAGTAGAGAAACTAATTCTATCTCACAGCGAAATCGCTACAAATCAATCACAGCATTAAGTAAACAAACAGTTCGCTAGAACTACAGCTATTATTGAGATGAGTTGTTTGTTCTCGGCTTTTATAAGCTTTATAATTAATTTCTCGAATATACTGGAAACATCTATAAATATCTGGATTTTTGTGGATGGCAATAGCAATTACGAGATATTTATTTATTAGGTATTAAATGCACGCGCTGTTCTATTTTTAACCTTCCAACGCAGCTGTCTTTTCAAAAATCGTCTGCGTTGCTAAGGCAACATGAAGCAAATCTAATTACAATTATAAATAAAAAAAAAATAAATAAATAAATAACTATGAAATCCGTAACAATATGAATTAAGTAATAATTAATAATAAAGCAAAGTGCATGCACCAATATATCGTACACAACTATGATTGGAAAACTGAGACCATGAGTTCGGCCACATTCTGCTATCGGGGGAAGCGTACAAGTTCTAAGTGCACGTGTCCCCTAAAAGCTGAAGGTAGCTGAACGCAAGCTACTCACACGCATTTGTAATTGAAGTAGTGTGTGTGTCAGCTCGCTGTGAGTAATCTAACAACACTGAATAAATTATCGTTAATTATTTCATTTTTTTCTTCGTCGATATGTTATTTTATTATTATATATTATTATTTGCCGAAATATTGGCCGGGCCGCAAAAATATTTGTTGTGGGCCGCGAGTTTGACATCCTTGATTTACAGGAAAAAATTGGCGTCATGCAGTAAAAAACAGCGTACGTACTCTGGTTTTAAAAAACGAAGTCTCCTAAAACAATTCAGAAGAGATTTGGACGTCAATTTAATATACCTCCATCAACGGAACAAAGGTTAAAAGAAGGTTATAAGAAGGTTAAAAAGTTTCGAGAAACCAAACACGTGTTGCATAAAAGAGGTGTAGGTAGACAAAGGAATTTCTAGGTCGACTTTTCGTAAAAGCTTATAAGGTATTTTTACCGCCTTTCTTAGCTTACCTTCGTAGTGTAGTGGTCAGCGCGCTCGACGCGTATTCGAGAAGTCCGTGGTTCGAGTCCCGGCGTAGGCGTTGCTCATTTTTTATCTTTCTTGTTTCGAAATAACCTAATGTCTCTACAAGATGTTTATGAATAGTTGAAACTGACTGCGTATAAATTGCAGATTTGTCAACAAACCAAGCCTAATGATCGAGTCATTTGTAAGGAATGTTTTGTAGACATTCTTTACCGTATCAATAATGACGATCAGTTTCTTCAGAAAATCATACCCTTGTCAATGGGTTACACATGCCCGTTGTTTGCTTGGTGAAACATTCCCATGTCGTTGGATTGGTAAGTGGACCAGTTTCATGGTCATCGCCACAGATATTGCTACTGTGACTACAAAAATGCGTAATAACATCTGGAGGGAAACCGAGATTAGACTTGATATTCTCAGAGCAACTGTGTTCATATAAAATTCTTTTGAAGTGGTAAATAAAATATAGTCAGTTTTCCCCCTACCTCTTATTCTGTGTTATTTAAAATATATCTTTATCAGGAGAATAAATTATGAACACACTGTATTTATATTATTTATTGCTGTTTTAAACAGGATTCCTATTATTTATATTACTTATTTATATGTATTACAATTATGCAAACTTGTATAATATAAAGTTTATATACTGTAAATATAATTTAAAACTTACGTAATGGTTTAAATTATATGTATTACAATTATGCAAACTTGTATAATATAAAGTTTATATACTGTAAATATAATTTAAAACTTACGTAATGGTTTAAAACTTTACTCATTAAATCTTGATTCAGATTCTTTTTAGTTATTGTAGAAATTAAGTTTAATTGAAATGTGTTTTATTTTATTAGTCCAAACGGGCTATAATCTTGAAACGCGATTTTGTGTCGTCCACTGTAAATGCGTTGTTTCACTTTTCATTCGAGTCTTTCGTCATTTAGAAATTATGAGATTTTATTCTTTCATAGTTTATATGTCTGCTACTAATAAACAAAATAAACTATTTAAAAGCAATATAATCAAAACAGAAACTGAAAAGCTAACAAGTAATGAGACGTAAGACCTATTTGGTCTTAAAAAATTTTTGCGCAAAATGCTGCAAAAATATGAAATAATAGGTAGAAATATTGCAGCGAGCTTGCTATAAAGTTACCAGGAGCTGTAGCTCCACGAAATAGTTCGACGCAGTATTACTAAAATATGAACATAGAAGAAATTTAAAAAAAAATTATTAACATGGAAAAAAGAAAAAAAGAAAAAACTGTTTACACGCGAAATAAAACTGTTTAAAATCAAAGTTGGAAAACATGTGAATGCACGAAAAAACTAATCTGACCGTTGTAATATGTGAAAAGTTAATACATATAAAAATAGATCAACGGAACAAGTTAAAACAAAATAAAATTAAAAAATAATTAAAACATAAATTGCAAAAATTATAATGAAAACATAAATTGCAAAATTACAAAAATTACAATATTTACAAAGCGGAAAATGGTAAATTAACCCAATCGGACCCTCAACCAGGCTTTTCAAGGGAAAAATGGCTGAATGTCGAATTAGGCCAAATACCATTACCCGTTTCGCCGAAACAGACCATTGAAGCTCTTGTTAGATAATAATAATAATAATAATAATAATAATAATATTTATTCTTAGGCTGCCTCGCCTCTCATTGGGCACTACAGGTCATTCGTTATTAATTAATTAAAAAGCAAATTACATTTATAAATACAATTTGATTTTGGTTTTTCCAACTTACATCGAATAGTTATATTAGTGAAAACAAGTTTGAATAGGAATTTGAATATATATATGAAAAAGTGAGTTAATTACATATTTATATAAGGCATGCTGCCTTTTACATATCATCAGGTTTTAACCTGGTATGACTTGTATGATGGTCTTGTTGTCATTGACGAAGCTGACAATCTGTCTTACTTCCTGGAGACCATAGAAATCCGTTAGGTAACCTCTGAGACCTTTACTTTGGAGTAGGGCGGTGTTGGCTGGAGATCTAAGCGACTTGGTGAGTGGGCATGAAGTGATGTAATGGACGGCATCTGCTGTGCTGGCGGGTGATTCAGAACTGCACTTGACGTGTAAATGTAGAAACCTCTCTAAATATTGGGGGAACCTTCCATGATTGGAAAGGGCTCTTGTTAGATGAAAAAAATTTTTAAATAAATATGAATTCTCCCAAAAAATCTTTTTGGAGCTTCAATTCTCTGTTCCTTTTTCCCGACGCGTCCACAGAAAAACACATTAAGGTGTAAAAAAGATAAATGCAACTCCGAGCAATACAAAATTAAAATCAAAATAAAATAAATAGCGGTCTGCTATTAGTCAAAATTACAATAACGTACGGGCTGGTCCTGCTAGCTTAAAGAAGAAAAAAAACTTTTATAAAGATTATGGCACTGATATCAAATTAATATGCAATTAAACATGCATGAAAACAAACGCCGTTGGTTCTTACTAGGACCAAAAAATTTTAAGAAACACATAAAACAAAAGAAACTAAAAAAACAGACCTGGGTTGTGCCGACCTCTGGATCGCGTAACAGATTTGAAAAGGGTGCAAATCCCCACCGTGTCCTACCAAGCATCCCTCTTGTCGTGTGACGTAAGTGGGTGAAACAATGCTATTTAGTATAGGCCAATGCGCTGAAATTGTAATTTGGCGGGAACTCTTATCCCCCCCCCCTTTGCTAAAGAGGGTTTGAGAGACGCGAAAAGACATGGAAAGAACTCAAAATGGCGTCAGTCAAGTTGTTAGAAGAACAAAACTGCTTCAAATAAGTGAAAATGGCTAATTCAGCTAAGATTACTTATTTTGGCCACAAAAGAAAGAGTAAAATGGAAAAAAAGTCATTTGTTAATAAAAGTCGTCATTCTTCAAGCTAGAGGGCGGTCAAGCTACTATGAAAAATGAAAGGCCCGATTTGTTAATAATAGTAGAATTTGGCCATCTAAGTTATTCAAAACTATTAAAACAATAGTATTAAAGTATAGTGCCAAAATCTTTGGAGGAAAGAAAATGGAGTGACGAGAATAATCTGTACATTTTTACAATTTTTACATTAGATTATCTGAATCAGCCATCCATTTTATACCGTCCCATTGGGCTTTAAGTATAAAATTTCATTATCCAAAACAAATTATCTAAATATTGGTAAGGCTAATGCCAGCTTTTTTTAAAGTATTTTTAATTATTTTATGAGGAATTTGGTTATTTTTCAAAATTGTGACGAAGTAAAGTATTTCTTCTTGTAAGTGTTCTGTAGTATTACATATACTTTTTATTCTAAGTAGCTGTGAAAAAATTGTGTTAATGATGATTCTTATGGAAATATTAGAATTCCAGTTGGTTAACTTTACTGTAGCTCGCTGCAATATTTCTACCTATTATTTAAAAGCAATAGATATAGTTCTTAAAAATATATATATTTTTTTTTTTTTTTTTTTTTTTTACTTTTGATTCTTTATTTACTGATTTTTTACTTTATTTAATCTGATTGGTTTAAATAAAAATGCATTTAATTCATGATATATCTAATTAAAAATAAAATATTTTTACAGAGTTACATTAAAATTACATTATTACAGAGTTAGATTACATTTTTCTATTTTTAAGACTACAACGTTCCCATATTAGCCTAAATATGTACTAATCTAATATAATGTATTGCTATTTCATCTGGCCCTTCTCTGTTGATAATCTCTGTTAATAAACTATGATAAACTTTAAAAGAGCTCTTTTGCGCGAAAATGTCTAAATTTTAATTTTCTCTCATTCACTTGCTCACTTAACCATTCACTTATTCACATACTATTTTTTGTTCCTTATTTTAATTATTGTTCTGTTTTAGTACTACAACTTCTTCCATTGCAGTATTAAATACTTCAACTGTTAGTACTACATTATTCTAACTAATTTTATTAGAACAGTAGCATAACAGATATAAATTTAAGAAGCTTATAAACGTAAAAATTTGTTATGTTATAATGTGAATTTTTTATACTGAAGCATAGTACTTTTTATTTTTCGGCCTGTAGGAGTTGGGCCAATTGATGTGCAGTTTGCTTGAGAATAATGTTATGTCTTATGCTTGATATTAGAATATTTTGTGCATTAGTTGCTCAGATAAAGAAAAATTTTCTTTTGCATTTCTCGAGACACCAAGATCCGGAATAGATGTGCCAGATGCATCGCTATGACGAAAAGTTACCGCCAAAGATTTTGGCGAGAGAATCTTACTTTCGCGCACTACTTAGGCTTAAAGAGCGAAATATAAACAAAAATGTTAAATAATTAAAACAATGTAAAAACAAGTACACTTTCAGTTAGAAAAAGGGAAAACAACGTTAGAAAAGTTAATAAAAATATAAAAAATTCATTTTTGACAAAAGACACAGCTGAAATAAAACAAATAACCAAACAAAAATATGCAGAAATGACTAACTTGATTAAGTGGGTTCCCATATGAAAAACCAAATCGAGTGGCTACCATGACAGAAAAAACCCGCCAAATTTGGCGGGCGGTGCGTCAGGAACATCTGTAACCAAGCTCCTGAAGAAGATGTCCTGGAAGTTGCAAAAACCATTTGTTTAATTTATTTGAATTTAGTTTTTAAAGTAATTTATTTCTATTGTGCCAGAATGAGATATTTGAATTTGTTTAAGATTTGTTAAATATAAATTTATGTTAATTACTATTACATAACTACTTTTAAAAACATTACTATTATTTGCAATACTTATTTATGTTACTATAGTTATATAAATATTTATATATTAGTTATGTAACTATAGTTATGTAAATATTTATATACTACTTAATTTAATAACACAATTACACCATTTTTACTTCCATTTAGCTGGAGAGTTTTGACACATTTTTGCTTTTATTCTAACTGGTAGCAGGTGATCAATAAACAACTAATTTCAATTTATAAAATTTCCATTAGAGATTGAGGGGTAAGATGCTGAATACTGGTAGTTTAGCAGGGTTCGAACCCCAGCAGACGACTGGCTGCCCGGGCTTTTCCGTAGTTTTCTCCAAGTGCAATGTGATACGATCCAGAGACCTTTAGAAACTTCAGGAAGTCCGGAGTTCGAGTCGAGGCGACGGCACTGCACACTTTTAAACTCTTTTGTTCTAAAATAAAATAGCTAATGGCCTCTACACAGTAGAGCAGCTGGAACTACAACTATAGTCTGTTATTTTAAAACAAGTATTTCTAGATAGTAACAATCCCTCTGTTCATTAATGATCTCAATGTGTATCATTATCAATACACCATGGAGGTATTAGGTAGGAATGGTAGGTAGTAAGTAGAAGGCAAGAACTATGGAGGTAGGTAGTTTATTCTTACCTCCATGCAACACACAGAGGGAATTAAGGGATTTTAGCAAATCAGAGGGGCGATCAACTTCCGCAGCATTCATTACCATGGTCAGGAGGCTAGACAAAACGAGAATGAAAATCATCTTGGAATACCCATTCTAAAATAAGAGATTATAACCAGCAGGCTTTTGCCCTTCAGCTCATTCAAACATCTTTAAATATTATGTTCCTACCTGACATCAACTAGAAGAATAGAGCAAATGCAAGACAATCATATGAAGGGAGTAGACTTAAAAATAAAATTGATTAGTTGAACATAAAACCTCATAATATATATTCTAACTTTAATAAATGAAAATTAAAGAGAAGGAGCGGAAAGAATTCGCGTAATTGAGAATTTTGTGGTAAATAGCGCTTCATCTAAGAAGACTAGTTAATAAAAGAGATTTTAATACATTTTCTTTCGCCATTAAGGAGCATCCAGAAGCCTTCATATTCAGTCGTTTTTTTTCATATTCAGAAGCCTTCATATTCAGTCTTTTTCTAATTCTAACCTGGATAAATCTTCTTTAATTATTAAATCATGAAATGAAACTAAGCTAATACAGCAAACAATTTTGGCCACTCTAAAAAATTGTAAGGTAATAAATTAAGTGTAACTGCTTTAAACTCAAAGTCTAAACCCCATTATCGTTAACTAATCGCAAATTCTTAATTATTAGATTGAATTCTTTACTCCATTTCATAAAAACAAGAAATTTTCGCTTCCTACTATTCGGAAGATTTCAAAAAATGTTATAAAGGTACCGGCACTTTAATGCAAGTAGGCAACAGTTTTTCAAGATTTAGACCTTTACATGGGTGCCCAGGCAGTCTTGATGAGGACTGCTTTCTTCGTAATACAAAACTTCATAACGGTGTGGGAAAATTTGGCCTGCTCTTTTATGAACCTATGTGCCTTGCGAGCGCGGCACTTTAATGCAAGTAAGACAACACTTCGTCAAGACCTTCACATGGGTGTCCTGACAGCCTTGACGAGGCCAGCTTTCCTCGTGATACCAAACTTCACGAGGGTGCCGGTATACTTGTACAGTTATATCAAGGCCTCCTTGCTTCTTGGCGTGATGTGGTCAGCTTGAAAACGGGCATCGGTATCTGTGTTCAAGTCAGCGACTTTTCACTAGGTATACGAGGACGTCACAGCTGCCTTGAAAAAGGATGCTCTCCTAGCGATGCTGAACTCCAAAGTGGTGCCGGTACCTTCGAAATTTTATGCCACGACACCCAGGCGCATCGGCAAACATCCAGAAGCTTAAGAAAATGTACTGGCATCTTTCCATGCTAGCCGCGTTGGTTAGACCACCTCCTCCATTCCTGCTGGTAAAGAACGCTTTGAAAGGGCTAAAGTAATTATATAAATGTATACTTGCTTAAAAATAATTCCAGTTATTTTGGGGTATCCCATTGCATATCTGAGGTGAAAATCTGATATTTTTATTTATTCTTAGTCCATAAAAGTACTCTTGTCTTTATAATCATATCTTGATAAGCACTCGGAGGAAGTGACACCCTCGCCTCTAAATAACGCCACAGGTTAATAATAATGCTTTGTGACGCACATGGGAGATGTCCGAAATATCCACGCGCTCGCAAATTCTTGAAGAACAGAACCGTCTCACGCTCCAATCTCTTCCGCCGTGCTTGTCCTGTTTGTCGAATCACTTCCGGCTTCCGGGATAAATCCTTTCCTCCTATTTCACGGTAGCGAGAGGCTCCAGATAAAAATACACCGATTTTTCACAGAAATCTATCGGACGGACGGGATTTTATGCAGCTTTGCTTTTTTAGATACGTTTCGTTTTCCGGTCCGCACCTAAGCGAAGATGTGCTTGTTCTACGAAAAAATATCGCGCGGTGATAGGAATGTAGCTGTGACCGTACATGGATCACAGGGAAGTTCTGAAGCATGTGGCAATTAAAAAGCTAAATATAATTAACTAGCAACCATGTCCAACAGGCGAAAAATTAGAAACAGCTTTTCAATTAAAAAGAACAAGGAAGGGGCTTTAAATTACAGAGTAACAGGACAGCTTCGAAATTAATTTTTGGATTCAAAGCAAACTGCAAGAAATAGGGGAGCCAAATATGCCAAAATCAAAAGTGAAATATGAAATTTACATTTTTCGCTGTATCGTCATCAGGTAGCTGGTGCAATGAAAGAAGTAAATAAATAAAATAACAGCCTGTTTCTGAACCAAAAAAGATACAAATTAAAGTTTAAAATTAAAAAAGTAATCTTAGTAAAACAATAAAAGTAATCTGTGTCTCTATCAGTCCAACTCCTACAGGCCGAAGTAGGCAGTGCTAAAAATAGCAAACTTATAGTTTTAAAAACATACAAAAATATTAAAAGATTGTGAAATAATAGAGAAAATTAAAAACTTTTTTTGAGTAGATCAAGTCCAAAAACAGAACTTGCAAAAATAATAATAGAAAAAACTTATTTTACTTTAAATTTACTTTAAAAAAATATGCAAAATTTTTTATCAAAACTTGAAAAACAAAACTCTATGCAATTTTGAAACATACAGGTGAAATTACAAAAATAATATCGTAAATTATAAGCAATCAATGAAGCTTAAAAATCAAATCAAAATTTACAATTTGAGTGGACCGAGTTCGAAAATATGGGAAAGAGAAGTAATCCAACGTATGAAAAAATAAATGAAATTTTGATCTAAAAAATATAAATTAAAAAGTAGAGGAGTTCTTAAATTCTGTAACATTAAAGAGACAAAAGCTCTGAAATGAAAAAGTATATTCACCTGTATACCTGGAAAGCCTAAAATGTGTGAAGAAATGAATTTAGATAAATTACGAATTTTAAATTGATTAAATAAAAATAATTAGAAAATATTTTGTTTTAACATGAAATATATAGTCGTAAGAATGAATAATTTGGAAAGCAAAAAAGTATCGAATTACTTGAATTAGGAATATATATATGTATATGTAATTAATTAAATTGGAAAGTTATATAAAAAAGACTGGAAAAAACTTTTTTTTCTCTCTGCTTGTTTATTTTTGCCTGTTTAGTTTTAATTTTAATTTAATATATTAAATCGAAAATT
The DNA here is from genome assembly GCF_044657685.1 of Stegodyphus dumicola. NCBI lineage: Eukaryota > Metazoa > Arthropoda > Arachnida > Araneae > Eresidae > Stegodyphus > Stegodyphus dumicola. Next base: position 36,333,835 of record NC_140775.1, read on the forward strand.
TAAACTCAATATATGTTCAGTTTGGAAGAAAATGTTGGTAGTAAGAAAATTATTTTCCAAAAGCAATAAACTTTTGTGAAAAAAAAAAAGTCCAGTTTTGAATATAATAAGTGCAAAATTGCAAAAAATTTAAAGTTAAATTTAAAGAAGAATTTACATATCCCAGTAAAATCGTGTTCAAAGGGTTGCTATTTTTCTTTAGTTTTTTTTTTTTTTTTTTTAATATGCATACTTACATAGGTTGCTTTTTAGTATTGTACAATTGGTTTCAATATTGTGAAATAAATTTTATCATTTAAATAAAATAATAGAACTTATATTTAATTAATTAACTGAATTAGAAATCAAATTATTCAGTTTTGATTATTTCTTTATTAAAAAGTTACCAGTAAAAGTAATAACTAACAAATTATTTTAATTTCTTTGGGGTAAAAATTACATATGCATTTAATCATAGAATAATAACAGAATGAAATATTATTAGATGACCACATAATTTTTTATGTTTATTCAATGGAATAAGACCGTGGAAAATTAATAATATATCAAGAAACATATTTGCATTAATATACAAATATTTTTAATTTGGGGTAAAGAACACTACAGCTGTTTGCCTATGGAGAAGAATACCTTAAGGACAGAATTTTATTCCTGTTTCTGTGGCCTTTGTAGAAAATTTTCTAAAGAAAACTGCCTCCTATTCACGTTAGACATGGAGAAAAACACGAAAACACCTATGCAACCAGCCCGGAATTGATTGAATCGAAACCAGTTCGAATTGCCAGGATTCAGCAACTTTACCACTCAGCGGCTGGTGGGCAACATTGCACCAGAAAAGCGAAATGTCTTTTCGTTCATTACCATTTAATTTTTATTAATTTAAGTTGTGCACTGTGTGCAGTTATTTCATAGATTAGAGAACTGAATGAGAATTTACTATTAGGTGTTAGATTTAATAGGGCGCCAAATTATAAAAATGAAATAAATTGATTTTATAATGCTAAAACTATATCAAAAGCGTCAGTTCTTAGATTGACTAAATTAAATAAAAGCACTTTCGGTGTCCTTTGGCATAATACACACTTTACCGAAGATCTTCTAAAATTCCATTATTCATTTTCGAAGACTTACAACGGGTTCTATTTTAATTCAATTAAGTTAATTTTTACAGTAGTTCACATATCTTTTCGAACGTTGGTATTTTTGAAATTTATATGTATACGTCATGTACTAAATGATGACGCATAAACTTCAAATTTCTTTCCAATATAGCATTTTTTTTTTCTATTTTAAGCCTTGCTTGTTACAAAATAAACAGCATAAAAATGTTCCTTGTAATAAAATAATTTAGTATCAAAAACCTATCAATCTGTAAATCACGTAACAGTTCGGACACTCAAAACTTTTGGTGAAAGATTTTGGCAGAATTTTTTTGTTTTAAAGATGAAAATACATCAGAATTATCGTCTGATTTGGAAATAATTACTTGTTAACAGTTCCATATTTTATGGGAGTATGGCAGAGCGCTACACACTAACGACAAGTTCTGTTAGAAATTTAACTATTCATCACATTAAAGGGGATAAAAGTATTCGAAATACCCAAAAATTCCTTGATGTAAGGCGTTCAACTATTTTTTATGTTGCAAAGCGATGGAAATTGCCTGAAACTGGGCAAAATGCACTGAAGTATGGATCACATTCCAAGCTAATACCAAGGAGTCAGAGATTTATCCTTCACAAAATGAAATAAAGCCTAGATATTAATGCTGTGAAACTTACAGCTAACCCTGAAACTCTTAGAATCTTTAAAACATATAGATACAATGAGTGTTCAACAAGAAGAAAATTCTTTGTCAACAAGAGAGCAGGAAACATGCACTTGGCGTTCGCAGAATTTCTGGTAAGCAAAGATTTATAATATTAAAACAATGTTTTAATTGCAAACAAGTCATAATTTAACACATTTAGGTCCTATGGACGATTTGTTGCAGAGTGAGTAAAAAATGGAATCCGAAAAATTTATTCTATACTATTAAGCATGTGGGTAGAGGCATATCGGTTTGAGGCTGCCTCTGGGATGGAAAATATGGCTTTTATAGAAAATAATATGGATGATTAAAAATACATAAATATTTTTAAGGAAAACTTGGGAGACAAAATACATTCAAGTTCTGTCAGGATAATGATCCTAAATATATTGGTTTAAATATTCGCTTGTGGCTATTATATAACTGTACTGAAGTTTTCAAAATTCCCTCATAATTCTCCAGACTTAAATCCTATCGAACATGCATGAAATGAGCTGGAGAAAGGATAAGGAAACATGAAATTTCTCCGAAAGTTCAATTGGTACAGAGAAATAGTACAAAATAGAACATTTTTACGGAAAAAAAAAAAAAAAAAAAAAAAAAAAAAAAAAAAAAATGGTTGAATTCTTGCCAAAGTGCACGAGAAGCGTAATTTCAGCTAAAGGATATCCAAAAAAACTATTTAATGTCTTTTGTATTTTTCTTAAATAAAATCTGTTTGCTCAAGATATTTGAGCACTTACGTGACTTCCTTTTCAGAACTTTTTTAATAAATTATTAATTATTATTATTATGTTATTTTCCCCGAAACGTGTTAAACAAATTCTTCCAAAACTACAGGTTTTAAAAAAGGTGATTAATAGAATTAATGATACACGTGAAAAAGAATAAAATTCATTCCGTTAGTATATTAACTAATAGTTGCAAATAAAACTAGGAAAAAAGAGAAAAAAAGAAAATCTGAAAGCTTTCAGATTTTATATTTCGCCCAAAAGAGCATTTTTATAACATTTTGTTTGTTTATTTATTAAATATTACTCTTTGCACTTAAACAACATAAAATTCAATTCAACAGTATCAGAAAATATTTAAAAACAGCATATCTTTAGAATTTTCGATACACAATCTCGTTCGCTGGAGATAAAAATGTTTTTTTCCGAACAGTGTTGCCATTGCTCGCTTTGAAATCGTTGAGTTTCTTAATCGAAAATTCATTAAAGTTTCCCAAAGTTTGAAAGAGATAATAAAACAAATTCGAAATTCAAAATTCGTGCATCGAAGCGCGCATTTTCGGTTGGAAGACTACGTTACTCAAAATTTGATGGCTCTATGTGCCGTTGTTTTCACAATGGAGAAACATTCGTGCATTCATGCAGATTCTTTATTATTTAGTTTCTTTAAATATAATACATGGCGATAATATTTGGTGGCAACAGTTTGAAAAGTGAATCAACGGAGAAAGTGAAACGACGCAAAATGCCGTTTTGAAACTAACAGCCCTTTGGGTCTAACGTTCCTTTGGGCTAAAACCTTTAGTGTCCGAAAACAAATGTGAGCTACTGTATAAAAAAGGAATGGACGTACATACGTAGAGAACCAAAAAATAAATAAATAAGAATGAGAAAAGAGGAAGTAATAAACTGCTTGTAAAGCTATCGGCTGCTTTTTGAGCGATTCCGTTCTGTTGGCATCACGGTTTTACTGCTTCCAAAGAACTGAAGCAAAATAATTTAACAGTTTATTATATGGTTTCTTTTACGTACTATGCTACGGAGTATTATCCTATTTTATGACCTTTTCCATCCAAAGGCTACAAGTTTACTTCCAGTCGCCGAAAGCATACTTTGTCATCATTAGCTGTTTGAGCCGCGGCTTAACATGTTATCCAACTTGCCCTTCCCTCTGACCAACCAACAGCATGTCTTTGTTGCTTCTTTTTTCAAGAACTGCCCGGATTAGGTGGGAAAACAATTTCGACTCACACGAAGCCGGACTTCGGCGAGTTTTTGCAGGCAGGAAAATGATGCTAGATTATACCATACACGCCTACAGTATTACCTCGTGCTTGCTAATGAAACCAACAAATGGATAATGAAGATGAAAAATTGATGAGATTTATTGCAGAAGTTAGCTGCTTTGATTACATAATTTCTCGAATATTTTAAAATCCGTGATATTTGGGAAGAATGTTGTACTGGTAGATGCAACTGTACTGTGCTTAAATTCAGCCCGTGGCCACAATAACATGTCTTTGAGACATCTCAGGTTTTCACCATTATTCTAGCTGAAGGAAATCCAAGTCTCCCAAAGCTTTTGGTGATGGTTTGGTTTGATTTTGTACAGTTAAATATGACAAAGCACACGACGGCTGTCTACTTAACAGGAGAGATGCCTTCTTGAAGGACTCGGCAAACGGACTCGTCTCCACGTTACGCATGGGAAAAACCACGAAACCGCTCATGCAGCTAACCCGTTCTCCGAGATCCGAACCTTGGTCAAACTAACGGTGTTCAGCGACTTTACCGTTCTGCCGCTGGTAGGCTCTGCGTCGGTAATAGTTTTCATAAAATATTTAACGTCTAAAAATAAATGAAAAAAATTATACAGAATGTCTAATAATAGATTTATTTTAATGCTGGAACTCAATATAATTAATTCCCTGAGATACTATTTGTTTTAATTTCATTTAACTTTTAGAATACATATAGAATTTCTTTCATTTATTATGTATCCATTTATCTTTTAAAGCTTAAATTATTATTTATCTTTTCTTACTTAATTATTCACTAATTTTTATTTTGTTTATTATTTTTTAATTATGTTTCCAGTGGTTTATCACATTTCATTTAATTTTAATTATACGTTTCTTTAAATTAACACTGTAGAGATCTTAGGTATTTTGGAAACAGGCAAGATGAAAAATTAGCAACGCCTTCGCGGGAATCGAATCACGGACCTCTGGAATACCGGCCTAGCGTGCAGAACCACTACACCACGAAGGCGGGATAAATATCGTATAAAATACCGAAGAACTGCTTTTTTTTTTTTTTTTCCTCTTAGCAATTTTAATCAGTGATAAATAAAGATAAAAAAGTGCTTTTATCAATAGGTAACGAACTGTATCATTCAAAAATAATTTTATGTGTAGTGTAATAAACAAAACAGAATTTTGATATTTATATTTTCTTAATGGCAAAAATGCCTTGAAATTTTCATTATGCAACTTTTTGTATTTTACTTTATTCGTTTACCATAAGGATTCGGTTTTTTTTGGGGGGGGGTTATGTGATTACGCAAAGCCTCGAGGGCTATCCGCCTAAGAGGAGAGCTGCCTTCGGGAGGACTTTCTAAGGGAAACTGGCTAGTATGCACGTTGTACATGGGGAAAACCATTAAAACTCCTATGCAGTCAGCCAGGTTCGCGAGATTTGAAATTTACAGAAGGCACTATTTGTGCTACAGAATGAAATGCATCTACTTGCGGATATTTAAAATAATATAAACTGGTATTCATATTTAACTTATGTAAACGGAGACTACACAAAGTGATCTACTTAAGCTGGTTCAAGTAACTAAGGGGTGCTTTTAAAGTCGGCTAGCAAAATGGCTAAAATCGAAATAAATTTTGGTAGGAAGTAAACTATTTTCAACGTTCGGAAAAAATATACAATTACTATACTGGGACAGGGCTATGCCCATTATCCCAGTTCATCAAGGGAAAATGTGAGTGAGGTTGTCAAAAGCTCTCAATCTACAACATTCAAATCCTCTACTTAAATAATCTAGGAATTAATTTGTGTTCTCGCGAAGACTACGGAAAGAAGTTATAATAAAGTTGAAAATCTTAATAATTAGTTGATTAACACAAAATCCTACATCCCCAATACAGGAGTCGAACGCTCACCCGTAGTTGTCTAGTACCCGTCTTCGGCCTAGTAGTCAGCCTCCTTTAATTCATGCGCTGTCCAGAGCGGCATTAAAATAGAAATCTGTACCTCATGTAAAGCAATTTTTACAGCATTACCACGGTATGAACACAAGCCTTAGTTTTAAGTTCCAATCACGTTAAGTTTCGGCTTGACATCGAAAGGGATAATTCCCAGAACCCGCACCATTCCATGAAACCAACGTAGCTAGGTTACCATTTTCACTTACTACAAAGACTTGAACACCAAACACTAATCGATTATCGCTCAAATTGGGATCAAGTGAGGCTTCAGAACTTTTTTCCGATTGGTTGTCTCTACCCGGTACTGAGGTCCAGCCGAAACATTTTCAGTGAGTTTTGAAAAATCCCGCGTAGCTTCAACATTGTTTCCGTAGCTAGGCGGGACTTCGCTTTTTTCTAGGAATCCTCCCGTTTAAACCAGTGCTATCAGAATCCCGTTTCTCAGAAAAGTCCCGTCTAGCAGGGACTGTAGACATGTGTGATAACCTCTTTACAGTATATAGTTGCGCATATTAGTAGTAATAATGTAGTTCACCAGCTTAGACTTATCATTTATTTATTTACGTATTCTAATGTTAGGTTAAGTGCTGGATTGAGTGCGAAAATTTTCTATTTACCCCATGACTTTGTGAGATCTAACATTCTTTGCTGTCATACAGTTAGAGCGATTTGCGACTTCTCGTGCAGGCGTGAAGAATACCAGCACAGAAAAAACGTAAAACAAACACTTTACGTTTTTATTAAATTAATAAACAAATTATTCGTCAAATTTTTAACACAAATGCACATACTTCATGCTCATAATAACTTGTGGTGAATTGCGGTGGGAACTTAAGAATAATTTAACAATAAATTCAAAGATAAGTAGTAGTGTTGGACTAACAATTTAGTTTAAGGCTAACCAGGCTGATTCAATAGACTTACGAAATGACTGAAAGGCGTATCAGCAACTCAGCAAAACAGCAGCAAGGACAAAATAGCAACGTGCGCTAGGCTAACGAAATCACTCTCTGAATAAACTTTTAGTTTCTTCTGTTTTTATACTTTCTTAACTTAAATTTGTATCCTGGGGAGAAAATGCGAGGGGATAAAGAGAGGTTCAAGAAAGATATCAAGCTTAAAATAATTTGTTATGCAAACTAAGGGAAACCCTACATTTTCTCTCATCAAAATTTTACTATCGCATAACAAGTCTTCAAAAGCCCGGATAAGATATTTAAATTCTAAATTTAAGTGAGTGTCAACCTTTACAATCTAAATCTTAATTTTCTTAATTAAAATTTTTGCAGACGATAAACGTAGCATATAGAGCATATTTCTTCTTTTTTTTTTACTTTTTTTTTTTTTTTTTTTTTTGACTTGACTCCTTCCAGGTATAGTTTAGAACGTATTTCACACATTTAACATTCAAATAGTTTGCAACATTTCAAACAGTTAAATATACTTCCTTTAATATCATATGGGGGTGTATTTACTCATTCGATTCTTTCCAACATTTTCAACCCCCCGCTTTCCAGCATGGTGTACTGAATATGAGAGCGTGTTTTCGCGTAGAATGTGTACAACACTACCAACTAACCCACATCCTACTTATTAGAAACTAAACATACTATACCTCAGAAATATACCCTACATTCAATTCTCATCCCTGAGGTGGCACCTCTAGTGAAAATTAACTTCGTGTAACTTCGAAATTTCTACGACTTTTAGTAGATCACCTTATATTTTAAAAACCTAGAATTGGAAAGAGAAAAAGCATGTTTAAACATTTATATATTTTCAATTTAAAAAAAGATTTGGAGGCCCCCTTGAAAATTGAGTTCCGAGGAACGATCCCTATCTGCCCTTGAGTATCAAAGCCTGATGATAAGTATTAGTGAAAATTTAGTAAACTGATTTTGAGCAGAACTTCGGTTTTGTCATACTTGAACTCTATTAGTATATTTTAGAACTCTATCAGTAGCACGTTTACTATGCATTTATTCCACCTAAACTCGTGTAGTATTCTAAGCCTATTTTTTATTACTTCATTTTCATGTCTTTCTTACGCAACACAGCGTAGTATCACATACGTCAAAATTTGTCAGCCTTGAAAATTGCGTATCTGGAGTAATAACATTACTTGTTCTAAAACGATAACAAACTTAAATAACTTTTAAGAAGGTAAACTACCTTGCCATTCTACTTGCGAGAGCCGACAACAATATTTTAACAATCTCGGCTGTCAAAAGGAACAAAATGGCTTCATAAAATTTGATTTACACCATAGAAGAAATAAAATTAAAAAAATATGTAATGGCATGACTTGCTTTTCACCTGGTGACGCCAGGAATAAAAAGTATCTCATTAACGATAGTGGGACTAAAGAATAAATACATCGCAGTAACTGGTTTTTAAAAGATACAAAGTTGCACATGAAAAGGGTACACATGAAAAAAGGAACAAGCTTTTATATTTTTTTTTTCTTTTATTTAAAACAACTCTATCAAACTTTCTTAACCTGTAGTGAGTTCCATGATGGATTTTTAACTGTTGTCCTTGAAGTTAGGCTTATTACGTCTAGGTGGCGTTGTCTTTTTCAATAAAAGATATTGATATAAAGTTACGATTGGGGCTAAATTTGCTGGTAAGCGGAGTAATTAAAAGTAATTTTGAGGTCATTCGTTCCGCGTTCTTTTACTATTAAATAAACAAAAATTGGCTGTTGTTTCTTGGTCGAGTTTCCTATAATTACTTATTAGAAAAATCTTTCAAAAAAGTCTTTGTTCTTAGTGGTATTGCTAATTCTTCCCGATTTAACCAGAACCGAGCGATTAAGAACGCTTAATGTTGGGAATTCGACCGGGTTCGATCTTCAGCGAACGGCAGAGTCGTAGCTACTGTTTTCGGCGCCCAGGGACAACTGAAAGTTTCGCTCCCCCTACTGCTTGCCAAGAATGGAAAACATTTAATTCTAAAATGTCGTAACATCAGTTTGACGCCCCTTGAATTCTGCGCCCGGGGACAGATGCCCCCCTTTCCCCCCTCTAGCTACGCCCCTGGCGAACGGCATATAGCTGTATGGTTGGTTTTTATGGTTTCCACATGTGTAACGAGAAGACCAGCATTTTTTCTCAAAAAGTCCTTCACGAAGGCATACCTACCCTTTTAAGCAGAGAGCCCTCGAGTGCTTTTCATTTTGTCATATTCAAATATCGTAACCCAGCCAGAGATAGGTAAAGTTTCAATAATCCACTGATCCTTAACGAATACTAACCTTTATCTAATACTGCTCATTCTATATGGATTAAGGTTGGATAGTTCATTAATCAATTCAAACAACCAATGTGAGTCTCATAGGCGTAGAAGAAGGATACTTTGGTGAAGGACTTTCTACTAGAAACTATCTTTATTCGTGTTACACATGGAAAAAATCACGTAAACTTCTGGCTCATCGGCGGCCGAGTGGTAAATTAGCTGAAGATTGATAGTTCGACTTAGGTTCGATTCCAGACAAACGAGCTGGCTGCATGGGCGCTTTCGTTATTTTTCGCTGTGTAACGTCGATACGAGCCAATTTCCCTTCGAAAATCCTCAAAAGAGGCATCCCTTCCCTTAAGCAGATAGCCCTCGCTTGCTTTGGTATAATCAAGTGTCTTAATAATCAAGTAAGTCAAACGTAACTAAAACCATGGAAATTTGATGCTATCAACTAGTTTTCCGGAACAGAACCCAAAAGAGTACTATCAAAATTAAACTATCATCATTCAACTAAGTCTATAAATTCTATATATATATTCCTATATATCCATAATCTATATATTCCATAATCAATATTAGACAACTCGACAAACATCCACATGAAAAAAAAAAAAAAAGGCCCACGGTTATTAGAAGCCTATATTAACCTACTCTCTGTTCTGATCCTGGTTTGAAAATGTTCTGCGTGCGCCTTACTTCTAGCCTCATGTTTATTCTCAGTTGACGTATTGCAGCATGAATCATTTGTAGGGTTTTCCATATTTTGCATAACAAATTTATTTAATGTTTGATTTCCTGTTCTAAACTTCTCAACTTCCCCTCACATTCTCTCGCTAGGATGTAAATTTAAAGTTAAGTGAGGTGCTATTTAAACGTGTGAATATCTCAGTTTTTTTTTTTTTTTTTTTTTTTTTTTTTTTTTTTTTTTCAGAGCGTGTTTCGCTTACCAAGCGCACATTTCGTTGTTATTTCGCGGTCACGCTATTAAGCCTGTTGGTCTTATCAGATTAGTATCACGCCGGTTAGTTTTCTGTGAGTCCACTTCTTAGGCGTAAATTTAAGTGCGTTCTTGCACTATTTATTTCAGGTTTGACTTGTATTATATTCTACGTTTTAATTCTCACCGCAAGTGGACGGTGTTTTTGTAACGCACGAAGTCCGTGCCTTTCTGTTAAATTAGTTTGGATTAATAAAGGGTTATTTTTCACCCTTTCTTCTGTGCTGGTAATTTATTCACGCCTGTGCTAGAATTCGCCAGGTTTATTGTAGGATCTAATTTAGTTTATGTGGAATAACAGAGATAGGTCTTACACATTTACTTGAACATATTTAATATAGAATTATACCATTCTGCAAGTTCGCTCTTCTGGTGTGACTTTATCAGACCTACGGACCAAAAACGCAGTAAAAATAATTTCTGAGAAACACGTTTCTCCCTGAAATAGTCTGAACGCCAGGTTTCTAGCCACAGCTTTAGAGAGAATGTTGCCTTCAGCAATATGTTTCACATACGTACCCACAATACACTGCCCTCCAAAAGTTAAGGAATAACATGTTTTAGTCTCTAATTTGAGAATCAAGCAACATAGAAACAAGAAATTTACAGGACATGTTCACTAAATGGTTCTTTAATGAATGTTTAATTTCTTTAATGTTTCTAAAGTTCAACGCAAACATAAATTACAACAAAAAATTTGCACTCTTGGCAGAGAAATACAGTCTTAGAGAAACAGTATATCACACTTTTTTTTTAGGAAAAATGGGTAGGTAACATTACAAAAATGGGTTCTAATAAGGAATGTGCCCACACCTGATTGCAATATATTGGCGGCAGTGACGTTCCATGCTGTCAATTAAATTGTCGATCAGTGAAATGGGAAGCAACGACCAGACACGGAGTAATCCTTGTTCAAGCTCATCTAACGACCTTGGAGGAGGACTTAAAGCAGCAACCAGTCTTCCAAGGTAGTCCCAAAGATGCTCTATCGGATTCAGGTCTGGGTATTGAGCTGGCTATTCCATCCGCTCCATACCGGGGTCCGCAAGATATTGTTCAGCAAACCGAGCTCGGTGCGGTCGCGCATTGTCGTCCATCAAAAGAAATCCAGGACCAAAGTAGCGGCATATGAGCGTACATATTGACCAAGGATCTAGTCTCGATATCTCACACCAGTCAAAGTTCCTCGATGGAACACATGCAGGTTAGTGTGACCACCAAGAGAGATCCCAGCCCAAACCATTATCCCACCACCTCTGTAACTGTGTCTTTCTACAACTTGGGATTGGTTGTATCTGGTGCGTTGTTCCCTCCAGATCAGTTGAAGACCTGAATTACTCTCCATTGTGAACTGGACTCATATGTGAAGAGAACAGACGCCCATTGTTGACGGATCAAGGAGACGTGTTCTCTTGCCCAACACAAACGGTCACCTCTGTGTCGAGTCAAGGGAACACAGACAACTAATCGTCTTGCTTACAGATCTGTATTGTGCAGGCGTCTGCGCACTGTAGTAGTTGAGATTCTTGTTTCTGTTGCCACTAATGTTCTGCATGAGCTGAGGCACAGTAACGTTACTCCTCCTTCGGGTCAAAAGAGCTAAATAACGATCTTCCGTAGGTGTTGTAACTGTAATCTGCCTGGAACATATCTTCTAGACACAAAATCCCCGGTTTCAAACTGATTCCATAGTCGGTGGACGACACTACGAGAGACATTGAGACTTCTATGTGACATCCGCATTTCCATCCATCTGATCGCCCGCAACCTCAGCGAATCGGGCAAACGACTTCTCCTGGACATTGATAGACTCTTCTGGATATTGTCCAAGAAACTGTAATAACAACTGAAGATCAACACTCGTAAATAAAAATTACAATTCTTGAATTTTTTTCCAACTCCTATATAAGTATTCATTTCTGTAAAATAAAAGTGGTAGCTATTGGTTTTGAATTATATTTTCTTAAACTTCGTTACTGTCATGCATATGAACTGTGAATTTAAACGTTATTAACATTTTTGTGATGGGGAGTTTAAAAAAACATTCTGTTCTTTAACTTTAGGAGGGCAGTCTATTTTACAATGCTGGGGGGATTGCGCTGAAAGCTCTGTTTCATGTAGGAAATATGATGCTTTCATACCCCAAATATGAATAAATTAACCTGTGAGGAGGTGCACATTGTACTTAGGCACATTAAAAGAAACCCATTCCACAAAATTAAAAGGAAAAAAAAAAGGGGGGATTTAGATTTTTACTGCTCCAGATTTTGCAGAGCAACAATATTAAGAGTAGTTTTATAACAATGTCTCAAACTCAGATTTTATCCGGGCGCCGAATGCACGATTAAAAACAGTTGATTTGCCAGAGTAGTGTTTTTTATTTATTTATTTTTTAGAAAAAGGAAAATTTTTTACAAATAAAATAAAAAATAAACTCATTTTTAAATTTCGCATATTAAATGTACATTAAATCATACTCAAATAATAACGATAATAATAACGAAAAGAGGAAAAATAAAATTTATATTTGTTTCAATCTAAAATCTAAAGTTTGGCTCCTGCAAAATATTTTTATTGGTTACAAACTTGTAATTCAAACACATTGACAGCTATGTATTAAAGTTTAAGATGGGCATTTATTGCAAATAATTCTAATATGTTTAATTAATCATTAAATAACTTAACTTTAAACGAAAAATAAACAAATTATGAAAAGATTCCAATTTAGACAAAACTTGAGAATAAATAAGGCAACTTAGAATTATTTTCATCACGAATTTTAGATGCTCATCGGTCAAACAGGCTCGTTTTTCATTAATTTTCAATTATGAAATAAAGCTGTTTACACATAAATGTACTGCCTAACAAGGAGATTATTAAGACAAACAACAGAAGTCAAACAACAAAAGTTTATTTTTTTGTTGTTTTTGCTTTTGTTGTTGTTGTTTGACTTCTGAATTAGTAAGGAGATTATTCTTGGAAAAAAGATTCGTAGCTGAGCTTGTTTATATTTTGACAAATACGAATAAATGTCGATCAAATCTTATAACCTTATTGTAATCAAATCTTTAAATAAATAAAGATATCTTTAAATAAATAAAGATATATTTATAACCTTATAATCTTCAAATTTTGAATAAGATTTATATCATATTGTAAATTAATTAGCTCAGTTTATAGATTTTCTGCTGCATTTTTAAAGCTCGTTTTTAATAGTAGCGAAAATAATGTTTCATAGAAGTTCAAATAATTAAAACACTAATATCTTTACATCATATTTATAACAAATTCATAAATGCGGTATTCCCAAGCCGCATAAAATTGTTTCGGGGGCCATTGAGTCCCGCGGGCTGCAAGTTTGCGGTTTATGACACATTTCGAGTGTTTAACTCGAATCGAAAGAACTATTCTACTTTTTTTTTCCTTTGTCGTTTTATTTCCTAATTTTCATGCATATTTGACGAGACCATGTCTAATGTAAGTACCATGAACAACCAGCAAAGCAACCAGCAACCAAGAGCGCCGGCATTTCTATTTAATAAATTCTCTAAAAAAGGAAGCGCAAGGCTTGTTTAAGAATATTTTTCTCGTTTTCCCTTCGACGGGCCTTTTAAATAGTTTGAAAAATGATGTCTCGCACCTGTCTAGCGGTTCACTTTCAAGCTTTGTCATTCTTTTTTCTAAGCCTAATATGGCGGCCGCCGAAGCAAATTCTACTTGATTGTGCAAATATACAAACCACAAATCATGGCATGAACTGGCACTTCAAGCTGTGAAAATTGCGAAGTGTCTTGGAGAACACGTAGTCGTGACATGGACCGAATTTACTGCTTTTCACACGCTGGAATTTGGTAAATATGTTTCCAGTCTTTTTTTTTTCTTCTTTCAGGCACCTGACGGATATCTCGCCCTTTAAACTTCATTGCAGTAAATTTTATCGTCTTCTTGAAGCACACTTCTTCTTTAGAGTGTGAGACTTAAAGTAGTTTATTTGTAAAATTAATCAACTATTTCTCGACATATGTAAAAAGATTAAGGAAAGAATTCTTATATAGTATGAAAGAAACAAATATGCATTCGCAATGCAGTAAGTTCCGCTTAGTGTGATCACGTTTGCCCACGACTATTTTGATAAAATTAACCGAATGATAACATTAAACGATGGGGAAAAGATGCCTTTCAAAAGCGAAAATGGAATTTAGCTAATTTAATATAAATATAACCATAAATATATAAATACGTACTTTCACAACATTTTAATTGTAAAAAGCAAATATTTGTTCTATTTAGAATGTCTTTAATGCAAAAGTTCATCTAGAAACTACTTATAACATTTTTGTAAATTATTTGACCGATACTAGATCATAATCTTAATACTGGGAGGGCATGCCTCGTTGAAAAAGAATATGCCAATGTAAAATTAAAAATTTGGCAAAAAAAGCAACCTTAGTAGATACTTTAATGGACTTTTTTGTTCTAAGAGCAAGGAATGGGAAATTTTTGCAGACACTTTTTTCTCCTTTGAAGAAAAGTTCCTGTGTCTGAGCCCCATCAAAATCGAGAGTTATTCAAAATCTAATCGAAGCTGAAGTTGCTTTTATTGTTAGGTTTGAAATGGCTGTTTTAAACAAAGCCAAGCTGTTTGGTATCTTAATCCACCATTTGGAGACATTTCTCTGTCACTTAGCAATTTATTTTGATCTTATTTGGCGGTTTTATTTCAGTTTTTTAAAAACATTTCTGTAATATTTTGATCATATTAGCCAAATTCTTGATCACACTAAGTGAAGTATTTTTCTTATTTTCATATACAAACAGGCGGTGCTTCGATTGCAATATACGAAAGCTAACATTAACGGAGATCACGTGTAGCTTCAACTGTAACTAGAATATGAATTTCTTTAGTAGCTTCCCTTTCACGGAATTCCCTGGAAATTTTTCCCGAAATCCAAAAAATAAATTAAAAGTCATATCAATTTAGAAACTCGCTGTTTATGTCTGCATTGTTAAAAATTGAGCACTTTACAAGAAACGGAAAAAGCGTAGAAAACTATACTTTCGTATTTCAAGTTTAAAAAAAAATGCAAAATAATAATACACATTTTAATGTTCTTTGCCTTTCTTTTTCATGTTATTTCAGAAATTATACTCAAGGTAAATTTTTATGTAATTCCTTACCAGTACCGTACAGAATCAAAATGTCAGTACTTTCATTCCTCATATCAGTAGTGAATTTTGTAATAAATATCAAGACTTCAGAAAATTCTCTCTGTTTAAACAGATAGCTGGAAGGGGTTATAAAGAATCTATTAGGCCAGTGGTCTCAAACTCAAATTGTATGTGAGCAGAATGCACGACTTGAAAGTAGCCGAGGAGCTGAAATTTTTTTTTCCCCAGCAAACGGAAAGTGATATATATATATAAGACTAATTCAGAAGTCAAACAACAAAAATCAGCGTTAATTTGCAAAATTTTCACAGGACTAGTTTCGATGGTTTTACCGAACCATCATCTTCAGCTGCAAAACCGCAAATGAACAAGATAGGAAATAATGTTTAGATAAGATAAGAAAGCCTGGACAAGAATAAGCAAGTGGCGCCATCTGTTGGCGAAACCAGAACTAAAACATAATTTCTCTAAAAGCCGAAGGCAAATTTGGATTGGAATTAGGATCGTTAACTAGAACAGAAAGATTTTTATGAATGTGAAATGCCTCTAGAAAATCCAGTTCTCCAATGGAAGATGTTTTTTGAATAATTTTGGCAGCAGAAAAATTTAAAGTGTGATTTTCGGACCAACAATGTTGAGCAACAGAAGACTTCTGTGTTTCCTTTTTTCTAACATATGCTTCATGTTCTTTGACACGAAATTTTAAGGCTCTCTTAGTTTGGCCAATGTAAATTAAACCGCACTGGCAAGGAATCCTATAAATACCCCAGGAATTCATATCCGGAATGGGGTCCTTGAGTATAGAAGTTGGAATTTTATTGATGGGAGAGTAAACAACCCGAAAGTTAAATTTCTGCAAAATATGTGCAACTTTATAGCTAATTGATGGAAAGAAGGGAATGACAACAGAATTTTTATAATCTCCTAAAATAAGAGTGTGGCTTTTGGTGTGTTCAGATGAGAATTTTTTAACTGCTTGATTAATAATGTTGGGTGAAAAGCCCCTGTCAATAGCTATTGCTTTTAAATAATTTAGTTCTTCATCAAGGGCCAGTTTGGAGGAGCAAACTTGAAGAGCACGGAAAACATAGGAATAAAATGAAGCTAACTTTTGTTTAGTCGGATGACATGATTTAAAGTGTGGTGGAAGGCAAACCGATGAAGGTTTACGGTAAACTGTAGTACTGAAGTTGGATGTGTTACGTGTGACCAGAATGTCGAGAAACGGAAGAGAATTGCAAGTCTCAAGTTCAAAAGTGAACTGAATAGCAGGATCAATAGAATTCATTGTTGAAAGAACTCTATTTAAATCATCTTTATTACCTTCAAACAGGGTAAAAGTATCGTCTACGTAGCGGAACCATGCCGGGAAGTTTAAAGTTTCAAACAATTTTGATTCATAATAATGCATGTAGATATCAGCCAGGATGGGACTGAGGGGGCTTCCCATGGCTAATCCCTCAGTTTGCTTGTAATATTTATTTTGGAAAACAAAATGTGTTTGTTTCAAACAGAGTTGAGTGAGAGAAATTAGCTCATCAATTTCGATGCAAGAGAAATGAAATTCGCGAAGTCTGGTTTCTAGACATCTTAATGCACCCTCCACTGGGACATTGGTGAATAATGATTTTACATCAAAAGAAACCATGAGTAAATTACGAGGAGAAATGTTTTTAAACTTTTTTACAAACTCTATTGAATTTTTTATGGTGTAAATGTTATTGTCTAATAGAGTGGAAAATCTAGAAACTAAATATTTAGCTAATGGATACGAGGCAGTACCTAAATTTGATACAATAGGGCGGAAAGGAATACCACTTTTATGAATTTTGGGAAGAGCATATAATCTGGCACAATTCGCAACAGATGGGATAAGCGAATGTTTTAAGTTGCTTGAAATGATTTGCGAAGATTTGATCGCAGTTTTTATTTTGGATAAGTCCGAAGGTGAAGGATCCTTAGGGATCGGATTATATGGTCCTTCGTTTAAGAGTTTAGTGACACCATCGATGTAAGTGTTCTTATCCATGACGACTATCTGGCCACCTTTGTCGGCCTTTGAAATGACAATATCCGGGTTAGAATGAATTTCGCGCATTGTAGCTCTTTCTCTCGCAGTTAGATTTGGTTTCAAAGGTTTATTATTGAATTTCACATTTTGAGCGATAAGATGCCTAATCATTTCTTTCTGTGAATCTGAAACTTTACTGAACTTGAAAGCTTTTTCGATAGGAGCCAAAATCTTTGGAATCGAGGGTTTACAGGTTTGTGAGAAGTTAAAATTATATTTTAGAATTCTCTCTTGTTCTTCTGAAAGACTAACATTATAAATATTAACTATTGGCTTGATGTTTACAATGGGAAGATTTTTTGAACTACTTGAACTGGAAGACTGTAGAAGAAGTTTTTCGAATTTAACTGCAAGGGTGTTTTTATGACGGTTAACTGCATTCTCCGTTCTAGACCAAGACTTTTGTTCAAGGGCAGTGAATTTTGGATATGTTTTAGCGAGTTCCAGATGAAGCTTATAGAGTTCATGTTCAATTTTGGACAATTGTTGACGTGTATCCCTTATCACGGACCGAAGTAAGGCAAGTTTGCAATTTAACAGAATTCTTGAAACGCGACTCGAAGGTTTTTGATTAGATTTGATTTGAATAAAATTGGGGATCAATTTTTTACATTTACATTTAAGTAAAAAGTCAAGATGATTCAGGAATTTTTGCCGTTTCAGGCGTAATTTAGTGAAACGATTAACGGATGAAGGCATGATAAACAATGCAGAAAATCAAACTAAATTAACTGAGCAATAATAAAGTACACACAAAATAGCAGAAAAATCCCTCACTGAAATGAATAGAAAACAAAATGTTTGTAAGCAAAATGCATGAAATCAGACAAGCAAAGCACAATATCCAAATGTACAAAACAAAAACATAACTTGAAAATTGCAAAAATGTACTCACCGAAACTCCTACAATCACAAAATGGCGGCCACACCACGTGCAAAAAAGAAAGCAAAATGTAAGCCTGTTTGGGGCTTCTATAATTAAGACACAATAACACGCCGAATAAATACTAATTCAGAAGTCAAACAACAAAAATCAGCGTTAATTTGCAAAATTTTCACAGGACTAGTTTCGATGGTTTTACCGAACCATCATCTTCAGCTGCAAAACCGCAAATGAACAAGATAGGAAATAATGTTTAGATAAGATAAGAAAGCCTGGACAAGAATAAGCAAGTGGCGCCATCTGTTGGCGAAACCAGAACTAAAACATAATTTCTCTAAAAGCCGAAGGCAAATTTGGATTGGAATTAGGATCGTTAACTAGAACAGAAAGATTTTTATGAATGTGAAATGCCTCTAGAAAATCCAGTTCTCCAATGGAAGATGTTTTTTGAATAATTTTGGCAGCAGAAAAATTTAAAGTGTGATTTTCGGACCAACAATGTTGAGCAACAGAAGACTTCTGTGTTTCCTTTTTTCTAACATATGCTTCATGTTCTTTGACACGAAATTTTAAGGCTCTCTTAGTTTGGCCAATGTAAATTAAACCGCACTGGCAAGGAATCCTATAAATACCTCAGGAATTCATATCCGGAATGGGGTCCTTGAGTATAGAAGTTGGAATTTTATTGATGGGAGAGTAAACAACCCGAAAGTTAAATTTCTGCAAAATATGTGCAACTTTATAGCTAATTGATGGAAAGAAGGGAATGACAACAGAATTTTTATAATCTCCTAAAATAAGAGTGTGGCTTTTGGTGTGTTGAGATGAGAATTTTTTAACTGCTTGATTAATAATGTTGGGTGAAAAGCCCCTGTCAATAGCTATTGCTTTTAAATAATTTAGTTCTTCATCAAGGGCCAGTTTGGAGGAGCAAACTTGAAGAGCACGGAAAACATAGGAATAAAATGAAGCTAACTTTTGTTTAGTCGGATGACATGATTTAAAGTGTGGTGGAAGGCAAACCGATGAAGGTTTACGGTAAACTGTCAACGTCAAGACAGTTTACCGTAAACCTTCATCAAGAATTCTGTTAAATTGCAAACTTGCCTTACTTCGGTCCGTGATAAGGGATACACGTCAACAATTGTCCAAAATTGAACATGAACTCTATAAGCTTCATCTGGAACTCGCTAAAACATATCCAAAATTCACTGCCCTTGAACAAAAGTCTTGGTCTAGAACGGAGAATGCAGTTAACCGTCATAAAAACACCCTTGCAGTTAAATTCGAAAAACTTCTTTTACAGTCTTCCAGTTCAAGTAGTTCAAAAAATCTTCCCATTGTAAACATCAAGCCAATAGTTAATATTTATAATGTTAGTCTTTCAGAAGAACAAGAGAGAATTCTAAAATATAATTTTAACTTCTCACAAACCTGTAAACCCTCGATTCCAAAGATTTTGGCTCCTATCGAAAAAGCTTTCAAGTTCAGTAAAGTTTCAGATTCACAGAAAGAAATGATTAGGCATCTTATCGCTCAAAATGTGAAATTCAATAATAAACCTTTGAAACCAAATCTAACTGCGAGAGAAAGAGCTACAATGCGCGAAATTCATTCTAACCCGGATATTGTCATTTCAAAGGCCGACAAAGGTGGCCAGATAGTCGTCATGGATAAGAACACTTACATCGATGGTGTCACTAAACTCTTAAACGAAGGACCATATAATCCGATCCCTAAAGATCCTTCACCTTCGGACTTATCCAAAATAAAAACTGCGATCAAATCTTCGCAAATCATTTCAAGCAACTTAAAACATTCGCTTATCCCATCTGTTGCGAATTGTGCCAGATTATATGCTCTTCCCAAAATTCATAAAAGTGGTATTCCTTTCCGCCCTATTGTATCAAATTTAGGTACTGCCTCGTATCCATTAGCTAAATATTTAGTTTCTAGATTTTCCACTCTATTAGACAATAACATTTACACCATAAAAAATTCAATAGAGTTTGTAAAAAAGTTTAAAAACATTTCTCCTCGTAATTTACTCATGGTTTCTTTTGATGTAAAATCATTATTCACCAATGTCCCAGTGGAGGGTGCATTAAGATGTCTAGAAACCAGACTTCGCGAATTTCATTTCTCTTGCATCGAAATTGATGAGCTAATTTCTCTCACTCAACTCTGTTTGAAACAAACACATTTTGTTTTCCAAAATAAATATTACAAGCAAACTGAGGGATTAGCCATGGGAAGCCCCCTCAGTCCCATCCTGGCTGATATCTACATGCATTATTATGAATCAAAATTGTTTGAAACTTTAAACTTCCCGGCATGGTTCCGCTACGTAGACGATACTTTTACCCTGTTTGAAGGTAATAAAGATGATTTAAATAGAGTTCTTTCAACAATGAATTCTATTGATCCTGCTATTCAGTTCACTTTTGAACTTGAGACTTGCAATTCTCTTCCGTTTCTCGACATTCTGGTCACACGTAACACATCCAACTTCAGTACTACAGTTTACCGTAAACCTTCATCGGTTTGCCTTCCACCACACTTTAAATCATGTCATCCGACTAAACAAAAGTTAGCTTCATTTTATTCCTATGTTTTCCGTGCTCTTCAAGTTTGCTCCTCCAAACTGGCCCTTGATGAAGAACTAAATTATTTAAAAGCAATAGCTATTGACAGGGGCTTTTCACCCAACATTATTAATCAAGCAGTTAAAAAATTCTCATCTCAACACACCAAAAGCCACACTCTTATTTTAGGAGATTATAAAAATTCTGTTGTCATTCCCTTCTTTCCATCAATTAGCTATAAAGTTGCACATATTTTGCAGAAATTTAACTTTCGGGTTGTTTACTCTCCCATCAATAAAATTCCAACTTCTATACTCAAGGACCCCATTCCGGATATGAATTCCTGGGGTATTTATAGGATTCCTTGCCACTGCGGTTTAATTTACATTGGCCAAACTAAGAGAGCCTTAAAATTTCGTGTCAAAGAACATGAAGCATATGTTAGAAAAAAGGAAACACAGAAGTCTTCTGTTGCTCAACATTGTTGGTCCGAAAATCACACTTTAAATTTTTCTGCTGCCAAAATTATTCAAAAAACATCTTCCATTAGAGAACTGGATTTTCTAGAGGCATTTCACATTCATAAAAATCTTTCTGTTCTAGTTAACGATCCTAATTCCAATCCAAATTTGCCTTCGGCTTTTAGAGAAATTATGTTTTAGTTCTGGTTTCGCCAACAGATGGCGCCACTTGCTTATTCTTGTCCAGGCTTTCTTATCTTATCTAAACATTATTTCCTATCTTGTTCATTTGCGGTTTTGCAGCTGAAGATGATGGTTCGGTAAAACCATCGAAACTAGTCCTGTGAAAATTTTGCAAATTAACGCTGATTTTTGTTGTTTGACTTCTGAATTAGTATTTATTCGGCGTGTTATTGTGTCTTAATATATATAAGAGTTGAACCCTGCGTTTAAGTTCATTTGTTGGCTTTAGTTGCGCAACCTTCATAAAGCTCGATTTTGTTTAATATGATGTATGGTTCTAAATATAGGATGAATTTAATCGCAGCACCTTCTTCCAAAATCCTTTGTCCTGCCATAACGAAATAACACTACTATTACGTACTTTTAGCTTCTTCTTATTATTAAAGTAAAAGCAATAGATTAATACTAACATTTCAACCAATAGAATTCTATTCTACTTTTTTGAAATATAGCAGCGAAATCTGAAGTTGTTCTTTCAATTACTGTGTCAACAACTGATTTTGAACAAATATATTTAATTTCCCTGAACTTATAGCACGAATAATCAACATTAAATTCAAAGTTTCTTTGGGCGAATGTATTCGGCGCTTCCTAAATTTCACATAAAATGTTTTAAATATGTAGCTTTTATGTAAGATCTTCAGATTTAAATAGAATCGATCCTGATTTATTGCAACAGGTAGAACACGAGGAAAATTCTTAGAAATAACATTTGAGAAGAGTTACATCAACTATAATGTCATTAGATAGATTAGGTTTAGCATTTAGAGGTCATGATAAAAACGGAACTCAAGCAAGAAAGAAAAACTAATTCACATGCTTGGAACAGATCAGTGGATATACAGTTAGTCAATAAAGTCTGCGTACATCAAAAAAAGTAATATCAAATCCAAATTTTAAGGTGCGAAAAGGATAGTTTCTTAAAGTTTTATTTTTTAAATATTTAGTTTCAAAAAGGGACTTTGAAATTATTTAACTGTAATATTTTCATATCTAATAATTTATGCACACTAATTTTTAAAAGATAAGTGGCCAGAAATCAAAGCCAATAAAGTTTGCGTACAACATCAAGGAGGCGGAGGATTTCTTATTTAACTTTTAAACTTCAAACTTGAGAATGCAAAGAAGGTTACACTTTCAATGACATTGACTTTCGAAGCAAATTTCATGTTGATTGGAAGTTGTTATTTCTATTTTCTTTGACGAAAATGACAACCAATAAAGAAATTCCTTTAGTTACGAGACAACTAATTATCAAATTGAGAAATAAAGGTAAAACTCTTCGTTTTATTGGTAAAACCATTGGAAAATCATTTTCTAGTGCGCAAAGAGTTATTCAAAACTATCTTGACACTGGTAGTCTTGCTGTAAAACCAAGATGTGGGAGACCGAAGAAGCTAACGCAGAGAGAAGAAAGAAAAATTCTTTTACGAATTAAACAAAATCCTAAACTTTCTGCTGCAAGCATTGCAAAAGACATTTTTTTAACTAGCAACCAGGAAATTTCTCCTGAAACTGTACGAAAAGTGCTGCGAAAGGCCGATTATCATGGACACAAAACTAGATCTAAGCCATACATTTCCGAGACAAATAGAAAGAAAAGAATTGCTTTTGCCAAAACATATTTAAACTCTTCGCAGGACATCTTGAACAATGTAATTTGGTCAGATAAAAGTAAATTTACAATATTTAAAGTTAATGGCCACCCTATTGTATGGAGAAAACCAGGAACAGAACTGAATCTGAGAAACTTAAATCCAACTGTCAAACATGGAGCTGGCGGTGTGATGGTATGGGGGTGTATGTCGTCGAAAGGAGTTGGAAATTTTCACATTATTGATAACGTCATGGATAAGTATGTTTATCTGGATATTCTGAAGAAAAATCTGATGTGTACACCACATGACTTTCTTGTACGGAATATTAAATTATACGCATTTTTCTTGCATTTCATTTAAACTTATTGGATTGAATTAAATCTACTTCGCCGACAGCGCATAAATCCCAATAGAATAAATGCATTCTTTAAAATTCACTCTACTATTTGTTTACCATAGCGACACTCTGGCGCTAGATTCATTTAAAAATTATTACTGTAACTAAATTTGTATTACTGTCAGTTTGCGTGCAGTGCTTCAGTACAAATTTTAAATTTTCAGAAAATACAGTTAGTTTTTTCTTTATAAAACAAATTCTTATACACTATTAAGTAAAATAAATCAAGAAAGATAATCATCTATCTATAAAGATGACTGACTGAAAATTTCATATATGCATGACAAAAACAATTTGACTTATTAAAACTCGAAAATCAGCTAAAATTCTCACTTTTTGTGTTGCTCAAAAGTGATGACTCCCCTTCAGTATTATATTTCGTTCATATTATAAAACATAATGCACAAAATTTATATCATTTAAAGAATAGAATTATCTAATCGTTGACACATGTTCTATTCAAATACTATAATAAAGCTAGAATGATGTATAAAAGAAATTAAGCAAACAAAACAAAAAAGAAACAATTTTTCACAGACGATTGAGTATTTCTCATTTAATTGATTCAGTTCTCACTTCGCGAGAAGGCAAAAATACATAAAAACTCAAAATATCTATATTAAAAATTACGAAGTAAATCTTAAACACTTATTTCTTCGAAACAATTCCAGAAAAAATTAAGCATGATTTAATTGGCAAAAATAAATGAACGCGTTATCTTTATTATTGCGAAGCTAAGTTTCTCTAGATTGGCAACAAATCCACTAGTCTCCTGTTTCAAATGTAAACATCAATGGCCGCCATTAAAAACAGGCTTAGCGGCAATTAAACAACTTTAAAATTGCTGATAATTCTAAAAATATTGCACACAGATTTACTAAAGGCATAAAATCCTTAACCAGAAGATAAAAACAACATAATTCAATCATTTTTAAAGCAAAAAATGTACAATTTACAAACATATAAGAGTAAAGAAACTGAGATCACTGAGCCGGGTAACAGAGTGGATATATATATAAATATATTTATATACGTTTGGTGCGGCCGATTGCAACCAAAATACGAGGTGCACATCTATATGTTATAGCAGTCCTATATAACTTTCGAAACTTTTTTTGGACCAGCAAAAAGCATGACCATCAGCTCCCTTCCATTCAGGAAATTACTAGAATAGTCAAAGGCCTCGTAAACAAGAAAGCTCCGGGACCGGATGGCATCGATAATATTATGATCAAATATATTCATCATGAGTTCCCTCAATTTTTCTTTCGTTATGTAGGGCTTGTTGGAAAATAGGACACTTTCCTAGGACCATGAAGTGGGGAGAAGTAGCATTGTTCCACAAGCAAGGTAAAGATCCATCGGATCCGGGAGCATATAGACCAGTTAGTCTTCTCCCTTCCATTAGCAAGGTACTAGAGAAGGTCATCATAGCGCGGCTCAACTACTTTCTTAAGATTAAAAATTACATCAACAAAAGTCAGTTTGGTTTCTGTGAGGGGAAGTCTACGGAGGGGGCACTTAAGAACCTCCTGGAGAATATCGAAGCCAGCAGGAACAATGGCAGATACACAATAGTAGTGGAAATGGATATCAAAGGATATGGATATATATTCGATGGAAAATGGATATATATTCGATTCGTTATGGTGGCCAGACGTAATTAAATGCCTGGATAATGCACAAATCCCTTTTGAAATTATCAAGCTCTTGCGAAGTTATCTGCAAGATAGAGGAGTACAGGTTACTACGAATAAAGGGGTTATCAATTACCAACTGCAAAGAGAATGCCCCCAAGGTTCCTGCTTGGGACCCACGTTATGGAATTTGGTGGCTAATACAGCCTTTACTCTGTTTGATAATAATCCAAATGTGAATATACAAGCCTTCGCAGATGATTTTCTTCTAGTCATTACTAGCAGGAAAGACGTGGTACAAAAGGCGCAAAAGGCAGTCGATGACTTTGCAGCCTGGGCCAAGAGTCACACACTGATCATCTCTGCAACGAAGACCCAATTGCTCTACATAGGTAGGAAAGGTATTCCTAAAAGAAACCCGTCCATTAAAATGAACGGTATACCGATCAAATGCGTGCCCAATCTGAAGTACTTGGGACTGGCTTTTAATAATAAATTATCTTGGGTTCCACACCTGAAGGAGGTGAAACAGAAAATAAACAGCCTTACAAATAACATGCTCAAAACAGCAAGAATACAGTGGGGAACGCCAGCCAATATTCTGAGAAGTTGGTATCGTACTATATCCGAGAGGATTATATTGTATGGTGCAGCAATTTGGGGGGAAAATATCTCCTCACATATGAGTAAACTATTGCTCACAATACAAAGAATGCAATTATTACTGATATGCAGAGGATACAGAACCACTTCTACAGCAGCACTTCAAGTGCTTGCTGGTATACCACCATTAGACTTACAAGCAGAACGGGAATCCCTATTGGCAAGAGTGCTGAGACTGGATGAGAATGCAACATTATGGAATCAGAACTATTATCACACAGACTATGAAAAGCACAAACCAGTTCTTTTAGGGCACCCCGCAGACATAGACTTGTCCGATAGCATCCAACTTGTGTACGCATCTTCAAAAAAGAACAGCTTCAGCCTCTACACGGATGGATCCAAAACAGAGCGAGGCGCCGTTAGTGCATTTTGCGCTTTACAAGGGGAGACTATTATTAAAACATGGAAAAGAAGACTAGATATTAGAAATACAGTCTTTCAGACAGAGGTTGCAGCGCTAAAAGCAGCAATTAAATTTGCAGTTTATTCACTTAGATTCAGAGCAACAATCTTCAGTGACTCGGCCTCTAGCTTGGCAGCGATTAGAGGAAATAAAAGCAGGAGCTCTTATGTACAAGAGCTCAAAAAAATTCTTTTGCATTGCCCTCCCTCCTTACGTCCACACTTGGTCTGGGTCCCAGCTCATGTGGGCATCACAGGCAATGAAAAGGCAGATGAGCTTGCCAAATCGGCAGCAAATGATAAAAGCATGAGAGAATATCCTGCGAAACTCCCAACCTCTTATCTCAAGAGAAGTACTCTTGAAAATTTATTATGCCAGTGGCAGGAAAGGTGGAACTCAGCACCCACGGGTAGAAGGACCTACTCTTTTTTTCCAAAAGTGGGAACTGTAGCAAAAGTCACGAACGGTGCACAGACCCACTTTTTTTCTGGACATGGACCATTCCCTACCTATTTAAAGAGGTTCCACTTAAGCGGAACAGAATTCTGTGAATGTGGAGAGGTAGGTGATCCAGATCACTATCTCTTCCATTGTGCATCCACCAAACCTTATCACCTGAGGAGACCAAGTGATTTATTTTGGCCACAATGGGCAGAAACAATCTGCAAGAATAGTATTGCTAAACGCAAATTGAATGAGGTATTAAAGTACTGTGCACAGAGTCATGCAGGCATAAACAGAGCGAACACTTCAGAATAATTGACAATTACTGCACACATCTGTACCTTGTACGCTCACAATTAAAGGATCATCTTAGGGTAAAGACTTCCTTGTGAATGACATAACATTAGCTTTATTACCATTGCAGAACCTTGAACTGTTCAATGTTTGTGTGATTTAACCACATTGGTGCATAAATTCTTAATTTTTCATTGTACACATCTTTGTGACTTTTAGATTACCCTACAATTAATAAGTCTCATAACTGAAAGAATCATTAAAACGTATTGTAAAAATTACTAGTTATATAACTGTATCATTGTTGAATTGTTTCTATTCCATCATTGGCAGAATTAGGAGGCATAACCTATTGTTACCCCCCCCCCCCGAAAAAAAGGGGAAAAAAGTTTTTTTTTTTTTTTTTTTTTTTTTTTTTTTATGCTTGAAATATCAATGTTTAAATCATGTTGTTGGTAGTTCCACTGTATTTTCTAACTAGGAATGGTTTTGAAAAGTGTATTGTAACCTAACCTTAGCATTTTTCATTTATAGTATTATCTTTGGGTACCTGCATCAATAATGAATAACAGTGTATGGTTTGATTAACATTGTACATTATTTCTTAATTTTGTAGTTATATGGCTAACTAGTACAGTGTGAATTGTAATCAAGATATAGAGCTACTGTATTTACAGTAATTGTTCAGTATATCTGTATAAGTAATAGTATGAGGTTATGCGACTTTAATGCTTATATATTTTGTAAATTTTGTACACATATATAATAGAATCACAATGTATTGTACCCAATGTAAAATGCAATTCTAGCCGAGTTTGTACTTTTGTAGCTTATAGTACTAGAGTGTAAAGTTTCGTAGGCATTGTATTGTACTCGAAATTGTGCGATAGAAAAATGATCTAATATTATCGTATTATATTTATAACCAGGTTTACTATGTCTTGCATTTATATAGGATATTCTATGTCTTGCATTAATATATTCTTCTATGTCTTGCATTTATATATGATATTGTTACAATGTATAGTACTCAGTGTAAAATGTAGTGTGGTCTAGTGTAAAACATTGAAGTAGTATTGTAGTGTAAAGGAATTATAGCAACATTGCCCATGTTAAAGTAGTGTAGTATAGTTAGCAGCGTAGTAGTTAAAATAGAACTTGAGTTAACAACCAGGCAGTTATAGATACTAAAAACCTATGTAAAATAATGAGTGATTATGAAACCTAAGATTTTGAAATAATAAATGCTGTCGGATCAGCGAGTCATGATTAGACAGCATCTGCCAAGTGGAAACAAATACCGTAAGGCTTACTATAGTTAAGGGCGGCAGTCCACTTGTGCAGCGTTCAGCAATCCTATATACAAAATTTCAACGTTCTGAGGCTACTCGTTTTTGAGTTATGCGAGATACGTACGTACGCACGCACATACGTACGTACATACGTTCGTACAGACGCCACGAAAAATTCTTTTCAGAATTAATTTTAAAGCAGTTTTATAATTTTTTTTTTGAAGGAAAAGAGTATTTTATTCTGGCCTTACGTATCAGATATCACGCAAAAACATCGTTAAATTGCATTCGATAGCGGTCAAAATGGATATTTTCGTTGAAATATGCTGCCTGAAACTTTTCGCGATTACAATACTTCCTTTTTACTTCGTACAAGGAAGTAAAAATCTACGAGACAGTGCCTGAAATTTAAACCTTTCTAATACCTTTATTTTACAACAAGACAACGATCCGAAACATACAGCTAAAATTGTAAAGGAATATCTCCTCTATCACACTCCAAGACAGTTGCGTACTCCTCCACAGTCACCAGACCTCAATCCAATCGAATATTTGTGGGCAAAATCGGAGAAACGAATTCGAAAACACAATATTACGTCGCGAAATGAGCTAATTAGTAAATTGCAGGAAGAATGGGCGAAATTTACGTCGGATGACACTAAAAAACTAGTTCAGTCAATGCCCAGACGTCTGCAAGCTGTTTTGAAGAATAAAGGATATCCTACAAAGTATTGAAGTAATGTAAAAAACTTATATTTTGCTTTTTTTGAAAGTGTACGCAGACTTATTGGAGGAAATTTCCGAGTTTTTTTGACAAAATATATTTTTGAAAAAAATGTGAAAAGTATTACACTGATATTATTTACTTTTCATTTAAGCTTACAATTTTAGCTAATTGAAGGAAAAAAATGCAATGATTAAAATACATTTTTCTATGCTTTAAGTGTTTTTTTAATTTAAAATTTAGTCTGTACGCAGACTTTTGTGTCTAACTGTATGTTTTTTTGAAATTGTATTTAGAAAAATATGGTAATCAACGAGGATGAAATGTAAGTTATTTGTCCCATCATATCTGTGAAAAATTCATCAGCATCATTAACAAATACCTAATAACATATATAACAGAAGACACTATACTGTTGTAACAGATATAACAGAAGATTCTATTCTGTTGTAACATAATATAACGGAAGACACTGTTAACAGTCAACAACTCACTACAGATAAATATTCGATTTTACGCTTGATATTTCGTACGCACTGATTAACTAGCATTAGTTATAAAGTACGTATTGCCAAGTGGGGATGTAAAAGAAAGGTTTCTGGGATCTATATCGATTGAAGAACATACAGCACCATATTTGTAACAGCAGATATTGTCAGCTTTTTTAAGATATTAAACTTTGTAGAGCGCAAACATATGACAACGCGGTGGCCCACCAGCGGCCGAGCGTTAAACACGCTGAATACTAGTAGTTCGGTCCGAGGTTCGAATCCCGCGAACGAGCTGTCTGCATGGGCGTTTTCGTGGTTTTCCCCATGTGTAACGTGTATATGAGTCAGTTTCCCTTAGAAAGTCCTCCACGAAGGCATCCCTACCTTTAGGCAGATAGCCCTCGTGTGCTTTGCCATAATTAAATAATCCAATCCATATGACAACGCAAAAAATCCTATTAGGAAAATACTCAGGATTTTTAGTCCAAGTGCGAGCTTAAATGTACATCTTATGCTAACTTTTCTTTAAGTTGAATGGGTAATTTGTAAGAAATTTTGTCTGAAAATCTATTTTAATTGCCTGTAGAGGGCGTAAATCTTCATGATGCATGTTTTTGTTTTTTGGAACTGGCAACGTTTGTGAGGAAAATGCTTGATAGAATTGAATAAACATGGATAAAGCTTAAAACCTGACATGTATGTTATTTGCCTTTTAATTATGCTCTATTTTAAATTTAAAATAATACTACTGCGTGCGTGCGGGTTCGTTATGAATTAAATGCACAAGTCCGATGAAAAATGAACAAAAATTTATTATTATCACAACAAATAAAACAAAATGCTTAAATTTTCCTCTGATATTCGTTCAGTATTACAATATCTCACAGTAGTTATCTTTTAACTACTCAAACGTTCAACAAAACTTAATTCAGAACAGCTAAAGAAAGATAATCCGCGAATTCGCTACAGTCAACAAATGCAATTTTCTAAACAAACTCTTAAAACAACAACTAACTAAATAACGGATTGAGAGGTTTTCATGCCGCTTATATAAGCTTTTTAAATGCGAGAGAATTTTCTGGTATTTTCTCGAAATCAATTAGAGATATTTATTTATTTAAATGTTAAATGCACGCGCTCTTGTATTTTTAATTTTTCGGCTTAGCTTTCTTTATTCGTCACGCTTTGTACCGCACGGGGAATAAAACAATTTGATTTATAATTAAACTAACATTAGCCATTTAAATACCAAATCCGTAAAAATATTTCTTCAAACCTGATTACATGGGAATTTTAGATTTTATCATTTACTACATAAATTTGTAGTGCATATGCTCAATATTTTATTAATATTTTATTACTTATGCTCAATATTTATTATTTATTTTAAGTTTATTATTTGTGTTGAATATTTTGTTTATTTTATATTGATTTCATATTTATTTATTTTATGTTCTTTAAAGTTATTTGCTTGCTTTTCTCTGTATCTCATCTTCGCTGGCAAAATTTAGGCAGAAAGCTGAAAAAGAGCAAAAATAATTTAATTGCCAAAAAAAAAAAAAAAAAAAAAAAAAAATTACCCGAAACTAGATGCTTGTTAAGAGCTGTACTAGCTTTAAAAATTGGTACTACCATATACAGTGGCTAACATTTATTTTCAGACACTTGCGTTTTTCAGATTTATTTGCAAATACTAGTTACTAAACATTAACAAAATGACTTTATTTCTCTTTCACATATAACACTAATCATTTATTTTAAACAAACCTTTAGAGCTTTATGTTCAGGATCGTTATTCAGATAGAACTTAAATGTATTTTATATTCCAAGTTTCCTTGGAGATGCTTTCAGGCTTTCATTAATAATAATATCCATATTAATATGTATATATACTAATCGATATCATATATGCCAATCAATGTTATTTTTGATAAACACTAAATTTAGCATTCTAAAGCCAGCAAAGCATCCCCAGACAATTAGCCTCTTTTCGTGTGCGTAACATTAGACAATACGTTTTTCGAATTCATTTCGTAATTCGTATTTTGTCACATATTAATTCGTCTATCGGACCCAAATATATAAATTTTGATTTCTCTGCAGCTATAATTTTGTTCCAATAGGATAAAACTTTGCTTGCTGTACATTTTGTGATCACCAGACGTATTTTCCTTGTTGACGAAGTATTCCCTTTTTGGACACGGATCACCCATTGTACCCATATCCTAAATGACTATTCTAAAAGCTTCAAGGTTAAATTTTATTGCAAACCGTTGTTCTAAATCTGTTGAACGTTTTGCTGGACAAACTTTTGGGCCTTGTTTGATTTTTCATAGAGCTAATCTGCGATTCTTTTGGTGTTAATGTGGAATGTTGTCCGGATTTCAGTGAATTTTCAAGTTCCACACTATTTCCATCGATTAAACGAAAACATTAAAGTTAGTTAAACGCTTTACACCAAGGATGGTTTGGATATTTCGAATACTTTTATCAATTATTAAAGAGATGAATTTTTAAATTTCTAACAGAATTAGTCATTAATTTGTAGCTTCAAAAATCTTTGCTGTGCTCACTTCAGATACAGAACTATTAATATATTTTGCTAAACGAGTAAAAAGTTTCGATTGCAGACGATAATTCTCGTGAAATATCTGCATTCAAAATGAAAACTGTAGTAAGAAACACTGTCTACTAAATATCTCAACAAAACTTTGGAGTGCTGGAATTATTATGTGAGCTATTAACGATTTTTGAACAAATTATTTTATTACAAGGAATATTTTGATGCTATTTAATTTACAACAAGAAAGGAAATAATATATTACAACAGAAAAATGACGTATTACAAAAAAAAATTGAAGTATTTTTAACAATCAATTACACAATTCCTTTTTGGATGCAAGTATAATTGTATACAAATAATTTTTCTGTATACAAGTTTACAAAAAAAATTGAAGTTTCGATTTTAATACTTAGTACAAGATCTATATAAATAAATATCAAAAATACAAATGTCCTAAATTAGAATCTTTGGGAAATTATATTGCACGATTCCGCCAGGAATTGTTTGGCATAGAAATGACAGTGCTAATGGAATATTTGATATTTGAAGAACAAAATCGCAGGAAACAATAAAAAATGAAAAATTTGTTTGATAATAAATAGCATTGAACGATTTAAACCGCTTTAAACGAGTGAAAATTATCGTTAGTTCATTTAATATTATTTGTAACAATATATCATAATTTGCTCGTAGGAATAAAATGTATAAAATTAATGGAAAAAGTTTTAAAATATTTTTAAATTTCATTTCGTTAATTAAAATGAAACGTCGTGTAAAAATAATAAAGAGATTTATTAAAAATTTGTAGATGTTATGGATTTTAATAATGAAGTGGAACCGTTTTAATTGTTCCCAAAATATAGTGAAGACAAATTTATTCCTGATACACTGTCATGCAAAAGGAGAAATATCATCAAGTTTCTCTAACACAGAAATTATCAGGTTCAATGTTCCGCCTTATCAGAAATTATCGGTTACTTTCTTTGAGAACATGCAAGGACCTGACTCGGAACAGGGAGCTTACTAAAGCTATGTTCAATAAATGTGGGAAGTAGACAAGATACACAGGAAGGGTATACAAAACCCTTTATTTTTCACTCTTTACAATAATTTCCGTACTTCGGAATACAGAGACCCACTACTTGTGGTCTGAACGTAAGAATATAAAATATAACTAAACTCTAACTTAAATTTGGAATAATAAACGTGGAAGATTGGCCTTATATTAACAGGAAGCCGTATGTAGTACAGAGAACTGTTTACAATACGTTTAAAAATTATCACGAGGATTAAACCTCTGGCCTGGAAAGCAACCAGCAACCGAGTAAAACTTCTAAGGTAAGCGGCCTGCTTCGACTAACTCCTTCCTCTCTCTCGCTTGGCAAAAAGCCACAACTTAAGTACTTGGCGTTCGCCAGACAAATTTTGCATAAATAAGTTAACGCTTCTAATTCTGGCCGGAAGTAGAAAATAAGAAGTGATAGTGAAGATTTAAAATAAAATAAACGTTAGTAAAACTTAAGATCCTTACATACTTCCCGCCAGAGTTAATTAGTTTGAAACTGAGGTCTAAAACGACCTTGTTGAAAACTTTTAGCTCTAGAAACTAACGCGAGGCCAATCTTTTACAAACATTTCTCACTAAAAACTAGAAATTTAAAAAAAAAAAATTTGTTTTTACAATAGCAGCTCCATGGACACCCAATTTTTCATCTGTACTGCATCTAAACAGGAGCTTTTATTCAAATCTGGTTCCTTCCAGAGATCTGGAAGGAAAACTAGTTTAATGAAATGTTACACAATGAAATGGCAAGTAACATGCATATTTATATTTCTCTTAACATTCTTATTTCATTCATGACTATTTTAATTATCTCTCCCCGTGCTCTCTGACATGTGTTGTAAAAGAACACCAAACACGAATGTGTTTATGTATACGTGTTCAACACTTCCTCCTACAATCAAAACACTAACGTGTTAAAATTCAACATGACAAGACCTCGTAACACACCCTATCTTCAAGTCTAAACCCTGAGGTACTATTCTGAAAGTGGCTAACTCTGAGGTGTAGCGTCAGAGAGCCTAACTACATTCATTCAACCTTTAACACATATTCACCATAATTTGGTCTTTTTTCAGTCACACGAATAAGTTTTAAAATTTTTGGCATTACTTTCACTTTTACCATATCACAGTATTTCTTAACATTTAAAATAACAGTTCACATTGTATATAAGAACATATTAACATTCCGTTAATTTTACGCATTTTAAAACATACATTAGTAGTACATTGTTAACTTCTATTCTTTTCAAAGCAAGTGCCAATTCTTCTACATTGAAATACTACATTTCAAAAAGTCTTTCAGACTAAAACTTCTTTCTTGCCAGAATGTTTTAAATAAAATTTATACAATAACTTTTACAATATTTAAGTATTTACACATTCCTATTATACATCAACTTTAGTTTTACGCGCGAGTAATTGAAAAACATAATACCAAAATCGGTAACAACTCATTTCTCGCCTTTTTGGCGATAAAGGTAGACCTCACATGAGGTAAAACTTCTTGAAATCTGCCACTTGCAGTAAGAATGAAAGATTAACTTAAGTTTGCAAAGTAACATAAAATTTTTCTTATCTTTGTGATATTCGGACATTCTTTTCTGAGCCCAGTCCTGGAAGGTAGCGCAGATTCTGGTTTGATTTATCCTCCTTCTTGTGCGGGCTCGCCCTTCAGTGCCTTCCTCTAGAAACTTTCTTT
Organism: Stegodyphus dumicola; assembly: GCF_044657685.1. Classification (NCBI taxonomy): domain Eukaryota; kingdom Metazoa; phylum Arthropoda; class Arachnida; order Araneae; family Eresidae; genus Stegodyphus; species Stegodyphus dumicola. Next base: position 36,368,516 of record NC_140775.1, read on the forward strand.
TTCCTCCAGTTCGGTCACCCTTGAATACCTTCTTTTTCGCCTCTGCCTGTGGACTTGGCCGTTTGATGGCAGCTGGTCTTGGCGGAACCGGGACACTTCTTTCGCGTTCCTGCTTGGACCTCGTTGCTGGCCGTTCAAATTTTCCTTGTATCTTTTCCTCCGCCACTAGTGGCCCTTCCGCAGTTCGGCGATATTTGCTGAGGAGAGTCCTGTCCGATGAGTTGATCTTCCGTTTGGGAGCCGGGTTATAGTTGCCGTTATTTCTCCTGGCTTTCTTTGGATTCGTCGTACTTCTCCCTTCTTCATTCTGGGGGTGTTCGTGAGCTCTCTTTTCTGGACGGTGGAACGGCTTCTTTTTCTTGTTACCTTCAATTTTCCAACGGGGAAACTTTCTTTTCAATTGCTCCTGCCTCCTAATGGTTTGTCCTTGTGTTTGACGTTGTTCCACCTCTGGAGCTTGTGCCTGCCGTGTCTGCCGTGCCGGATTCTGCAAAAGATCTTTGAAAATTTGCATTTTATTACGATCATAGTAGGGTTTGATTTGATCAATGTTTGCGGAGCATGTTTCGCCATTCCTGGCTTTTAACACCACTACAGCGTGAGTTATTTTTTCTATGACATATGGTCCTTCAAATCGTGGAAAAAATTTGGCAGTTTTATCTTCTGGTGCTGAAGAAAGTGAATGCTTAATTTTTAACACTTCATCCCCTACTTTATAAGTTACTCCCCGTCGTTTCATATCATAATAAAACTTCTGTTTTCTCTGTGCTACTTCAGTATTCTTTTTTGCTTCTTTAATTAATTTTTCTATATCACCCATTTTAAATTCTGGGGCTCTTTGTTGCACATAAAATAATTTATCTAACGGCGTTATAATCTTTCTGCCTAAAAATAACTCAGCAGGAGTTTTGCCCGTTGTATCATGTTTTGCGGTCATAAGGGCGAAAGCAAATTCATTGACATAGTTATCCCAGCTTTTATGAAAATTTTTAACATAACTACGGATAATTTTCACTATATTTCTATTGACCCGTTCCGCTATATTTGATTGCGGCCGATACGGGACCATTTTTAAATGACGTATGCCCAGTTTTTGGCACATGTCTTCAAATACATTACTTACAAATTGAGGACCATTATCCGATATAACTTTTAGGGGCGACCCGTATTTTAAAATATATTTATTTAAAATAGAATCAGTAACTAATTTCGCGGAGGCTCGTTTTAAGGGAACAATTTCGGTCCATTTACTAAAATGATCAACCATAACAAGGAGATAGCGACTTTTATTTAACTGAGTTTTTGGGAAAGGGCCCAATAAATCGATGCAAATTATTTCATTTGGAAATTCGGATTTAATACTATTTAGAAACCCGGCCGGGCGGAAATTAATATAATTAACTGCTTGACATGTTGGGCAGGACTGGACATACGCCCTTGTTAACTTTTGCAGTTCAGGAAAGTAGACTGCCTCGCGTACGCGTTGGATATTTTTTCGAATACCAGCATGAGAAGCTAAAGGGCTGTCATGCAACTCCTGCAGGATATTTAATCTAAGACTAGCTGGGATAACAGGTCGAAATTCGTTGTTGGAATTCGTAGTTTTTGTATAAAATAATAGACCATCTATTAGTTCGTAATGGGCCGCCCTATTTCTTATCGCCACAATATCTTGGTGGCTAAAATTTTCAGGATCCTTTAAATACTCATAAATGCTTCCAAACTCAGGATCCTTACCCAGTTCGGTTATTACAGTTTCTCGGGAATTTATTGTACATGCTGTGAGCATTGCCACCTTTACAGTATTACCTTCTTCATCTATTTTAATTCTGGATAGGGCATCTGCTACGATATTTTCCTTTCCGGGGGTATGCTTGATTACCAGATTATATTCTTGTAGCTTGAGTGCCCATCTTATTAACCTTGGGGATAAATTTTTCCCTGAGTACTATCTAGTTACCGCCGCATGATCAGAGTACACTGTTATTGGCGCCTTTCCAAAATAGCCTCGCAACTTTTGCACTGCTAACAGAACTGCAAGTGCCTCTCTCTCGGTCGCGGAATAGTTTCTTTGTGTTTGATTTAAAGTTCGGCTAAAAAATGCCACGGGCTGCTGATTTTGTGAAAGTACCGCTCCTACCGCATAATCCGAAGCATCCGCTGAAATTTCTAAATTCTCATCCTTTTCAGGAAATTTCAACACAGGGGATTGCGTTAATGCTTGCTTTAATTTTTCGAACGCACTATTGGCTTCGGCCGTCCACGAGAATCTTGCCTTTTTCCTTTTTAATTTTAACAATGGTTCAGCAATAGCTGCAAAATCTTTTATAAAGGACCTATAATATGAACAAAGTCCTAGAAAAGAAGAGAGCTTCTTCGCGGTGTTTGGAGTCGGATACTTTTGTACAGCGATTATTTTTGATTCGTCTGTCTCGATTCCTTTCTGAGATATTTTGTAACCTAAATATTTTAATTCAGGGGCTGCAAATTTGCACTTTTCGACATTAACTTTTAGACCGGCCTCATTTAATAAAGAGAACACCTGTCTTAAATCCTGTACATGTTGGTCGAGATTATCACTAGTAATAATGATATCGTCTAAATAGATAAATGTGGACTTTCCAAGAACAGGCCTTAAAACAATGTCCATACATCGCTGAAATGTTGCCGGTACCCCTGAAAGGCCAAACGGCATACGCAGAAATGCATAAGTGCCAGACTTGGTTATAAAAGCAGTCTTAGGCACGTCCTCAGGCCTAACCCCTATTTGAAAATAACCAATCGTTAAGTCTAAAGTCGTCATATATTTGGTCGATGTTATGTTCCTTAGAATTTCTTCAATAATAGGTAACGGATATACCGGATATTTAGTTATGGAGTTTAATTTACGGTAGTCAATCGCGAATCTCCACCTTTTTGGATGTGTCAATGGATAGTCATTATTTTTCTTACATAAAACCACCGGGCTAGCATAACTACTTGAGATGGGCGTTATGATCTTTTTACGTAGCATATCGGTGATATGCCATTCTATAATTTTTTCCTTATTCTTATCATACCGGTATGCTTTGTGGCGAACTGGCATTGAATCTCCGGTGTCAATACTATGGTTAGTAACCTGAGTAAATCCTGGAATATCACTAAATAACGAAGCAAATTCACTTACCACTTGTCGGATTCTTCGTTGCTCTTCATTAGGCAGGTGGTGAAGGTTTAACATCGGCGGTTCAGCCTTTTCTTCTCGAACTGGTTTCGTTATCAGCTTAAGGGACGCTTCATTAAAATCCAGCGTTGCTTGTGCCTCTGAAAGAAAATCTATTCCTAAGATAATATGTGCTTGCAGATTCTTTACTATGAAAAACATAACCTTTACTTGTTCGTCCTTGATACGGATGTATAGTGGTAATTTACCTATGCACTTACATCTTTCTACTTGTGCAGCTAACACTGTCGTATTATCCGAATTATATATGCGATATTTACGAAAATACTTCCTAAAAAAATCTTCTGCCACACAGGAACACCGCGCCTGTATCCAGGAGTGCGGTGGCTGGGATATTATTCACCAACACTTCAATCTTCGGAAGAGTCAAATTTTTCACCATTACTGTGTTTAACTTGAAGGAAGAGGGGTTTTCTTGGCCTTCGGATTTCCGCACCCTCCCGTCAGCAGAAATCCATTTTAGTTTAAATCATTTTTCATTTCCATGCTTTCCTTCTTTTTCCGCTGGCCTTGAGACTTTTTTTCTGGATTGCTATTGAACTGTCGACGTTCGCCGGCTGTTTTTGAATGCTCGGGTTTCCTTGCCCACTGATTCGCTTTGCTTCCGTAGTCGTGTGCTTGACTTTGCTGTGGTCTTGGCGCACCAAATTGGTTTCGTTGTTGATATTGGCGTCTTCTTTCAATGTCCGCCGTTCTGCTACTTTCAAACTGGATTGCTAGTTCAAACAACTTTTCCAGTGTAGTCGGATTCCTTAATTCAATAAAGTCTTGCACTTGGGGAAGTAACCTCGGCAAAATCACTTGAATTATCTCAGGATCCGGACGGTTTCCATACAAGAGTTTGAAGACGTGAATTTTTCTTAAAATAAAGCTTGAGAGATTTTCGATTCTTTGCTGATATATGCTGAAAAGTTCCGTTTCTAATTTCTCACGATCCCTTACGACAGGGAAGGCTTTTACTAGGGCAGTCTTGAAATTCTCGTAAGTATAGGTGGGACTTCCTGCTTGACCCAAGAGACTTCTGCCTATACATTTGAACCAGTTAAGCGCTTGGCCCCTCAAAGCACTGGTAGCTAAGGTAACCTTTTGAAACTCGTGCACGGGGTAGAGCATGAAGTGGTCATCCAATTTTTCCAAAAAACTGGTTACCGCTGAGTTTCCATTAAATGTTGCTTCTGGTTTCATCGAAGCGCGCATGGTCTGGACGATGTAACCAAATCCTTCCAGGGCGGCAGCTGGCATTTCTGGATTCTGAGCCGCTTCTGCAGGCAGCACGGGTTCTTCTTGAAACTCGGCCATGGTTTTTCTTCTTCGTTGGGCGCCACTATCAGGTTCAATGTTCCGCCTTACTTTCTTTGGGAACATGCAAGGACCTGACTCGGAACAGGGAGCTTACTAAAGCTATGTTCAATAAATATGGGAAGTAGACAAGATACACAGGAAGGGTATACAAAACCCTTTATTTTTCACTCTTTACAATAATTTCCGTACTTCGGAATACAGAGACCCACTACTTGTGGTCTGAACGTAAGAATATAAAATATAACTAAACTCTAACTTAAATTTGGAATAATAAACGTGGAAGATTGGCCTTATATTAACAGGAAGCCGTATGTAGTACAGAGAACTGTTTACAATACGTTTAAAAATTATCACGAGGATTAAACCTCTGGCCTGGAAAGCAACCAGCAACCGAGTAAAACTTCTAAGGCAAGTGGCCTGCTTCGACTAACTCCTTCCTCTCTCTCGCTTGGCAAAAAGCCACAACTTAAGTACTTGGCGTTCGCCAGACAAATTTTGCATAAATAAGTTAACGCTTCTAATTCTGGCCGGAAGTAGAAAATAAGAAGTGATAGTAAAGATTTAAAATAAAATAAACGTTAGTAAAACTTAAGATCCTTACAAAATTATTTAAATAATTCTGTTGATTATTGCAGTTTCCAGTGCATCCGAAGAGAGAGATCTTTCTCTATTTAAAAAAAAAAATATATATATATATAAACTGTTTAAAAAGTACGCTGTCAGAAGATAGCTTAAACTGTACGACTCTAATATATATGGAACAAGCATCTATACTTTGAAAATAATTGACAAATTTGCAGAAATAAGTCAAGGAAAAAACTTATTTAACATGCTACTCGAGGGAAAAGGGCAAAAATTTTGTTGAAATAATTTAACATTAATGTATAAAAATTGTTCATTTTTGCTGTTCTGCATCCTATGCTTTGATTAGAATTTCTAAACGTTCCAGATTTCGATAGAATACCATTTGATAAAAGCATTGTAAAATTAAAATATGATTTTGCAAAGCAACATTTTTATAGAATTCTGCTTGGTGAATTTGCTTTAGAATTTTACAGCTAAGCTTTTTCTATAAAGGATTACCTGTGAAATTCCAGAGGAATTTCTGTAAAGTTCTATCAGCATCTATCAGTTTTTCAGATATCAGTGGCGTATTTGATATCTGAAGAACAGAAAAACAAATACATTTTTATAATAGTACTGGAAGATCTAAATCGCTTTAAACGTGTGAAAATTATCATTAATTCATTTAATATTATTTGTGACACTATATCATAATTTGCTGGTAGGAATGAAGTGTATAAAATAATGCAGAACATTTTAAAATATTCTTTAATTTAACTTCGATAATTAAAAACATTCATTTAAACTTTTTAGAAGGGTATATTGGCTATTGACTGTGGAACGGAACTGGAATTCATTTCAACTTAAGAAAAACTCTATAGAGTCTCATTCGTTTGGGGAGCATAAAGTAACGAGCTATAAAAGACTGTATGAAGAATTACACCCAGACCTTTAGTTAAAACAGAAATGTCAAAAGAAGGGTATAAAGAATCCTTTATTCAATCAATATAGTTCGACAGGCTCACTTGGGCTTATACAAAGCCAATACTTCTGGCTTAACTCAAACAGGTAATATTGAATTTAAATGTAATTAAACTAGCCTAACAGCTCATAGGATAATTTAACGCGCAGGCAGGCTCTGATTCATAGAAGTCGGCGGAAACAAGCTTAATGGCTAGAAGCCCTTAACGCCCCAACCATCTGATTGCTGGTAATTCAAAACAGCAACGTGGCCTTCAAGCAATCAGGACACGCTCTAAAATCCCCTCAAAATCTTCCCTTAAATAGTACTTCTTCCTACTAAATTTGAATACACGCGGTAGGAAAATATTCTGGCTGGAAAGCGTGGGTGAAAACGAGACTGAAAGGAAAGTTGCTTTAACTAAAAAATTTTAATTAAATAAATTTCTATATCTTGATTAATAATTAAGTATTTCAAATTTACATTGAATTGTATTGAACACATTTAACAGGTATTGAGCCCGTTATGTATTTCGACGATCTAAATTAGTAAGAAAAACCCAAAGGTTATCTGAATAACTTCTTGCAAAATGCTAAAAATTTATATTTCCGTTTTACAATTTAACATATATATTTATACACCCATTAACTGATTCTGAGTATTATCACAAATAAGCCCTTATCACTGTGCTAGTGTCGTGCCTTGAGTGCCATTGCAAAAGTCTTGTTACTTCCTGGACGGCTGAACAAACCGTGCTGTTATTACCACTTCCTGTTTGGAAATACTCGTCTGATAAACTCTGAAGTACTTTTCTAAATGGGTTTTTCTTGACTTTTAAGGGAATATTCATAATAAATTGATTAATAATAACCAGGAGGAAAAGACAAGGAAACATATGTATTCAATTTTATAACTTTTTTTTCACTCAACCTGCTTTATTTTTTCATAACAATAACTAATTTTTTTTCTCTTGATTACACTAATATAATCAATCGTAAATTTGAAAGTTACTTAAGGTTAATTAGTTATTTTATGCTATTTGTGTTCATTAATTATTTACTTCAGATCCATTAATTGTTAATAAAGTTCCTTAATTTTTTTCTTAAATTTAATTAATTACTTTACGAGTTTTAAATAAAAGCTTATTTTATAAAAACCTTTAAAAAGGTCTTATTTAAATTTACAGCGGGCAGTAACTTTATGTCGGAACGAATTTTTACGAATGTTCTCGCGAATTTTGGAGGACTTTCTGAAATTTCGCAAGTATGCGATTTTATCATAAATGGCGAATAAATATACTAATATTGGATATTTTTTTTATTAGCCCAAGGGGACAGTTCCGAATGGGATATTATTCTCGAAACGGCATTTTGCGTTTAGTCACTATAAACGGCGTATCAGTTTTAAAATTGTTGCCGCCAAATATTGTCGCCCTGTGTTACATTTAAAGAAATTAAATAATGAATGTATGTATGTTTCTCGCACTGTGAAAAAAAAAAAAAAGGTACCTAGAGCCATCAAATTTTGAATAACGTAATCCTCCACCCGAAACACGGGCAGTTGGAAGCCTGAATTTGGAATTTGTTTTATTAGCTGTTTCATATTTTTGTAAAACTTTAAGGAATTTTTGGATTGACAAACTAAACGATTTCAAAGGCAGCAGTGGCAACACTGTATGAAAAAAATATTTTAATCTCCAGCGCACAAGTCTGTCTACCGGAAATTCTTAAGATGCGCTGTTTTTTAATATTTTGTGATTTTGCTGTTGAATTAAATTTTATGTGACGTAAGCGCCAAAAACGTGATGTTTAGTAAATAAAGTTAACACACAAAACGTTAATAACAAAAAAAAAAAAAAAAAAAAAAAAAGTTTTTGTAAAGCCATGTTCGTAAGAAACAGAACATTGATATAATGAACTGAGAAAAGACTGGGGGGGGGAAGAAAACAGAAAAGTGTATGCCAACACTTAACGCTGCTTCGGGAATTCTGAAGGCATACTCCTATGCTGCTTTTTAAAATTTTTGCAATTTTGCTGTTGAATTGTATACAGCGTAAGTGCGAAAAAAATTATGCTTAATAATAAAGCTAAAAAGACAAAAAAAAAAAGTTTAATAGAAGTAGTGAATATAACAGCAAACTGGTAGACTGCAAGCTCAGCAAGTGTGAAAAAAACTTAAGAAGCTCTTTTGAGCGACCTTTAAGAACCGAATCCTTTCAGACTATTTTTATACTTATATATTTCTATTGCTGTATCTAGGCAGAGACCTCCAAGGTATTTCTTTCCCCGCCCACCAGCGGACGAGCGGTAAAGTCGCTGAACACTGGTAGTTCGGTCCGAGGTTCGAATCCCACGAACGGGCTGGCTGCATAGGTGTTTTCGTGGTTTTCCCCGTGTGTAACGTGTATACGAGCCAGTTTTCCTTAGAAAGTCCTCCACGAAGCATTCCTCCCCTTAGGCAGATAGCCCTCGAGGCTTTGCCATAATCACACACACACATATTTCTTCACCCAAGGCAACAAAGGAGTACGCGCAGCTGTATACACTCAAATTAACTGTATCTGTATACAAGGTGTTTTTTTTTAAACTGACGGTACTCAGAGACCTCTGGCTTTGCGGCTGATAAAAAGCCGCAAAGCCTCGAAATTTTGTACAGGTACTATTGACGACATGAGAAAAAGGAATCCGCGGGGGGGGGGGAGCAATAGTTCTTAAAGTTGCCGATAGAGTAAAACGTGTGGCTTTACACTTTCCTGTGGGGTTATTTAAAATCGAAAGTTTATCTTGGCGGAGTTTCTAACTCTAAGAAAAACATCTTTAAAGAAAAACATAACACGGGCTGTTATGAACATACCTTCTGAAATGTTCCATTCAGCTGCAGAGAGTACGGTGAACAGAATATGCAATGCTTAATGCAAGAAAATGGAGGTCATATTAAAAACAGCCGATGTCTTCCTCGGAAAAGCGATTTTACTGAATAAAAACAAAAGAAAAAAGAATAAAAAGGAAGTCGAATAGAATGTTCTCTCTTTTTTTTATTTTATTTTATTTTATTTTTATTTATTTATTTATTTATTTTTAAATTTGTTACAATTTACAGAAATTATTTTTTAGAATCAAGCACATTTGTGGAAAAATTCATTCTTTGTTATTCATTTATCTGTTTACTGTAACTTTTTAAAGAGGTCAGAAATTTTATCGTGCAGTTAAACTTGAAATTTAGATCAAAAGCGCCATATCCCCCACTATCGGCACCTTTGGAACCTAATTTTTTTTTTTTTTTTTTTTTTTTTTTCGCAGATTCCTTTTTCCCATGTCTTCAATAGTCTCTGTACAAAATTTCGTGACTTTGCGGCTGATAGTTCAAGCTACAGAGTGATCAGTTTAAAAAAAAAAAATCTGATGAGTGCACCACATGACCTCCTTGTACGGAATATTAAATTATAATCATTTTTTCTTGCATTTCATTTAAACTTATTGGATTGAATTAAATCTACTTCGACGATAGCGCATGAACCACAATAGAATAAATACACTCTTTAAAATTCGATATATTTGTTTACCATAGCGGCACTCTGGCCCTAGGTTCACTTAACAGCGTTACATTTCATTCATTTTTTAACTCAGAATGCACAAAATTTATATCATCTTAAGAATTAGCTAATCGTTGTCACATATTCTATTCAAATACTATAATAAATCTAAAACGATGTATAAAAGAATTTAAGCAAAGAACAACAACAACAAAAGAAACAGTATTTCACAGACTATTCAGTCTTTCTCATTCAATCAATTCAGTTCTCACTTCGCGACAAGGCAAAAATACATTAAAACTCTAGATGTCTGTATTGAAAATTATGAAATAAATCTTAAACACTTATTTCCTCGAATAAATTCCAGAATGGAGTAAGCATGATTTAATTCGCAATAATAAAAGAAGGCGTTATCTTTGTTGTTCCGAAGCTTACTTTCTCTAGATTGGCAACAAATCTACTATTCTGCTGTTTCAAACAAGCAATGTTTCAAACAAACAAGCTGTTCAAACTGCTGTAAACAAGCAATGGCCACCATGGAAAAAATTATTAGGCTTAGCGGCACTTAAACAACTTTTAAATTGTTGACAATTCTAAAAATATCACATACAGATTTACTAAAGGTATAAAACCTTAACCGGAAGATAAGACAACATAATTCAATCATTTTTAAAGCAAAATATGCACAATTTACAAACAAATAAGAATAAGGAAACTGAGATCACTGAGCAGAGTGGATATATATATGTACATATATTTATATACTTTTGGTGCGGCCGATTGCAACCGAAATACGAGGTGCACATCTACATGTTATAGCAGTCCTATATACAAAATTTCAACGTTCTGAGGCTACTCGTTTTTGAGTTATGCGAGATACATACGTACGCACGCACAGACGCCACGAAAAATTCTCTTCAGAATTCATTTTAAATTAGTTTTGCAGTTTTTTGAAGGAAAAAAGTACTTTATCCTGTCCTTACATACAGATGTCACGCAAAAACATCGTTAAATTACATTCGATAGCGGTGAAAATGGATATTTGCGTTGAAATATGATGCCTGAAACTTTTCGCGATTACAATACTTCCTTTTTACTTCCTACAAGAAAGTAAAAACACCCTGTACATCTATTTTCAGCAAAGGTAATTATATAAAATCGTACCATAACTCTTAGAGTATTTTGAAATCATAACTTTATGCATTCAGAAAAGTAACATGTGTAATAATTTATAAATTTTAAACGAAAATGTTAAGATGTACCTTTTCGATAAGTAATAAATAACACTCAAGTAAGTAATAAGAATGTATACTACAATTAATATGAGAAAGCGTTACATTAATACTAAAGTTTTTTTTATTATTTTTTGGTTATTTAATTTTTCTTCCCTCTAATGTAACGAAACGAACAATGCTATTTTTGAAAATCTATTTGATTGTTTAATTTATGTTCTATACTGTGATATTTGAAATGTTTTTTCTGGGGTGGGGAATTAAAGATTTCGAATATTGTTTTTACTTTTAACTTTCTTTCATACGAACATTAGTAAATGGCAACCTTGAAAATACTTTTTGCATAATTTCGGTGGGATTCAATCCTACTGTAAGGTGAGCAATTTTTATATCTTTAAAAAATTTCATTGAAGGCTTTATTTGTATTTTTTATTTTTGCAGTATTAAATGAGACAATATAGATGTCAGTTATTTGATGACTAAGAAGAACAAATCCCATTTTTGACGCATTTGTAATTTTTTTTCCAATCGTAATTTAAAAAAACAAATTTACTGGGGTGGGATATTTTTGTCCCATCGTGTCCTGCAAACAATACGGAAATCGCAAGAGATTGTCACAGGCCTGGCTGCAGGACGCACTAAAAAAGTTTGTTTTTTGCACGCCTATGGTATAAAAATCTATGTATGTACAGCAAAGTAGTCTGAATTAAAAAGAGATCTAAAATTAAAAAACTGTGCTAGATACCTTTCCAAAATCTAACTAATATTGAAAACTAATAAAAATAAACATAAATTGTACTTAAAAATTAAATGTATTTTTAGCTATTTATTATTTGTGTTCAACGTTTCATTTCCAGTAGACATCTCCCGCCCCCGCAAAAAAAAATTAAGCCACAATGAAAACCATCGATCGAAAAAATTTTTCGGGAAAGTTAGTGTAAATCCCAACCAGCGAAAATTTCGCGAATTTTCACTGTGTACGCCAGAAATGCACTGAAAATTTCTCAATTTTTTCTCCACTGTAAAATTACATTCTTACCGATAAACAATGTTACTTTCAGAATGTTTTCAAATTTTATACTACGCCTAAAGGGACATTTTTTTAACGTTTTGAGAGTAACTTTTATTTATTAAATATCATGTTCTTCGCACTTAAACCATAACATCGAATTCAACAGCGATATCACAAAATAATTTTAAAAAAGCATATTTTAGAATTTCCGATACACAGTCTCGCGCACTGCAGATCTTTTTTTGTTTTTGTTTTGTTGTTGTTGTTGTTGTTGTTGTTGTACAGTGTTGCCATTGCTCACTTTAAATTGGTTGAGTTTGTTAACCAAAAAGTCGTTAAAGTTTTACAAAATATGAATAGTTAATAAAAAAAACAAATTCCATATTAGGACTTCCAGATGCCCATATTCAGACGGAGGATTACGTTTTTCAAAATATGATAGCTTTTGTTACTGTCGTTTAATCACAATGTGAGAAATAAACATACATTTATGCAGATTCTTCGTTATTTAATTTCTTTAAATATAATGCAGGGCTCTAAAATTTGGTGGCAACAATTTGAAAAATGATATGCCATTTATAGTGATTCGACGCAAATTGCCAAAACGAAATTAATAGCCCTTCTGGATTAACGCCCTTTGGGTTAAAAATGAGACTAAAAGTGCATTTGGGAAATTAAAATGAGATTAAGTCAATAATCTAGTGTCACGCAGATCGGCAACAGTTACAATTTTGAAAGAAGCATAATTTTCGCCGCAAAATAAAACAGCAATATTTTTTTTCCAAGGTGTTATAAATGTACCTTCTTCTCTCGTAAAGAAAGATAAAAACTTCCTGTGGCTTTCCACCCACTTTTCATGAGCAGTCGTCGAGTCTCAACGCACCAAAATGTTAGTGATAGAAGTGTTGGAAGTTTGTGTATATAGACACTAAATAAAGAAGAAAAAATGTGCTGGATTCTCCGTCTTCTTGGAAAAGATGGGCATGTGTTTGAGTTTCCTAGAAGTTCATTGCCTTCCGCATATTAGATGCAGAAAGCTGCGGAAAGGCAGATTTTATGGCGGGGTCTCAGACACACAGGAATTTGCGCACTGCCGCCCACTTTTATTTCGTAGTGAGCGTGATTAGTTAAATTGCTGCAGCACGATTTTGTAAAATAAAATCTGATATTCTGTAACTATGTTTTTAACTCTGTCCGCCAGCTGTGCAGAAAAATGTGCCATCCAAAGTTTACTCATGCAGTAAAGTAAAATATTATTCTGTGCACCGTGAACTCCTTTTAAGATAGCCACACACAATTCAGATAATTTTGGTCTTTTGTGGAGGTAATCGCATTAGAGAGGGGATGCTCTCTGTCAAGATCTGAAGATTCAGGAAAAACGCCATTTAGGTCCATTTTTTGTGAAAAACTGAAGTAATGATGTTTTCTAGAGGACAATACGAATAGCTTCTTTCTACATTAGGAATCGCTTCAGGAGAAAAAGTGTTTTTGTTAGTAACGGTAACCGAGGAAAGATTTTAGTATACTGCCAAGAACCTGAAGATAATGGGGGAAATCCACGATACGACACATGAGTTACGACTAAATGCATGTGCAAACTTTTTCAGTGTTCTTTGATTTCTGATAGTGAAAAAGAACGAATTCACAAAAAGTTTAATGAACTTGTGAATTAAAATATCCTAATATCTTTTATAATACTTTTGCCTGTGATGTGCCAACGTTTTCGTTTGAGAAATGAGGGATCTTTACACAATTGTTATTATATATTAAAATAAGTTTTTATTAATTATTATTATTATATGAAGATCACGAGAAATCATTTATGCCATTTTTTGCGAAAATTATAGTAATAGTGCTATCTAGCAGGATATAGGAATAGCTTTTATACAAGGTGCGTCAGAAAAATGTATACACAATTTAAACTGTTATAGAAAATGTATTTTCCATACTAAAAGGTTAAATTTCTCAGAATGGTAAGGTTATAATCCAGTTTGAAAAATAAGTGTACTTTCTGGTCAAACTAAATGTTCTAAATGGAATTTAAATGTTCAAACGATAATCTTCAGCATCCATACATTTCTGAGCACGTCAGAACTGATTCCGTACTTTGCACCAAAATGTCTAATAGGATTTCTGGGCACATCGCTTGAATCTCGTTCCAAAGTGTGTCAAGGTTATGTGGTTTACAACACATTAAGATAACGTTAGGGTCCAATCTTGTGAAGGGGTTCAGGAGATGGTTACACGTGGAGATGGTTTATGGGTATTCGTTCGATGAAGCGCAATTTAAGCTTAATGGAATTGTCAATAGGCATAATTGTGTATAGTGGATTGAAGATAATTTTCACATTACTGGTTAAAAAGGCTGTGAATTTGCCTGGTGCAAAAGTTACTTGTGGTTTCTCTCCTAGGGTAATCACTGGACCTTTCCGTTTTGAAGTTTATGTAATTGGAGCAAAGTAACTAACAATGCTTGCTAATTCCATTTTCCCTGATGTTTTGTAATGCACGGTAATGCCATGAGTAGATAGAATATGAGAGTTTGGAGCTATGTGGCGCTGTGGCGCTCACAGACGACGAACAGTGAGGGGGCAGGGAATTTACGGAGGAGCCAGGGAGGGTTGATACGTCACCAACTACGGACGCGTTGCATCCTGTTCCTGACGTCATCACGCTTTATCACCTCGGATTATCTTGCTACGTCAGCCACATGTTTCATCCTGTTTGTGTTGTAATCCGGTTTCATGTCCGCGCTTATCGATTGACGTAGAACTCCCCACTGCTCTGATGTCATACTAAATCTGCATCCTGATTGCAACATGATAGAAGTTTCTAGTGCATTCTTTTTAGTTCAGCAACACCCGCTAGAGGGCAGTAGTCTTACCCATAGCGCTTTCTGATTGGTTCTCGTGAATCCTAATTAAGTTATTAACCATTATTTTTAATTGATTATACTATTTGACTTAGTATAGTAGGATTTAACGAAAAATTTTCATGTATTTGTCTATCTATGGCGTGGGAAACGTGGACGATAACACAAAGCCGTGCTTTTATCTCTATTATTTTGATAGCATCTATCTTCTTTGTTCATCTGATATTGTGCAGCGGAAACCAGCATGAGGCTGATGGATTGTACATAGGCAATTCTGTTCCAACTTGCTCAGACTTTTGTACATTCTCGATAATGAAAGAATTCATAACTTTAAATTAATTTTGTTTCTATTTTAGGTTAAGATATTTTAAATTTCTCATTTCTTTATCTTACAAACATAATTTACTTAATTTTCCTTTCTTCTCGTTGTTAAATTAAATGTACTAATTTTCACACCATATTTTTTATATAGAAACATAAGATTTTTTCCCCCCATTTTTAAGTTTTACATTGATTTCCCCCTGCGTTTAACTTGCAAAAGTAATAGATTTTATAAAAGTAATAAGTTTTCAAAATTTAAATTTTTTTCTCTTTTTATTTTACAAAAGGTTTTTTCCTCTTCAGTTTAATCTTTCCTTTCCGTGTTTTACATTCTTCACTTTATTTGTTTTTCAAAAGCTGTACTTATTTTCATACGATTTGTTCTTTCTTTTTTACGAACTCGGTCTTTTTTCCTATATTTTACTTCAAGAAGTAATTTAAAATTTTTCTTTTATATAAAAGTATTTTTTTAATTCTTTGAAGAATTTTCTTCTCCCATTTCTTTTTTCTTTCTTTTATTTTCCTCTTAAGGTTTTTCTTAATGTTTTAAATACTTATTGATGTTAACACCTCCATTTCTCGAAGCGGAAAGTTACATATATATTTCTCTGTCTATGAAATTTAACCTGGAACTTACACGAATATAATTTCCCTCTAGAGGCTTTCATGGATAATAATTTCTGCAAATTTAAACCAATAAGTACGATGTTCCTTCCATATAGCTTACTTAGCATATTATATTTCTTCTCATTTTTTTACGCTACTAATACTTAAGATATACAAAACTTTCTCTTCTAACGTATTATACTAACTTTTTGAAACACTATACTAAAACGTCGCGAATTCTCTTTTACACATCTCATTCTTGTTCAAAGGATTCACGAAATGTGTCAAAAAATGTAAATTTTTAACTTTCTATTTTCCATTTAGACATTTTGCCATACATTTAACCTTTATCATGTTTCTAAAACATATCCCTGTTAATATTTCTGATTCTTTTTTTTTCCTAAAAATAAATACAGACTTATACGGAATTTTTAAAGGTCTACTGACTTTGAATTAAACCTTCTAATTCAGAAATAGTAAATTTTCACAACATAAAATCTACTTGAACTAATATATGGACATCTCTAGCCAGTTTAGTTCAAATACATACGAAACAATATGAAATTTCTTATTATTGTCTACCCAAGTTTAATACGTACCAACAGCATTTAATTTCTTATTATTTTACACTACAGACATTTACATGAATATATTCAGAACACTCCTTTTTATTGAGCAGTAGGTTTCAGATATATTACTTACACAGATTGACTCTTTGAAATATTTTACAAAAATATCTTGGATTTTCTTGTACAAATTGTATTTAAATCACCGAACATACGTTAAATTTTGATTTCTATCACGTGAAAACTTCACTCGGATTCTTAATGTGACCATTTACCGCAGACCTTCATAAACACTGCTATATTTGAACTTAACACAGCCTTATTTTTTTAACAAGCTACAGAATTTTTAACTACAGAGAAGAATATCCACATTGTAATGTAATATTTTAAATTCACTATAGAGCCATATTTGTGTAAAACATCTAAAACGAAAAGATGTCTGGACATCACGGAAGTGAAAATTTGTCATCTTTTTCCCTACTTAGAATATAAAAATTTCTCAGCTCGGAATATTTTTTTCAAAGAGTATGATCATTATTTTTACAAGTCTCAAAGCTCTTTAATATATTCCTTCTAACTTAAGATATGCATTTCAAACTGACAAACACTGAACTCTTACAGCTTTTTCAGAATGATTTAAGTTATGATACATAGCAAATAAAATCCTACATAACAGGGAATATTGAGATGAATTTCCAAATAATAATACAACGTAACTTCAATATATTCATTTTAACTGAAGATACGCATTTCAAACTGACATTACTTTACTTAAGCTCTTTAAGTACATCCGATATTTAATTTTTCACAGATATGAGAAACATTTTTGAATAAATACCATACAAAACATATAATATTGACATAAACTCCATATTATGGTTAAACATTGGTAACTTAAATGAACCTTTAATACATTTTAGTGTGAATTAATCTTAAAAAGAAAAATTCAAAATGCAAGTATTCAAACAGAAATGCTTCACAAATTTACATATTAAGCAAACATTCAAGAGAATACCTATATATCTAGAGATATTATTTACACTAGTTGGTAATGTAATTTATTAGAATAGTCGCAGACGTATAGGAAAGGTATGCAATATCCATGAAAAATCTTCCTACCAAGCCAAAGAGCAATAGTGAAATATAACATATAAGAAGGGGAAAAAATGTCTAAATATGGAAAACATGAACAAGGAATGAATATTTTTTCTGAAAATGTCCCGAATGGGATAAGTCAGGGGTAAGAACCTTAACCAGTTTCAGGAATAGGGCCTGAAAACTAATGAAGTATTTTTAATCATATTTTAGTCTATAATGCATTTATTAATACTAAAATATTCTGTTTGAAGACTATATTCTACACTTAGAAGGAATTTGATAAATCAGAATGATTTAATTTTCTGAAGGTTCAGGTTCAGAAATATTACAACTCAAAAGAAAAAAAAAAAAAAAAAAAAAAGGTTAGAGCGAGAATGAAGTATACCGTAACCAATAAAAAATGTTTTTCTTCCTAAAAAAAAATTAAAGTGAAACTTTTTCCACCTAAAAAAATCTAAATGAATTTTTTTCGACTTTTCAAAATCCAAGTGGAGATTTTTCTCCCTAAAAAAGTTAAAGTGAAACTTTTTCCACCTAAAAAAATCTAAATGAATTGTTTTCGACTTTTTAAAATCAAAGTGTAAATTTTTCCCCTTACATTTTGAATTTAACATGGGTTTTCCCATAGACAAAATAAAAGTGGAGATTTTTCTCCCTAAAAAAATTAAAGTAAAACCTTTTCGACCTAAAAAAATCTAAATGAATTTTTTTCGACTTTTCAAAATCAAAGTGGAGATTTTTCTCCCTAAAAAAACTAAAGTGAAAATTTTTCGACCTAAAAACATCTAATTGAATTTTTTCCGACTTTTTAAAATCAAAGTGTAACTTTTTCCCCTCACATTTTAAATTTAACATGGGTTTCCCATAGACAAAATAAAAGTGGAGATTTTTCCCCCTAAAAAAATTAAAGTGAAAATTTTTTGACCTAAAAAAATCTAAATGAATTTTTTTCGACTTTTTAAAATTAAAGTGTAACTTTTTCCTCCTTACATTTCAAAATGAACATGGGTTTTACCGCAGACGAAATAACAGTGGCGATGTTTCGTCTTAAAAATTTAAAGTGAAATTTTTCCAACTCAGAAAAGCAAACTGCTTCATTTGAGCCCTAACGGAAACTGCAGTGAACATTTTTCGCCTTAAAAAAACAAACACATTCAGATATTATCATCAAGATATTCTACTTAGATATATTTTTCTGCTTTTTATGCCATTACATTTCCAATGAAATTTGATTCATTGTCAGATAGTTAAATGTTTTTTTTTTTTTTTTTTTTTTTTTTTTTTTTTTTTTTTTATCGCATTTATCGCATCCGAATGCATTTCGTGTCTCGCATATGCTCATTACAACTAAGTTAGAAGTTAAGTGAATACTTCCTGAAATACTGTACATTTCATTCCGGAAAGTATCTTCATTTTGAATTCTCTAATGTTTCTTTTTTCTTGATTCCAAGTAAATTTTGTGCATAAAGTGTTCAGTTTGGATGGAAGTTATTTGAGGATGACTATGATGTTATCGTGTTTCCATAAACCTTTTGAAAACTTTGAGTATTACCAATTTTTAACGTTACGGCCACTGCAAATCATTGGATTTTCAAATATTTTCTTATTTATCGTTTACAATGCCTCCTAAAGTCTTGAGAACAAATTTTTATTAAATAGTTATATTATTTGATTTAATAACGTTTTGCGCGTTTGGAAGATTTAACTTCAATAACACTACCACACCGAATCAGAAATTAAGAAAAGAACTAGAAATTTTATCTTAGTACACTATGGGAATAGATACTGTTAACCCAGCTCATATTGAATATTTGCTCGAAGTTACCAAGAATCACTGACTTGCATTGTCATAGATTTTTCTCATGAAGTCCATTTCTTTCTTAAAAGAAGTTTATATAGTAATTTCATTAGAAACATGTCTAAGAAAATATCTGACATTCATGAGAAGCATCAGCGCTTTGATTTAAATTAGTATTAAAATAAGAACCATCGTTTTGTAAATATGTTTCTCTTTGACTCAAAAGCTTCGAAATGAATAATTAATTGTACATAACTAATATATTGTATTGATGAACTATAGTTATATTTTCACTTAATGCATTACATTTCAAGTGAACGTGTATATTGCATCTTTGAATAAAATCTCAAAGGCTGAAATGAGTGATTCATTACCAAATTTGTACTCTCCGACTTCATTCTACTGAAACGAAAATATTCATAAGTTATTGGGAAGAAACATTTGTACATGTTGTACTTTTTGATTAATTTTTATACCACTTGATTATCTTTGAAAATTTGTTTCCTAGTCTAGTGCTAATATATTGCTAATTTTTGCTTTTTCAGTGCCTTTCGTATGTGACAAAACACTCAGTTTACAACCTTTTCTTACTTAACACCTTACATTGCATTGCTGAACCGGGGCCATGCTTTCATTTTTATTACATATCATGCGAATGCTATAAAAAAGGCACATTTTTTCCTTCTGTTAGCACAATTTGAACAAGCATTTTACCATTACAGAGACTTCTTTCGTAAAATCTCAACGTTAAACTGAACGTTTCATTACTAAATTTGAAGATTCTGGATATATCCTACTTAAACGTTCATAACTGATTAGCAAAATAGTTTATACATGTACTCTGCTCTACTCTTGGTTAATTTTAAATTGCTTTTCATCTATAGCACTTGATTTCTAATGAAGTATCGAAATGATTATAAACTATCTGCTTTTTGCAAAGAATTTCGTAGACACATTTGTTGAATACAGAAAAATTTTCTAACTTATCAGTATTATTACCAAAATAGAATGCTAAATTTCCCTAAAAATGTATACATTTATTTCTTTAAAAACACGTACAGAATACCCACATTTAATAATTTAATGAGTATTTTCCTGTATCAGAACGAAAATTTTTAAATAATGTCATGTTCCATAAAATTTATGAATTTGTGATGTTAATGCCTTTTTGCAAACGCTTTGAGAGAGTGTGCTTTCGGTACTCTTTTAAACACCTCGAAACTGTTTTCTCTTTGCTATTGGAAACTATTTTATCTTTGCTGTTGAAATATGCCAAGGAATTCTCGATACTTTTTCTCTTGGTTTATCTTCAGCTTAGGAGTTATTTAATTACTTAAAAATATATTTGTAGATCATTTAGGTTGATACTTGTGATAGATTTCTTGGATGTGTTTTTGGAAAATGTATTTATTTTATTCACGTGAATGAAACTGATGTTTTCTTAAAGTTTTATTGTTCAGAGTATTACTCAATTATGACAGAATGCCGGATTTGTTCCCAGTATTCAACATTCATATGAACTTTGGTATTCTAAATCTCTCACGTAACTTTAATTTTTCCTATCAATAATAAGAAGAATGGAATAAATGCAGGTTATGCAGACATAAGGTAAAAATCTGGAAGTAAAAGAAATTCTTCAGATCTAGGCAATTCAGTAGAATGTGCAAATATTCATCCTATTCGAAGCTTATTTTTGGAATTACATAGCATAAAAATGTAAATTTACTGAAAACAGATGTAATGAAGATCAAGTATTCTGCAAAATCTGGGCGATAATTATACAAAACTAGTTGTATGGAAAGTTTCCCATAAAAGTAGTTCCAGCGAAGGAAACACGCCAGCAGTCTCCTAAAACTTTAAGTGAGCACCTGATCTTTGCTCTTACAAAAGTTAAGTAGAATTGTTCTACGTAAGAGCGAAGATCAAAGACCCACTTAGAGTTTCAGGACCAAAATCAAATAAACCAAAGCAAGCCAGCTTTCGATGGTGATAAATTTCAGGCGCATATTTTAAAATCTAGTTTAAAGCAAAAACTATCAAAATTTTTTTACAAACATCGTTGGAATATAACAAAAAGAATGCATAAGAAAACGGTAACATTGTAGAGACATTAGGAATTTTTTGGAAGCAGGAATGATCAAAAATGAGCAACGGGAATCGAATCGCGGACCTCTGGAATACGCGCCCAGCGTACAGACCGCTACACCACGAAGGCACGATAAAGGCGGGAGAAATACCTTATAATGTTACTTCACTGAAGCATTATTGTGAACTTGGTTGCTTGAAGAACTGCTGTGAGCATGGTTACCAGAGTTGCGCATATTCTAAAAATTTGCCGACTTCTACTGAGGTGGTTGCGCTAATACGTAAGTACCACAAAACGTCTAGAAGTCCAAGAAGATCGTTTGAGCGCCTTTTGTAGCAATACTGAAGATTTTATTGCTTCAGAAATTAGTGTCGTCTATCTACACGAATATGGAAAGAAAAGGCACCAGCTGCAAGAAAAAAATCAACTGCACAAAAATGTTTTTCTTCAGCTCCAATACCATATGGTTCTTCATGCCTACCGAAGAACATAGTTAACGAAGTTTTTCTCATTTTAAAAAGTTGAACTCCTGTTGTTAAATTAGAGTTTTCGAAGCCATTTTGTAACCAAAGTGGGTAAGCGAAAAAATTTCGGTACTCATTGGTTTTATTGGTTGGAAAAGTGGCAAGGAAAAAATATCGCCAACGTTAGACACAGTACTTCCCCTGCTCTCCTAAAAGCGCTTTTAAATAATGAAATATTAACTGAAATGAGCGGGGTGGAGGGAGAACTTACTTTATTTTCAAAAATATAGATTATTACTTAAAAACTAAAAAAAGGCTGCATTTATACCCATTTTTACAAATATGACTGAGAGGTAATACCTCTTTCTTGGAAGAATGCAATAATTCATTTTCACTTGATGACAGGCTGTTATCATTTCGAATCCAAAAACTCACTGATCGTCGGAAAACTGACAACGAACAAATTTTTACTTTCGTTACACAGTACTTCCCCTGCTCTCCTAAAAGCGCTTTTAAATAATGAAATATTAACTGAAATGAGCGGGGTGGAGGGAGAACTTACTTTATTTTCAAAAATATAGATTATTACTTAAAAACTAAAAAAAGGCTGCATTTATACCCATTTTTACAAATATGACTGAGAGGTAATACCTCTTTCTTGGAAGAATGCAATAATTCATTTTCACTTGATGACAGGCTGTTATCATTTCGAATCCAAAAACTCACTGATCATCGGAAAACTGACAACGAACAAATTTTTACTTTCGTTGCATCAGCATCCATCGCTTAATGAGATCGCGGTTAATGTCACCATTCAGCTATAAATATCGAATTGCCGAAGTCCCGCCTGTTCGTATACGAAAACGTGGAAAATACATTGCTAATTGTAATCAATATTTCCGTTAATATTATAAAAGTATTATCGAAAAAAATTTTTTACTAAAATAAAATCGCTAAATAAGGTTAAGATCGTTAATAAAAATCACTAAGTGTTGTAGGTGCTGGTGTATTTAATTATGGCAAAGCACACTAGGGCTATCTGCATGAAGGGAGGGATGCCTTCGTGGAGAACTTTCGAAGGGAAACTGGATCACATACACGTTACACATGAGGAAAACCACGAAAGCGCCCATGCAGCCGGCCCGTTCGCGGGATTCGAACCTCGGACCGAACTACCAGTGTTCAGCGTCTTTACCGCTCGGCCGCTGGTGGGCCACTAACTGCTAGAAAAATGTCACCAAATAAGGGATTATTCCGCCAAACAGGCTTGTTTTCAATTTTAGACAACTATTTAAAATTAGGCAAAAAAGCAGCGTCAGTTTGGCTTAGATTTTAACTAACTCTATTGATAACTGATCGATTTTCAGTAGTTTAGTAGTATCTGTATCCATTTTTAGTGATCTATCGATAGTGATAATCCTAAATTGATCACTGTCGATTTAAGATCAGTCACAGGTTCCTCGTCTTCAGAACAATAAAATAAATAAATAAATAAAAATTAATTCTAACGTTTAACAAACGCTTAAATACGGATCTGCTAACAGTACTTAATTCAGTAGACCAGAATAACTAAAAAAGTGACTTAATACATTTCAATAATAATAAAAAAAAAAAAATCTGAAAGCTTTCAGATTTTATATTATGTTTATATTTAAGAGACTTTTTAGCGTTTTATGTGTTATTTTTTATCTATTAAATATCATGTTCTTCGCTCTTTAACCATAAAATTAAATTCAACAGCAGTATCATAAAATATTTAAAAAGAGCATATCTTTGGAATTTCCGATGCACAGTCTCGCGCGCTGAAGATAAAATTGTTTTTTGGTTCCGTACAGTGTTGCCAGTGGTCGCTTTGAAATTGTTGAGTTTGTTAATCAAAAATTCGTTAAAATTTTACGAAATATTAAAAAGATTATATAACAAACTCCACATTTCAAATTTGGGCTTCCAGATGCCCATATTCGAGTAGAGGACTACGTTATTCGAAATATGATCTCTTTAGGTACCTTTTTTTTTCACAATGCGAGAAACATAGATGAGCTTCTTTATATTTAATTTCTTTAAATATAATAAGGGCGATAATATTTGATGGTAACAATCTGAAAAGTGATACAGCCGTGTATGGCAATTGGACGCAAAATGCCATTTCGGGATTAATAGCCCTCCCGGGCTAACGCACCGGCTAAAGATCACAACTAAGTGACATTTGAATATTTTATTTTCCAATATACTCATCAGATTTGATTATATGTAGTTTTTATTCGAATTTGCGATTATTTAGTATATATATATATATATATATATATATTATAAACTAGAGAATTCTTTTTTTTCTAGTCTTCAATTACGCTATTAACTTTTTCTGATTAATGTCCTTACATTACGTCTTCACGCTTTTTAAATTTTCTCTGACCGACTTGAGTTTACTTGTCATTCTTTTTTTTCTTTTTTCAAAGTTTTATTTAACCAAGAAATATCTTTATTATATGCCAGTATGAGGCACTATTAATTTTACATAAAAACAGAAGCGAAATATTTGTATCATTTCCCGTATTCGTTCGTATTTCTGTAAAATTCAGTTCATTATTTTTATAGCAACTAAAAATCATGTTTCTGAAACGTTCAGTCTGGTTGAAACGCGTATGTTTTTATTTTGAGGGTATTGTATCTATTTTCGAAACTTGCTTCTGTGCCTTGGTAGCGCAGTAGGCAGCGCGTCAGTCTCATAATCCCTCGAAAGAGAAATCTGAAGGTCGTGAGTTCGATCCTCACCCGGGGCAGGTTGACTCTTTTTGGTAAACATTTTTCATGAGTTATTGAAACATAGCAACGAGGCCGTAATCTGTTGTTTGCTATATAAAAATACCCCCCTAAAGAAAATTAAATATTTAAACAAATATATATAACAGCTTAAAAGTTCTGTAACCTTCTCGGTTATGTTGATTCTTTATATAGTCCCTTAGTTTCTTTATGTAAAATTGCCTATTTCTGCTGTTAGTATTTATTTTTTATGATAAGGTAAACGACGCTAAAACAATCTTAGGTACCTTGAAATAATTAACACTTGATATCACGTTTCACAAGCATATTATTTTTCTAGTTAGAAAATGAGGGAATTATCGGGAGAAAAGCAGTGTAATAATTGACTAATAATAAAAATAAACATGCATAACGACTGGTAATAATAAATTATAAATTAAAAATAATAAATTAATAATAAATTATAAATAATAATTTAAATACCACTTACAAGTGCATATACAAGGGCTTACGCGGTTAGTATTGCCGGCACAGGCAACTTGAAAAAAGTACTGGCACCTTTATAAGTTGTCCATCGTTCACCACTGCGCCAGGGTTTCATTTTATAAAAGCACAAAGATGTCGGCACAAGGATAAAGTTCAGTATTGGTGAGGAAATTATACCTCTTCAAGACTGCCGAAAAGTCCACGTGAAGGTCTTAATTTTGGCGAACAGTCGGCAACTTTTATAAAAGTGCCGGAACCTTTATTAAAATTAACAGTCGCGCGCAAAACACAAGGTTGCCCTGGCGTAAAGTCACAAATGAACCAGCACATTTTGAAGTTCGGTATTATGAGGAAACCAACTCTAATCAATGCTGCTGGCACATCAGTGTGAAGATTTTAATCTTCGCTAATAGTCGCCAAATTGCACAAAAGTGCCGGCACCTTTATAACATTTTACGACATCATAGGGAAGGCAATACATGAAAATTCCTTGCTTTTCTGTGGTAGAGTAGAGAATTAAATCAATAATTAAGAATTTGTGACGGGCTAACCACGACGGGGTTAGGACGTTTAATACGATTGCCATTAATTTATCTTTTATTTTTTTTTTTTTATTTATTTATTTTTTTTTTTTTTAGAATGTCATTAAATCTGTGTCTTTTCATGAGTTTACCGATTTTTTGCTTCACAAATTGTACAAAATTAATATTTCCTATTTTTTAAATCATCAATATCGGGCAAGGAAACACGGCACAGGCCCTGGCTCCTCCTTGTTTCAGACGATGAAGATACAATTGTGATATATATATATATTTTTTTTCTTATCCTCCTTTAAAAGTGAATTCAAACTCTGTGTACGTGCTTCAATGCAAAGAATTAGAGTCCGGAATTTTTACGTTTTAAAGGAAAAATTCTTTTCTTGGTAAATTAAAAGGCGATTTAAAAAATAAGGAAAGAAACCGAATCCATAAAATATGCATTCGAATGCTATAGAATGCAGCCCAATGCATTACACAATTACTTCTATCTCAAAAAGTACATTCTGAACGTTATCTGAGACGAAATTTAAAAGCTCACATTACTGACAACACTAGGTCCCTAATCTAATCTGAGAAATGGCCACGGAAGTGATTGCTTTTTATCAGGAAGTTAACAATAATTGTAATGAGGAAATTTTTTTATCATTCGGCCTTTTCCCAATGCCTGTGTCATTTGGTCACAGTTTGATCAAAGTGGTAAGACAGGCCGTTGTCTAAAACTATAATTGGAAGTCTAAATAAATTGTAAGTTGATTTCAAATAGGTTTCATGTATTTAATGTGAAAATGAGATAAACGCATATATGAATGCAAAAGTACATCATCCCGCCCTCCCCCCGAAAAAAAACTAGTCCTTCCATCAGAAAAAAAGAAAATCCTTGGTCCTAGACATGCGTAAAACCGATATCACATCTACTATTCCCCCTTCAACAGCGTGTAGAAAGAAACATTTCTGCGAATTTTCATTTTCGGGATATTCGATTGATTGAATTATGCAAAAACTAGTTCTTCAGAGAAAAACTATGAGGGACATAGGTTTAAGAGAAATATTTTCCTTTCGATTGTAAAATGTCCCGCATAACTAGTCGGGACATCGGTTCCAATGAAACATTTCGGCTAGAAACCCTTTAATGGCAGTAGTAGGAGAAACAAGTTTCTCATAGCTTCACGCGTCGTTAGTTATGATAACCCCATAAAGCGTATTAGAAAATCTTTAGGAATGTTTCAATTACATAAAAATAAATAGTTGCACATTTAACTGATTGATGGAGTAATTGTACCAGTTAATTTGGAATCAACGTTATCTAGTTTTTGATATTCTTTTGTTTACATCTCCCAAATCTATATTAACTTACCTTTCGAAATATGGAAGAACAAAGAATTAAAATAAAATTTTGTTTAATATTTGGAAAAGCTTCCTCAAAGAGGGTAGATATATTAAATACGATTAATGGCTGACAATCTCCATTATAATCAAGAATTATTTAGCGGGATAAACATTTCAAAGAACGAAGAGTATCAACAAAATATTATGGCCGAATTTTTGACTTCGAAGAATGAATATTAATGTTGAGAAAATTTTAAAATTAATATCAAATGGTTAATGGTAAGAATTTTTTCTAAACTCAGCCAAATGTTCCCGTTTTGTCAAACAGTCCATAGATTTCATCATTAAAAATTTTTATAGCCATTTTCTTCTCTCTCTCATTTACATTCGACAACTAATTTTATCCATCCTTTTAATCTTTTAGTGTTGCTTTTAATACGTTACCACTTTAGAATTTGCACTAACACGAAACTGCCGGTACTGATAATGCGTATGGCTTGAATTTAGATGATTACTTAGAGTAAAAGACATTAAATGTTATAAAAAGAATTGAAAAAAAAAAAAAATAACGCGTGAACACTCAGAACAATCATCAAAGCAGGATCTGGCGTTTCTTAAAAAAAAAAAAAAAAAAAAAAGTGCCGGCAAATCAAAAGGCTGATTGATTGTTTCTGACAGGCTGTGAGGAAGTGTCAATTGTTACCCATAACTGATTATTACTTGCTAGAAAATTCCATGTTCCCGCAAGAGCGATGGGGAAACGCTACCTGTGCGGAACTGTTATGTGCGCCAAGTGTCATGTCACACTTTTTTCAAGATGAACTGCATAGGGCTAACACGATTATAAAATCGACTTCGACATCGCGATAGAAATCCATTTCGAAGATTTCGTGTAGATCGTTTAATGAGAATTTGGCTGTTTTCACCAACTCGGATTTGCAATATTATTTGGCGAGATTTGAGAGTTCCTTTTTTTCCTTTCCTTATTTTTCGGGAGCCTTCTTTCCGTTTCCCTTGTTTCTCGGTGACGTTTTTTCCACGTACCATCTAAAGAGAGGCTGCCGATCCTATGCAGGTTCGATTCTGTATCGCATTTAAAAGGATAATTCTCTTTTAGAAATTAGAATTCCACTTATCAGTTCAGCTTGTATCCATCCTGTTTACTCTCAGAACTCTTTTATTTTGAGTTCGGTTTGGGTAGGAGAATTTATTGACATTTTTCTGGTCCCTTTCTCATATGCTACAATTATTTACATTAAACATTTTCTCTCAGAAATTTTTTTTAATATGCGTGAGTGGAAAGATTTTATTTTTAATTTTTTTAAAACATATTAATTCTGCTTGGCTTTCTTTGAAGCAATTTAAATTAAATTACATTTTAATTTTACAATTCTATCTCAAATCGTGCTAAAGCGATACTATTGAGTAAGAATTCATCTATCTGAACTATTACGGGAATTTTCTGCAAAGAAAACTACGACTGTGAAGAAATTCCAAGTAGCAGAGCTAAAAAACGGTGTGCGGACAAAAAGTCACACGGAAAAAAGGGAAACGGAAAGGAGGGCACCGGATGAATGTTAATGACAAAGTTCGGGACGCGACTCAGAAATGTCTCGGAAAATGTTACTAATGGGTTGCCACTCAACAGTGAGTTAGAAGAGAATTTCTAATGGTTGCGAAAAATATTGGATTTTTTCTTGTCTTCTAATACAGTTACGCATATTTAACTATAATAACAAATTACATTTGCTAATTTGGTATTACATTTATTTTCCCTATTATTTCTTTTTATTTATACTTCACTTAGCAGCTTTTATAACTAGATATAATAGGATATTATTGAAAATCGATAAAAACCAAAGATCTTTAATTTATTTTCCTTTGAATAAGAGAGCTAGCGTAATGAGGTGAATCTATTAAAAATAGTTTCATTTGCATTTAAAACATTTTGTAACTAGTATTGTTACATACCATTAGCGAAATAATTAAAATAAAATAAGTTACCGTTATTGTGATCAAATTAAAATAAGTTTATAATATTGTATAACATACATACTGCAAAATTTCTAATTCTACTTGCTATATATAGCAACATCTGCTTCTTCAATGTTAAGGATAAAATTTTGCAGTATCATACAAAATGCAGTTCTGTCACGTATTTCTCTTCTTAATTATATTAAAGTGCTAATCTTCCTTTCAAACAGTAGTACATTTCTCAATATAGTCTGATAGGGCATTTTTTTTTTTTTTTTTTTTTAACGTTTTGTGTGTTATCTTTATTTATTAACTATAATATTCTTTGCACTTAAACCATAAAATTCAGTTCAACAACAATGTCGCAAAATAATGTTAAAATAAGCATATCTTTAGAATTTCTGATGCGCAGTTCCGCGCGCTGCGGATACGAACATGGAGGTAGGAAGTAAGACATTTCTTACCTCCATGGATAAGAAGATACCCCCGTAAAGTTGTTGTCATTGCTCGCTTTTAAATCGTTGAGTTTGTTAACCAAAAATTCGTTAAAGTTTTACAAAATATGAAATCGATAATAAAACAAATTCCAAATTTGGGCTTTTAGATGCATATTCGCAGTAGGATTACGACATTCAAAATTGGATGGCTCTATGTACTGTTGTTTTACCACGATGTGAGAAACATACAAACATTTATGCACATTCTTCATTATTTAATTTCTTCAAATATAACACAGAGCGATAGTATTTGGTGGCAACGATTTGAAAAATGTACGCCATTTATAGGGTTCCGACGCAAATTCGAAAAACGAAAACAATAGTCCTGCAGGGACAAAGTCCCTTTGGACTAATAAGTTGCTCTAGCTTTCTCATTTAGCGATAATTTCATTTAACAACAAAAATTCGGTTTTATAAATTAGCAACAGTAAATATTATTCTTATTTAATTAAAAGAAAAATCACTTTTGAGATATATTGAAAATCTGATGCTTTTAGAATGCAAGTTTTTCACTGAAGACACCCTGGAGGTAGGAATCCTTCCTTCCTGCATGACAAACATTTATATGCGAGTTGGGCACAAAATTGAAACGCTTAGGAAGCACTTCCATAGTCCATTTACAGCTGACACGCATAGGAACAGTGAAAAGGGCATACACACCCAGTACACCGAAGGTCAAATTGTTTGTTTCCAACTGATGGCAACGTTAAGAGTAAAATCGAAACATACCATCTACTATTATCACCCCTCTTGGAGCGACAGAAAGAACAGATCCTTTCTCCGTGCAGAGAGCAATCGAACGAGCTGACCACTCCCTGCCGTATCCCTCTTTTACCCTCCAGAACATTCCACAATTGCGGGATCCCCCTTTTTTCTAAGAAACTGTGGATAGAAAATCCAGATTGACGGGCTGAGAGAAGCAGAAACCCGGTGGCTACCATCAGCGGGTCGGGTCGAGTCGTAAATAAGGCTGTTTGGAACTCGGAGCGAGTCCCCCTCTCCCACTGCGCCATTTGCAATGCCACTTGTGATCATGCCGCTCGCTCTTCTGAAGAATCCACAGGGGAGCTATATTTAGTGAAGTGCCAGGTTCGTCAGTGGGGAGCTTTGGAAAGAACAGCAGTAGTTCTGGTTTCAGCCCCCCCCTGATAGCTACTGCTGCTCTGAGGCAGTGGAGGAATGATTCAGTAATGACATAATTCAATGGCTGATTATTTTACTTCGGAAAGACATCCGCTTTTCATTGACTTCGGAAGCAATCAAAAGGAATAATGCAAGGCGTAATGCCGTTTGAGAATTCTTTTGTTTACAATGAACTCTTTAAATCTACGTAACCAATTTTTGTGACACCTTCTGAGTTATTTGATAATACATGGATTTTTAGTTAGTATCCTTGTTTGCATTTCATTTGTGAAGCTTCCTAGTCTTTTACTACTATAAATGGGCAGCCAGAAGATTTTTACACGCAAAGAGGTACATTTTACAGTTTTCAGTTTCATGGACCAGTTACGTGGACAATTCATGGCAATGGACAAGGAATTATCAAAATAATTTTACATATAAAAATTAAGACCACTTTACACTTCTTAGTTTCATAGACAATTTATGGACTACCATAAAATGGGGTTGTAGGAAAAAATGTCACCCGGAAAAAAGGGAAACGGAAAGAATATCTCCGGAAAATAAGGAACGGAAAAAATGTCCCCCTTCGTTTGCAATGGGAAATATAAGGCATGCTTAGAAAGATCGCCAACCTGGGTGATAAAAGTTTTATCTCAACAACCGTAACTTCGGATGACCGGAAACATGTGCGAGTAGAAGCAAGAAGATGTGTTGGCTGCTTGTTTCTTCCATGGAGCCTACCTCCATAGTTTCTTCGCTAAGGTTAAAAATAGAGGGTTGTTTAGAGAGGGAAGCTTTCGGGATGGACGCCAGGGGGGGGAAGGCGGGTTGTCCAGCGTCGGTCATTGTCAGGTCCTTAGTAATTACTCTCCTCGCACTGCATGTAGTTATAGCCTTAAGCTGCGATTTAGTGAAACATTTATTGACGCACAATAGAAAACTAATTCATCCTGAGCTTTGGTATAAGAAACAGTTGTAGATGCAATTTCAAGTTACGGTTTGGTTTGCGATAAGAATAGGACTAAATTTTTTACCTAATTAATTTTCGCATTTTTTTTTCCCTCATTTGATTTTAATTAAAAGTAACGCATCTGCACAGGAAACATTTGTTTAATTTTGCACTTAAGTTTGAAAAAAAGAATACCACAGTTATTAAAATTAAGAGGTTTATTTCAAAATTATTAGTCTCTGAGGGACTAATGTTTTCATTTTGCGTCGAATCACTCTGAATGTCCGTTTCACTTTTCAAACTGTTGCCACCAAATATTGTGATAAAACAACGGTACCTAGAGCCATCGAGTTTCGAATGACGTAATCCTACTGCGAATATGGGCAACTGGAAGCCCAAATTTCAAATTTGGAATTTGTTTTATTATCGATTTTATATTTTGTAACGAATTTTTGATTAAAAAACTCAAGAATTTCAAAGCGAGCCATGGCAATGTTGTACAGAAAAAAAAAAAATTTTATCTCCAGCGATTGAGACTGTGAATCGGAAATTCTAAAAATGTGCTCAATTTAAAATTATTTTGCGATACTGCTCTTGAACTGAATTTTATGGTTTAAGTGCGAAGAATATGATATTTAATAAATAAAGGTAACACACAAAATGTTAAAAAAAGGCCCCTTTGGACGTAATTTAAAATCTGAAACCTTTCATATTTTTTATTTTACTAAAATTTTAAAATCTAATTAAAATGGATCCCATAACCACGCGATCTGGATTTAAACATTTAATATTCAATGAACCCTCTTATGGCGACCTCTTCCAAAACAATTTCTCAGAGTAGAAATTAACACTTGTACCGAGCATTATCTCTTTAAGATGACCACTTCCACCAAAGACCAAAATAATTAGAATTGTGGATGATCGTATTAGAGAGGATTTAATGCATTTTACAATGCACCAATGCGTAACCTACTCAGAGCCGGACCATCTAGTAGCCCATAAACGATTGGCGACCATCTCCTTAAGACGATCACTTCCAAAAGTGGCCGGCATTTCTATAGGTATAAACAAACACTTGCACTGAATATCATCTTTCTAGGGTGGTGATCTTCACAGATATCAAAAATCAACTAGAAACATGGATGGATTAGGATTATTCAATTATGGTAAAGCACACGAGGGCTATCTACCTAAAGGGAGGGATGCTTTCGTGGAGAACTTTCTAAGGGAAACTGGCTCGTATACATATTACACATGGGGAAAACCACGAAAGTGCCCATGCAGCCAGCCCGTTCGTGGGATTGGAATCTCGGACCGAACTACCAGTGTTCAGCGTCTTTACCGCTCGGCCGCTGATAGGCTGAAATCTGATGGATGGCTGATGGATATCTTAGAAAGGATTTTTACTTATAGTAGTTATATTAATTACAATTACGTGTAGAGCTTATGGAAACTTAAAAGCGGCTGAGCGGTTAAGTTGCTGAATACCCTGGTTGTTATATCTGGGTACGATTCCTAGCAAAGCAGCTTTTCGTGGTTTTTCCCCTATATAACGTGGTTACGAGCTAGTTTTCCTTAGGAAGCCCTCCACGAAGGCAACCATTCTGTTAGGCAGATACCTTTCGTGCGGTTTGTTATACTCAAGTAAACCAAACCAAATTAAAGAAGCTTATTTATTCTACTCTCCAAATTGAGATCCAAATAAGTCATACGTGGGAGCTTTTCGTATTCATAACGTAAAACGTATCAAAATGGGGAAATTAAATAAATTTAATTATTTAACTTGGTTATCTAGAATTCCAGTTTTTAATTTATCTCTTGTTTCCAAAAATCTGTGCATGAATAAATGTGTAATAAAGCATAGACAGATAACTTTGAAATTCAGAGAATAACTTAAATGACCTTTGACCACTAGCAGCCGAGACGTAAAAATAGTTGAATATTGGTAGTTCGACTGCCACGCCACGATAATTTCCTGGTAAGCAGCACATCCGCCATGGCGTTCAAACCATGGCAGATGTGCTGCTTACCAGGAAATTTTCGTGTTTTTCTCCATGTGTAACATAAATACGAGGCAGTTTCTATCAGACGTCAATTTTTATCAACTACTCGCTATAAACAGTCCTCCATGAAGGCATCCATATTCCCTTCGGCAGATAATCTTATGGTACTTTGCCATAACCTAAATAATCTGAATTGATGATTATGCTAATTTTTTCTCATACTGAATCCTGTGATGCTTTAATTAATGTTTTATTTATCATAAACTGTGTTAACTGCTTTAAATTAACCAAATCAGGATTTTTTTCTGTTAGATTTCCTTTTTGAAATTTTTCACATCATTTTAGAAGCCTAAATATGTCAGATCGTTTTAGTAAGACGTATTATTTGTAACTGTTTTACATATAAGTACAGAGAATCTCATGACGGCGAACTCTAAAAGTGTTTCCTACAACATAAATAAACAGGCTTTTATACATTTGCCTCTCTAATGCAACCATCTACTATATAAGTGGCCTAAAAATCGCTTGAAGCCGCCGTTAGTGGTCGCATTAGAAAAGTCTCATTATATTTGCATTTTTGTGGCATTTAATAATTTCAGTTACATGTCTGCCTTATAAACTATAATATTGATTTTTCAAGGTCGTGTAACAACTTTCAATATAAATTAGAATAGTAATAATCTTTTACATTCCATTCGGATTATTGTATTCGTATGAAAGCCTTGAATCAATTGTTGATCATTATTTTGTACGTATGCTATTGCAAAAATTTAAAAATTCTTAATTATGATATTTTCCAATATTCGGGCTTTAAATGCCCAAGTTATTTAATTTTATGCCAAGATTTAAACATTGTGCATTTACAATGAGAAGATCTTAATTATGGAACTTTTTAACATCTGGAGCTGGTTAAAACTGGTTGAAATGTGTTGCAGTCGTAGTTCGTATGCAAAACCATTCTCGCACTGATTTGTTTTATGCTTAATTTATAGCAATTTCTCTAAGTAACCAAATTTTAGATTTATATCATTTTTTTTTTTTTTAAATTGTGAAAATAAACAAAAAAAAGGAGAAAATTTTTCTTTCTTACATTATAATTATTTTCAGTTCATCTTTTATGATAATTAGTGTATTTTTCAATTTTCCTCAACTGTCAAATCTTGTTGTATTTCTAAATATCTTTAGATTATTTACAGTCCCTGCAATTTTAGAGTTTTTATGTTAAACTCTAAAATAGTTATTAGAAGAATTATTAGAAGCATTTGATGTAATTAATGACGTACGTCGCCCATAGATTCCCAAATTTTGAATTTTCAATATTGTTGCATGCACTTGAGCAGAAAATTCGTCTTTTCTAGCAAATTGCAAATTTTAAAATTCAAAAAATTCAACTCCATCAATCCAATTTTCAGACTCAATTAAAGGCACTGAAGTTATTTAACATTTAAGAACTCTCGGTGATTTAGAACTCCCCGGAATTGGTACTCAAGAAATGATTTCAAAAATTCTCTTCTACATCTATTAATAATTGTTCTATCCCTTGAATAGCTAGTATCTACTGCATTTTCTCCTCATTTCTTCTTTGGTGGTTATTTGAATCATGGCAAAGCACGGGAACTGTCTGTCTAAGAGAAGGGATGCCTTCGTGGAGGACTTAACGAAGTATGAGAATGGGAAACTTGATTGTATTTACCTTACACAGGAAGAAATAACTAAATTATCTTGCAACCAGCTTGTTTGCTGGGATTTGAGCCCCTGTCGAACTGTCAGTGTTAAGCGACCGCCAGAGTCGTAGCTAGGGTTTTCAGCGCCCAGGGACAACTGAAGATTAATTCTACAATGTCGTAATATCAGTTTGGCGCCCCTTGGTTTCTGCGCCCGGGGACAGATGCCCCCCTTGCCCCCTTCTAGCTACGGTCCTGGCGACCGCTGGAGCGCTGATGAGCTGCATTATGTATTCTGCTTAAGAATATAGAACACAAATGACTGTCAATTTTATTATATCATCAGTGTTTGGTAACTTTCCCTATGAAAATAAAATTGTTAGAAATATGAGTGAAAAGACATGTAAATATTTTGAATTTGGATTCAATTTAAGCCCCTTCATGTAACATATAATGCTGTAATTTACGTAATAGCATTTAAAATTTTTGAATATATTAACACAAAAGGATACGGCAATGCTGTTACGGCATTCGACAAAATATGTCTCGTTTACGTATATATATATATATATATACGTATATATTCTTTGCAGAAGGAAGAAAATTATAGCCAATGCAGAAAATTTCTAAATTCAATTTCGCCAGATAAATTTTACATAAAATGAAAAAACAATTTTCAGTACACATAAATAATTAATTGAATGAATGTAAATTTTTACTGCAGAATACATAAACTTATTTTCAGCTCAATGTAAAACTGTTCCCTCGCAAAATTTATATTATAAGAAAAAGTTAAATGTCTGTTATGTCGAATATTTCTTCACTTAGATTGCAGAGGCATTCGATATTATATGGAAGCGGGAGACTTGAAAAATGAGCAACCCCCT
Source organism: Stegodyphus dumicola (assembly GCF_044657685.1). Lineage (NCBI taxonomy): Eukaryota > Metazoa > Arthropoda > Arachnida > Araneae > Eresidae > Stegodyphus > Stegodyphus dumicola. The sequence continues at coordinate 36,404,360 of NC_140775.1, forward strand.
CTCCGGGAATCGAACCGCGGATCTCTGGTATACGCGCCCAGCGTGCAGACCACTACACCACGAAAGCACGTCAAGAAGGCTCAAGTCTAAAATTTATGCATATTTAGTATTAATTCTATATTTTGCATATTAACATTTTAAAAATACCTGACTAAATTACTCCTGGACGGTTGTGTATAAACCTATGGTTTGTTTGATCAAGTGCGACTCATTTGTAAAGTATTGAATGGTGTACTCGCTTGCAAAATCTTGTGAATTTTGTTTTTCTTGAAAAATCGGCAATACTAAGTATGATTGCTAAATATTACATTCTTTTTAAGGGAACATTATAGTATAATAATAAGAATATTTTCTCCTGGGATATACTTTTATCAATGATATGTTACTGTAGCGCAGTTTTGTTAAATGCCTATAAATCCGTTCTAATTATTCTAAGTTGATTTACTAAGACTTGGAATGATGCTCAAGGCCGGCGCTAGATGTTTTGCCGCACGGTGCCTGCTTTACAACTTCAAAATTCTGCCGCCCAGCTCTTTCCAAAGTTCTAAAAATTTTGCGTTCTCTCAATTCTGCCGCCCGGTGCGGCCGCACCGATTGCATATGCTCTGGCACCGGCGCTGATGATACTAGGAATGACTAGGAAACGATAATTCAGATAATACTTATTATCTGAATTGTCATTTCTTCATAAACATGATGCTTATTAAAAATTACAGATGTTTTAATTAATAACAACCTTAAAAACTGGTTGTTAGTAGCTTTAATTTTGACTCCATACACTTCAACAATTAAAAAAGCCAAAAGATAGGAAGTTTCCTTGTCAGCTCTTTTTGAGTCCTTTTCTAATACTGCTAAAATTCTGCATGATATTTGTTTTAGAACTGCTAACAAAATTTTAAATACAAAAGTTATACTGCAATTTTAAGTCTGAAAAGTAATTAATTCAGACTTGAAAGCTCTTGAAACATAGAACTTGAGGTCAAAACAATAAGAATAGAATTTTGCATTCATTTTTTTAATTATACGATTGTTGCTTCATTGATAACAATGTTATAAATAGTTCATTTAGAATTACACTACAATTGCTGCATTAGAATCCATATTTCTTACTAATTATTTAAACATGAAAAATGAGAACTATAATATTTATATGTACTTTTTAATCTCCAAAGTCATAATAAAGTTTTCTCATAAGCAGGAAATTGACTGTTTTCAACAGTTTTCACCTCTTCGTCAAGAAGCATTTCTTTTACGGTCCTAATTAAAAATTACAGAACAGCAGGGTATCATTCTAAAGCTGCAAAATGTAATTAAGAAGCTCAGCTTCGTTTTTAATGATTCATTTTACCACACCACTGGGGGAAAAAAATATATATATATCTGAGTTTTCAGATTTTCAGTTACGTCCACAGGGCGTTTTTTTAACATTTTGTGTGTTACCTTTATTTATTAAATATCATGTTCTTTGCACTTAAACCATAAAATTCAATTCAATAGCAATGCCGCAGCATATCTTTAGAATTTTCCATACACACTTCCGCGCGCTGGAGACAAAAAGGTTTTTCCCAGCCGTAGAGTGTTGCCATTGCTCCCTTTTAAATCGCTGAGTTTGTTACTCAAATATTCGTTAAAGTTTTGCAAAATATAAAATCGATAATAAATCAAATGCCAAATTTCAAATTTGGTCTTCCACATGCCCATATTCGTAGGAGGATTACGTCATTGAAAATTCGATGGCTCTATGTACCGTTGTTTTATCACAATGCGAGAAATATACATACATTTATGCAGATTTTTCATTATTTAAAGGAAAATCTGAAAGCTTTCATATTTCATATTGCGCCCAAAAGGATTTTTTTTTAACGTTTTGTGTTACTTTTGTTGTTTTACTTTTATTTATTAAATATAATGTTCTTCGCACTTTACCATAAAATTCAATTCCACAGCAATATCACAAAATAGTTAAAAAGCGCAAAATTTAAGAATTTCCAATACACAGTTTCGGGCGCTGGAGATACATTTCTTTTTTCGTATAGTGTTCCCGTTGCACGCTTTTAAATCGATGAGTTTGTTAATTAAAAAATTCGTTAAAGTGTTGCAAAATTGGGAATAGCTAATAAAACAAATTCCAAATTCGGAATTTCAAGTGCTCATGTTTGGTTGGAGTAATGTGTTATTCAAAATTGGATGGCTCTAGGTACTGTTGTTTTCTGAAAATGCGGAAACATTCATGCATTCATGCAGAATCTTCATTATTTAGTTTCTTTAAATATAATGCATGGCAATAATATTTTGTAGCAACAATTTGAAAAGTGAATCAACGCAGTGAAACCACGCAAAATGTCGTTTTGAGACTAATAGCCCTTTGGGTCTAACGCCCCTTTGGGCTTAAAAATAAATAAATGTTAGATTAGCAAGTTAAAAGTCAGAAATAGCAACATTTAACCGATAAGAAAGTCAGAACTCTTTACTACGTCGCTCGAAAAATGCAATTTTGAATAAAATGATAATTTTGCTTCTTTATTAAATTATTCTTATAATAGGGCTTGCATGAATGGATTATATTCTTCTATAAGAAATTTTTTCATACCAATAAATTGCCACAGTTAGAGACAGAAAGTACAGTAAACCCTTTCTAAGATGACCACAGGTTCATAAGATTTTGGGCTTTTGCGAATTAGAGAAATAGTTTTCAGCACCGATGTCCAAGTTCTCAGAAATACTGATCATCATAGGAAGATAATCACCAGAAGAAAGTTCACTGTTCACATTCGGAAGTGCATTATTCTATAAATGAAAGTGCCTTATTCTATAAATGAAAGTACATTAAGCCGATTCGTTTACGTGTATGGTCGTATCTATTTATATATAGGAGAAATTTTAATATAAAATAAATATAGTGTAAAATATATGTTACCGTTAAAGCGTATAATTAAGTTATTTCCTCGAATAAGTAAGTATTTGGCGGGGGGGGGGGGGAAACTAGCCAAGCCGGTTTAGCTAATTATTTTAAAATAACTATATTAATTAGTATAGAATATAATATTCTATAAACTAACCAATGTTAAATGCCGCTCAGACGGTGTAGTGGTTTAGGGGAACCAACTTCGATACCTAACGGCTTGGGTTCGAATCCAGGGAAATGCATAGTTCTAATGGTCCGTCCCTTCATAGGAGGCAAAGGTGGCCCACCTATTAGGTGACTGCATAATAAAGTGACAACTGCTTCTGGTTAAGTCGAAGTCGGCTGAGGGACCATCATTCATAGTAAAAAAAAAAAAAAAAAAAAAAAAAAAAACTTAATAAGAAACAAAAAAAAAAAAAAAAAAAATCTCAAAGGTTTCAGGTTTTAAACTACGTCCAAAGAGGGCGTTTTTTTTTAACGTTTTGTGTGCTACCTTTATTTATTAAATATCATATTCTTTGCACTTAAACCATAAAATTCATTTAAATAGCGATGTCGCAAAAGAATTTTAAAAAAGCATATCTTTAGAAGAATTTCCGATACACAGTTCCGCGCGCTGGAGATAATTTTTTTTTTTCGTATAGTGTTGCCATTCCTCGCTTTTAAATCGTTGAGTTTGTTAATCAAAAATTCGTTAAAGTTTTACAAAATATGAAATAGATAATAAAACAAATTTCAAATTTGGGCTTCCAGATGCCCATATTCGCAGGAGGATTACGTCATTCAAAATTCGATGGCTCTATGTACCGTTGTTTTATCCCAATGCGAGAAATATGCATATATTTATGCACATTTTTCATTATTTAATTTCTTCGAATATAATGCAGGACTCTAACATTTGGTGGCCACAGTTTGAAAAGTGATTCGCCGTTTATAGTAATTCAACGTAAAATCGCAAAACGAAAAGAATAGTCCTCCAGAATCAAAGTCTCTTACACCTAATGATAAACCGTTAAAGTGGGGAAAAAAATGACACTATAAAATATCTGTCGTTTTATAAATTAACTGATGATAAACCGTTAGTGTTTAGAAAATTATATTTCATTTTACGGATAGATTAAATAATAACGGAATGCATAATGTAATATTATTGCTAGATTCGTTAAACCGTAATAAAAAATAACAGACTATACTATGCCAATAGTTCTGTTTAGCAGCTTTCGTGTGCCGTCTTTACTGACAATTCGTCATTTATCAACACTTTAATGTGAACAAGCTGTTAGCTTCCAGTTAGGGATGGATGAAATTTAGTTTAAAGACCGGCAATCATTATTTAACAGAGGAGAAACATTTGCTCCCCGTGAATTCTTTCCTTCCGGGTGAGGTGGGTCGGTTTCTTTAAGGAAACGGGTGAAGCTAACCACGGGGAAGGACATAGGATTTTCCCGCAGGCAAGTTGGAAAAACCTGCTATCGAAATGACCTTGCTCAGCTGCAGCCAGCTCAACGTCTTACCCTTAAAACCTCCCTCAAGAGAGCCCTCTATAACCCTGCCCGTTTGGCAGGTTTCCCCATCTCCAATCGGCGACATTATTTGGCGAGATTTTAGAGTTCCTTTTTTTTCCGTTCCTTATTTTCCGAGTGACATTCTTTCCGTTCCTTATTTTCCGGGGACATTCTTTCCGTTTCCCTTTTTTCCGGGGGACATTTTTTCCGCACACCTAAAATGGACACAGCGTGTTTCAGAAAGATTTTGCCCACAAAGATTTAACTATAATATTGTATAATCTACCGGCTTTGTAGTAAGATATTTCATACTTTCCAATTTCTTGGACTGTCATAAAATGGATTGTGAGTTTCCAGAGGAATTTTATACACAATGATTTTAAGTCCAGTACCATAAACAATTCAGGGGCTACCATAAAATGGATGATGAGCTCACTAAAGAATTTTGAACTCAGAGGTCTAGGCTCAGTTTATATTTTCCAGTTTCATGAATAATTTATAGATTATCAAAAAATGGATTGTGAGTTTCTAGAAGAATTTTACACACGAAGAGTTAGCTCCAATTTCATAAATAGTTCAGAAACTACCGTAAAATGTATAGCGAGTTCCCAGAAGAATTTTGCACTCAGAGGTTTAGGACAACTTTACATGTTTTGATTTCAAGGATCAATAAAATTTGTGTCAAGTTAATTATTTTATAGAAAAGTATACGTGAGTTATCAAAGCAGCAGAAAGCACTTCAACTCTTTATAAAGTCCTCTATTGCAGTAATAGTTTAACCTTATACATTCTTTATTGTCATTTCATAACTGAAATCATTGCATTATCGAAATTAGGAAAATAAAATTAGTGTTATGTGGTTAAATATAACATATTTTTGATTGTTTTTATTAGCTACCTTTTAATTTCTAAGCATATTTATCATTTAAGAGACAAAATAATTCACATGAGAGCACCGATTTTCATAGCAAAAATGTATTGATAGGTGGTGCACAAAAAGTAGTCCCTAACAGAGTTACAAAAATATATCGTCAGAAACATTGTAAGGATCTTAAGTTTTACTAACGTTTATTTTATTTTAAATCTTTACTATCACTTCTTATTTTCTACTTCCGGCCAGAATTATAAGCGTGAAGGAGTTTATGCAAAGTTGTCTGGCGAACGCCAAGTATTTAAGTGTGGCCTTTTTGCCAAGCAGAAGAGAGGAAGCCGTGAGTTCGAAGCAGGCCGCTTACCTTAGAAGTTACGCAGTTGCTACTTTGCCTTCCAGGCCAGAGGTTTTAATCCTCTTGATAAATTAAACGTATTGTAGTGTTCACAGTCTCTGTGCTACATACGCTTTCTGTTATTATAAGGCCAATCTTATTCTAAAGTTAAATTAGAGTTTAGTTTTATTTTGATATCTTTTAAGTTAGACCCCGAGTGGAGGGTCATTGTATTCCGAAGTACGGAAGTAATTGTATATAAAGAAAAAAATAAAGGGTTTTGTATACCCTTCGTCTGTATCCTGTCTACTTACTACAATTAGTGAACATAGCTTTAGTAAGCTCTCTGTTCTAGTCAGGTCATTGTATGTTTCCGAAGAAGGTTAGAAGAAACATTGAACCTGATAGTGGCGCCCGACGAAGAATAACCATGGCCGAGTTTCAAGAAGAACCTGTGCTGCCTGCAGAAACAGCTCAGAATCCAGAAATGCCAGCTGCCGCCCTGGAAGGATTTGGGTATATTGTCCAGACCATGCGCGCTTCGATGAAATCAGAAGCAACGTTTAATGGAAACTCACAGGTAACCAGTTTTTTGGAAAAATTGGATGACCACTTCATGCTCTACCCCGTGCACGAGTTCCAAAAAGTTACCTTAGCTACCAGCGCTTTGAGGGGCCAAGCGCTTAACTGGTTCAAATGTATCGGCAGAAGTCTCTTGGGTCAAGCAGGAAGTCCCACCTATACCTACGAAAATTTCAAGACTGCCCTACTAAAAGCCTTCCCTGTTGTAAGGGATCGTGCGAAATTAGAAACAGAACTTTTCAGTATATATCAACAAAGAATGGAAAAAAACTCGAGTTTTATTTTAAGAAAAATTCACGTTTTCAAGCTCTTGTATGGAAACCGTCCGGATCCTGAAATAATTCAAGTGATTTTGCCGAGGTTACTACCCCAAGTGCAAGACTTTATTGAATTGAGAAATCCGACTACACTGGAAAAATTATTTGAGCTAGCAATCCAGTTTGAAAGTAGAAGAACGGCGGACGTCGAAAGAAGACGCCAATATCAACAGCGAAACCAATTCGGTACGCCAAGACTACAGCAAACCCAAGCACATGGCTACGGAGAAAAAGCGAATCAGTGGGCAAGGAAACCCGAGCATTCAAAAACAGCCGGCGAACGTCGACAGTTCAATAGCAACCCAGGAAAAAAGTCTCAAGGCCAGTGGAGAAAGAAGGAAAGCACCGAAAGGAAAAATAATTTAAACTAAAACGGATTTCTGCTGACGAGAGGGTGCGGAAATCCGAAGGCCACGAAAACCCCTCTTCCTACAAGTTAAATACAGTAATGGTGAAAAATTTAACTCTTCCGAAGATTGAAGTCTTGGTAAATAATATCCCGGCCACCGCACTCCTGGATACCGGCGCGCAGTGTTCCTGTGTGGCAGAAGTCTTTTTTAGAAAGTATTTTCGCAAATACCGCATATATAATGCGGATAATACAACAGTATTAGCGGCGCAAGGAGAACAATGTAAGTGCGTAGGTAAAGTACCTTTGTACATCCGTATCAAGGACGAACAAGTAAAGGTGATGTTTTTTATAGTAAAGAATTTGCAAGCACACTTAATACTAGGAATAGACTTTCTTTCAGACGCACAAGCTACACTGGATTTTAATGAAGCGTCTCTTAAGCTGACGATGAAACCAGTGCGTGTAGAAAAGGTTGAACCGCCAAGGTTAAATCTCGACCACCTGCCTAACGACGAGCAAGATAGAATCCGACAAGTGGTAAGTGAATTTGCTTCCTTATTTAGTGATATTCCAGGATTTACCCAGGTTACTAACCATAGTATTGACACCGGAGATGCATTGCCGGTTCGTCAAAAACCATACCGGTATGATAAGAATAAGGAAAAAATTATAGAATGGCATATTACCGATATGCTACGTAAAAAGATCGTAACGCCTATCTCAAGTAGTTATGCTAGTCCGGTGGTTTTATGTAAGAAAAATAATGATTATCCTTTGGAGCATCCAAAAAGGTGGAGATTCGCTATTGATTACCGTAAATTAAATTCCATAACGAAATATCCGGTATATCCGTTACCGATTATAGAAGAAATTTCAAGGAACATAAAATCAACCAAATTTATGACAACTTTAGACTTAACGAATGGTTATTTTCAAATAGGGATCAAGCCTGAGGACGTGCCTAAGACTGCTTTTATAACCAAGTCTGGCACTTATGCATTTTTGCGAATGCCGTTTGGCCTTTCAGGCGCCCCAGCAACATTTCAGCGATGCATGGACATTGTGTTAAGACCTGTTCTCGGAAAGTCCACATTTATCTATTTAGACGATATCATTATTACTAGTGATAATCTAGACCAACATGTACAGGATTTAAGACAGGTGTTTTCTTTATTAAATGAGGAAGTTAATGTCGAAAAATGCAAATTTGCAGCCCCTGAATTAAAATATTTAGGTTACAAAATATCGCAAAAAGGGATCGAGACAGATGAATCAAAAATAATTGCTGTACAAAAGTATCCGACTCCAAACACGGCAAAGAAGCTCTCTTCTTTTCTAGGACTTTGTTCATATTATAGGTCCTTTATAAAAGATTTTGCGGCTATCGCTGAGCCATTGTTAAAATTAAAAAGGAAAAAGGCAAGATTCTCGTGGACGGCCGAAGCCAATAGTGCTTTCGAAAAATTAAAACAAGCATTAACGCAAGCCCCTGTGTTGAAATTTCCTGAAAAGGATGAAAATTTAGAAATTTCAGCGGATGCTTCGGATTATGCGGTAGGAGCGGTACTTTCGCAAAATCAGCAGCCAGTAGCATTTTTTAGCCGAACTTTAAATCAAACACAAAGAAACTATTCCGCGACCGAGAGAGAGGCACTTGCAGTTCTGTTAGCAGTGCAAAAATTCCGAGTCTATTTTGGAAAGGCGCCGATAACAGTATATTCTGATCATGCGGCGGTAACTAGATTGTACTCTGGAAAAAATTTATCCCCAAGGTTAATAAGATGGGCACTCAAGCTGCAAGAATATAATCTGGTAATCAAGCATACCCCCGGAAAGGAAAATATCGTAGCAGATGCCCTGTCACGAATTAAATTAGACGAACAGGGTAATACCGTAAAAGTTGCAATGCTGACAGCGTGTACAATAAATTCCCGAGAAACTGTAATAACCGAACTGGGTAAGGATCCTGAGTTTGGAAGTATTTATGAGTATTTGAAGGATCCTGAAAATTTTAGCAACCAAGATATTGTGGCGATAAGAAATAGGGCGGCCCATTACGAACTAATAGATGGTCTATTATTTTATACAAAAACTACGAATTCCAACAACGAATTTCGACCTGTTATCCCAGCTAGTCTTAGATTAAATATCCTGCAAGAGCTCCATGACAGCCCTTTAGCTTCTCATGCTGGTATTCGAAAAACTACTCAACGCGTACGCGAGGCAGTCTACTTTCCTGAACTGCAAAAGTTAACAAGGGCGTATGTCCAGTCCTGCCCAACATGTCAAGCCGTTAATTATATTAATTTCCGCCCGGCCGGGTTTCTAAATAGTATTAAATCCGAATTTCCAAATGAAATAATCGGCATCGATTTATTGGGCCCTTTCCCAAAAAGTCAGTTAAACAAAAGTCGCTATCTCCTTGTTATAGTTGATCATTTTAGTAAATGGACCGAAATTGTTCCCTTAAAACGAGCCTCCGCGAAATTAGTTACCGATTCTATTTTAAATAAATATATTTTAAAATACGGGGCGCCCCTAAAAGTTATATCGGATAATGGTCCTCAATTTGTAAGTAATATATTTGAAGACATGTGCCAAAAACTGGGCATACGTCATTTAAAAATGGTCCCGTATCGGCCGCAATCAAATATAGCGGAACGGGTCAACAGAAATATAGTGAAAATTATCCGTAGTTATGTTAAAAATTTTCATAAAAGCTGGGATAACTATGTCAATGAATTTGCTTTCGCCCTTAGGACCGCAAAACATGATACAACGGGCAAAACTCCTGCTGAGTTATTTCTAGGCAGAAAGGTTATAACACCGTTAGATAAACTATTTTATGTGCAACAAAGAGCCCCAGAATTTAAAATGGGTGATATAGAAAAACTAATAAAAGAAGCAAAAAAGAATACGGAAGTAGCACAAAGAAAACAAAAATTGTATTATGACTTGAAACGACGGGGAGTAACTTATAAAGTAGGGGATGAAGTACTAAAAATTAAGCATTCACTTTCTTCAGCACCAGAAGATAAAACTGCCAAATTTTTTCCACGCTTTGAAGGACCATATGTTATAGAAAAAATAACTCACGCTGTTGTAGTGTTAAAGGCAAGAAATGGTGAAACCTGTTCCGCAAACATTGACCAGATAAAACCATTCTATGACCGTAATAAAATGCAAATCTTTTCAGATCTTTTGCAGGATCCGGTACGGCAGACACCGCAGGTACAAGTTCCAGAGGTGGGAAAACGACAAGTACAAGGGCAAGCCATTAAGAGACAGAAGCAAGTGAAAAAATTGCCCCGCGGAAAAATTGAAGGTACAAAGAAAAAGAAGCCGTTCCACCGTCCAAAAAACAGAGTGCACGAACACCCCCAGAATGAAGAAGGGAGAAGGACGACGTATGTGGAAAAGACCGGGAGAAAGGACGGCAACTATAACCCGGCTGTGAAACGGAAGATTGACTCATCTGACAGAACTCTCCGCAGCAAAAGTCGCCGAACTGCGGAAGGGCCATCAGCGGCGGAGGAAAAAGTACAAGAAAAATTTGAACGGCCAACAACGAAGTCCAAGCAGGATCACGACAGAAGTTTCCCGGTTCCACCAAGACCAGCTGCCTTCAAACGGCCAAGACCACAAGCAGAGGACAGAAGGAAGATGTTCAAGGGTGGCCGTAGTGGTGAAAAACGGAAGCTTCCAGAGGAAAGCACTGAAGGGCGAGCCCGTACAAGAAGGAGGATCAACCAAGCTACGGTCTGCAGCACCTTTAAAGACTGGGCCCAGAAAAGGATGTCTGAATATTACAAAGATAAGTAAAATTTTATGTTACTTTACAAACTTAAGTTAATCTTTCATTCTTACTGCAAGTGGCAGATTTCAAGAAGTTTTACCTCATGCGAGGTCTACCTTTATCGCCAAAAGGGCGAGAAATGAGTTGTGACCGATTTTCTTATTATGTTTTTCAATTACTCGCGCGCAAAACTAAAGTTGATGTATAATAGCGTTGTATAAAGACTTAAATATTGTAAAAAGTTATTGTATAAATTTTATTTAAAACATTCTAACAAGAAAGAAGTTTTAGTCTGAAAGACTTTTTGAAATGTAGTATTATTTCAATGTAGAAAGAATTGGCACTTGCTTTGAAAAGAATAGAACTTAACAATGTACTACTAATGTATGTTTTCAAATGTGTAAAATTAACGGCATCTTGATATGTTCTTGTATACATGTGAACTGTTATTTTGAATGTTTAGAAATAACGTGATATGGTAAAAGTGAAAGTAATGTTAAAAAATTTGTTATTCGTGTGACTGTAAAGATTAAATCATGGTGAATATGTGTTAAAGGTTGAATGATGTAGTTAGGCTCTCTGACGCTACACTTTAGAGTTAGCCACTTTCAGAATAGTACCTCAGGGTCTAGAGTTGAAATTAGGGTGTGTTAAGAGGTCTCGTATGTTGAATTTTAACACGTTAGTGTTTTGATTGTAGGAGGAAGTGTTGAACACATAGACAGAAACACATTCGTGTTTGGTGTTTTTACAACACATGTCAGAGAGCACGGGGAGAGATAATTAAAATAGTCATGAATGAAATAAGAATGTTAAGAAAAGTATATTCTATATGTTATTTGCAATGTCATTCTGTAACATTTCATTAAACTAGTTTTCCTTCCAGATCTCTGGAAGGAACCAGAATTGAATAAAGCTCCTGTTTTGATGCAGTACAGATGAAAAAGAAAAAAAGATTGTTGTATATTCCGGGAGCTGCTATTGTAACAAATTTCTTTCTTTTAAAATTTTCTAGTTTCTAGCTAAGTTACGATTGTAAAAGTTTGGCCTCGCGTTAGTTTCTAGAGCTAAAAGTTTTCAACAAGGTCGTTTTAGACCTGAGTTTCAAACTAATTAACTCTGGCGGGAAGTATGTAAGGATCTTAAGTTTTACTAACGTTTATTTTATTTTAAATCTTTACTATCACTTCTTATTTTCTACTTCCGGCCAGAATTATAAGCGTGAAGGAGTTTATGCAAAGTTGTCTGGCGAACGCCAAGTATTTAAGTGTGGCCTTTTTGCCAAGCAGAGGAGAGAGGAAGCCGTGAGTTCGAAGCAGGCCGCTTACCTTAGAAGTTACGCAGTTGCTACTTTTCCTTCCAGGCCAGAGGTTTTAATCCTCTTGATAAATTAAACGTATTGTAGTGTTCACAGTCTCTGTGCTACATACGCTTTCTGTTATTATAAGGCCAATCTTATTCTAAAGTTAAATTAGAGTTTAGTTTTATTTTGATATCTTTTAAGTTAGACCCCGAGTGGAGGGTCACTGTATTCCGAAGTACGGAAGTCATTGTATATAAAGAAAAAAACAAAGGGTTTTGTATACCCTTCGTCTGTATCCTGTCTACTTACTACAATTAGTGAACATAGCTTTAGTAAGCTCTCTGTTCTAGTCAGGTCATTGTATGTTTCCGAAGAAGGTTAGAAGAAACATTGAACCTGATAACATGTTCTATTACTTATGATAATTCTTTAAAAGAAGCAGTTAAATATATTAAAAGTTATATGAATTAGGTGCTTTATGATATACATAAATTGGAAGTATTAAAAATTAAGTAAAAATATAATTACAAAAACATATATTACTTTTAAATCTCTCAGCTTAATTATTAGACAATATACTGTCTTAACCTGTAAGATAAACTAAAAATCTTATGCCAAATCTAATGGCGATGTGTTTAAGAAGTAGCAGTTTGCTTTGCAGCATGGATGATAAATTCCAAATCTTATACCTCTTGGAACTGGAACACTTTTCAGGACAAGTGCATGATAAATGCCCTGGCTGGAGTAGCATAATATGAGATTCAAAAAACGGAAAGACGTTGTTGCAAATATCATTTGTCTGACAATGGTCAGCACAAGCCCATGGCATTCATTGCGGCAAGGAGTCAAATGTGCTTGACGTTAGCAAGAGCCTTGGGCACCATAGAGGTGACAGCCCGACTTTAGTTTCTTCCCCAGGTTTGAGAAAGAGCGCACCCCGAGAGGGACGGATCCGAGGTTCTCTCATTCCTTTTCCTTACCACTAACCTATCGAGAGGACTTTCGGCTTGCCACATATTTAGAGTGCCCCTATGCCGCACAAATATTACACATTTGCAAACATTTATACCATCTCCAAAATTCAAACCCGGGTCCATCGGTAGAGGAGTCTCTAACAACTATCTCAGCTGAGCGGCATTGAAAGATTAAACTTAATGTTTGTGTCTAAAATCAAAGTTAACTTAAATAATTACATTTTCTTTGGAGTTTACATTACTCGCAAAGGGGCGTTTTTTTCATTTACACACACATAACGTTTCGAGAGCATTTGAGCTAATATCCCTTTGGGCTAAAAATATTTAAAAAGAGCATATCTTTAGAATTTTCGATATACAATATCGTGCTCTGGGGATAACTCCTCCCCCCCCTCCTCGTACAGTGTTGCCATTGCTCGCTTAGAAATTGTTTAGTTTGTAAATCAAACATTCGTTAAAGTTTCACAAAATACAAACGGAGATAATATTTGGTGGCAATTATCTGGAAAGTGATTCGACGCAAAATGCTGCCATTCCGAGATTAATAGTCCTTTTCGGGTAACAACCCCTTCGTCTAATAAACAAAAATGGCATTGCAACTTGAAGCGAGACAATATGTACAAATCCAAGTACATTTATTTACAGTAACAATAATAATCCAAGTTAACACATGGAGAGCTCTAACAGTTTGTTTTTCTTCTCTTAAATTCCTCACAAAGTCAGCTTAGCTAAAACTGACTAATCCAGGACTAATTAAGTCAACTTAGCTTAAATTAACTAATCCGGGACTAATTTATTTGTCTTCTGGGCTGGTTAATTTCTCACATCAACTGAGCTAGATCCAAAATCCTAGTTCTTTGATTCCTTGAGTTAACAACATTGAGGTGGATAGCTCTCGATATTTAAATCCCAGTCGAGTTAGTTATCCAACCAATTACCCGTAACTAAAAGGAGTTAATAGCTGTTTATGAAATTCATGTTTTCTATTTGAATGTGTACAGAATTGAATGTAATATTTGAATGTGTACAGAATTACAATTTATTTCTCGAAACATTTTTTTTTTTTTACGTTAATCCTATGAACAACAACATTAAAATTATCGCTAACCTGCCTGTAGACATATTATTATAGGAAAGTTATTAATTTTCGTAAACGTCGGGAGGAAAAAAAATAGCAACGTTAGCTTGGCGTAAATTTTTAATAAACGTCTATCGATTTCACAGACAGTAAGACGTAGATCTCTGTGATTCTGGATGCAGAATCGGGGATTTTCTGAAAATATTGGCAGGAACTTTTTTAATACTAAATCAACTCCTAAATACTCTCACAACATCTTTCATTACTACTCACAGTCTACACATTTCTTCCTTTTTCTTTCTTTCTCTCTCTCTCATTTTTTCTGTAGATAGATTTATTGCACGTTGATGGTTTGTGATATTAATTTTCGCATCATTCTGTAATGAGCAAACTTAAATTTTCTTTACGCACGGCCCGGTTAATCCGCCTCCGGATGATGGGGACTTGACTATAGTCCCACATCTAAAGCTGAAGGAGTTGCTGAAGATGAGAGAGTAATATGCAGATAAGTTTTCCAATCCGAAGAATATGAAGAAATGTTTGGAATATTTCTCGTTTTAGAAATTCTGCATGTAACAGATAGCTTGGAAATCACTAAGCATTGTGAGAAACCTAGCAAACGTTTATCACGAGGATTTGATTTCAGAGAAAATAATATTATTTTCTCTTAGATCTTAGTGATAAATATTAAATCTGCTGAAAATTCTACAGAAGCAGAAAAACAGAATGATAAAGGCATGAATATCCATCAACATAATGAGTTTACTTTATATAACTAGCTAAAATCTTCACTAATTTAAAATAGTACACACATGAAAAGGGAAACGTTTCATCAGTATTCTCAAGTATAAAAATTGTTTTTAAGAACATTCATCTCAACGTTCATAATAATTTAAGAAATTGCATGGAGCAACGAAGTTTAAATTTACCCATTTTATGGAATATTTTATACTGTATTTCAGTAAAGAAGAATTTTTTGCATATAAAATTCACAGTTTTCCTTTCTCGAAGCATTTAAAACATCCCGTACATAAACACCAATCAAGTAACAGTATTAGTTTAATTAGATGCCAAAGAAGCTCATTTTTTATGATTGGACTGTGAGAATATGTTTATCGCCATTTAATATTACTATTATTATTAAAGCTGATATTATAGAGTCTATTTGTGTTTTCAAAGCAGAAAACAAACAAACAAAAGAATCAGCCATTTGCCTGGCCGGGATTCGAGCTTGGTATCTTTTGCTTGCTAGTCGGAGGTGCTTCCAATTAGACCACGAAGACGTGCGGAGAGGAAGGGGAAAATTCCTTATATTATCACATCGCTTGGAATAATTCACAGCCACACTATGGACATAGCAATTCTTGAATCGTTCTTGTATATATAAGAACAGTTTTTGGATTATCTCCTAGAAAAAGAAAGAAAATTAGGAAACTCAGTAAAAAGCGAACGTTAATGTAAGTGAAGTAAAAAAAAAAAAAAAAAAAAAAATTCAATGTTGTGTACAGGGAAAAAAAATTAAAAGTAAACCAAAATGTTAAGAGAAAATAAATTAATTATTGTTATTAATTGGAAATCATTTGACTTTTCAAGAGGAACAAACAAATTTCTGAACAATTAACAATTTTATTTTATTTATACATTTTCATATCAATTTCATTTTAAAATACTTTTAGCCAAAATTGCAAGTATTGTTCCTTGAAGAATTGAAAAGTCAAAAAGTCTTGTAATATAATTTGGCTATTATTTTTATTATGTAATGGCGTAGCTTAAAAACCTAGAATATTTTTCATTTTCTGTCATTTTTCATATTTTAATTTCATTTTACCGTTTTGTATGCTTTGAATTATTTTGTTTTATTTTCGAACTGTTTTTGTTAAATTTTAAGAATTTTAGAGAACTGAATTCGCACTGTTTGCGGTTTGGGGTATATTCTTTATTCTTTGAGATGGGGTGTAAAAAAAATTTAGGAATCTTTTTTTAATTCGCTTTTGCATTGAAATAGTTATATAGAACGAAACTGAACCCCTTAATTGTGTTCAGTTTTAATGTTTTAAATCATAAGATATATTCTCTGTCCTTTCTGCATGTCTTCATGGTGTAATTGGAAGTATACTCGACGCGTATTCGAGAGGTCCAGTGTTCGAGTCCGGGCAAGGGCACAGCACTTTTTCGCGTATGTGCATCAAAAACCTAATGACTCTGCAAGCGGCGCCGGAGCTAAAATGGTGGTGAACGACAATTCGTCACCACCAGGATCTGGAGATTGGATCACATGATCCCCAGTCGCCCTTTAAAAGTAGGAGTATGTAAGGCATATTCTTTCTTCTTTCTGTAAGCCTTAGTGGTGTAATTGGAAACATACTGAACACGTATTCGAGAGGTCCAGGGTTCAAGTTACGGGGACGGCATTGCACCTAACCTAATGATAAAACCTAAAGACTCTGCAAAATAATTATAACTCTATTTGAAGTATTAAAATGTGAATAATTAAAATACAGATTTCAATTACAGATTTTTATAAGTTTTTTAAAACATTTAAATGTATTTTCAAAATAATCTTTAACTTCAAAATGCTTAATATACCCCTAGTTTAAAATGCTTTATTAGTTACACACTTAATTCAAATTTACAAACATAATTAAATCCAAATCTTAATCTATATTTACAATTTACAATTAAAACTTTATTTACATTTAAATGTTTCTTAAACTTCCAGAAAGTAAAATATTTATGGTAAAAAATTTTATATTTGGTAAAAATAATTTATATATACATTATATAATGTAATTAAGAAAACAAAATAAATCGCTATTCACGTGAACACACACATACACACATAATATATATAATGATCACAAAGAGCTTGCCTTCCTTTTAAAATCAGCTCTTGCTTTAATCCTAATAATTTATTCCCCTTTCATTTGCTTCATTTAATTTTTTATTATACTTAAGTTGAGTACAGCAATAGTTACTCTCATTTGTTTTATTATTTTGTGGGAATTTTATGATACTTTATTTTTTTATTTGCGGAAGTCGCTTTATTCTAGTAGACGCCGTTAATGTGATCCCAGTTAATATTATTATTCGGTTATAGTTATGGATTTGCTGAAGTTGCGCTTGTTTATAAGCAGAAACATGAAAAATACAACTCGTGTTGTGATCATCAATTCGGTTAATTTGACCAGAATATTATAAAATAAATAGTTTAAAATAAATTAAAGCCGCCAAATAGATGATAAATTCGCCAAATAAATTAAAAATAGGTTATAAAATTGCCAAGTGAGAGAAAAATGTAACACAGTTCCTTCAGACACAATTTTTTCTTTATCAGGATCACGAAAGAAACAGTGTATAACTGGGGTCCCTGGGTCAAAGAGCTTACCCCCAATCGAATAATTAAGTAATTGCGAATAAATACTTGACAACAACTGAAAAAGGCTATATAATTAACAACTAGATAAAGTAAGAAGTTTTAACAGTTCTTAACAATATGGATTATATGATTAAACTGGAGAAATTAAAAGATCTAAATAATTTTTTTTATTATTTTAAGAATATGATTAGAATGAAAGAATGAAGGTGGTAGGTGCTCAATAGATTCAAAATGTAGTAGAAAATGCCAGAATTAAGCAGCTGGTCTTTATCAGAGCAAAAAGAAAAATCCACATTTTTTCCCCTCTGGTGGAGGGGAGGATTCCCTGGAATTATTAACGGAAAACTAAACTTGCTTTTCTGCTTAAAATGTTACATTTGCATGTTCTCTTCCAATAAGGGGTACTTTCTGAATATTAAGATTAGGGATACAGCATTGGTCAAATAATTTCCGGGAACGTTATGAACAGTTCATGAATGAACTTTTGCATTATAGATATTATGAACCGTTCATAAACAAATTTTTGCGTTTTTCTAATTAAAATATTGTGAAAATACGGGTTCATATATTTCTTGATATTTTTATATTAAATTAGTTAAATTTCATTGTTACTTTGAAGGATAATTTTATCATTCGGTTATTGCTACTAAAATAGTTGTGGACAAACGTGATTACATTAAGCGGCACCTACAATACCTTTTCTTATTAGCTCAATTTAATTTTTTTAAACGTTTGATATATTTACCTTTTGTCAAGTTTTATTCATTACTTATTGTTTTATTTATTTAATGAATTAATATTCATACTTTCTAACATCCTTCTAAACAGCTCGGGTATTTCTAATTTAAGAAACGAAGCCCTTATATTAATTTAAAAGTTCATTAAATATCTTCTAGTAACACTGAAATATAAAAATAAACTGTACCTTTCACAAATTTAAAAAATAAAATAACTTAGTGACACTGAATTAAATTTTTCTTAAACAGACAAATTTAAATTATGTTTTTAAAATGACTTTAAATATTTAAATATTAATTTCTGTTTTAGCTATAAAATTGAAAATGCCGGGAACTTCGCAGCAACATTGATTCTTTCCCAGAATAATAAAGACGAGGGGAGAAAAAGTTGGAGAGCATAATGCATGCTCATCTAGTTTTCTCCAACTGGACCACTGTGAGCGAAACCCTTGTTAGATAGTTTCGCTGCAGAGACACGCAATTTGTTGGAAAGCACGTTTTACAGTACGCTTGCATGCAAGTATGTGAAATAGTATTTATTTTGCTTAGAATTTGTCGAGCCACGCTGTATTCGCTGTTTAATGTTCAGCACAGCGTTTATTAATAATATTAACTCATTTCCTTTTTCATGTGAGAAATGTGTGCTGTTTAGTATTTTCACTTTTGCATTACATAACCTTTTTATGTTCAAATGCAACAATAGTAATCATCCCTTCAACTTGGCAAACTGCCAACTCAGAAATGTTCAAATTTTGCCGCGTAGCATCTTCAATTCTTTCCCAAGTTGTAAAAATACCTTGTGTATCAGTGTAGCAGAGTAAGTCACTTAAAAATGTACATGTGACTGTTAGTAGTTTTTAATTAATTTTAATAATAAATGTATTTAATTATAATATATCTAATTAATGTAATTATAATATATCTAATTAATTATTCTTATAAATACGAGTAATAACATACGTATTAATAACATTAGTGTAAGTAATAAAAGATATATATTTCCGACTGCAGAATGATAATTTTTTGCACCTTCCAGCAACAAGATTTCTTTATTATTGTACTAATGAAATAATAATTTGTAGACGACTTAGGTACTGGTCTGGGTGTTAACAAAGACATAGCAATTTCTTTTTAAAACTATCAGGTGGATGATAAATCATCTCAATTATCACGTGAGTTAGTCTCAAATGCTTATCCATAATAAATCAGTCCATTTTCCTTTCCCCTACTGAAAAGAAAAACTTCGCTTACAACGCCATTCCTAATTTCCTCATTTTTCCACCATTATTATCCTTTCTAAGAGAATCGCTTATTGCAAGAAATAATACTCCTGAAACATAAATATAAGAAATGTAGAAACGAATGATATTTTTTATATCTAAGTAATAATTTGTGATAATTATTTATATAAAAATTTTGATATTAATCAATTTATGATAATTTATAAACATATTTTTTAAATGAAGAATTCGCTATTTTTTGAGTTGGCTAGAAATAGCGAAAGCCCACCGTAGCAAACAAATAAGGAAAAGTTTCAGAATTCATACATAGATAAAGAATATACTATATTCATCAAAAAATTAATATTATTACACACTTCAGAAAAATAGTTTAATTCTTAATATCGCACCAAATAGAATAGACAGTTATTTCGAAACAAAACAAAAATTACATAAATAATTAAGATGATTCCTTCTTGAAATTAACTTCTGTATTTAATGTAAAAATCATAAAACCAATTTAAATTACTGAATTCTTCCACTCCCATGTGAATACATTACTGCACTATATTGTATGGTGTTGTTGTATAAGTGGTTAGCATGAACAGCTGGCGCTTGGGAGTATTCGTGAATTGAATCTCGGTGATGGTGCTCTTGATTTATCGTGTTCCGTGATTCTAAAATACAATGACAGTGGTTTCAAACTGGCAATTTTATGCGACTCACGAAGAGATTTTTGATTACCTACTCTTACAAAGATTTCAAGAGTTAGTTATTTGAAGTCCGAGTTTGCATTATTTTCATTGTTATTTAAAACAAACACAAATAATGCTCCGAAAAATATAAATAGAGCTAATTAATTTTCCCACTGGGATATAAATCTCATTTAATGGTATGAAGATACGGATTTTATTAACACTTACTTGCACTTGTCAAAAAAGTAAGCACACTCAGTTACAAATTTTTGCATTAAGAATAATCGCCTTGTTTGGCAATACATTTGTATTCGAATAATTCTTTTTCACAGTTGAAAATGAATAAGAAAAGAACTCGATTGACCGAAGAGCATCTAGCCCATAATGAAGATAATTTCTAGTAATTTTTCTTCAAGGCTACAAGTTTTATCTGAAAGGAAATGCCATCATATTTTATTATTAATAAGTGTGATTTTAATTGAATTTCTTGATTAATGTTTTAACCGTAGAGAAAATATTTTAAAAAATTAGATTCCGGTTGATAATAGTGTTAGAACTAACGTTTTTTTTTTGAAATATTGGAATTACATTCGATAGTTATTCCGATTTCTTACTCGAAAATTTAGTTGATATTTTTAGCCCATAGCCTTTTGATTTACACAATGATTTCTCTAGTTTCTTATTCCAGAACTCTTAGATTAATTCTAGATTCTTAAAAATAACGCACCGCCCCCAGGTGGGTTCGAACCACCAACCTTTCGGTTAACAGCCGAACGCGCTAGCCGATTGCGCCACGGAGGCTTCGCTCTCTTGCTATCAGATAATAACTTTACTTTCCTTGGTAGCATAAAATGTAGACCTATATACAATTAGTAAGTAGCGTACAGTGTAGACTCTATGTAGAGGACAATGTATCGAATATTCGCTATTCCTTTGAAAAATAAATACAGAAGAAGAAGGTTTTAAATAACCTTTTTATTTGAACTAAATTAAAACAAATGCACACATTTGGTGCTCACAATTCCCCCCACTTATCTAGAATTCTAGATCTAATCACCAGAATTCTAGATTTAATCTACCTCGGATGAGAGTTTTCTTCATTATGGATCAATGTTCTACGCAATTAAAATTCCTGCTGTTCATTACTGATTCAACATTCTACTGTCTATGCTATCTACGTTTTCAACTGTTTCTACGCCGTTAACTCTTTCTACAATATCTACATAATCTACATTATCTCTCAACCTAGAATATTGAATTACATCTAAGTTTGCATTCATTACATACGTATGTTGATAATATTTAAACATCGCATTATTTAATACTGATTTTTTTATCAATATTTTCTCCAATAATCTACGCAGAAATGCATGTCGCTTACTCTCTTAACACCAGAAACCATTTTCTAAACTGATACTTTATTTTTAGTTGTAGAGACATTAGGTTATTTCGAAGTAGGAGAGATAAAAATGAGACATGCCTTCGCCGGGAGTCGAACCACGGACCTCTCGAGTACGCGCTAAGTTTGCTGACCATTACACCACAAAGGAATGCTAAAAAGACAGGATAAATACCTTATATACTCCCTCATTTAAAGGGCGACTGGGAATTAGGGGAGCCAAATCCTGGTGGTGGTGAATCATCATCCACCACCTTTTTCAGTTCGGGCTCCACTACAGAACTATTAGGTTATTTCGAAGCAGGAGAGATGAAAATGAGCAATGCCCTCGCCGGGACTCGAACCATGGATCTCTTGAATGCACGCCGAGCTTGCTGACTATTTCACAACAAAGACATACTAAGAAGGCTGGAGAAATACCTTATATAGTGCAAATGCAAACATTTCGCTCTGAAATTTGTATATGACCTCTTAATATGATCAAGACGCATTTGTGTACGCCCTTAATATGATCTTTGACTTTAGTATCGGATATCTCAGCCAATTTCTTTCGTACACAAATCACACTTTTTTTTTTTTTTTTTTTTTTTTTTTTTTTACAACAAGTCAAAATTTTCTGTAATATAAGCATAGGTATACGCGAGGGAAGTTAAATTTCCTATTTTACAAGAAATTAATTTTCAAAACTACAAAAACACGAAAACATGAATCTTTGCGTCATTTAAAGTATTTTTGTAACTGGAAGTATTTGTCTAAGACAACGGTTGGGAAAATAAAGGGTGTGAAAAGACCTTTGTGGGCACGATACAGTAAGAAATTCAAGTATTACAGGTATGTAATGTATGGTACTAGAAACTTCATGTAATAGTCAAAGTTTAATTGCACGCATTCGTAGTTATCAGTTGTAGGCCTTACGAGTTCAACGCATTTCAAGCTAAATATTATTAATGAAAAATAAAACAAATGCAAATAATTACGAAGCATTATTGCTTATAAATTACTTAGTTCGTTAAGCAAAATAGCTATAAGTCGAAAGATAAATTAAGGATTTTACGTAACAGAAATTTTAACTCTTTCGAAACTCTCCTGCCGTTATAGATAATAAATGGCATCGTAGTGTAACTTAATATAAAGGCCCCAAAATGCGAAAATATTCCTTTAAAGATACTTCTAGCGTCATTAGGAGGTTTTTACATCTTGAAGGATGTGTATTGTTTCCATTAAACATGTATAATGTTCTATCCTTCCAAAATTAAATTTACGGACATGATAATGCTTCAGAGACTAACGGACGAGTGGAGCGGGAGAAACTAGCAGCAGGCCTTAGCAAGTGTTGCCAATGCGCGAAACACAAGAATTTTAATTTATTTCGATTTTCAGAGCATTACCATTCGACAAAGGATAATAATTATACTTTCAAATTTAATCAATCTTTATAAATTTATGCATAACCTGTACATATCCTTATATCACT
The DNA here is from genome assembly GCF_044657685.1 of Stegodyphus dumicola. Classification (NCBI taxonomy): domain Eukaryota; kingdom Metazoa; phylum Arthropoda; class Arachnida; order Araneae; family Eresidae; genus Stegodyphus; species Stegodyphus dumicola. The sequence continues at coordinate 36,427,278 of NC_140775.1, forward strand.
GGTTTGAAACTGACGACCCCTGAAGGTATTATGTTGGAAAGATTTCAAGATTTTAATGTTTTGAAGTCCGAGTTACATTATTTTCATTACCATTGAAAATGAACGTGGAAAGCCTAACAGAAAGTTCATATAAGAAGGTAATTTATTTACAGTGTGATATAAATCTTATTCAAAGATATAAAGAAAGAGATTTTATTAACTTTTATGCCTGCTTGTCAAAAAGTAAATAAGTTCGGTTACAAATTTTTGTATCAGAGTACTCGCTTTCTTGGGAATGTCTTTATAAATGAACAGCGTTGTCCCCCTCCAGACCTGAAAATTAATGAGAAAAGAACCCGATTGTCTCACTTGGAAAAATTTTTCTGCAAACATTCAAGTTTTCGTAATGTATTTATTTTTAGTTTAAACTAAAGTAAATTATTTAACTATTCATTAAATATGTAAAAAGTATTTTAAATAAATGTTAGTTTGAAAATTTAATATTTAGCTCTCAGTATATTTGAATAACACAATGTAACCAGAAAAATGTCTTGCAGGTAAGTTTAGATTTCAGGTAGAAAACAAATATAAATTTCAAATTTGTTCCTTCGCGATAATTTTATTATTGTTTATATATGTTTTAATAAATATTCAGTAACCGAAATTTTAAATTTATTAAAAATATTTTTATTTTGCTAATAAAAGTTTTTCTTTAAAAAAATCTGTTCCGTCCCGTCAGCTATTTTTATATCGTGCATTCGGCCAGCATGCAATTTAAGTTTGAAATCACTGATCTATATGTCAGCTAATTTGACTTTATAGAATAATTTGAGACGCAGTTTTATTATTGTGTGTTCAGGTTTTCCACTTAACTTCATATGGAACAGTTTCCATATATTTTTAAATAGTAGAATAAAAACTTTCTTAAGCAAGGTCAAAATGAGAAAAATTCCTTTATTTATTCAATCGAAGTATACGTTTGCTTTTACTGCACAGAAGACGGAGACTTTTGAAACTCAGATCTAATTGCTACAAGCAAAAATAAATAAATAATTAGATGAAAAATATGTAAGTTTCTAGGAAGACTATTACTCACATTCATTTCGGCATTTGTAACATACACAGTTCGCTTCAATTAATTCGAAACGATGGCGATTAATCAACACAGTAATCATCGTTCAGTGCCTTCTTAATTCTAGATGGAACTCTGCCAAGTTACATCATTAATGTTTGTAAACTGTGATAAAGAATGTTCAAGCTACATCAAATTTATAAGCTCTGACGAATAAAATTAAACAAATTAACTGAAGACGCAGTCTGTACGATACAACGTAAAAGAGAAGATACGTTGTATCTTTTATCAATTATAGTAAGGATGCAAATGTTTGTAACAATTATCAATTAAATACATTTTAATCACAAGAATTAAGTTGTATTATGAATCACATCTACTGGAGACTGTTAAAAGAAAACGAACTATTCCGCGCTGAAATATAGCGTTAGAACATCGCTAGAACATGGCGTTAGAAATATTTCGTGTTCGTTACAATAATGCTGTAAACGTTCACAATTACTAACTGGTTATATAACAATTTAAGTATGTTTTAAAGTAACTTGCTTTGTATTTTAAAGTGTTAGATAATCACTAAAAAATGTGTTCAGAATATAAATTAAAAGAAGAAAATCGTTGATTGCTTTCTTGTCGCTTAAGCTGTTAAGCAGTTATAATTTGAAAGGTAGGTGAAAAATCTTACGTTGAATAGCAAGCCACTAGATAGGTAAGTTAAAGTTATTTATTCCTGGTGCAGTAGCAACATTTACCAACTGGCGTGATGATAAATATCATGGTAGCGTAACGTAACACCATTATTTCAAGTGAATGAAGACTTCGCTGAGATCAAACTGCTTAATTTAAGAAAGCTTAAAAGAATTGTAAAAGGAACAAGTATACTATCCCAAAGATTATGCGATATATTTTGCTTTTAAGGTTATATATAAAAAAAAAAGAGTACACCTAACGCATATTTTCTAGGATTTTTTTTAACGATCTTCAAGTAAAAAATGAAATCTAACACATATAAAACTTAAAAGAAAAAAGAAGAATTGTTTTTTTTTCATTCCGTTTCCATTTAAACTAAGTTCATGAAGTTAAATCCGTTTCAGTTGTAGTTAAAGTTTTACTTCCTTATATTCCTAGTCTGAAGCAAGCACGTTTGCGTCATTTTCACAATTTATTACAGCTCTCTACTTTCATAATGAAACAGGTTTAAAAGTCATCTTAGAAACAGCTGGAAAAACTTTACAATTTATAGCTAGTGTGCCGCCGTAATTGTGAACTAACACGTGTTTGAATATTCACGCTTATTATTTAAAAACGTTATCACGCAGCTGCATGCAATGGCTGCTTTATAAGAATTAATAATTTACTTTTTTTTTTTCGCTCTCAAAATTCTGTAGTTCGTCAAATATTTCCAAACACTCAAATGTCTAAATATATATATAGCAAAACTTTCGCTTAACTAACAATTTATATTCTTTATGAAGGAAGAAAAACCTGTCTCTCCTTGAAACATATGCTAAAATTATACATTTGCTAGTATAGTATGTACAGTTTATTTTGATATGAAAATTTGATTACCATTCCTAATAACGTATTCAGACATAAACATATAAATTCAAGTTTTTATTGTGTTGCGAGATGGAAAGGAACAATAATGACAATATTAGTTACTTTAACATGCACAATAATAATATCAATTTATAACAACCTACTAACAAAGCTCATTTATTTTGTGCTTCTGTAAAGTGTTAAGATTAAATTCATCCACAGTCGACAGCTGAAAAATAGGTTAGATTATTTGAATGCAGGAAAGGACACGAGGGCTATTTGCCTTCATAAGATACAGGACACCTTTGTGGAGGATTTTATAAGGGAAGTTGGTTTTTATTCACGTTACACATGGTTTGAGACCACAAAAACTAACTATGAAGCCAGCCCATTCACCTAAGATAGAGTCCGTGTCGAACTTCCAGTATTGAGCGGTTTTAATCGTTTAGCCCCTGGTGGATAGATGAAGAAAACAACATTCTTACTTTTAGCCTTCTACTTAAAGTCATCATAAGTGTATACAACGCCTGGAATGTTCATACAAATGGTTACCTGCATGTGAGAAATCTGGGTAATGTACTTAAGACGTGAAGATACTGTGATACTTTTCTTTGGCAGAAGAAACTGATTGGCGAACTCGAAAACTGCGATCACGGTATTGATCTTGTAGCGGAAAAAAAGCAGTAAGTTATTTATTGTTTTCAGGCGTAATGCGCTAAATTCTCTTCAAAAGTCTATATATCTATCGTGTCTTTATAAAATATGAAGTATACTGTCTTTCCCCCGGGAATAATTTGCTCGTGAATTATCTCTTTCTAATTGAAAAAGTTCATCAACGTGGTCTTTGCTGGAGAATTTTCGAAACCTAAATATCTGTGGCCAAGAACAAACCATTATAAACCTTCTTCATCCCAAGCAGATGGCTGCCGTTTCTCCCACCCTTTCTGACTAAAAATAAATAAAATAAAATAATATATATATACATATAATCCGAAAAGATTGAGATTTTAACACCGCACCAGACGGCTTGCAGAGTTATTATGCTCTTCCTGAGCTTGCAATCTATCAATCTGCTTGTAGACTCACACACTTAGCAAGAGTGAGTGTGACTCTTGTAGACTCACACTCACTCTTGCTAACACAACTTTTTTTTTTTTCTTTTCTTTTTAGCTTTATCATTGAGCATCGTTGTTTACTTACTACGCCACATACAATTCAACAGCAAAATCACAAAACGTTTTAAGGCACCTAGCATATGTTTATTAATACCGATACACTGTTAATTGTTGACATACATTTTTCTATTTTTCAGTGTTTTCTCAATTCATGTTCATATGAATGTTCAGTCTTCTTAGTAAGAAGACTGTCAAAACTTGTTTTTTATATATTAACTTTTTGCGTGCTCAACATCATTTTTTAAATATCACCTATAACTTACGCCACATTAAATTCAATAGCAAAACCACAAAATATTTAATAATAGCATATCTTTAGAATTTTCGGTAGAGTGTCAAGTACTGTCATACATTTTTTTTATATACATTCGCTATATTATCTTTTTCAAACTAGCTGCTTGAACGGCCAGCCACCTAAAATAGTTTTCATAAAAAAGATTAAGTCATTATAACGATTTCGATAAGTCCAGCTAGTATTATTTAAAAAGCTTTAATATTTCTAATTAGATATCTTATGATTTTAATGGATATTTATTGAAATTAATCATATTAAAAATACTCTTAAAAACTACATTTCTTGCTTAAAATCACTTAGTTTCTTAGTAACAAACAGTTTAATGAAAATTAAATAACTGAATGATAACACGCTGGCGCGTGAACGGTAATAATATTTCAGACAGTGGAAACACATTGCTTTCAAATAGCCGAGTCTTTTGTATTAAAATTGAAAGATGTTATCACACTTTGCTGAATAGCGAAATTCTACGCACTGGAGATTGTCGCCAAATGTTCGCCAAATTTGGCGATTTCGGGCAATTTTTTACCAAATCTGGCAACAAAATTAGGCCGCCAGCTTGGTGATATGTCGCCAAATTAGTTAGGTAGCCATTTACTTAAGTAAAATAGACTTATTTTTCCGACAGAGCCTCGTCTCTCTAGATTTTCAATTTGCATTGTACGGGAAAATAACACAACAATTTCCTATACAATTGCAGTAAAATCTTCTACATATGTACAAAATCCGCAAAATTTGCACTAAAATTATCCATCTATGTAAAAAATTCGTAACAATATCAAGAACAAATTAGAAATACAAAATTCGGGCTTCCGGATGCACATGTTCGGGTGAAGAACTACGTGTAATAAAAAATATTGCCAGGTATTTCGATTATACTGCCCGACAGCTTGTCTTCGATCTTAGTCGCTGTTTAAAACGAGGGTTCTGCAGAATTTTCTTTTTCCCCGCAGCAGAATTTTCTTTTTCCCCGCTCCTTAATTTAAAAAAAAAAAAAAAAAAAAAATTAATTAGGTGTTCTAAAAATACTTACACCAAATTTAAAATTTTATATTTGCATATTGTATTCCAGTGATATTAAGATTACTAACTCAGAGTATTAAGTTTTGGGGTACGAATTTCCAGAAACATTATGAAGAGTTCACAAGTGAACCATTGCTTTAAAAATATTATGAACAGTTTAATAACAAATTTTTACATTTTTCTAATTAAATTTCTGTGAAAGTACTTATTATATGTTCCTCTTTATATTTATACTAAATTAGTTAAATTCTGTTACCGTTTTGAAGCATATATTATCTGATCGCTTAATGTTATCAAAACAGCCGTGGACAAATATGATCACAATGAACGGGTGCATACTGTATTACAAAACATACATTACCGTTTGGATGGAGACTGCCGAAAACTGGTAATTTGACCCGGGTTCAAATCATACTAACTGAAAGAATGTTTCATAGTTTTTCTCGTGTGTAACGTAAATTCGAGCGAATTTCCTTTGAAAAGTCCTCTACAAAGGCATCTCGATGCTTTTCACAGATAGTTCTACGAGTTCTTTGCATTTATTCAAACAATCCGACTATGCCACCACTACTTCTGGCATTAAAGCAACATTTAGAAATATTTTATCGTTTAAATATAATGGTAAAATTCCTGGATACGAATTTGACGTATCAAATAACATGCACTTATTATTTTAATAATTTTGTTCCATTCGAAAGTATCAAAAGTTTAAGTCTCTGAAATATTTTATTGCCATTGAAATATACAAAAATGAATTGTGATTAAGAAGCACATAGTTTTTAATTAACGCAAAAGTTTTCATTCAGAACAAAATTTCTGTTATATTTTGGAAGATAAAATTTTAAAGAAAATTATGAGTATAGATTGTCAATACCCATGACAGTCTATACTCATGACAGTTATGAGTATAGACTTTCCGTGGAAAAATATCTAATAAATCAACTTGCATTCCGTTAAAAGGTACTTCACATTACACTAATAATGTGAAGTGCCTGTGTAAAGTATTTTATTCTAACCAATTATTTTTAGTTTTACTTTCCTTTCCCTCCTGATTTCAGCTGCCTGTCGGAATGTAAAATTTTAAATGACGTAGTATGTTAATCTAAACGTGTTTCAGAAGCAGGATTTAAGCTGCGTTTCAAGAGTAGTAGCGGAGCAAAATATAAAAATCTTATTTTTCTATTTTGTATTCCTATGTACCTTATCCTGATAAAATAAACTTGTCATGTGTGTAATTTGATTTTTCCACCCACTCATCAGGATCATGCACATTCACATGTACCTCTCTAGTAACGCCTCTCCTGGTGTTTGAGCTAATCTGAGTTTATCTCCGCTTATGATGTCTTCAATCACACCATTCTTTTCCGAAACTCCTCCTACTACTTCTTTTATATGCACTTTCATGCGCCCCTGCGGCATAACTATCGTTGAGCCGGATACGTCGCGTACCCACCCAGTACGTAGTGGCTAATCGCACCGACGGTGCGAATAGCTAAAAGGCTATTCACACCACCTAAGTTCGCGCATGCGCACAAGCAGCCCAGGTACCAGCATTTTACGCCGATTGTTGTGCAAAATTTGCACTGTTAACCCTAACTCAGCAATAGAAAGGGTTCTTAATAGTTCGCCAGCAAGAGAATAATTTGCAAGCAATAATTATCAGTTACAAAGACAAGGTCAATCTATATACATGATAATGTTCAGGGAATGATTAGATAAAATAGGGATTTAATGATGGGTCTAATTGCAAGCGAGGACGAGTAATTAGTTAAAAAATCTTTAGTGTATTGACAAAAAAGCTACATAAATTACCTAAATTCTTTTATTTAACAGAGGAATTTTTATGCAAACTTAAACTTTTATGCAAACAAACTATGACCCTATTCTTATAGCATAGGATTGGCAGAATATATTATTGAATAAGAAAACTTACTGAAAATGATAGTATTCTTATACATTCATCACTTTTTCAGTATCTACACAGGTTTATAGGTTCAAATGCCATATTTCAAAATCAAAGTTATTTATGAAATAAAACCTTACAAAATCTGGTAAATCATTTGTGTGTGCAAATTTTTAAATCTAAATCTAAAAGTAATCTAAAAGTACTTTCATTAAATTATTTCTGTCTTTTAAATTACATCCCATTATTTATTTCAATTTAATTGATTAATGTGCTTGTACTAATATTTCAAAGTTCTTTGAAGCACTTTTTGTGTCATAAAAATTGCCAAGTATTTCCATAAAAAAAAATAAGCAGGCATACAGAATAATTCATTTAATATTTCATATAATCGCTTTTAACTTATTTCATGTCTAAATTTTCTACACAGAAATCCTCTGTCTAATTTTTAGTATCTTTTATCGGACGAAATTTTTCAAAGAGAAATGAATTAAAGGCTTGATTGCGCAAAACACATCTTTAAAGCTAAATGTATTCTAAGATTTACAAAAAATGTCAACACTATTTTGCCCTCCCTTCAAATCAGTCATTTAAACTATTCAAACCGTTCAGGAAAAGGATAAACATTGCGAACATAAAAGTCTGCCCTTTTTACTTCCTTGTACGAAGTAAAAAGGAAGTATTGTAATCGCGAAAAGTTTCAGGCAGCATATTTCAACGAAAATATCCATTTTGACCGCTATCGAATGCAATTTAACGATGTTTTTGCGTGATATCTGTACGTAAGGACAGAATAAAATACTCTTTTCCTTCAAAAAAATTATAAAACTGCTTTAAAATTAATTCTGAAGAGAATTTTTCGTGGCGTCTGTACGAACGTATGTACGTACGTGCGTAAGTACGTATCTCGCATAACTCAAAAACGAGTAGCCTCAGAACGTTCAAATTTTGTATATAGGACTGCTATAACATGTAGATGTGCACCTCGTATTTTGGTTGCAATCGGCCGCACCAAACGTATATAAATATATTTATATATATATCCACTCTATTACTCGGCTCAGTGATCTCAGTTTCTTTACTCTTATATGTTTGTAAATTGTACATTTTTTGCTTTAAAAATGATTGTATTATGTTATTTTTATCTTCCGGTTAAGGTTTTTATGCCTTTAGTAAATCTGTATGCAATATTTTTAGAAATATCAACAATTTTAAAGTTGTCTAAGTGCCGCTAAGCCTTTTTTTAATGGCGGCCATTGATGTTTACATTTGAAACAGGAGACTAGTGGATTTGTTGCCAATCTAGAGAAACTTAGCTTCGCATTCATTTATTATTGCCAATTAAATCATGCTTAATTCTTTCTGGAATTTTTTTGGGGAAATAAGTGTTTAAGATTTACTTCGTAATTTTTAATATAGATATTTTGAGTTTTTATGTATTTTTGCCTTCTCGCGAAGTGAGAACTGAATTAATTAAATGAGAAATACTCAATCGTCTGTGAAAAATTGTTTCTTTTTTGTTTTGTTTGCTTAATTTCTTTTATACATCATTCTAGCTTTATTATAGTATTTGAATAGAACATGTGGCAACGATTAGATAATTCTATTCTTTAAATGATATAAATTTTGTGCATTATGAGTTATAATATGAACGAAATATATAAGTTAACTGTTATATAATTATTGGATTATATAACAGTTAACTTAGTTTCCGTTATATAATTATTATATATGTTAACTGTTATATAATTATTAATACTGTTAAGTGAATCTAGCGCCAGAGTGTCGCTATGGTAAACAAATACTAGAGTGAATTTTAAAGAATGCATTTATTCTATTGTGGTTTATGCGCTGTCGGCGAAGTAGATTCAATTCAACCCAATAAGTTTAAATGAAATGCAAGAAAAAAATGCGTATAATTTAATATTCCGTACAAGGAAGTCATGTGGTGTACACATCAGATTTTTCATATATACTTTAACAAAAGGAAACGTGTTCCTTCTTTTTATAAGAAAAGGAACCCATTTTTCTTTCTAAACCTTTGAAAGTCGCCAACACTTAAAAAATGATAAACTACGCCAAGGTAGAAACCCGCCCTTTGACAACTCAATGCGCATGCGTGGTTAATGTTGGTGCGAATAGCTTAAGCGGCTAATCGCACCGGTGGTGCGAATAGCATCGGCCCACTCAGTACCTCCTACACGACACTCCGGCTGCATTAAGTTGAGTTGAGTAGTAGCGCAGATAGTTCCGAGTTTATGTTGCATGTTTACAATTAGCTCTCTAGTCGGTGTTAGACACCTTTTAGTTTATACTGATATTCTACGCTGAGCTTTGCTGTGTGCAACCGATTTAGCTGTTTATATAACTAAGGAGTTAGTCGTTAGCCATCTTAATTTAATGTGCATTTTATGTTTTTATTTTCTGTTAATTTAGTTAGCAACAAGTGGTGATGAATTGTGAGCACCAAGGGAGTGCATTTGTTTTAATGTTAGTTTGAATAAAAAGGTTGTATTTATTCTTCAAACACATAGCGAGTATTCCCCTACTTCGCCTTCTATGTAATCTACGTTTTATACTTACTACCAAGGAGAGTAAGACTCTATACCTGTCAGATAAGATCTAAATTATCTCGCTAAAAAGGTTTTCAATTCAAGAAACCGGCATTACTTTATTATCTGATAACAGTAGCGTGAAGCCTCCGTGGCGCAATCGGCTAGCGCGTTCGGCTGTTAACCGAAAGGTTGGTGGTTCGAGCCCACCCGGGGGCGGTACGTTCTTTTTAAGAATAAATCCTGGAAAAATAATTGAATTTTAAATTAGAATCTATCCCTTCAAAAATATAACATTAAAAAAAAATTATTTATTTATTTATTTTTTTTTTATTAGTCAACTAAATCAAAGATTTAACAGAAATGTGTTATGACTGCCCGAGGTAAAGTACTTTTCATCTTTCACTCTCCCAATGTAGGGGTAAAGCGTAATAATGTGTTTAATTTTCCTTTCAGATTTAATTTATCCCTCACTGATTAACAAACTAAGCGATTCAAAAGCAATAAATGCAGTTCTTCGTCTTTGTTGTTATTAGCCCGTGAAATTTCATACCTGTGCTCATTAAAATCATTGTATGTTTTCCTTTTTTGCAATAACTATCCCGAGCGGCTAGTTTTAAATGAAAATGAGACCGAATTCTTAAATCGAGCACAAATTTTAATTATTAGAATGTTCGAATAGACTGGAAGATCTTCTACGTCCAGTGACTTTATTTATTACTTTCCTGCATTTTATACACTAAAACTAATAAAATATGTAAAAAAAGTTTAAAACTTTTTAGTTTAAAACAGCTCTAGTAAAAATCAGATTTCTAACTAGCATAATTCTCTTGATTATACATTTTAAAAAGTAAAATCGTGAATCGTAAACAGTGTATGAATTGTATTATAATATTAACAGAATTTTAAGAAATGATACAATTATAATGATATATGTATTATGTTTTCTGATTTCTCGTACAGTTTCCTTCGTTTCCACAGGAATATCGAACCTCCTCGCGTATCCCCCCTAGCATTTTAGCGCCAGATTCAGAAAATTTTTAAAATATTCGCTTTCCCCCTTCTCTTCCGTGCATAGTTTTTTCCTGTGAGAGTTAGTTTACTGGTAAATTGCATTCCCTTGATCACTTTTATTTTTATCCCAAAGGGCGTTAGTCGAAAAGGGCTATTAATTTCGTTTTGGCATTTTGTGGAGTTTCATTATAAAAGGCGTTTCACTTTTCAAATTGTTGCCACCAAATATTACGGCCCTGTATTATATTTAAAGAAATTCAATAATGATGAATCTGCATAAATGTACGCATGTTTCTCGCATTGTGATAAAACAATGGTGCCTAGAGCCATCAAATTTTGAATAACGTACATCTCCACCCGAATATGGGCATCAGGAATCCCAAATTTGGAATCTTTTGAGATCAAAGTTGGGAACTTGTTTCATTATCTATTTCATATTTTGTAGAACATTTATGAATTTTTGATTAAAAAACTCAACGATTTCAAAGCGAGCAATGGCAACACTGAACGGGGGAAAAAATTTATCTCCAGCGCGCGAGACTGTGTATTGAAAATTCTAAAGATATGCTCTTTTTAAAATTATTTTGCGATACTGCTGTTGAATTCAGTTTTATGGTTCAACTGCGAACAACATGATATTTAATAAATAAAGGTTAAAAAAGCCCCTTCGGGCGTATTATAAAAACGCCCGAAGAGCAAACGTTAAAAAGAGCCCGCAAAACCTTAAAAAAAGCCGCAAAACCTTAAAAAAGCCCCTTCGGGCGTAATATAAAATTTGAAGGCTTTCAGATTTGTTTATTTATTTTGCATTTTTCTACTAAAATTTCTGTGAAAATACTTATTTATATGCTTCTTGCTGTATTTAGTTTAAATTAGTTAAATTCCTAAGCTGTTGTGAAGGATATTTTTTTCCATTGTTTAATGTTATCAAAACAGTCGTGAACAACGTAATCGCATTAAACGGCGTCTACTGTGGTAAATGTCAGACCGAAAAAGTTTCACTAATTCTCTCTGTTTGTCCCTTTACCTTCCCCGCGAATTTTCTCTTTTTTTTCCCCCTTTCCCCCTTTTTCTTAGCCCAAAGGGCTATTAGTCTCAAAACGGCATTTTGCGTCGTTTCACTTTCTGCGTTGGTTCACTTTTCAAACTTTTGCCACCAAGTATTCTCGCCATGCATCATATTCAAAGAAACTAAATGAAGAATCTGCATGCAGTATGCATGTTTCTCGTACTGTGAAAAAACGACGGTACCTAGAGCCATCAGATTTTGAATAACGTAATCCTCCCCCCGAGCATGGACGTCTGAATTTTGAATTTCGAATTTTTTTATTGTGTATTTCCTATTTTGTAAAACTTCAGCGAATTTTTTATTAACAAACTCAATGATTTCATAGCGAGCAATGACAACACTGTACGGAAAATAACATTTTTATCTCCAGGGCAAGCCTATGTGTCGGAAATTCTAAAAGATATGCTGTTTTTAAGTATTTTGTGATATTGCTGTTGAATTAAATTTTATGTGGTTTAAGTTCGAAGAATGTGATAAGAATAAAATAAGGTAAATAAAGGTTACGCATAAAACGTTAAAAAATGCCCCTTTAGGCTTAATACAAAATCTGAAATCTTTCCTATTTTTAGCCCAAAGGAGCGTTAGCTCAGAAGCGCTATTAATTTTTTTTCAGTAATTGCGTTGGTTCGCTAAACAGCATTTCACTTTTCAAATTGTTGCCACCAAATATTAGAACTTTACGTTACATTTAAAGAAATTAAATAGGAAGAATCTGCATGGATGTATGTATGTTTCTCGCATTGGGAAAAAGCAACGGTGCCTAGAGACACCTAATGCTGAATAACGTAGTTCTCCACTCGAATATGGGTTTCTGGGGTCGGATACGAACTGTGCGAAATTTAATTGAAGACCCTCTTCTCATCTAATCAGAAGACCCCTTCCTTAGTGCTAACTGCCCTACAAGGAAGAATAGCCAGCTTTTCTGTCTCCCACCTTATACACGAAGGCTGAAATAGTACAAAGCAAGTCCAGGAACTGCGCGACTTTGCTTTTCCTCGCAAGAAGTTGGGTGCTACAAAAAGTCATTTTTCCTTATTATTGAGATCTTTAATTAAGCTCTGTTTTCGTTTATCAGATGCTACAAAAATTGAGCATACAAAACAAATATTAAATTGAAAATCTGGTATATGCTAAAGTAAAAGTGAATTTCTTTTACAATCATATTATAATTTTATAATGTTTAAGAGAATAATGAGCCAAATCTCGTTTATTCTCCACAGAAATTCAAAAATTTCTAAGTAATAGATTTTAGCTGCTGATATATATATATATATATATATATATAAACTTATATATATAAACTTATATATATATATATATATATATATATATATAAACTTATATATATAAACTTATATATATATATATACCAAAACTTATATATATATATATATATATAAGTTTTGACCTACATAAAACTATTAAATTAGAAGGACATTTAAAAACTAATTATGTGTATATACATATATAATCGGATTATATATATAATTATATATATACTTTCCAGTTACTTCAAAACATCTTTCAAAATATAACTTACTAGTATGGATTCACTCTTTTAAAATAATTCTACTTTAATTAAACTTAGGAGATAATATAATCTATTTATCAATATAGTTTAGGAAATAAATGTATATAATAATTTATTTACTAAAGAAATATTGATTATCGGATTTGTAACTCAAATTAAATTAGTTTTAGTGTCTAAATAAATATTAACAAATCTTCTTAGATAGTAAAGAATGGTTTTAACTTTTAAATTTGACATTTTAGGTACATTAGGTTTGTTAAGAGGTTCTAAATACACACCAATATTGTAATATATGCCTTATTAAGCTTTCCATTTTTAATCACTGAAATTATTTTATTGAAATTATTAAATTGTTATTCTGTTATCTATTTACTTACTTAACCGCACTTTACTCTTCTTTTACTTTGACATGCATTTGATTTATAATAGACATTTAGTTAAGAATAAATGATAATTATGAGCATCTGCAGTATTTTCATAATTCATAAAAAACTTTTCGAACTCCCTTATATTCATATCTTGGGATTTCAACTTCCTCTTCATTAATTTCTTTTTCATATAATGTTGTATTGTATTCAAGTTTTCATGAATATGGAATTTATATATTGTTGTAGTGTATTTATGTCATTTTATATTGAAATGATAATTTTAATAGACTCTTGCATCATAATTATAGTTAACAGAAGATGTTTGTAACACCTTGGTACAGATAATCTTCAATCTTCTATATACAGCTTATTTTCCAGTCTAAATTTAGGTTTAATTATTTGAAATTATTTTTAGAGAAAGATGATCGCTTTAAAGCAAGCTAATATTTCTACCTGTTGTAATTTATAATACGACGACTTCATGCGATTAATAATATACTTCATTTATAATTTTTATAAAATTTTCCGGCAGTATTGGAATTAACAGCAGATACTCCTAATGCTATACATTTAGATTACAATCATTTAATTACCATTTCCTTCTTCACAGATGCTTTTATGTTAGATTCTTGATATTTCATAATGGCACACAGATGAGTTTAACTCATTTACCCGAATATGTAAATTCCATACAGCATATTTGTATATTCATGGGGGAATACTATATCTTCTCTTTTCTTTAATATATTTTTCAACATATAGCATTTTATCAGCCTAATTTCAGGAGGTCTTACGACCAGGTGGTGAAGTCATTGAATATTGGCAGTTCGACCGGAATTTCAAATCCTAGTGATACTCCAGCTCTTTCTTTCTCTGTACATATTTAATATGGAAAAATGCATTGTAAAAACTTCAATTTATGAAGTAACATATTTTTAAAATTTAATATTTAAAAATAGTGTAAAGTTTTATTCATTGGTAATTTTCACCTTTACTTTAGCGTATCTTTTTGCAAATCCCATTAATAAGAAACTACAAAGTAAAGAAATAATTCTATGATTGATACCTTGGGGCAAATTACACATATCTTTTTTTTAAAAAAATAGATTTTATACGAATATCGTAAGTTATGGATTATTTTTCCATTTAATTTGCTTAACAATGTTTATTCCGGAATTCTCCTGAACGTATTAAGTACTATCCATTAGCATGATTATTCCGGAAGTATACTTTAGTACCGAATAATTATTTGCATGACAGTTAACTGTATTAAATTTTCCAGTCTATTTTAAATGCCATGACTATTAGTATCAAAGAAAGATATTAATAATAGCATTAACAGATGTAATTTATAAGAAATATAATTCGTACGCTTTATATTTATCTCATTTATAATACTATTATAGCAATATTCGCTCTAGTACTGTAATTAATTAAATGTGTTTCCAATGCTAATATGTGTGTTTACTAATACTTTTCATTTTCTATGCTAGCTCTTGCATTTATTATTATTATTCAAGCAATTAGTCTACTTATTAGCTATTCTTTATTCTTTAATTGTTCTTGTGATATGTAATCCTATTTCTCTATTTTTCTTTTCCTGTTGGCTGCTTTTAGCTTCAAAACTTAAAACCGGATAGTAACCCTTGTAGAGACATTAGGTTGATTGGAAGTAGGAGAGTTGAAAAATGAGCAATGCCCTCGCCGGGAATCGAATCACGGACGCGCCGAGTGCGCACTCCACTACCGCACGAAGGCACGCTAAGAAGACGGAACAAATACCTTATATGCTCCCCCTTTTAAAGGGCGACTGGGGATTAGGGGACCCAGTCACCAAATCCTGATGGCGGAGAATCGTCATCCGCCACCCTTTTTATTTCGGGCACCACTGTAGAGACATTAGGTTTAAGTGAAGTAGGAGACTTGAAAAATGAGCAATGCCCCCGACGGGAATCGAACCATGGACCTCTCGAATACGCGCCGACTCTGCAGACCACTACACCGCGAAGGCAAGCTAAGAGGACGGGAGAAATACCTTATACATTCAGCTTTCTGAAAGGGAGGGATCTTCTTCGGAATGAGGTCGGTAAATTCCCCGGCAAGCAAAAGGGAAAACCTTTATTCTCGCAGTTGGGCTGTGAGCAGACAAAAGGGGGGGGAGACCTTGCTTCGCGCAGTTGGTTTACACCGGACATCTGGAAGCCCACATATGGAATTTGAAATTTGTTTTATTATCTATTTCATAATTTGTAGTTATTTATTTATCTATTTTTTTAACCTCGTGATAAAATTATTACATAAAACGTCTAGCCACAGCTTCACTGATACTTCCTTGTCCTTGGTTGAAACCTATTTGAATTGCTTTTTCAAAAAACATAAAGCTTGTCCATGGACCCTGCACATTACTTTTTTTAACTACTACAATATTCTGAACTTCACTCAATACTGATTATGCAAGTGAGGGGGCGACGGCGCCCACGCTGATTCGTGCCAAACCATACCATAAATCGTAACTTTTGGCAGCTGTTTCCTGAATAGCTTCACGCTTAATCTTCTGAAGTTCTGTTTAGAATAATTAACAAATTATACAAACACTACTAAAACTTTATACCACTATAATAAATTATACAAACACGAGTAAAAAATTATAATACTACAACAAATTATACAAACGCTAGTAAATACATAAATTAGAGAGAAATGTGTTACTCATCGATCAACGGCTTTAAGTGCTTACTTATGTATTTAGATTTTAAAGGCGTTAGAAAAATAAAATCTAGGCAATTTGATAAAAAAGCTTTGTGTCTTCTAAGCTTTTATTTAGTTTACTTGGTATCTGGTGCTATGAGAGGAAGTTTGTTGATTTTTAACCTACTTCCTGATAAGCTATCGAGGTAAAATTTTGTAACCGATGTTCGTCGATGACAATGCAATTTGGTGTTTTTAACCCAAAAGGCGTTAGCCCAGAAGGGCCAGAAGAATTTCATATTGGCATTTTGCGTTGAAAACGTTAAATGTCCGTTTCACTTTTCAGATTATTGCCACCAAATATTATCGCCCTATGTTATATTTAAAGAACTTAAATAACGAAGCATATGCATGTATGTGTCTCCTCATTGTGATAAAACAACGGTACCTAGAGCCATAAAATTTTGAATAATGTAATCCTCCACCCAATATAGGCATCTGGAAGCCTAATTTGGAATTTGGAATTTGTTTTATTAGCGATTTCATGTTTTGTAATACTTTTAAGGAATTTTTGAATAACAAACTCAACGATTTCACAGCGAGCAATGACAATGTGGAAAAAAAAAATGTTTTATCTCCGCGCAAGACATTATCGGAAATTCTAAAGATATGCTAGTAGTAAGCCACGGTCCTTAGCCGGCGGAAGTGACGTCACAGAAAAGGGGCGTGGTCGCCGCCATCTTGAATCACGTGACAACCGGAAGTGACGTAGATGGAAGGAATGACGTAGACGGAATGACATCATCCAAGTTTCGTTTTTTATGGTGTGGCAACGATCTTTTCAAAGTATTTTATTTCTTGTGGCAACGACACTATTTTTTATGTTTGTGGCAATGGTCGCTTAAACCACGTGACGTCAACTTTATTATTTTCCTTATTTACCAATTTTTTCTTTATTATTTTAATTATTTAATCTTTTTTATTCATTATTTTTTAATTATGTTTCATTATTTATTATGAATCATCCTTTTTAATTATTTAATCCGTCATTATTTTTAATTAGTTTTAATTGATTCCATTATATTTTAATCCATTTTAATGAATTTTAAAAATAACTCCACCGCCGAGATTCGAACTCGCCATCTCTGGGATAAGAGTCTGGCGCTTTACCGCTCGGCTACCCGGTCCTCTTATCAGACTTGATATTTGAAACCCTCTTTGTCCCTTTGACTTTTTGCACCATTGATGACATAAGGTTGAAAGTCTGCGCATGCGCTTTGACATGAAAACCGCGTCACACATTTGTTTTTACACGACGGCTAGGATTTCCTTTGGCTTCTTAATCATTACTTTATTCATTGCTGTTTTAAATGTAAGATTTTCCCACAGTTTAATTTTTTTTATTATTAAGATATTTTTAATTTTTTTCATTTTTCATCTCATTCTTACTTTTTTAGTTATTAGTTAATTATTAACTTTTTATTTCATTTTTTTCCCCTTTCCCAAACATAAATTTTATTTTTAACTTTCGCAAACTAACGTTTACTTCCACAAAAGTGAATTTAAATTTTCTTTTTACTTTTTATCTTGCAAAGTTTATTTTTTTATATTTAATTTTCTTTTTGGTTTTACAAAAGTAATATTTATTTTTACGAATTGAATTTTTCCTTTTCACTTTTTTATTTTGCAAAAGTTTTTTCTTTTTCCAAAATTTATTCCTTTTCGTATTTTTACTTTACTTTATTTTAAGTTTTTGTTTAAACTTTTTTTTTTTTTGGTTTTACAAAAGTAATATTTATTTTTACAAATTTAATTTTCCTTTCCGCTTTTTATTTTAAAAAAAATGTGTTACTACATTTTTAACTTAAATTTTTTTACAAAAGTAATATTTAATTTCATAATTTAAATTTTTTTGAGTTTTTTGTTTACACAAAAGCAGTTTTTTTTGTTTTTTAACTTATGCATTTTACTTCCTAAAATAAATTTCATTTTTTTCCCCTTTTCCTTTAGAAAAATTTATTTTTGTTACATTTTTATTTTACCCTTAATTATTTTTCCCCTTGTTTTAAATACAACATCATGTTACACTTCCATTTTTCCAAAAGTAAACTTACCTACATTTCTCCGTCTTTGAAATTTTAAGCTGGAATTTACATGCATATAACTTCACTAAATAATATTTCCTGTAATTTTAAACCAATATACACAATGATCCTTCTATATAGTTTAACTGGAATACTACATTTCTTACTTTTTTACTACTAAGTTGGAGATACTCAGAACTTTTCCTTCTAATGTATTTTACTAACTATACAAAACTTTGTTGATTCCCTTTTACACGTCTTTCTTTTATTCAAAGGATTCACCAAACTATGTCTGACAAATGTAATTTTTACACTTTCCATTTTCACATTTACCCTTATATTTAACTTATAAAACATATTCATGCTGTATTTCTGATTCCTTTTCCCCATAATAAATACAGACTTACACATGTTTCTTTATTGTAAGACCTACTGGCTTTAAATAAATCTTATAAGGAGCAATAAATTTTCATGGTAAGAAGCCATTCAAACCAATGCATGGAACATTTCTACCCAGTTAAGTTTAGATACGTACCAATAGTACTTCATTTCTTCTTATTTTACTCTACAGGCATTTATACATATATATTCAGAACACTCCCTTTTATTCAGTAAGATTCATTTATACTACTAACACAAATTTTGCTAACTCTTTGAAATATTTTACAAAAAATACCTTATATTTGCTTGCACACATCTTACTTAAATCACCAAACATACACTGAACCTTGATTTTTTCTTCATATGAAAACCTCACTCGGATTCTTAATATGATTCCACCATTTACCGCAGTACTTTATAAACACTACTCTATTTGAACTTATCACAGCTTAACTCTCTTAACAAGGTACAGAAGATTGAATTATATTTTAACTACAGAGAAGAATATCCACATTGTAACGTATTATTTTAAATTTGAATTATAGTCACATTTTGTGAAGGAGAACTTAAAGTCTATAATGCACATGGAATTAATATTCAGCCATGGAAATGAAACGTTATCGCCTTTTTCCCAATTTGGAATTTAAAAATTTGTTAACTTGGAATATTTTTAACGTATTTATTGTAACTTAACTGAAAAATACCCATATTTCACATTGTCAATAATTTATTTAGCACTGAACTCTTACAGCCTTTTGAGAACGAAATTTAATTTATCATACCTGACAAATGAATCCTACATAGTTATGATACATTACACGAAACATTGAGTAGAGTTCCAAATAATGATCTAACATAGTAATTAACATAAAAGACCTAACACAAATAATTTTAAGATAGAAATTTCAAACTGACATTGCTTAATAATGAATTTTTACAGCTTTTTGACATTTAACTTCTCATAGATAATAAATAAAATTACACACAAATAATTATACAAAATAGGTAATAATGACAGAAAGTCCATATAATGCTCTACTATAGTCACCAACTTAAAAAATTTTAACGCATTTTTTAATATGTCATAAGAAAGACCACCCTTTTTTTGAAAAGCATTATTTTAATTAAACATTGGAACCACACAGTCCTGCGCACATGTATAACATTTTTATTTATCATGAGCATGACACATAAAAAGTAAATAAAATTTTCACAAAGTACGAAACACATTTCTCTTTTAACTGACTGTACTCTTAAGAAAAATGCAGTATGGAATGCTTACAACACTCAGTGCCACAGTTCCTCATTTCCCCACGCATTGACCAAAATATACATGTACTTTAAAATCAGCTAAACAAATTCAAATGTTAGTATTCAAACAGGAATACTTCACAAATTAGATAAAATTGAGGTACACAATGAACTTGAGTGATAAATACAGAAAAAAATGTAAGGACCGAGAAAATGATGTATTCGTGGAGAACTTTTTAAGATAAACTTGCTCTATTTTTGCACATGGGTTACATTTTGCATTTCAGATTAAGGAAACATTCAAGATAATTCCTGTATAACTAGAGATTTTATTCACACTTGTTAGTAATGTAATTTATTATAACAGTCGCAGATATATAGGACAAGTATGCCATTTCCAAGGAAAACAATTTTCCCAAGCCAGACTTTAACAGTGAAATATAAAATGGAATAAGAAAATGTCATATTTCCAACAAAATTAGTATCTGAGTATGCAAAAACATGAACAAGAAACGGATATTTTTTCTGAAAATATTCCGAATGGTTTAAGTTAGGAATAGTTTCATGAACAGAGCATGAAAAATAATGATGAAATTTTTAATTTTATTTTGTCTGCAGTACATTTACTTATGCTAAAATCTTCCATTTGGTTGACTGTACTTTACATTTAGACCTAAGTTGATAAATCAGAGTGATTTTGTGCTTTAAAGCTTCAGATTCAGAAATATTACAATTTCAGAAATAATACAACTCAAAAGAAAAAAGATTAAAACGGCAAGAGAATATACTGCAAGCAAGCGAACGTGATCAATGACCTTTTGGGCTGATTTTCATGAATTCATAGATCGGGTGCACACTTTTAATGCACTGTGTATGAAATATTTTTCAAATGTATTACGATTACTGTTTTCCAACTTTACATAGACTTTAAGTAAACATTTCGTGTTAATTTACCCTTTTTCCTGAGATTTATCTACGTATTTACTAAATTTTTGCATTTTGTTTATAAATATAATACCAAAAGGACATAAGAGAACATTTGTTTCTTGAAAATGTCCATATTTTTTACCCAACTGTTATTTCTTTCATAGCTCTGAAGTAACCTATTAAACACATAGTTATCCTGTATTGACCAGACAGCCGTTGGTCTTGCCAATGTCTGAGGGAAGTCTCAAAACTAGAGAATTTAAGTAATATTTTACCAGTACGGAAAACTTCTTACGGCGTTTTTGATGAAAATTGACCGAATTTAGTAGTTCATTACTAACCTAGGAGCCTTTAACGATTTTTATTCGAAGAAAACACACAAGAAATTATCATCAAGATTTTCCATACAGATATATTGTACCACTTTTCATGCCATTACATTTCCGACGAAATTTGATTCATTGTCAGATAGTTAAATGCTTGTTATTTTTTCGCATACGAATGCATTTCGTGTCTCGCATACGCTCATTACATATGATTTAACAAAACTGCAAACAAGTTGGAAGTTAAATGAATATTTCCTGAAATACTGTACATTTCATTCCGAAAAGTTTACATGAGAATTTTCATTTTGAAACCCCTAATGTTTCTTTTCTTGCATTCAATGTAAATTTTGAGTATAAAATTTTCAGTTGTGACGGAAGTTATTTGTGGGTGGTTGTGATGTGTTCGTGTTTTCATAAACCGTTTTTTGTGAAGTAAATTTTGAAACTTTGAATATTACGGCCACTGCAAATCATTTAATTTTTCAAATATTTTTCTTATTTATCTTTTACAAGTCTTTGTAAAGATTTGGAAACAAATTTTTATTAAATAGTTATATGGTATGATTTAATAACTTTTTACACGTTTGGAGGATTTAACTTCAACACTACACACCGAATCAGAAATTAAGAAAAGAAATGGAATTTTTTATCTTAGCATACTACAGGAATAGATTAATTTTCTCTAGCACTGATGTATTCGAATGTAGTAGATAATGGAGACTTTTAACACAGATCATACAGACTTTGAATATTTTCTCTAAGTCACCCAAAATTGCATTGTCATAGATTTTTCTCATAAAGTCTATTTCTTTCTTAAAAGAAGTTTATATACTAATTTCATTAGAAACATATCTAAGAAAATATCTCACATTCATAAGAAAATCAGCGCTGGTTTCTTTACCATATTTGTACTTTCTGACATCATTCTACTGAAACGAAAACATTCATACCTTATTGCGAAGAAAAATGTTATACTTTTTGATTAATTTTCATACCACAGTATTACCTTTGAAAAAATTTTTCCTAGTCCACTGCTAATATATTGCTAATTTTCGTACGTGACAAAACAAAACTCAGTTTAAAAACTTTTTTACTTAAAACCTTGTATTGCATTGTGAACCGGGGCCATGCTTCCATTTTTATCACATATCATGCGAATATTTAAAAAAAAAAACATATTTTTTTCCTTCTGTTAGCACAATTTTAACCAACATTTTACTATTACAGAGACTTCTTTAGTAAAATCTCAAGTATTAAATTGAACGTTTCATTACTAATTTTGAAGATTCTGGATATATCCTACTTAAAAGTTCATAACCGATTAGCAAAATAATTTATATATGTACTTCGTTGTGCTCTTGGTTAATTTTTAAATCGTTGTTCAACTATAACACTTGATTTCTAGTGAAGTATCGAAATGATTATTTACGTTCCGCTTTTTCCAAAGAATTTCGTAGACACATATGTTCAGTACAGAAAATTTTCCTAACTTACCAGTATCATTACCAAAATAGAAAACATGCAAAATTTTCCTAAAAATTTATATATTTGTGTTTTACAAACATTTACACGAATACCCACATTTAATTATTTAATGTGTATTTTCCTATATCAGAACTAAAATTTCGAACGAAAATTTTTAATTAATGTTATGTTCCGTAAAATTTTTGTATTTGCGATGTCATCTTTTTTTCGCAAAAGTTTTTGAGAGTGTGCTCTCGGTAGTCTTTTAGACATTTTGAAACTGTTTTCTCTTTGCTATTGGAAACTATTTTATCTTTGCTGTTGATATATGCCAATGAATATACTTTTTCTCTTGGTTTATCTTCAACTTATGAGTTATTTAAATACTTAAAAATGTATTTGTAGATCGTTTATGTTGACACTTGTGATAGATTTCCTGGATGTGTTTTTGGAAAATGTATTTATTTTATTCACGTGAATGAAACTGATGTTTTCTTAAAATTTTATTATTCAGAGTATTACTCAATTATGACAGAATGCCGGATTTGTTCCCAGTATTCAACATTCATATGAACTTCAGTATTCCAAATCTCTCACGTAACTGTAATTTTTCCTATCGGTAGTAGGAAGACGAATGGAATACATGCAGGTTATGCAGACATAACAATAAATTATGAATGTTTTCGTTTCAGTAGAATGGAGTCAGAAAGTACAAATTTGGTAAAGAAACAAGCGCTGATTTTCTTATGAATGTGAGATATTTTCTTAGATATGTTTCTAATGAAATTAGTATATAAACTTCTTTTAAGAAAGAAATAGACTTTATGAGAAAAATCTATGACAATGCAATTTTGGGTGACTTAGAGAAAATATTCAAAGTCTGTATGATTTGTGTTAAAAGTCTCCATTATCTACTACATTCGAATACATAAGTGCTAGAGAAAATTAATCTATTCCTGTAGTATACTAAGATAAAAAATTCCATTTCTTTTCTTAATTTCTAATTCGGTGTGGTAGTGTTGTTGAAGTTAAATCCTCCAAACGTGTAAAAAGTTATTAAATCATACCATATAACTATTTAATAAAAATTTGTTTCCAAATCTTTACAAAGACTTGTAAAAGATAAATAAGAAAAATATTTGAAAAATTAAATGATTTGCAGTGGCCGTAATATTCAAAGTTTCAAAATTTACTTCACAAAAAACGGTTTATGAAAACACGAACACATCACAACCACCCACAAATAACTTCCGTCACAACTGAAAATTTTATACTCAAAATTTACATTGAATGCAAGAAAAGAAACATTAGGGGTTTCAAAATGAAAATTCTCATGTAAACTTTTCGGAATGAAATGTACAGTATTTCAGGAAATATTTATTTAACTTCCAACTTCTTTACAATTTTGTTAAATCATATGTAATGAGCGTATGCGAGACACGAAATGCATTCGTATGCGAAAAAATAACAAGCATTTAACTATCTGACAATGAATCAATTCATCGGAAATGTAATGGCATGAAAAGTGGTACAATATATCTGTATGGAAAATCTTGATGATAATTTCTTGTGTGTTTTCTTCGAATAAAAATCGTTAAAGGCTCCTAGGTTAGTAATGAACTACTAAATTCGGTCAATTTTCATCAAAAACGCCGTAAGAAGTTTTCCGTACTGGTAAAATATTACTTAAATTCTCTAGTTTTGAGACTTCCCTCAGACATTGGCAAGACCAACGGCTGTCTGGTCAATACAGGATAACTATGTGTTTAATAGGTTACTTCAGAGCTATGAAAGAAATAACAGTTGGGTAAAAAATATGGACATTTTCAAGAAACAAATGTTCTCTTATGTCCTTTTGGTATTATATTTATAAACAAAATGCAAAAATTTAGTAAATACGTAGATAAATCTCAGGAAAAAGGGTAAATTAACACGAAATGTTTACTTAAAGTCTATGTAAAGTTGGAAAACAGTAATCGTAATACATTTGAAAAATATTTCATACACAGTGCATTAAAAGTGTGCACCCGATCTATGAATTCATGAAAATCAGCCCAAAAGGTCATTGATCACGTTCGCTTGCTTGCAGTATATTCTCTTGCCGTTTTAATCTTTTTTCTTTTGAGTTGTATTATTTCTGAAATTGTAATATTTCTGAATCTGAAGCTTTAAAGCACAAAATCACTCTGATTTATCAACTTAGGTCTAAATGTAAAGTACAGTCAACCAAATGGAAGATTTTAGCATAAGTAAATGTACTGCAGACAAAATAAAATTAAAAATTTCATCATTATTTTTCATGCTCTGTTCATGAAACTATTCCTAACTTAAACCATTCGGAATATTTTCAGAAAAAATATCCGTTTCTTGTTCATGTTTTTGCATACTCAGATACTAATTTTGTTGGAAATATGACATTTTCTTATTCCATTTTATATTTCACTGTTAAAGTCTGGCTTGGGAAAATTGTTTTCCTTGGAAATGGCATACTTGTCCTATATATCTGCGACTGTTATAATAAATTACATTACTAACAAGTGTGAATAAAATCTCTAGTTATACAGGAATTATCTTGAATGTTTCCTTAATCTGAAATGCAAAATGTAACCCATGTGCAAAAATAGAGCAAGTTTATCTTAAAAAGTTCTCCACGAATACATCATTTTCTCGGTCCTTACATTTTTTTCTGTATTTATCACTCAAGTTCATTGTGTACCTCAATTTTATCTAATTTGTGAAGTATTCCTGTTTGAATACTAACATTAGAATTTGTTTAGCTGATTTTAAAGTACATGTATATTTGGTCAATGCGTGGGGAAATGAGGAACTGTGGCACTGAGTGTTGTAAGCATTCCATACTGCATTTTTCTTAAGAGTACAGTCAGTTAAAAGAGAAATGTGTTTCGTACTTTGTGAAAATTTTATTTACTTTTTATGTGTCACGCTCATGATAAATAAAAATGTTATACATGTGCGCAGGACTGTGTGGTTCCAATGTTTAATTAAAATAATGCTTTTCAAAAAAAGGGTGGTCTTTCTTATGACATATTAAAAAATGCGTTAAAATTTTTTAAGTTGGTGACTATAGTAGATCATTATATGGACTTTCTGTCATTATTACTTATTTTGCATAATTATTTGTGTGTAATTTTATTTATTATCTATGAGAAGTTAAATGTCAAAAAGCTGTAAAAGTTCATTATTAAGCAATGTCAGTTTGAAATTTCTATCTTAAAATTATTTGTGTTAGGTCTTTTATGTTAATTACTATGTTAGATCATTATTTGGAACTCTACTCAATATTTCGTGTAATGTATCATAACTATGTAGGAGTCATTTGTCAGGTATGATAAATTAAATTTCGTTCTCAAAAGGCTGTAAGAGTTCAGTGCTAAATAAATTATTGACAATATGGGTATTTTTCAGTAACAATGAATACGTTAAAAATATTCCAAGTTAATTTTTATATTCCAAATTGGGAAAAAGGCGATAACGTTTCATTTCCATGGCTGAATATTAATTCCATGTGTATTATAGACTTTAAGTTCCCCTTCACAGAATGTGACTATAATTCAAATTTAAAATAATACTTTACAATGTGGATATTCTTCTCTGTAGTTAAAATATAATTCAATCTTCTGTACCTTGTTAGGAGAGTTAGGCTGTGATAAGTTCAAATAGAGTAGTGTTTATAAAGTTCTGCGGTAAATGGTGGAATCATATTAAGAATCCGAGTGAGGTTTTCATATGAAGAAAAAATCAAGGTTCAGTGTATATTTGGTGATTTAAGTAGGATGTGTGCAAGCAAATATAAGATATTTTTTGTAAAATATTTCAAAGAGTTAGCAAAATTTGTGTTAGTAGTATAAATGAATCTTACTGAATAAAAGAGAGTGTTCTGACTATATATGTATAAATGCCTGTAGAGTAAAATAAGAAGAAATGAAGTACTATTGGTACGTATTAAACTTAACTGGGTAGAAATGTTCCATGCATTGGTTTGAATGGCTTCTTACCATGAAAATTTATTGCTCCTTATAAGATTTATTTAAAGCCAGTAGGTCTTACAATAAAGAAACATGTGTAAGTCTGTATTTATTATGGGGAAAAGGAATCAGAAATACAGCATGAATATGTTTTATAAGTTAAATATAAGGGTAAATGTGAAAATGGAAAGTGTAAAAATTACATTTGTCAGTCATAGTTTGGTGAATCCTTTGAATAAAAGAAAGACGTGTAAAAGGGAATCAACAAAGTTTTGTATAGTTAGTAAAATACATTAGAAGGAAAAGTTCTGAGTATCTCCAACTTAGTAGTAAAAAAGTAAGAAATGTAGTATTCCAGTTAAACTATATAGAAGGAACATTGTGTATATTGGTTTAAAATTACAGGAAATATTATTTAGTGAAGTTATATGCATGTAAATTCCAGCTTAAAATTTCAAAGACGGAGAAATGTAGGTAAGTTTACTTTTCGAGAAATGGAAGTGTAACATGATGTTGTATTTAAAACAAGGGGGAAAATAATTAAGGGTAAAATAAAAATGTAACAAAAATAAATTTTTCTAAAGGAAAGGGTAAAAAAATGAAATTTATTTTAGGAAGTAAAATGCATAAGGGAAAAAACAAAAAACTGCATTTGTGTAAACAAAAAACTCAAAAAAATTTAAATTATGAAATTAAATATTACTTTTGTAAAATAATTTAAGTTAAAAATGTAGTAACACCTTTTTTTTAAAATAAAAAGCGTAAAGGAAAATTAAATTTGTAAAAATAAATATTACTTTTGTAAAACCAAAAAGAAAATTAAATATAAAAAAATAAACTTTGCAAGATAAGTAAAAAGAAAATTTAAATTCACTTTTGTGGAAGTAAACGTTAGTTTGCGAAAGTTAAAAATAAAATTTATGTTTGGGAAAGGGGAAAAAAATGAAATAAAAAATTAATAATTAACTAATAACTTTAAAAAAGTAAGAATAAGATGAAAAATGAAAAAAGTTTAAAATATCTTAATAATAAAAGAAATTAAACTGTGGGAAAATCTTACATTTAAAACAGCAATGAATAAAGTAATGATTAAGAAGCCAAAGGAAATCCTAGCCGTCGTGTAAAAACAAATGTGTGACGCGGTTTTCATGTCAAAGCGCATGCGCAGACTTTCAACCTTATGTCATCAATGGTGCAAAAAGTCAAAGGGACAAAGAGGGTTTCAAATATCAAGTCTGATAAGAGGACCGGGTAGCCGAGCGGTAAAGCGCCAGACTCTTATCCCAGAGATGGCGAGTTCGAATCTCGGCGGTGGAGTTATTTTTAAAATTCATTAAAATGGATTAAAATATAATGGAATCAATTAAAACTAATTAAAAATAATGACGGATTAAATAATTAAAAAGGATGATTCATAATAAATAATGAAACATAATTAAAAAATAATGAATAAAAAAGATTAAATAACTAAAATAATAAAGAAAAAATTGGTAAATAAGGAAAATAATAAAGTTGACGTCACGTGGTTTAAGCGACCATTGCCACAAACATAAAAAATAGTGTCGTTGCCACAAGAAATAAAATACTTTGAAAAGATCGTTGCCACACCATAAAAAACGAAACTTGGATGATGTCATTCCGTCTACGTCATTCCTTCCATCTACGTCACTTCCGGTTGTCACGTGATTCAAGATGGCGGCGATCACGCCCCTTTTCTGTGACGTCACTTCCGCCGGCTGAGGACGGTGACTTACTACTTATGCTCATTTTAAAATTATTTTGCGATATTGCTGTTGAATTGAATTTTATGTTTTAAGTGCGACGAACATGATAATTAATAAATAAAAGTAGCACACAAAACGTTAAGAAAACATCCCTTCGGGCGGAATATAGAATCTGAAAGCTTACAGTTTCTTTTTTTAATTTCTTTAACGATTTTTCGCACTTATCCTCGTTTAACAAACAAAGAAATTTACTGCTTGCACCTTCTGATAGAGTGGAAAAAAATTTACAAATGAAGTTTGCATCAAATTTTTAAAGTCATTTCTGATCTTTCTTTGAATTTTTCAAAACTGCTCGATTTTTTTTTTTCCTACAGTGTACTCTAAATTATCCGAGATTATCTTTTTTGCGGATTATCCGTGCCTGGCGGTGGTCACACACGTGCACTATGCACGAGAGTGAGTGAAACACAACGGACTGCCTAATGACGGCTTAATTTTCATTGCCAAATCTTACCAGTTTTGATTGAGCTGAAGAACCAAAGTGATCAGTGAAACCATTTTGCTGTTAGGAGTCTTTTCATAATTCTTACTTAGGAAGATATTAATTCAATAAAGTTCTGGAGAAAGTTGCCTGTATTGGATGCCATATACGGAGTAACAAAAGCTTGGTTGAAAGTAAAACAAAAACACTGATTCGATCGTGGAGAAAGATTCTTCCTAATATAGAAATCGGAAATTTATCTCATTGTGAATAAGTTGAGACAATAATTGAAGCTGTAAGTCAAAAAACTGAAAATGTGAAATTCTTCAAAAATGTTGATCAGGAAAACATCGTGGAGTGGTTCGGGGGCGATTCGAATGAGCCGAGCTTTTAGTGCTTAAGCGATGAAGATACCATTTGAAATGTCACAAGAACAGAAAAGGCAGAGAGTGATATTGAAAACACAAGCGCAAAAGATACTGACAATTAATTGCATTAATCTGGAGACAGCACTGACTTCTCTTGAAACTCTATTTACCAAAGGGACCAAAGAGAATTCGAATACAATGATAAAACAGCACCTGATATAGAAAAATACGCAGTGAAACTCGACAAATATTTAAACTTTCTCAAAACAAAATTTTTTTAACCAATGGCGGGCCGTCAGCCGATTTCGGCCTTTACCGGGACCTTTAGTATTGTAGTCGGGTCCTCTAGGCACTATACCGTCTGGACGGCAAAGCCAAAATAAAATTACTAATTTTTATAAACGCATACAATTTACAAGATAATTATAAGATAATAATAATAAATGATCAAAGATAGCAAGGTTAGCCCGGATAATCCAGAGTACACTGTATTTGACGTTTAAAATTTTAAAATTTCAATATCTAAAATTTGTTGCTTACAAAATTTTGAACTTTTCATAAATCTTAAAACAAACTCTTTACGTTTTTGAAAACAAGAACGATAAAAAACAATTAATTGGGCGATTAAATAGCTTCATTTTCCGACATTGCTGGGAAACAACGTCAAGGTTATGGTGTTAATGCGTCATAATGAAATCGACAACGTAATTTTTAATTTTTTCGGTTTCATAAGTTTATTTACATTTTCTAATAATTACGTTTTTAAGAGTTGATATTCTGAATGAAATTGGAATACGTAATATTATACTTTTTCATGAGTCTTTAAAATTCTAATATCTAAAAATATGTATCTATTATAAAGATCTGAAATTTTCAAAGTTTATAAAAGAAATACTTCCAAGAGGAGCGAACAATTTTTATCTAAATCTGAAAGAGATAGTAGTGTTTTGAAACTTGATCTTGAATTAATGAAAAATATAGTAGACATAACGGTGTATGGGAACAATTCTATATGGTGAACCGACTTTCTCAAAAATTCAATTTACACCTTTTTTTTTTATTTAATGATGGAATGATTTTTCGTGTATATCTTCATTTATCAAACAAACTAAAACTCTCAGAATTTTGTTGTTTGCACCTTGGATAGAGTGGGAAAAAAATTTAAATAAAGTTTATAAAAGATTTTAATGTAATTTGGAATTTTTTTTAATTGCTGGACGATTTCGATCATTTGACGCAAACAATTGTTGGAGGTGAAGAGTTATTATTCAGTGTCAAAAAAAGATTTTCCAATTTTGTATTTTGATTGATAATGTGTCATTGAGACTAAAAAGATAAAATTTTTTTATAAAATAAGCTTTTATTTAAAATTTATAAAATCATTAGCGATCTAAGGTAGAAAAATAATTTGTCATATAGTTTAATGGGAGCAAGAGATTAAATAAGTCCCTTCAAGAATTCATCTATAATTTTATGTCATGAATAATAAAAACGTGGGTGCTTAAATATCAATCTAATAATCGAATGCAGCGTCATATGTATACGCCATCAACTTTATACCAATTTTACTAAATCCTTTTTTTTTTTTTTTATTTATTTATTTGCCCCATACACCCCTTTTCACCTCTTTTCACCTTCTCTAAACGATTATCTTCCCTTCTCCTTTCCCAAACTCGTAAAATGAATACGCATTTATTTAAACTTAGAATATTTTTAATGTGTTTTGTAAATTATGCAGAAAATGTTGATAAATACCGAAACTTGAATAAATGTAGATTTTTATATTCATAGCCTAAAAACTAAGTACTTAACAAGTAAATAAAAGGCTGACTGCATCCCCCCTTGAAACTATGAAATTCTCCCACTGGAAAATTCTCTTCTGGTTGGAAAACCCTGCTTTAGGAAAAAATAACACGCCGAACAAATATTAATTTAGAAGCTAAATGACAAAAATCGGCGCTATATCTGCAAATTTTCACAGGACTATGGTTTTACCGAACCATTATCCTTAGCTGCCAAACAGCAAATGAGTCATTCGCTCTTTGGGACGAACTTTCGGTTAAATTGATTAGGTTCGGCTCTTTCACATGAGCTTTCAGTTAAATCCGGATGAAACATCCTCCAATACCGCATGTTTATAGCAAGTAATTTTCGAAAATAACATCAAATATTTTTCACAGCACGATAGATAGGAAAGCGCACCAATTTCTTAACACCGTATGCTGCAGTGCGCTATGTCAGTATCAAGGACACCTTTTCCAGTTCCTTTACAATCTTCTGCAAATCAACTTTGCGCAACTTCGTTGTCTTATGGCAGATATTGAGGATGTACCTGCATGGATCATTTATATGCATACATCACTTACATGACAGCCCTGGACTCTATAGTGGTAAGATTGGTGTTAGAGGTCTTCCTCAAAACGGGGGCAGAACCTAACAGTTAACTGTGTTCAACAACACCTCAATTACCTGTGGTATGAGAAGGATGCTGGCCTAACTTCTACCTGTACCTGCTTAGCGATTAGAGGAGGTTGATTGCAAATCCAAAACCAAGGATGTGCGTTCGACTCCCACATAATGTTTGATTGTGTTATTTCTCCTTCTCTTGGGTGCAATATTGGAATCTACCAAACACGGTGCACTACGTGGTGCACTTCACTTAACATTCTTGATGATGGGACCGATGGGTTCGGCCATCTTCGACGAATGCCTTCGAGCAAGCTGGGCCATTTTGGAGGGGAAAATTCACCTATATCTGAGACTACTCTAAAAAACTGGTTTCATTTAGTATTTCAACACAAGACGTCCGGCTTCTCGTTTAGCTGCTGAAGTTATAAAACCTATTATCATCTTTAGATAATTTCCGAAAAGGCTTTAGGTAATAGTACTTTTAGATAAATAATCTGACATTTTGTAGACTACATACCTTAACTTGCGTCCTTCAGTTGTTTTAATTATGCATTCTTTAGTACTTTCTAATCCACTGTAGATCAAATCTGAAGTCATCAATGAAGCAAATTTATGAGGGATATTCTGATGGGATCCTGAGCAATAAGTTTGTAAATAAATACTTATGCCGCCGAAGCTGTCATTAGCCTCCGACATATCCAAATTATACTCATTATCCTTCGACGTTTACCGCCCAGGTATAATTAATTACCCGTAAATGAAGTTGAGGCAGAGAATTCAACACGTTTCGTGTGTGACCTTGGAACAGTCATTATCCTTCATAACAGAAATTGTGCCCGAGGACAAAGTATTCTCTTGTTTATGAAAGGATAGTACGCTTCAGTCACAGAAAATTCACTCACTCAGATACATTCATAATTATTTGACGAAGTGAAAAATGTCAACTTTCGTTAAGTTTGGTAAAAGACGATTCTTAATGATCATGACGATGAGAAGCTTTTTGGTAGATCAAATGATATAACCACCTCAGTTTTCTTTAGAAATATGCGTTAGCACTTCGTTTTCAGGTCGTTATTTCTAAATATACTTTGTCCTTTAAGGGGATAGTGGATGTTCAAATACTTTTTTTTAAATTATTATCATAGAACTATAAAATTTTGCATGCATGTATAGTTTACCATAATTATATCAAATACCTTTGAAAAAATTCAGGCTCATTGTAAAATAATTTTTTTAATTGCTTTTTAATTTTTAAATTTTTTTTCAAAATGCTCCATGAGTCTTAATTTTTTTTAATATCTTGTTATTTTTGTTTTATTTTTATTGAAAATGCATAGCAACCCCAATTTGGAATCAATTAATGAATTGCATAAAATGTTAATTTTTAATTAAATTTTTTTTTACATATATCTAAATCTCGGGCAAAATTTCACACCTTTAATTGAACTCTTATCTCCTTTATGAATTTGCATTCAAAATTGCATACCAAGTTTTGTTACATGTATAAACAGAATCTAAATTGTAGAGACATTATGTTATTTGGAAGCAAGAGACATGAAAAATGAGCAATACCCTAGTCGGGAATCGAATCTGGACATCTCGAATACGCGCCGAGTGTGCTAACTGCTACACCACGAAGGCATGCTGGAAAGGCAGAGAAAATAATTAATGTATTCCTCCTTTTAAAGGGCGACTGGGGATTATGGGACCCAATCGCCAAGTACTGGTGGTGAGGAACTATCTTCCACCACCTTTTAGTTCTGACGCACTGTATAGACATTAGGTTATTTGGAAAAAGGAGACATAAAAAACGAGCAATGCTCTCGCCAGGACTCGAACCTGGACCTCTCGAATACGCGCCGAGTGAGCTAACCACGAAAGCATGCTGGAAGGAGGGACAAAATAACCTTATAAAATTACAAATCACTGTCATTTGGAACATAAAATAAAGCGCAATGAGCATTTTGAATGTAATTTTCATGCAGATTTCTTTATGAGAGAAAATACATTTTAAGAATACTTTTATACTTACTTCTCAGTATGTCTTAATACATGATTTTATTTAATATAAAACATTTTAATATTGTTTTACTTATGCATGAATATTTTTTACTAATAAAATTGTAGAATGGTAAGAAATACTTAATATTATTTTAGAAATTTTCTCGAACACTTTCAGCAAATTCAACTTTTTTTTTAAACTAATAATCAGTTTAAAAACTTCCTGCACCATATGTTTCTTCCTTCCTTATTTACCTTTTCATTATGTTTATCTACTTTACACAGTTTTTTAGGTAATTCTTGTATCTAGTCGAACACCTCTTTTCGCTTTGGTCTATACGACGTTTATCTTGTCTCTGTCCAATAGATATTGAACATGAATTTATATCTTCCTGTTCCACACTTAAAGTACTTATTTAAATCTCCAAAATTAAAGTCACTAATTGTTGTAACTGTAACAACAGCCATTTAGAGTCTGTTTTTCGATGCAAATGTTTCCTTGGGACAGTTCTTCTAAATGACACTATGTAAGCTCTCGTTAGTGTTTTGTGTTTTTCCAGATATGTATCTTGCTTAAAGTTCATTACTGACTAGTCTTTGATATTGGCAGTATTTTGGATAAAACATCTACTGTTAATTTGATTTTCATCACTGAATGAGATTTAGCTTTATTGTATTACTATAAAAAATACCATGATATGACACCTATTGGACATTTATTATGTCTGGGTGAGTCATGGAAGAATAGTGAAACAAACTTGCATCAATTGCAGTCTCCATGTCTTGTACATTCATATCTTACTAACAGTAAAAAGGATTAGCTGCGGAAACTAAAATAACGTTTCTCAAATGTTTGTTTACATTTTTAATGATATTAAATTATTACTTTAAATGTCACTAAAAAGGTAAACAAGCGCATTCAAATGCTTATAACTTCTTTAATTTGTGTTAAATACTAGCAAAAGTGTGGTAAGATTAATTTGGATTTAATTAGCTTGAATTTTTGAACTTTATATAGTTATTTAGAATTAAATATTTAATTACAGATTTTCGCTATTTTATTGAATTTAATCCAGAGAAACTCACATATTTTTTTATTGTTATTGCTGAAAAAATGAACGATAATTTTTTTTTTCCTTTTGCCAAAAAAACTTTTAAGAGTCTAGGATTAGGGGCTTACGCAATCCGCACCACTGGAGTCTGAAAGATCGCCGATAACTGCTGGCGACCTCTGCTGTGTTAATCATTCTTATCCACGTTTTTGTTACCGACTCACGTTGCGATGATTGGATACGTAACAAATCCTTTAATTCTAGCGGCATCTTTCAAGTTCTCGGGGAGAAAGGTTGCGTTTGGCGTGGCTAGCGACCTGTATTCTGCCTTTCTAGAAGGTTGTGATATTTTGTAAGAATAAGGATGGTTCCATCACTTTTTTCACATTTATTCTTCACAAAAAGAAAGGTGGGATTTTATGAGGTCTGTGTGCTGTATGTATTATGCGGAACGGTGTCAAAATGACTTTATTTAATTCAGTTGCTCAAGAAAATCACGAAAAGAATTTTAAAATTTTAATGTGTTTAACGTAAACAGTATGATGGACATCAAAGCGATATTCCTTTCCTGCCTATTCTCTGACAACGCTTAATGTGACAACGCACCTGTTAATGTGATTTTGTTCTTGAGATGCTCAAGATTTTCAGTTCTTTTACTGCAAACAAGGATGAATGGGGAGAACTGACCAGCCAGGTCAGTTTGCATAAATGTGCGAGGACTTTTATGCAAGGTGACCACTGTTCCCAAGCTACAAGGATGCCTCAGCATTAAGGCACAAAGTTACCCAGCACTCTTATGAAGTTCTGTATATACCATGAAGAATGCATCCTCCATCAATATTACAGGAAGTTTTCTGAAGATCTAAGCGAAAGAAGTTGAATGAAGCTTCCCGCACCTTATCTGGCATCTCATGCAAATTCACCATGCTTCTTCTTCAAGCATAAAGGGGTGCCCGGCATCCTTATAAAGTTCCTTTTACCCCACGAAAAATGCAGCCTTCATCAAGACGCCTTGACGCCCATGGTCGGGTCTTTATTTTAGAGAATAGACACCGACGGGCATAAAGATGCCAGAACGCTAACGAAGTTTAGAACTTGGAGAAGGCAACTTTCATCAAAGTGCCGTACCTTTTATAGTAGTGTCTGCCTAGGAAAAATCTCCATCATAAAGATACCATTACCTTTAGACAAGTGGACCACTGTTTGCCAAGCATGCCCTGGGATCAAGGTGCCTGTACCCTTATAAAGCCAGTACCATACTTAAGTTAAGGTTATCGCTTGAAGAAAGCAAATTTCGTCCATCTGCTGATACCTTTATATCAGAGCGGATTTATTAAAAGTCTTGGTGAAATCCTTTCCTAAAGTACGGGCAATATTATAAAATTCAGTTTCTAACTTGAAATCACCTTTTGCTGAGAAGCCAGCACCTTTATGATGGCTTTTGTTTTGGTGAATAATCCCTGACTAGCATTAAGGTACTGGCATTTTTAGTGACAAGGCGGACATATACCCATCTGCGCCTAAGAAAATTTCCCGTATTCCCGGCAGCTTTATGCACCCATGATTGCAGACATCGTTTTAGACAAAGCCACGAAGCAGAAAATTTAACGAGATTTAATCAGGATTTCTTGCGAGCCACAGAATAAACCCATTTATACAAGTCTACCATCCTGGAAATCGACGATTCAACTTATCTGGCATCTCATTTGCGTAGTGGTGCCATACTCCGTCTTATTAATAGAAAATCTGCAAGTCAACACCTTTCAATTCCACTTGCTCGATTTAAGGGAACAAATAGAAGTATCTGTCTAAGTACTCATTGAAGTTGATATTAATTTCAACAAAGGGCAAAAAATCTTATTAATTGTTAAGCTGCATTAGAATTTCGAAAGTGTTAGTGTGACGCACGCAGAATTTTATACCCTCAAATTCGGCAACTGGGGTGACTTTCACGATCGTTTACATAAAAGGTGATTTCATTCAAAAAATTGCAATAAATTCTGCTTCATTGTCAAGTCTCAGTAGCCTGCTAACAACGTAGCTGTGTTCATTGTCCTACACGTCAACTGAATGCAGTATTTATAGAGATGTAACATAAATTTCTTATCTAAC
The DNA here is from genome assembly GCF_044657685.1 of Stegodyphus dumicola. Taxonomy (NCBI): domain Eukaryota; kingdom Metazoa; phylum Arthropoda; class Arachnida; order Araneae; family Eresidae; genus Stegodyphus; species Stegodyphus dumicola. The sequence continues at coordinate 36,464,049 of NC_140775.1, forward strand.
TATTATGACCACTTTTAGTATTGTCGAATTAAATCCAATACCTTTTCGTAAATTTTTAGTATTATGATATATTTTTCACAAAGTCTAGTACTTTGAAGTAATAACAATAAACCTAGCATAAAAGAGTTAGATTTATGAATTTATATCTTAAGTGTAGTAGAAGATGGTTTTTAACAAACCCATTAAGTTTTAACTTGGCCTTCTAATTCTATAGTACAAAATGAAATGAAAATAAGTTTTATAAATTACACCAAATGAAAGATAAATTAAACTGACAATGTTCAACTGTTGAATATAATACGTATTCAGACACACGAGGGAAAGTTTTTCTGAAATGAATTTAGATGAAATTTAGGTTAGATTTTTGGAGGTGCCAAGCCAACAAGAATCAACGTAATATTTATAAATTTGCAGGACTAGTTTCGAAAGTTTAAATACAGAACCTTCTTCTTTGAAGTACAAATGACGAAAGAGAAGCCTGTTTTCAGGCGAAAATAATAAAAGGAATTAAAGTTACTGACGCCATCTATTGATAAAAAATGAAAAATAACTATAAAATAATTTCCTTAAAAGTTGAGGAAAAGTAAAGACGCAGTGGAAGAGGGATCTTTAGAACTGAAAGAGTTTTATGTTTATGAAACGCCTAAAATCTAATTCGCCGACAGAAGGTGTTTTTTGAATAATTTGGCTCTGTAAAAGGGAAAGTGTAATTTTTTTTTTTTTTTTACCAATAGCGTTGGGGAGCAGAGGATTTATGTGTTTCTTTTTCCTAACATATACTTCAATGTTCCTTGGCTCGAAATTTCATCGCTCTTTTAGTAATCTAATTGTACCAGTGTTTTACATTTACCAATGTAAATTAAACCACATTGACAAGGAATCTTGTATGCAGCCCAGGGTTTCATATACGGAATGAGGTGTTTGCATACAGAATTGAGAATTTTATTGATAGAAGAAAAAAGGACCCAAAAGTTGAGTTTTCTTAAAATATATGTAATCTTATAGGTAATCGATGGAAAGAAAGGAATGACATCAGAGTTCTCATAATATATATTTCCTTCCTTTGGCTGTTATCGCCTGAGAACAGGCTTCTGTTTCGTCATTTGAACTTCTGTAGCTAAAGAGACTATATTTAAATCTTCAAAAGTAATCCCGCAAATTTATGAATATTAACCTGATTCTTGTTGAATTAGCATCTGAAATAATCATTATTCGGTATGTTATTGTAACCCAGATTAGGTTAGCTCAGGGTCGGATTTAGACCTGATAAGGACCTAAGCTATTTGAGGTATGAGACCCTTTACAAGTCCAGATATAATATGTCAGTGCCAAATATGGTTTTCGGATACCCAGAGGATTTTTTGGAGGACTCTGAAGAAAGCGGGGATTCTAAGCTATAACTTGTGTAGCTTATACGTAAATCCTGCACTGGGTTAGCTTATTTGTCTATGGCAAAGAGCACGAAGATGAACTGCCTAGGGAGATGGATACCTCCGTAGAGGGCTCTCTAAGAGAAATCCGCATTGCGGCATAAGGAATACGAAGAAAACACCATTACACGCAGCCCGTTCACGGGTTTCGAACCAGGTTCGAGCTACCAGTGTACAGTAACCTTAACCACTTGGCCACTGGCGAGTCTCTCAAGTGAAATCCGGGAAAAAAATATTAAAATGAAAATGAAATTCAAACATCCAGTATTAAAAAAATTTAGTGAATTCTGAAAAGTGCAGATCAGACAATTTTCACATTATAATCCCCTTTTCTTTCAATTTTATGCATCTCATAGAATAAAATATCTATGAAGATCTAAACAGAGAATCATATCTATTAAAGACTTTCAGAATTTGGGGCTAAAATTTTAGAAATGCAAAATTTCTGACAAAAACGACGGATTTTACCGTTTTTTAAAAATTTTAAATTTTACCAATTTTTTTTTATTAATTTAACTAGACCTGCCAAAAAATAATGACTAATATTTCTCTTGATTTTCTTGTATGTACGAATTTATCTTATTAATTTATTAAATAAATGAAATATCTCTATGTGAATAACTGAAATGTTTATTTGTAAGTGGAAAAAATCAAATAACTAATTAGTTATAAGCTTCATTGATAGATTACTATAATAAGGTGAATTCTGGTATTTTTCTTTTCGTATTTAGTATTTTTTGATTGAGTTTATTTATGATAGCAAAAAGTAATACCAAAATTCCATCACTCATGTTCGGAAGCCCGTTAAGTAAAAAGCTAAATACACCCTGGGATGCTTGAGACCATAGTCCAGCGGTAGCCACACTTCATGTCGCTAAAAGCCACATGCTGGAACCATGAAAATTTGAAAGCCACAACTAGATTTTCCAAAAACCACAAGTCCATATTTACAGCATTTTAAACCTAATGAAACAGATTTGTTAATGTTTTTGAATAACATATTTAAGTTTCTTAACTAATGAGAAATTAAATAAAATAAATCCGTTTGGATATTGATCATTTTAAGTTTACATTTTAAAAAGAAATGAAACAAATTCATTACTTTCTTTTTACTGTAATGAATAATAATACTGAGTAATTTTAGTTTACCATATTTCATGCTTATATTTTATCTGATAAAGAGCAGCATCATTCTCCTGCGAGAGCCTCACACTAGGGGCGAGCCGCTCTATGGCCACTCCTGACCATAACGCGGCTTGCGATTAGTGTAAAAATGTAATCTGTTAATTAAAGTAAAGTAAGCTTAAGTTAGTAAAAGACTGTAGTGTAAAAGAGTAGTCTGCATTCTGCTATTGAAGGCACTTAAAGGTCATAGTGACCCCCCCCTTTTCGATATTAAACTATGCTATCGTTACCGCACAGTAAGAATTAGGGAATTTTAGCGAATTAAAGTTATCCTCTAATTCGCTAAAATTCCACTGGAAGCAGAAGCAGACCTTTTTTTAGCAGAAGTCGTTACCACGGTTATGAGGCATGGTTTGCGGATAACCTTAAAGTGTCTGCTCTAAAGTAACAGAGAAACATAGAAATGCTTCAAATTTTGTCACTAAATTTTGTCAAATTTTGTAAACCCTTTTGTCAAGACCACTTCCCTAAGCCAACCGCAGTTCAGTGTCGCACCTTATCCACTTTTACTGGAAATTAAATTATAAGGTATTTTCTCCCTCCTTTTCATCTGCTTTCACGGTGCATTCTCGATGCAAATTTGAGAGGTCCAGAGTTCGAGTCCCGGAGAAGCCACTGCACATTTTTTACGCCTCCTGCTTCAAGAAAACCTAATCATTCTACAAGTGGCACCCGAACTAAAAGGTGTGGACGATAATTCGTTACGATCAAGATTTGGCAATTGAGTGCCCTAATCCCCAATCGCCCTTTAAAAGGGAACATATATATACACTGGTGTGCAAAACTTAAGCAACAGGTGTTCTTTTTGACATAAATCCATGAGATATCATCTGAGAGACATGAAATTCAGAAATAAGAGACAGCATTTTGTATTTAACGATGAAGAAAGCATAACTGCGCAAAAATGAATACAATGAATACAGTATGGAATTAAACAAAAACAGGCTTTATTGAACTCATAGTATCGTTACACATGATTGTCTGTATAAGAGGAAGAACAACAAGCAGATGTTCCTTAGTATGGGAAATGCCCTCCCGTCTTGCTTGTCCTTGCTTCTCACCGTCTCCCCATACTCAGCACCAGATTGTCCAACAGATCTTGAGGTATCTTGAGGTGAGAGTGCCCATTCCTCAATCAGCATCTGTTTCAGTTGTTGGATGTTCGCCGGAGGATGTAATCGTGCGTCAAGGCGTCTCCCCAAAGCATCCCGCACATGTTCTATGGGATTTAACTCAGGGAGTACGCTGGCCAATCCATTCGAGTGATATCTTCACTTTTCAGTAGCTTCTGAACAGCAGGAGTCCGGTGTGGCCGTGCATTGTCATCCATAAAAACAAAGCCTGGTCCATTTTCAACTCGGAACAGACGCACATAGGGAAGGATCACCTCCTGACAATAGCGATCTCTTACAGAACTTCTGTCGAAAACGTGGAGCTCTGCCCGCCCGTTCAGCATAATGCCTCTCTAGACGAGATCTCCAGGACACCGAAATGGTCTCTTTCCGTGATGTTACTGAGATTAAACCGTGTCCTTACCTCTCTCCAAATAAGGTGGCGTTGAGAATCGCTTGGGGCACTAAAACGACTCTCATCCGTAAGGAGGATACGACTCCACTGATGAGATGCCTAGTTTTTGCGCTCCTTGCGCCACTCTAAACGGTGGTGCCGATGGTCAACTTTCAAAGGGATGTAGCTTTCAGGACGGTGGGCGAATAGGACATCTTTGTGAAGGTGTCTGGGCACAGTAAACCACGACAATTGTCGCCGGTTGCTGTACACAGTTGCTGAGCTGTGGAGCTTGCTGACTGGTTTTGGGCTCTTTTCGCCTGTAGGACGATATATCGGTTATCTGCTGCAGTTGTTGTCCTGGAGCGGCCACCACCAACCTTTCTAATAGCTGTACCTATGGTTTGGAAGGCTTTCCAAGCCCGCGAAACGACACTCTTGTTGACTTCGAAATCTTCAGCCACTTTGGTCACACTACGCCCCTACTCCAGCTTTCCAATCATTCTTCCACTCGTGAAGTCATCCAGATGATTTCTTCTAGCCATATTTCACTTGTACTTACAGCGAATGTCTTTAATTGTGTCTCCGTCCTTCCTTTTTTGGTAGTCTCGAGTGGAGCGCATGCGTTTTGCGTACGATCACGTAGCCTGTGACTTTTTTTACTGATATTTGCATATGGATGACCTTTCTACTGAATTGCTTGTTCATTGTACTGATAGCAAGAGCACCTTTTCTGCAACTGCATGGTTATCTGATTAAAATTTGCATTGTTGCTTAAGTTTTGCACACCAGTGTAGTATTTTTTACCTCCTCACCACATGCCTTCGTGGTGTAATTGGAAGCATAGTCGACGCGTATTTGAGAGGTCCAGGGTTCGAGTCCCGGCAAAGGCACTGCACGTTCTTAACGCCTGCTGTTTCAAGAAAACCTAATGACTCTACAAAGTCTAATGTGAAATATGAGAAAGGGATGAATTTTTTTTAAACAACTGTATTATTTAAATATATTTTTAAAAAATTGTTAACATGGCTTTCTAAAAATAATTTAAAATAATTTTAATAAATTAAATACATGTGACTGACTAAACGCTACATTTATAATTTTAATTTTCAGACACTTTTTAATAGATTATATACTAATACTAAAAGAGGTCCACTGCATTACTATTCGCAGAAATAAACGTCTAATTCATTATTAATTAATAAAATTAAAATTTAAGAAGCTGTGCATTTATAACTCTTACATAATCCCTTTATTGGGTCTTGACCCCTTCTTTGTGAATGCCTGGTGTAGATCATAATGTCAAAATACGCGTATTTTAATTCATTTAAGGCTTTAAAATAAATTATTAGAATATATACATATATTAATTTTTATGAGCTCCGTGGTGGTATGCTAAGCCATCCGCCGCCAAAAAAAGAAAACTCAACAAGCACTTTTTTCCTTTTTATCGCCATTCGAGCAGCTGTAAAGCTTAAGCAATCACGGAGAGACCCCCACATTTTCATTGTTCTACTGCTGATAGCCGAACTTTAGAAGGCCTTGAACGACTAACTAGTTCCGCTTTTGAGAGAACATCAGTTATTGACTTAATCGCTTTATTAAAGACCTACTGAGCTGCGATACATTAAAGAAAAGAAAAGAAAATGTATATAATGAGTTTCTGGGTTGTGATCAGTATAGAACTGCGAAAAGTAGTAAATCACCTGGGAAAAAAAAAAAAAAAAATACTTAAATGTGCCGAACCCCTAAGGTTATGTTTGCCGAGGTGTGGGGTGTTAGAACTGATAGATAGCGATTCAAAATTGTGATAAAGAAATCGTGGCATATGCCTTGCATTAGGATTCTCCCCCCCCCGGTATCGTTCGTAGTAATGATTGGTTTGATCAAATGCAGCTATGTTTTGTTAAGTTCCTCTTTTTTTTAATGCAAAAAGGTTTGTGATTTTGTTTAATCCCCCACTTTTTTTTTTTTTTTTTTAGTTTTACTGTGAAGGTAAGGCGGTATATTTAATGGTGAAGTACTTTACTGTTTTGAACTCAAAATGATTGCTTAGTACCAAAGGAGCTATGAGTCTCAAACTTCACTGTTTTGTCTATATTACCCCTTTCAAATGTTGCTAGGAAATATTATTGACATGTATTATTTGAAAGAAATAATATAGCGAATATTAAAGAAAACTACGGAAACACTAATGAAAGAATGTTGCCACGAAATGTAATAGCCATATATTATTTTTAAAGGAATAGCGTATTTTTTTATTATTATTATTGGCCGGAGGCTTTATTTAATAGCCTTGCGTCACTGAAAGTGGCCGGAAGTGGTGGCCATTTCATTATGGAAACACCTAATAGGTGGCTACCGTTGCCTTCTATGAAGGGACGGACAGTTAAAAAACATGCCTTCTCTGAGTATTGAAAGAGTCTCAAATTGAAAAAGGAAACAGCAGGATTACAGATTCTGCCTGTAAAGAATTCTTCGAGTTATTTACAATTCAACAGCAAAATTATAAGAATTTTAAAAGCAGCTTAGAAACATATGTTTAGAATTCCCGCTGCAGTGCTAAGTGTCGGCACATATGTTTTATACTTTTTTTCAACTCCTTCATAATAACAATCTTCAGTCTTCTTAATAAGAAGCTCTGCAAAACTTTTTTTTTCGCCTTTTTATTATTAATGTTTTGTGTGTTAACATTGTTCATTAAATATCACGTTCTTCGTACTTATGCCACATAAAATTATATTCAGCGGTAAAGTCACAAAATATTAAAAAAAAACATATCTTTAGAATTTCCGATATGCAGACTCGCGCGCTGGAAATAAACATTTTTTATTGTTGTACAATGTTGCCATTGCTCTCTTTGAAATCGTTGAGTTTGTTAATCAAAAATTCATTTTTAATCAAAGTTTTGCAAAATATGACATAGATTTAAAAGTAAATACAAAATTCAAAATTCAGGCTTCCAGATGCCCATGTTCGGGTGGAGGACTATGTTGTTCAAAATTTGACAGTTCTATGTACCGTTGTTTTTCCATAATGAGAAAAACATGCATACATTCATGCAGAATCTTCATTATTTAATTTCTTTAAAAATAATGCTCGGCGATAATATTTGATAGCAACAATTTGAAAAGTGATACGCCGTTTATAATGATTCAACGCAAAATCCCTTTTTCGAATCTAATAGCACATTTGGGCTAACACATCTTTCGGGCTAATAAAAAATAATAAATCTTAAATTAATTAAAACATTTTTTGCAAAACTTTTGTTCGTATTCTTAGTCTAATTGTTATACTTAAGTTATCAATGTACAATTATGTGTATTATAATTATGTTTTATGCTATATATTATATGCAAAAATGTAAGGAGTCGATGCCAAAAACAGTGTGGGAATCCTTGGAGTAGACCAAACTACTAACACATATAAATACGTACATGATAAACGTCCATTAGGTGAAAGCATTGATAAAGGGGAAAATTCGTCTGGATAATTCTAGTATCAGACCACGTATTTGAAAGCTATTGGAGCTTGTTCAAAGCTCAAGGAATTGTATAAATACAGGGTGTGTTACGTGTATACTTTGACATTGTTCCCTTGCTCTGGAAGTATTCTGAAGTACTCTTCTGTAAGTTTGAACTGCAATCGTAAAATACCTTTTCTTGGCACTTTAATGCAATAATAAATTTTTGTGTCAGGTAGAACGGAATTTTCTTTGTTGTTGCAAACGTTTCGCAACAGTATACAGTTAAACGGAAGGTTAGAAATCGGGAACAGAGCCTCTTTCGAAACCTTTTCAAACAGAAATTGCCTTCGGAGTTATTATATCTTCTGAAGAAGCTAAGCAACAATTTAGAGTGTTAAAAAAAATACTTGTTGATCCGACCTCGTAATTTCAAATGTAGAGGTCAGCAAAACAGGAAAATAGAGCACACATAAAAAAGTCAGCCATAAAAATCTCCAAAATTATTTTGATAATTTGTTATTAACTGGAGGAATTATTATGTTATTAGTCAGAGGGGAGGAAATGTTATAATGTTTTGAAATAATCAGCTTTAGAACACTCCATATTAACTCCAAAACACAGGCGTCTAATAACACCCGAAATATGTCAATTGAGTTTCTTTAGAAGTGATGTCAGAAAATGATGTCTTCACAACCACACCCCGCTTTATTGAAATGAAGAGGCAAAAACTGAAAATTTTGTGAAAATTCCTCCTGTACGTTTATTTATTTAAAAATTTGCGTGGTGAAAACAGTGCTAATGAAAAATAATTGGAAAGTGTATTTGAATTGGTAAAAACTGTATTTGGTAAAGTCTGCTTGTAACAAATGATGGTAATCCCACAGATTTTTAGTTCAGCTGACGGATCCCACTTTTTATAATATATATTTTTAAATAATGTTGCAATTTATCTTTAATCTCATTCATATTTACAGCATAAGCTAGGCGAAAAGAAGGAAATTTTTTCCTATTGCAAAATATAGCATCTTTTAAACTTATTTTGAAAGATTCGGTGAAAAAAAAAGTCTAGTTTTTAAAATTATTTCACAGCTTAAATCCAGTCTTATTCAATTCTAAGAGTCATTTAAAGCGATTTGGTCTTGCTTTAGGTGCACTGTGAAGCTGCGAAAGCGGTGATGAAGGTTTCAATGATATAGTTGCAAAATGCCTAGCTGCGGTGAGACAGCTTCCCTGCAAAGCGGGATTAGGGTTGCCAGAAAGTGGCAGGGAAACACAAGGTTGCCAGATTTGGCGCAAAATCTCCCATTTGGCAATATGCCATAGACGGAGCGAGAGCATTTTAGAGCGCATTCTTAGCGGTTTCCCTCGGGAATGTTCTTGAAATTTAAAGTAAAATTATATATATCTTGCCTGTGCACGGAGAAAGTAGCATCTTGAGTTCAGTAGTAGTGTAGTAAGGAGTAATATTCTGAGTTCAGTAGTAGTGTAGTAAGGAGTAATATTTTGAGTTCAGTAGTAGTGTATCTTGAGTTCAGACATCAGCTTGAGAGAGACTAACTGAGGCGGGAGCTGTATTTTAATGCTTTGCCGTGAAACTGTCTTCGGTCACCGTTGTAGCCTAAAGGCTGTGTTGCTGATTGTTTCAGCGTGTTTATCGTAGTTTTTCGACGACTGTAAACGTGTCTTTGGAACCGTCCTGCGTAATACTGGCGAATAAATTGTGTTTTGATTTTTCATCAAGTGTTATAATCAATTACTCCAAATCCACGAACACGTAGAACGCAACAATATTTTCATTGAAAGAAGACATCGAATCCAACAGAGGGCGGGTATTTCAAACCACTTTTTAAAGAACCTGTGTGAACATTAGTCAACAATTTTCGTTAAACCTTTTTGGATTAAAGAGACAGTTTCCGCTTTGACAATTTAGTTCGCAATTTAATTTTTTTTAAGTTTTGAATTTTTATTTAATTACTAGTTAATTTTTTCCTCAGTTTACTTCACCCTTTGCCACCCCCTCATGTGTTTATTTATTATTATAAGTTAATTATTTATTATTATAAGTTTTTATTTAATTCATTCACGGTATTTAATCGATTATTAAACTATTTCTAATAAGTTATCGAGTTCAAATTTTCCATGCACACCGTTTGTCGATGACAATGTAATGAGGTGAAACGACGAATTGTTTTATGTAAACTTTATAAAATGTTTAAACGATTTTCACACATTTCTTCATTTAACAAACAAATTAAAAATCTCAGAAATTTACCGTTTGCATTAATATGTTGAGCGGTAATTTGTTAAACGAAATTTATATCATCAATTTTAACGTCATTTCTGATTTCTTGCGAATTTTCGAAAATCGCTCGGTTTTTTACTATTTGACGAGTATGATTTTATGAGTTCAACAGCTAAAAATGTATTGGTTACAAAATTTTGCAGCAGAGGGGGAAAATGAGAAATGCCCTCGCCGGAACTCGAACCTTGGACCTCTCGGATACGCGCCGAGTGTGCTGACCATTACACCACAAAGGCATGCTAAAAAGGCGGAAGAAATACCTTATAAATTAATATCTTAATTTTACTATACGTTATAAAATATTCTTTCATAAGCCTTTAAAATTCAAACATTTAAAAATATATCTGTTCTGAAATTTTTAAATGCGAATTTTAAAACTCCTGTACCTCTTTTAAAATAAGAATGATAAAGCAGTATTAATTACGCGAATTTCTAGAACTTTTTTTTCCATATTTGCTGCATTTTTATAAACTTTTAACTCCTTTATTGTACTATGTCAATATGACCTAAACTTTGGCGTCTATTTTGAAATTATTTGAAACAAGTTGTGCAGATCAAAATCTGTGCGCTCACGCACACATTGTGGATGACAATATAGTGTAGGGAGAAGGTGTTTTCAAAATTTTATTAGTTGCTTTAAAATTCAATTTTGAAATGAATTTCCTCATTCAGCTTCGCATAATGAACACATTAAAATTCTCTTGATTTTGCTGTTTACAGCATCGGATAGAGTGGAAAAAAATCTTTTAAATGAAGTTTATATGAGACATCGTCGAGAGTTGTAACGAGAATTTATTCTAATTCTGTCAAATTCATGGATGACTTAATTATTGAATATGCTGTGTATAAATGTAATTTCTGGTGTTTCCAACCCCCCCCCCCAAAAAAAAAAATCGGTATAAGACTATTTCAAGTAATAGAATTGTGTGAAGTAAAAAGTGATTAGTCATGTTGAAAAACGATTTTTCAATTGAATATTTTGATTGATAACGTGTCATTTAAACTAAAAAGACAAAAAATATTTTTTTAAATGAACGTTCATTTAAAGCTTATAAAATAATTAGTGACCTAAAAGGTGAAAAATAAATTGTTTTTAAGTTAAATGGGAATAATAGATTAAATAATTCTCCTTACAGAATTTAGTTACAATATTATATTATTAAAAATAAAATTATGGGCATCTAAATAACAAAATCTATTAATTTAATTTCAGTAATCAAAAATAAAACCTTTTTTTTTTTTTTTTTTTTTTTTTTTTTTCCAATGGCGGACACTAAACTATAACGGCATTAGCCACTCCTAAGGCCAGAAGTGGTGGCCATTTTATTGTGGAGGCACCTAAATAGGCGGTCACCGTTGCCTCCGATGAAGGGACAGACAATTTTACACCCATGTCTTCGGTATCGCAGTCAGGCTCACTTAACCACTATACCGTCTGGGTGGCCCAAAGTAAAATCATTATCTTCATAAATTTATCAAGTGTCCCTCACGATTTTGTTTTTTACGATACAAAGTTGCAAATGAATTCTGTAAAGAGAATTATTTAGTTTATTTTTATCCCGTTAAATTAAATGACAAATTATTTTTCTTCTTTTAGTTCATTAATTATTTTATAAGTTTTAAAAAAAAGCTTATTTTTTTATAAACCTTTCTTTTTTATTTATTCATTACGTTAGTTACAATTTATCTATGTAAGCGTCATTGTATATTTTGTTAAACAACAAGTTAGAGCCAACAAGCAATAACAAAATAAGAAAAAGAAAAGAAAAAAAATTAAAAGCTGCTACGAATTCCAACTATGGAATGCCTTAACAGGAATCAGCACTTTTCTACCAGGTGAAAGGATGTCCCAGAAACAAGCTTCTACTGAAATCAAGCACCGATTTTGATAGCCTCAGCTGTATTTTAGACATAGTGAAACTTGTGCGGTTGAGAAGCGACACGGATACGGCCGTTTGGATCCGATAGTACGTTTTTACCCCCACGCACGCTAGCTTTCTCACTAATAACATTAGCTTTTTCATCAAGGTGTGATTCCTATCTTCCGCCGGAGGCGGATGAGACGCTTATTTCTTATGCTGCAGTCGTACATCTAATGGTAATGAGATGAACCTAATCCTTGGGTGTCAAGCGCAGGACTTTTATGCCTTAGGCTTACACACGGGATTTCGTTATATGATAGAAGAATTATAAAAAGTTAAGTACATTGTCCCTTTTCCCGGTCAGGGTTATATAATGTGCATAAAAACTCATCGCAATATCTTTCAGGACCTTGGGGTTGTTCCTTGAACCCTGTCAAAAGAATATCATGACCAAATTCCCAAATTACGCTTTGCCATTTTATTTGTATTCCAATGTAGAATTTCAGGCTTTGATATAAAGATTAAGCACGTTTATAGGCTTAATCGTATCTTATTAAACACTATCTGTATGAGCCGGGTTTGCCCTAGTAGATACATATTATCAGCAAAATTAAACTTACTCTTAAGATAGTAAGTCAGCGATTTCCAAGTGCAGTAGAACTAAGATGAGCTGTACACTAGATTTCGGAAGGATAACTGTATCAGATTTTTGGTTCACCGTAACCGTAATCATATAATTTTAATTATAATCATAAAAGCAGTCTTATAAAGCCCTTGAATGCTGTTTACATTCTCACAAATTCACATTGTCGAGAGTTGCAATGAGAATTTGTTCTAATCCTTTGAAGTCAATTTCACGGGAGATTTAATATTTGAGTATGCTGTGTTTCTGTCGGCAGGAATGTGATTTCATCGTTCCGTAATTGAGGTTTAATCATCATGTGATTTCATTATGCTGTATTTCTGTGGCGTAGCTAGAGGAGGGCAAGGGGGGACATCTGTTCCCGGGAGCAGAATCCTGGGAAACACCAAACTGATGTTACGGATTTTTAGAATGAAATGTTTTCCATTCTTGGCAAACAGGAGTTGAGGCTAAATCTTCAGTTCTTCACTAGCTACAGGTCTGCTGCAACTTCTCTTTCATGTGAATCGGCGCTCTGAGATTTTAATGCATATAGATCCAAAACGAAAGGCATGGATGTGGTACTGATCACATCTGTTTTGCATTATCAGCTCTTTAAAAATTCTTTCTGTGGAACAACATTGTTTGATATCTCGGCTTTATACATAATGGCCATACTTGGGCCATAATTATCAAATGTCTGCTATTTGGGCCATTATTTCGTTACAATAATTCATTAATAAAGTCATTTCCACTCAAGTATTAATTGAAATGAGTGAACTGTTAACCCGCGAGAGCGCTTATGGGGTCTATTTGATTCCACCTCCATGAAATGGAATGCTGCCCTCAAACCATGATCAGTATGACTTCATTTCTTTAGGAATTTACACCAGAATTGTGTCCTTTATTTTAGATCAGGTTTTAAAAATTTAGTTTTTTTATTTACTAAATAATTACTTTAAAATATTATTTTGGAGTTTTATTTTCCCCAAGCGCATCGTCGTGTAAGTTCAAATTTCTTGAACTCGACAGCAAAATGCAAGATCACGCATTTTCAAATGTTACAGTTTGTCAGACAACAACAGTGTTTGACAAGATTTTATTTTTATTTTATTATATGAATGCAATTTTATAATATATTGGTTGAATTTATTTTTTTATGATTAATTTCAAGAATTTTTGTATTGTTAAATTTTACTGAATTTTATACTGATTTTGATGAAAATATTATAAGATTACTTGAGAAGATATGCTAATATTAATCATTTATGTACGGAAAGAAGGCTACTGTGTATGTGTGTGATTATGGCAAAGCTTCGAGGGCTATCTGCCTAAGGGGAGGAATGCCTTCGTGGAGGACTTTCTAAGGGGAACCGACTCGTATACACGTTACACATGGGGAAAACCACGAAAACGCCCATGCAGCCAGCCCGTTCGCGAGATTCGAACCTCGGACCGAACTACCAGTGTTCAGCGACTTCCGCTCGGCTGCTGGTGGGCCGTAGAGAAAGAAGGAAAAATCTAATTATAAAATAATCTAATTATAATTCTATTTTAATACAGAAAATAATAAAATTATTATTAATGAATTAATTTTTTTTTCAATTTTATATTTTTAACATGCGTTTTTATGTTAAATATGGTAAATATAAATTGAGCAATATAATCAATATAAACAATTTATTGAAACTGTTCTCCATTAAAAATGACAACTACTATATCACTTTAGATAAGCCTTTCACTAATTCATAGAAATCTTATAAGGTATTTCTCCCGACTTCCTAGCGTGCCTTCCTGGTGTAGTGGTTCTGCACGCTGGGCCGATATTAGAGAGGACCGTGGTTCGATTCTCGGCGAAGGCTACTGCTAATTTTTCATCTTTCCGATTTCCAAAAATCCTAATGTCTCTACAGTGGCGTCCGAACTAAAAGGGTGTTGGATGAGGATTCTCCACACCCAGAATTTTGCGAATGGGTCCCCTAAAAAAAACCCCAGTGGCCCTTTAAAAGGGGGAGTATATAAGGTATTTCTCCCACATTCTTAGCGTGCCTTAGTGATGTGGTGGTCTGCCCGCTGGGCCGGTATTCCAGAAGTCTGTGATTCGATTCTCGGCGAAGGCGTTTGCTCATTTTTCACCTTTCCGGCTTTTCCAATTAACCTAATGTCTCTACAGTCTAAAGCAGCGGTTATTGAATTTAAAGCATGCTAAGACTCATTTCATACGCGATATGCATTTTGCTAAATCCTCACTATTAAATTTTCATAGTTAAGTTAAATAAGCGTCAAATTTTTCCTAGTTAAATTAAATAAATGTCAAACTTTTCCTAGTTAAATTAAATAAATGTCAAATCTTAGTTTTAAAAATGACTTGAGGATCCTTGACTATTAACTCCCGGATACCAGGGACCCGTGAATCATAGTTAAAGAATTGCTAATCTATGATATTTTCTGTTAAATTAACTAATAATTTTTAAGATCCCCCTTGTATTCCTGCTCAGCTCAGGTAGCATCTGCCGCTAAATTTCACCCTTTAATGCATGGGGGAGGAGTGCCTTCGACCTTGAGAACGTACCGCTTAAATCTGTCATTAACAGTCATAAGTGCACAAGTCACGTGCACCGACGCAACAAACACGCAATCGCGTATCCTCTCAGAGTCCAATGCGCGTGTGGGCAGGTGCAGAAACAGAGATAAAACAAGGCGAAACCGTTGTGGTACTTCGCTGTCATTCGTGGCTGGAAGTATTTGGTAAAACTAGGAAAGAAGAGCCCCGGGGGTACAAGGGGTTGGTCGTCTACCCCTCGAGTGAGCTTTCGCTCTCTCTTTCTTTATCACGTGATGATCCATTTCGGTCTTTCCTGACAGGAACCGGATGCACAGAAGTGATTTCGCTCTTTTGTGTTTCTCGCTTCCCTTTTGTCTTCGTTCCGAACGGCAACTCCTCTTAAGTCAAAGACATGAGATGCACGTTTTCCTGAGTCCCGGTGACGCAAGAACTTAATTTTGAATGCAATTAAGAATATTTAACCAGATTTATACTTAATAAGACAATAAATGTACGATGTCTGATTAAAATTATCCTCCCACTGTCCTAGGAGTTTTCAAGAATATTTAGTCAGGAATTTTCTCTTTCTTGTCACTCAAGATTGGCTAATATCAATTTTCGAAAATTTTGATATTTCCAAAGAAGAACTGATACTTTTAGATATCAGTTACTCGTTCTATTTATTAAAAAATATTTTACTGAATTGCATCGCCTGTCAAATTTAAATGTCGTTTTTATTTGGCTGTTTAATTTCAATAATTTTGATTCATGCCACATCAAAACCTACGGAAATTTCCCGAATGCCCAAATTCAAGTGCCTTTGTTACGTGATATCGATCGTTCAAAAAAGATGAAACATTAATCGCATTTGTACAATTCATACAGCAAAAAACAATGAACTTATAGAAAGGGATTTAATGACACTCTAAAAAAATCGAAAAATTAAAATCAACTAAAACCACAAAAATAAAGTGGTAAAAATATATGATTTTTACATATTAGCTACATATACGATTTTTACATATTAAATTTAATAATTAAAATCAATTAAATCAACTAAAACCACACTGAACACAAAGTCATTAGCTTTCCTCAAATTCATGTTTGTTGCATCTGCTTCTTTACTACATTGCAGGCCATTTTCACGTCACATCACCCTGGTCATTTCACAAAATGTAATAAAGGTACCGGCATCTTTACGCTAGTAGACAAATTGTAGGGTTTATATTTATTTTAACTAACATTTATTTTAAGTTTAAACTATCTTTCCTGTCAAGCCTTACTTTCCCCTGGAACTGCCAATGCCAGAGTATGTAAATTTTGGTAGAACGCGCAAAGATTCAAATTATCAGCGGAAGTATTCTGAGTTAAATAGAAAGGAAACGAGTTCGAGGTGTGCTGTTCTTACTTCACGAGCGCGGAGGTAGTTAGCCAGAAATTGAAGAACCCCGCGTTTCGGCCTGTGTGCTTGCCTTGGAGAATTGTTAATCGTTCAACGTGATATTCAAAGTTTGCTGAATTAGCAGCGGTATTGTAAAACGCGGTGAGGTTAGTTACTTTTAGAGAGCCTCGTAGTTAGAGTCTTGGTATTATTTTCTTTTCAGGTTCTTATTTTTATTTTACCGCCGAGTCGGCGTAGTTTGTGAGCGTCAAGAGCACGCAATTGTAACTTCTTAAGTTGAATAAAAAGGGACTTAAACCCTTAGCAAGACTCTGTCATTTTTCCAGTCACCTCTTGGTTGCGTGCAGGTTGGAGGCGCGCAACTCTACAAAATGTTTGCCAAGATTAACACCTTTACACATGTATCCCGGCAGGTCTGATGAGGGCTTTTTTCTTCATAATATCCTACTTCATAAGCGAGCCGGCACATTTGTAACTTATACCAACCAACCAACGAACTCTTGCGTCTTGGTTAGCGACGGTCAACTCGCATAAAGGTGCCGCAACATTTACGCAACAAGTAAAAGACTTATCCCCGAGATTACGACTTTCACATAGGCTTCCAGGGAGGTTTCATGAGGGTTGCTTTCATTGTAAAACCGAACATCATAAGGATGCCGGCAGCTTTCTTTATACCGCAGCGCCCTTCTGCCTTGGCAAATGCCGAACAACGTTGGAAAGCTGCCGGCACCTTTCTTAAATTGCCCATACCTTTTCGACACATTCCATCTTTCCTTGTTCTGACGTATCTTTTTGCCTGATTTTACAGTGGCTGATAGAGTTATACAACTATTACAAAAATAAAAAATGTAACAGACTTTTAAAAAATTTTTCTCATACAATTGCATGTAAAAATTTGATAAAATTTCACAATTTGCATAAATTTTGACACAGCTGATGTATTTGAGTTTTGGGGTTCCAACCTTAATCTAACATATAAGTGTGCAGGAACCTCGTAAACGGGTAAGCGAATATCATATAATATCTTTTTAGAAGAAAGGGGAAAAAAATTATCCGTTTAAATAAAAGAAGAGTGTCCGTGAGTTTAGCTTTCATACAAAACTACAGTTTTATTCCGATATCATGATGAAACTTGGCATACCTGACCTTCGAAACAAGAAAAAGGTTACGTCTACATGCTATTTCGCAAAAACTACTTCACGGGGTCCCCCTCTTTATATAGATATATTTTCTGCTAACTTAATGAACTTCTGATTAAAACTCAGCGATTTAAAAGCCTTTGATAGAAATGTATTGCCATTTCCCGAATCAAAATGTTTTTATCTTCCTTGCAGCAGTCTTCATGTATAAAATAGATACTAAACAAATACCTTCTTCACACTTTTCAGACTTTGATGAACCGTATAAAATATAAATGAAAAAGTAAAAAAACTCATTCACTTCTTGAAGGCGTTTCTGTACTAAGTATGCTCATCCGTCAAATGGTCAGCCAACCTCAAATTTAGGACGGTTCATTGTGATCGCATCGTCGGAAGCTGCCTTCTAGAAACAGTTTGATTCCAGGAAAAGATTCTAAGGATGTTGAAGCTATACGCTGACCGCAATAATTTTTATGGTTTTATTTTCATTACCACTTTTGTTCTCAGGTATGTTTTTGTTACAGGAAGTTAAGACAACTATGCCCCCCCCAACCTTCATAATACTTTCTTTCTTCTCTCTTTTTTACACTTGAAAGATTCTTCAGATTGTTATTATTGCTTTCATTACACTCAAATCAAACTCGGGACAAAAGTGTCGTATCCGGGACAAGAAGCGAAGTCAATTTATACAATAAAACATGTTTAATTTATTTTATAGATTGTAAATTTATCAGCTGAAGTCGAAGCCGACCATTTAAGAGCAGTATATACTTCTTACAAATATATTGTCAATTATTTGTGGCAATAGATTTTTATTATCTTCAGTATAATTTAAATAAATATATTTGGCATTTAAGCGAATCAGATATCAGATATTGTTGCTAAGTATGACAGCCATTAGCGCAATGTAAAATTTCCCCTCATAGCTAATATATAAAAATCATATATTTTTACCACGATTCAAAAAATTATGCTTTTCTGGGAACAAAGTTTAAAAAATATATAGCGGTCCTCGGCGCTGGCTCGCTTTCCGTTGCTGTTGTCTCATAGTTCCATCTATCATTATCTCTATATCAGGGATGAGAAGTATTCCTCCTCGAAGCCCCATTACCCATGAAAGTTGTAAATGACATCGAAAGTCGAACTGGCATCTGTGGTGTAGAAGCCAAACATCATACTGCCGGAAACAAAACCAAGGTTCGGCTTTTTGCCGAAGCTTCTGCTTTTTCGGATCAGCTTTTGCTTCGGCTTTTTCGGATGTCTTTGTTGATGGAATACAACACTACACAATCCCCTGCAAGCAGAGAATGCAGTTGGTTGCCGCGATATAGCATGTATTGGGGACGTAGCTGCTAATCCTGTGCGTTTATACTTTGCACCTTTGCATCAACCAAGACCTCAATCAAGATCATCTGAAACATTGAACTACAGTAACATTGACCATCTGAAACATTGAACTACCATAGCATTGAGCAACTCCCTCACCGGGACTCGAACCACGGACCTCTGGAATACGCGCCCAGCGTGCAGACCACTACACTACGAAGGCGGGAGAAATACCTTATATATTATCCCTTTTAAAGGACGACTGGGTTTTTAGGGAATCCAATCGCCAAGGCCTGGGTGGGAGAATCATCATCCATCAACCTTTTAGTTTGGGTGCCACTGTAGAGACATTAGGATTTTTTGGAAGCATGAAAGATGAAAAATGAGCTACGCCCTCGCCCGGAATTGAACCACGGACCTCTGGAATACGCCTTCGGCCTGCAGACTACTACACTACGAAGACATGCTAAGAAGGCGGGAGAAATACCTTAAAAAATGACCACTGTTTCCGACCTTAGTAGTGGCCGACGCCCAGCGTAGCTTGAGTCCGCCATTGGGGAAAAGAAAAAAAAGTTATAACAGTTGTATATCAAATTTTCACGATTCCCTAACCTATAATGAACTCTTATCACCTATATCTGACTCACCTAACTGTATTATTGTTCATCAAAATTAAACAATGAAGGAATTATGATGTAAAAATAACAGTTTTCACATTTGATGGCCAAGGTTGGACACATATGGCCAAGATTGTAAACCCTCTCAAAAGGATTGGCCACCATAGGTGCCCAACATTTTTTAGAAGAGTACCATTATCTGGGGAAAAAAAATATACGTCCCAAGTTTTCAACATACTAAAAAAGTGTAAAAGGTGAAAACAATGTTATTTACAGGCTGATTATGGAATTTGTACGCAAACAGCACATTTTTTTCATGTAAGTCTGAGTAGGGGAGTTAAAAAAACAGTGTAATAAATAAAACTTAGAAATTTATTGTTAATAAACACTTAAAAGCTTTAGTCAGATCATGTATAAAATAAAAGTTAATAACCTGAAATATTTTAATTTTAAATAATTATTAAACAGTGAGTACTAAATTAGTGTGGCTTTGAATCTGTAGTTTCTTTACCAATCTGTAGTTTTTTTTTTTTATATTAGGAATAGTTCTTGAAGATGCTAACACAGTTAAATGTTTTAGGTGCATATCAGTTAATTTTGAACGATTTTTTTATTTTGTTATGTTCGTAATAGAAAATATTTCTTCACAACATATGTTTATCCAAAGCTACAACAATCTCTGACAGCCCAATCTTGCAAATTTGCAAAATTGCTTGTTGGTAATTTTTCTCAGCAAATTTGCAAAATTGCTTGTTGGTAATTTTTCTCAAATTATGTGGTGAAAAGTAGCTTCAACATTCAAAATAAATAAATATGTATAATAATATGTATGTAATAAATGTAGATGTGATCAAGATACTTAAACTGATAGTTTAACTAACAACAGGACTTAATTAATAATAATTAACTTCCTCAATCGTTCATAATTTTTTTAAAAATTTTAATGGATATTGTTATAAATTTTAACATCCAGCAGTGTAAAAAGTATCCCTAAAAACAAATACAGTAGAAACACCTTCAGAAATTTTACAATAAAAATAAAATTAAAAAATTAAAAAAAATTTAATGGAAAACTGCCTGAAAAATTTCACTGCTCTTTAAAAAAAAAAAAAAAAAAAAAAAAAAAAAGTTGATATTTATATCTGAAACTGAAAAAAATAAGTTCATCCAATAACAATTAAAAAAAAAAAGCTTTCAGATTTTATATTACTTCCAAAGGGGGCGTTCTTTAACGTTTTGTGCGTTACCTTTACTTATTAAATATCATGTTCTTCGCACTTAAACTATACAATTCAATTCAATAGCAATATCACAAAATACAATTATTGTATTTAAAAGAGCATATCTTTAGAATTTACGATATACAGTCTCGCGTACTAGAGATTTTTTTTTTTTTTTTTAATTTCCCCGTACAGTGTTACCATTGCTCGCTTTGAAATCGTTGAGTTTGTTAATAAAAAATTCTTTAATATTTGACAAAATATGAAATAGATAGTAAAACAAATTCCAAATTTGGGCTTCGAGATGCCCATATTCCAATGCAGGACTACGTTATTCAAAATTGGATGTCTCTAGGTACCGTTGTTTTTTTCACAGTGCGAGAAACATGCATACATTCAAGCAGATTCTTTATTATTTAATTTTTTTAATATAATGCGGGGCTCGAATATTTGGTGGCAAAAATTTGAAAAGTGAACCGACGCAAAATGGCAAAACGAAATTAATAGCCTTTCTGAGGCTGAAAAGAAAGATAAGAGAGAGAAAGAAAGAAAAGGAGAGGGAGGGGGAAAAAATAATTCTGTCTTTTAAAAGAAGGAAAAATTTCCCGGAAAGATCAGTTCGAGCTTATAAAGCGGGTAAATATTTCAAGTTTATGCGAGACGTTTTATGCGAGAAAAATTAACATTATCAAAATAGAGAATATTTGGTACTTAGTGAAGAAAATGGAAGAACTTCATAAATGCTTTTTATTGCACACGAAAAAGGATTTGTTACACTTGACTTTTGAACTTTTCTGAAACTGCGGACGAGTACTAAATATGAAGATAGAGGTATCCCCCCCCCCAAGAAATGAGTCAAAAGTCTGCAGTTAGTAAACTAGTAAATGACTGCTTTTTATTTTTTTAATTATGTTTTAAACTATAATAAACTGCTTTTTTAAAGGGCAAAAATGAATATTATACTTATTTAAAAGAAAAGAAGAGAAATATTCGCTTGTCGCTAGATTGTGCTGTGTGTAAAATTCGATATCTTCGCAACTGCTATTTAGTTTACATATCATATTTATGTAAGAGTAAATAATTCTCATTATAAAAAGGAATCAATTAAAAAATTATTTTCTAGTTTACTTTTTATACGTATACAGGAAAGGAAACCATGCTTAACCTTTGAAGATCGTTCAACTAAACGTCTCAAGGATCTGAAGTTGTTGCTACAGAATTTCAAACTTGTAATCGTTTTTTATAATGCAAACAAAAAAAATGGCTTCGTCTTTTTTAAAAAGCTCTAATAACTGGAATTAAAAAAAAATCGTCTACTGGCTGTCTGTGAAGAGTCCAGAAACTCTGACAGATTGAATCGTTTGCGTCAGCTGCTCAGCGGGGAAGGTCACAAGCCAACAAAGAATTTCGTTGTTTATTGCATGTTTTATTTTGCAATTAATTGTACTATTCTCTTTAAGATCATTTTCTTCGTAGAATTTCTTAGAATTGGCTTATTCTTTTGTACAGCGGACGGCGGATCTCAGATGGAATAATCATAAGAAATAAAAAGGGAAATTGGTGAATTATCGCCAACACTGCAACCGTAACGAAATTTCATGTCTTAATTAAATGGGAGAAGGATACCGACAGCACCTGTTCAGCTGAGAAATACTGAAATTTCCTTTCTACGTGGGAAAAAGATGAGCAATTTTCAGATGTTTCGCCCTTTAGATATGGGTATGCAATAAAAGTTAAAATATGTTAGTGTAACTAAGTCAAAGAAGGGGAAAGGCCTATACGCATCCAGGCATATTTTATTTTATCGCTCGTCACATTCATTGTGTTTTACAGACACAGCGCATTTTTTTTTTTTTAATTTTATTTATTTTATTTTTTATTTATTTATTTATTTATTTATTTTTTTCAAATCGAAATAGGGGTCAGTCTTGTCTCAAACGTCCTCTTTAAAATATCACTTATGCATATTAAATAGCACAGTTATCTTATCTAATCATTATTTCCTATCTTGTTCATTTGCGGTTTTGCAGCTGAGGATGGTGTTTCGGTAAAACCATCGAAACTAGTCCTGTGAAAAAATTTTGTAAATATAACGCTGATTTTTGTTGTTTGACTTCTGAATTAGCACAGTAGCTAGTTCAGAAAATCTACATAATTAAAGCCAAACTGTACAATTAAAGCCAATTTATACCATTAAAGAACTTAAATAATTCAGTTTAATAGGGACCACAGCCATCCAGCATGCCTGTATAACTGAAGCTGGACATAATTAGAGAACTAAAGAATAACAAAGCAAATCTGAGCTGGCATAGCCCCCGTTGCTATTTTGTCCTTCCTGTTGTTAATCTTAGTTGCTGATACGCCTAGTGGCCGTTTATTAAAGTCTATCGCCGATGTAGGTTGCTGAGTTAGCCCGTTAGTTTTAAGTAGTCCAGCACTATTCTTTGCCATTTAAGTTATTGTTAAATTATTCTTTAGTTTCCACCGCAAGTAGTCGGTGATATTGTGAGCACGAAGTACGTTCATTTTGTTAAAGAGTTTTAATCAAATAAAAGGGTAATTTATACCTTTTCCCTGTGTTCTAGTTCTCGTCTGAGCGAGAAGTCGCCAGGCTAAAATTAAGATCGTATCTTTGCATGACAATTAAAAGAGTTCGATCCTACAGGATCAGCTAAATGCGTCCACTCCACATATATTTTATTCTCTTCTTCCCTTTCTTTTAATTTGCCTTTTCATTCTCTTCACCTTTCTGATTTCTTTTAACCAAGATGCTCAACGCGATTTCAAAGCCAGCAATGGCAATACTGTGCGAAAAAAACATTTTTTTATCTCCAGCGTGCGAGACTCTGTATCGGAAATTCTAAAGCTATGCTCATGCGATATTGCTGTTGAATTGAATTTTATGGTATAAGTGCGAAGAACATGATATTTAATAAATAAAGGTAGCACACGAAACGTTAAAAAAACATCCCTTTGGGCATAATATAAAATCTGAAAGCTTTCAGATTTTTTTTAAACTTTTTATTATTATTGTAGTCGTTCTGTAATACCCGCCGAAGTCCCGTATTTAAAACAAGTTAACTCTCTTACTAAAAAACTCCTCTTACTAAAAAAGGTTGCCTACAATAATGTAATTTTTTCAATCGTATTTTATGACAACAAAATTTTCATAGTTAAAAAAATGTAAAGCACTTTTAATTTATCTTATTTATTAATTTTCTTTTCATAATTTATTAGTCCAAATGGGCAGTTTGCCCAAAAGGAATATTTAATAAATAAAGGTAACACGCAAAACGTTAAAAAACGCTCCTTTGAGCGTAACGTAAAATCTGAAAGCTTTCAGAATTTTATTTTCTTTTTATTTATCATTTAGTTATTTAGTTACTATATTTCCTCGTTTGTATTTCTTCTTTTTTTCACTAATTTAATCGTCCTAAAATCCAAATGGGAACATTATTCGAGAATTTAATTTCCAAACAAACAGTAAAACTTTAACAAATGAAAAGTAGTCATGGATAAGATACTAATAACTATAATAATATTATTTCTTTAAAAGAAACCTACATTCCAATAAGAATACGTAGTAATAGTAACATTGCAATATCTGACGGATATTGAGACGATATAAGACGGCAAATGAGCCAGACACGTTGCGCTCCTGCTCGGTTATCTTCTAAAACCCCAGGGGCACTTCACATCAGTGAGTCTTGAATGCAGTTTCCAAGAGCCATATCATAGGAACAAAAGAAGACACACTATTACCAATACCCCCCTAGACTTAACTCTAGAGCGTGCTGAACGATCGAGAGGAACAAAAGGCTCAGATTTCGAAAAAAATCGAACACATCAGCAGTGGATAAGTTTATAATGAAATGGAACGTAAATAACAGAAGCAAGGTGATACCACAAATTTGGAAAGTTCCTTCAATGTGAGAACGCGTGCGGGTAGCTTAACAAAGAATCTGACTGAAGTATGTTTCAAATAATAAATGTGAGGGAAAATAAAATGGATAAATAGTAATAGAAAAATGCAATTACAAACTGAATGCACTGAATAAAATTATAAATAATCAAAGGCCTACAATTTCCCAAAAAACTAGACGTCAGAAGCAAAAACTATGAACGATAAAGGGATTAATTATGCGAACATTTTTTAAATTTTCAGAACCTAACTGAAATACTAGGAGGGGGAGTATGCGAGGAAATATGATATTTCCATAGAAACGGAGGCTATTGTTACATTTACAATGAAAAAAATTAATGCAGAACAAAGGGAAAATAGAATACATGTATATATATCATTAGAATTGTATTATTTCTTTAAATTCTGTTCATATCCTAATACAGTTCATATACGGAAGGCCTGACTAATAGCAGACCGCTATTTATTTTTATTTTTATTTTTATTTTTGTCTTGATTTTAGATGTAATCGGAATAGTTTTTACATATTTTAACACCTTAATGAGTCATTTTGTGCGGACGCGTCGGGAAATTGGAACAGAGAATTGAGACTAATAAATTTCCAAGACACTTTGTCTAATTAAAAAATTTTGTAGCGAAAAAGTTTCAATTGTCTGTTTCGGCGAAACGCGTAATGGAGTTAGCTTGATTCGACGTTCAATCAGATATTTCCCTTGAAAAGCCAGATTGGAAGTCGAATTCAGCTAATTTACCATTTTCCGCTTTCTATTTTTATCTGATTTTGTTTGTTTTATGTTTTAACTTGTTCCTTGGTTTGATTTTCATATGTTTTAATTTTTCAAGTGTCACATCCATAGGTATTTTACTGTATTTTTTGCCATTACTAGTTTCCAACGCTAAGTATTTTACTGTGTTTATTTTCTTTTCTCGTGTAGCATAACTTCTCACCCTTCAATGACATTGTTTTTTAAAATGTGTTGAACGTTTTGGAGCCACAGCTCCTGGTAACTTTTAGGCGAGCTTACTACAATTTCTAATTTATTTTTAATTAGATATAATAACGTTTTAAATAGCTAGTTATTTAAAATAGCTAGTTAAAAAGCAAACTTTTACTAAAGGCGTTTAAAACTAAAAAGTTTTAACTTAATATATATATTCTATTTTATATTAAAATTATCAAATAATATATATATATTATTTGATAATTGTTAATCTTTAAAATGCAGGTTAATAATAAGTCTCTAGATGTTGGAGATCTTCCAATCTATCCGAACTAATTAATCTATTAATTAGAATTTCTATTCGATTTAAGAATTCGGGCTCATTTTCACTTAAACTAGCCGCCTAAAACAGTTATTGCAAAAAAGAAAAAATATGCAATGATTTTAATGAGCCCAGGTAGTGTAATTTCTCGGGCTAAAAACAACAGAGACGAAAAACTGCCTTTAGTATTCTTGAATCGCTTAATTTGCTAATCAATGACGGATAGATTAAATTTGAAAGGAAAATTAAAGATATTACTACGCTTTACCCTACACTATCTTAGTGCCGTAAGGCGGAAAGAGGAATGCTCATATTGTTAGACTTACCCTACACTGACGCTTGAAAGATTAAAAAATACCTCATCTAGGGCAGTAATATGACATTTCTCTTAAATCTTCGAATTCGTTGATTAATTTGAAAATATATATATATATATATATATACGTGAAATTTTTGAAATGATAGACTCTAATTTAAAATTTTTAAATTCCATCATTTAATCAGGAATTTTTTTAAAAAAAATACACTTCGCCCCCGGGTGGGCTCGAACCACCAACCTTTCGGTTAACAGCCGAACGCGCTAGCCGATTGCGCCACGGAGGCTTCATGTCCTTGCTATCAGATAAGAGAAGAATATCAGAGTCTCGAATTTAAAACCTTTTTAGAAGATAATTCAGATTTTATTTAACAGGCGAGTTTTATAAAGGTCAAGATGAGTATCCAACAAATCAGTAAGAAGACATGAATTTCCATTTGAAAGCTATTAATAATAACGTATTGACGGTATAGACAATTTTTTTAAAATTTTATTTTCAAAATATAACAGAAATTTTCTTATGAGTGAAAATTTTGTGTTAATTAAAAACTGTGTGCTTCTTAATCATGGCTCATTTTTGTATATTTGAATGGCAATAAGATATTTCAGAGACTGTTAAACTTTTGATATTTTCGAATGGAACAAAATTATTAAAATAATAAGTGCATGTTATTTGATACATCAAATTCGTATCCAGGAATTTTACCCTTGTATTTAAATACTAAAATATTTCTAAACGTTGCTTTAATATCAGAAGTACTAGTGAAACTTCATGCTCACCTCCAACCTGCCAATTATGGCTTTGTTATTATCCGAAATGCGATTTCATTTTTAAAGGCCTCGAAGAAATGAATTGTTTGAATAAATGCAAATAACCCGTAGGGCTATCTGCGAAAGGAGAGAGATGCCTTTGTAAAGGAAATGATTTTTTTAAAGGAAATTAGCTCGTATTCATGCAGGGGCGTAGATAGAGTTTTCAGCGCCCGAGGTCAACAGAAGAATTTGCGCCCCTTTCTGTGTGCCAAGAATGGAAAACATTTCGTTAAAAAATTTCGTAGCATTAATTAGGCGCCCTTTGGATGCTGCGCCCAGAAAAAGATGTCCCCCCTTGCCCCACCCTAGCTACGCCACTGTATTCACGTTAAAAACACGAGAAAATTATGGAAACATTCTTGCAGCTAGCCCCGTTCGCTATGATTTGAATCCGGTTCGAACTACCAGTGTTCAGCAGTCTCACCATCCAGTGATAAGGTGCGTTTTTAATGCAATAGGCACGGCTGAATTTGATAACATTTGTCCACGGCTATTTTGATAGCATTAACGGAATGATAAGATTAAGCAATGAGAAAATATATCTTTCAAAACAGCAATGGAATTTAACTAATTTTATATAAACATATCTAGAAACATATAAATAAGTACTTTCACAGATATTTAATTAGGAACACATAAACATTTGTTATTAAAGGTATAAAATATTTCTCCCGCCTTCTTAGCATGCCTTCCTAGTATAGTGGTCAGCACGCTTGGCGCGTATTCGAGAGGCCCGTGGTTCGAGTCCCGGCGAAGGCGTTGCTCATTTTCCCATCTCCTGCTCTCAAAAAATAACCTATTGTCTCTACAAATTTGTCATAATATATTTAACGAAAAGTTCCATTTATGAACTGTTCATAACTTTCCTGGAAATTTATACCCCTAATTTTAATACTCGGACGGTATTGCTGATTCACTGAGAGAAAGCTTGCAAATGTAAAATTTTAAATTAGGCAAAAAAAGCAACCTAAGTTTGGTGTAATTAGTTTCCTTTTTTTCCTTCCTCTGTTTTTTTATTTTTTTTTTTTTTTTTTTTTAACCTCAAAAGGGCATTAGACCCAAAGGGGTATTAGTCCCATAACGACATTTTGCGTCGTTTCACTCTCTGAGGTGATTCGCTTTTCAAACTATTGCCAGCAAATATTGTCGCCATGTATTATATTTAAAGAAACTAAATAATGAAGAATCTGCATGAATGTTTCCCGCATTGTGAAAAAACAACGGTACCTAGAGCCATCTAATTTTGAATAAAGTAGTCCTCCAACCAATCATGGGCACTTGGAAACACGAATTTGAAATTTATTTTATTATCTATTTCAAATTCTGTAACACTTTAAAGAATTTTTGATTAACAAACTCAACGATTTCAAAGAGAGCAACCTCAACACTATACGGGGGGGGGGAATTATCTCCAGAGACTATCTATCGGCAAATCGGCAACTCTATAAGTATGCTGTTTGTTGTCTTAAAATATTTTGTGATATTGCTATTGTATTGAAGTTTATGTAGTTTAAGTGCGAAGAGTATGATTGGAAAATTATTCGATGATAATTTCATGACATTAGCCGAATTATTGATTACGACGAGTGATGCTATTTTCCATGTTTTCGTATAAAAACGAGTAGGACTTCAGCACTTCGATAACAATATCCAAATAATCACATTAACCACGATTCCATTAATCGACGTCTACTATACTGTGACATATTATATATATGTATATATATATATATTTAAATTTCTGTTTTTATCATTTTATATCCAAAGGAAGAAATGCGAAAGTGAAGAGGTTTCAAAATTGGTGTTCATTTAGGGTAGATCTTTAGTTTTGTTTAATAATAAATTGGCTGTAGCAATAAATTGGAAATTCAATAATTGCATGATTTTGCCAGCATTAAATATTTACGTGTGTTTAAAAAGAGAAGCGGAATACTTATGTAATTTCGTTCACAAATTTTACTCTTTGTATATTTTTGTAACTTTTTTAATGATAAACTCTTCTTAGAGGTCTTAAAAGACTTTAAAGTGCCAGTTCCCCCAACAGTACTTGCTGGTTCTGCCAACGATTAATCGTCAGCTTGGCAGCGTTTATCGCCAAATGAAAACAAACCGGAAAACGATAACCAAAAATCAAGAAAAGAATTGTGAAATACTGTGAAATCTCCTTTTATGAATTTCATTCGGTCCTGAAGGCCGTTCATCATTTGAAATGTTCGTGAACCGAAAATATTTTCCATATAGGAATTAATGTAAAATGAGTAACAGTAGACGCTGCTTAATATGATTATTCGGTTAATGTGAGCATTCGGATATCATTATCGAATTACGGAAATCCCACCCTTTCGTACACGAAAAAATGGAAAATAAATCCCTTATTTTGATCAGAAATTAATAACTAGTAAGCCACCGATTCTCTAAGGCAGGGTTTCCTAAACTGCTGGTCGTGACCCCCAAGGGGATCACGGGACCTGCAGCAGGAGGTCGCCAAAAATTTTAGTAGTTTTGATATTTCTTTAACTTATTATAATAATTTTACAATTACCAAATATTTTTACACATTGTATCTGAAAATAGATAAAGACAATAGAGACAAAGAAAAAACGAAAACGTTTCGACGCATTCTTTTTATAATATAAACGTTCATTTTCCTTGCTTTGCACATGACGCTGTCATTTCGTCTGTACCTAAAACTGCAGTAGCATATTACAATACAAGTGAAAAAAATTGACAGTTTCACTCACGCGTGTGTCGGATTTGCGCAATACTTATGGGGTCCCACAAAATTTTTGTAAATATTATGGGGTCCTGGGGGGTCGAGAAAAAATCTCAGTGATAAAAAGGGGTCGCGACTGAAAAAAGTTTAAGAAACCCTGCTCTAAGGGAACGCGTGAAATTCGTTATGGTATAAATTACATGGGAATGAGAATGGTATAGTTAGAAAGTAGAGAATAATTATAACTATTCTACCGATAAATAACAATAGATAAAAACAAAAGTAAGTAATAACTAAAATAAGCAGTCAGGCTTAAAGCTCATTCATCGCATAGTATCTTAAAACTAACATCAAAACTATTCGCAGAATGGAAAATACAACATCCTAAAATTTCTAATTAAACAAATAACATCTTAAATGATTTTCAAAATAATTTTAAGTGAAACTTAAGATTCCGTTTTAAGCTGCTTAACAAATTGTTGCCATCCTCAACTTCAAAATAAAGATTCATTAAATTAAACATTTTGATATTTTTCAGTGTTCTCAAATACTGAGTGTTTTTGTGTTTTAACAGTTCGAGTAAACTGAGTAAACATGCCAAAAGAGCAAAAAATGAACCAGTTTTACATCGTTTTTACGACTCCGGAAAGTTACAACTTTTATAAGTGAAGTTATCCGAAGCAAATCTGGATATATTCATCCTCCCAATATCTTCATCAATTAACGTCCCAAAATGTAAATAATATAGCAACACTAAGGCTCTGTAAACATAAGCATTGATCAACTAAGTGCACCCACGCCACATACATTTTTTTTTTTTTTTTTTTCGCTTTTTCTGATATAAGATCGCAATAAGTTAGTAATTTCTTCCAGCTTATTTGGACTTGTTATTTAAAAGACATCCATAAACCCATAGGTAGCTAGAGTACATTATTGCATCTAAGAGGGAAAAAAAATGTTTTACACTCAGCGATATTAATATACACTTTTTAATAGATCCAGGATGGTAAGTTCCTCATTTGCCCCCTTGCGAGCGCCCTTCTGTATTTTGTTTCATAATTTCCTTTAATTAAATAAAACAACAAACAGTGTTTTGTTTTTTATAGTAGAATAAAAACCCTAGTTATCCGGGTTTTCCCATTATCCAGATGCATTGTGATTTTAGTTAATCCCGATACTTAGTATTCTTATTGTTTCCTACTGGTTTGTATTTCAATAAAGTCAGGATTCGAAAAATCACCTTCTGGATTCCTGTTTATTTCTTTTTAAAAATTTTTGCTTAGTTTACATATTATGCGTGCGTATAGGCAAATACTTCCTGTTGTAAAAGAAAATCCATTTATTTGACATTCGTGTTTCAGACTGTAAGGATACTCTTTTATGGCACTTTCGTAAGTGTTCAGCTGCAAACTAAAGCATTAGAATTATGTGTTTAGCCCCCTTTCTTTTAAAATTATTTTTAGGTTTTCCACTGTCATAAATTTATTAGTTAACTCGTTTTACTCATTGTCATTCTCAGTTTTACTCACTGTCTCGTTTTACTCATTGTCAGTAGACGTTTCATTCGTTTAACTCATAGTGTTAAAACTTATTTTTTTTCCCGTGAGAATCTTTCCGTTCTAAGCAGATATCCTTGCTCTGTTTAGCATTGAAGAAGCCCACGGTCTGCCTACAAC
This sequence comes from Stegodyphus dumicola, assembly GCF_044657685.1. Lineage (NCBI taxonomy): Eukaryota > Metazoa > Arthropoda > Arachnida > Araneae > Eresidae > Stegodyphus > Stegodyphus dumicola. The sequence continues at coordinate 36,495,374 of NC_140775.1, forward strand.
AAGAATCTTTTGAGGAAAAATGGGCATCCTTAACTGTAACGAAGTTTTTTAAATTGCATGTTTACATTCTTGTTATCTGCTTCAACTATTAACTGAAGTGCGTCCTACACATCAATGTTTTAGTGCTTTCTCGTAACAACGCAATTTCAGAAGAGAATTAAGCTCTTGCTATACTTCAAAATGAAGCGCCCCCTCGTAGCAAAACTAAATTATGCATATGCAAGGCCGATTCCAAGCATAGGTGACTTAGGCAGCCAGTTTTGCACAAGCGACGACTAAATAAAAATATATTTTGCTTAATATATTAACTGATGACCAATTTAGTGATGGCTGATTGAATGATTAATATGTTTAATTAAATAAACCAGGGATTCCTAACCATTTTTCTTGCATCGAGCCCTTTAAAAGAATGATTTGCTTCATTAACCCCTTACGGTTTTCTCTACAATTCACAACATATAAATAATCATAAACAATTGTAAACAAATAACTTAACGATTAGATTAAAAATGTGAACATAAGTTTTGAAAAAAATTGGTTTATGTTATGTATGTTTTATTATTAGTCCAAAGGGGTTTTGTACCTGAGGGACTATTTTTTTGCGTCGGTTAATTATAAACGTCCGTTTCACTTTTCAAACTGTTGCGACGAAATGTTAGAGTTCCGCATTATATTTGAAGAAATTAAATAATGAAAAATCTGCATAAATGTATGTATATTTCTCTCATTGTAATAAAACAAGGGTACACAGAGTCATCGAACGAATATGGTGCCCACCAGCGGCCGAGCGGTAAAGTCGCTGAACACTGGTGGTTCGGTCTGAGGCTCGAATCCCGCGAACGGGCTGGCTGCATGGGTGTTTTCGTGGTTTTCCCCATGTGTAACGTGTATACGAGCCAGTTTCCCTTTGAAAATCCTCCACGAAGGCATCCCTTCCCTTAGGCAGATAGCCCTCGAGGCTTTGCCGTAATTAAATAACCTAACCTACGAGTATGGGCATGTGAAAGCCAAATTTGAAATTTGGAATCGATTTCATTTATAAATATATATAATATATAAATGTCTATGTCTACAGCGAAAATTCTTTATAAAATATTTAAAATGCACCGAACTTTAAAAACTTTTTTACGTATATATATGACTTATACGAGTATTATTCTCTATTTGGGGGAATAAAAAGAAATTTCGACTTCTTTAAGAAAATTTGGAAATTTGAACGTCCATTTTCTTCATAAACTCTAGACGAGTCCATTTTCGAATCCCCCCCGTTAATAATCGAATTGTCCCCTTGTGGGGCGTGGGCCCCACGTTGGGAAACACTGTTCTAGATAGTTACAAGGCCTGAGGGTGTTGGTAAAGCCTAGGAAAGCCGGTACTCATTAAATATAGTTGAGAAATCACTATATGCAATATTTTCAATCCTATATGCATTCAATGATGCGTATAAAATTGTTTTGCGGCATTATGCAATTTTAGTTCGATAATCTGGCACAGCTGAAACTCCGAACATAACTTTGGTTACAGTTACAAATAAACTTTTCCATAATTTTCTCCGTGAAATGTTCGCTAATCAGCACTCTGTTTTTGAATTTCACGTGCTACCTACTCTGATACTCTGCTAAATTCATACGTCTGCTCGAACGTAAAAAGATACTGCCATATTTTGCCTTTTCTTGTAAATTCTACGAGAAGGTAAGACGGGTTAATTTTTATTGATTACCTAAAACATGAACAAGGAATTATTCCCGTCTTTAAATTCCCAGTTAACATCTTACGAAGAGCGAAAAGTGAAATATTTGGAATTTAGAAAAAATGCTTACCGTTAATCATTTCACACTAATTTTGAATAACTTTTCGTTCTGGTCAAAGCTTAACAAATTCTGTCGTCTTCTTTTGTTTTTTCCTTTTCTGAAATGTTTTTCACATTGAAATGTTCTCTATTCCTGTTTATTATTTGTCATTAGGTCTATTCAATATACCTGAAGTTTCTGAACCAGCTTTTGGTAACGCTAAGCAAAATTTTATTTTAATTATTTTTCTTTTCCAATATTTGGACAAGTTAGTTAAGCTATGGTTGGATTTCGTAAATAAACGAATATAAAAATGATACAATGTTTATTCCAAATTAACTTGGTGCGAATTACTTTGGTAACTAAGCAAGAGTACAATTACGCTATAAATCAGCTAAATGTGTAGAGACATTAGGTATTTTTGGAAACAGGCAAGATGAAAAATTAGCAACGCCTTCGCGAGGAATCGAACCGCGGACCTCTGGAATACGCCCCCAGCGTGCAGACCACCACACCACGAAGACATGCCAAGAAGGCAGGAGAAATACTTTATACATGTAATATAACTATTTACATTTTTATTTTATTAAAGTATTCCTGGAACTTCTCTGACACACCCTGCGAGTACACAAAACTCCAAATATATTTTGCATTGCAGTAATTTTCATTTTTTTGGAGGGGAAGCCAATTTTTCTGTACTGTATTTTTGCATACACATGCGCGTATCTTCTATTTTTATATTAAAAGTTCCTCGAAATCAACTTAGACTTACAAACTTTATATAGGGGATCTGAATTATAACTTTGCATTCAAGGGCGCCTATGTCCTAGGGACAATATCATGTACTGGAAAATTACAGAACGTAAAAATAAAAATATTTTTCTCATCACAAGTTATTGTTGATTTTGAGATAAACAGCAGTCCTTTTCGCGGCCAGTTCTCAGAATAGGCCAAGGTCCCATTGTTGCCATTAATATGTGCTCCTGAGTTTCGCCTCAGACGATGTTCCTTCTCTATTTTTTTCCCCTTTTTTTCTTTTATTTATTTTTAATTTTTTTTATTTTTTAGTTAGAATGAGTTATATAAATACATTGCGCAGCATTCTTATAGCTTTAAAATGATTTTTTTTTTATTCGGATTATTTACCCGGAATTTTTTTTCTTTTTCTTTTTAAATATAAAAAATTTTAAATTCAAATTACTTTCGTTGGAATAAATGCATGCAATTTGAATCTCTCTTTAAAGGGAACAGAAGGAGAGATCTTACCTCAACCTTCTCGCTATATGTGTGTGTGATTATGGCAAAGCCTCGAGGGCTATCTGCCTAAGAGGAGGGATGCCTTCGTGGAGGACCTTCTCGCTATATGAAACATGACTAAAATAAAATAAGTTTTTTAAAAGGCTGGAATATTTATTCCGATATATGGTATAATGTCAAAAACAATAATATCTGAGATTTGAAGTGTTAGACAATATTTGAATGTTGCGAACTTTCAAATACTTCCAATCTTTTTTTGTCGTTTAATTATGCATGTTTACCTGAAATTTATAATTCATTTTTTATGATCAATTTATTATTAGTAGTTATATACATTTATTTATGGTTATTCCATTATTACCATTATTACATTGCTTTTTTTCTGAGAGTTTCCTTCCCCCCCCCCAAAAAAATAAAATTATTATGTAAGTCGCCGTCCAAGAATCGGTTATTTCGGAGTACTCAAGAAACTGTATACTGCTCAAGGAACTGGAGAGTATACCCACAGCTTAACATTAAAAAATAAACAAATAAAATAAATAATAAATAATTACATAAGGAAATTAAGAGAGGAATCATATAAAGAAGTTAATATGAGAAAATTTGAGAAAGAAATAAAGAAGTTTCAGCTAGTTTTTACAATTCTATGAATTTGTTTCCATTATACACATAATTTTTTATATATTTTTTAAACAAACATCAGACTTCGGTCTTGCAGAAAGAAATAATTTTTTGGTAGATTTTAAAATTCAGTGTTTTAGTATACGTAGTTCTTTTTTTATTTTGATTCCTTTTTAAAATAAGCATTAAATCTTCGTCTCGATACTCTTTTTTTTTTTTTTTTTATTTATTTTTTTAACGTTACAGAGCGTGTGTTGACCAAAATATAGCCTGCCCCGGGTGAGGATCGAACTCACGACCTTCAGATTTCTCTTTCGAGGGATTATGAGACTGACGCGCTGCCTACTGCGCTACCGAGGCACATCATCGAACTGTCGCAAAGAGATACAAATCTGTTTGTTAGGGTAAAGAATTTCGGAAATCTTTAAATTATTATGAAAGTTTTTAACTAAATTTCGCTAAAATATAAACTAGTACGGAAAGATGCAAATATTTTACCTCATTTTTAAACATACATAGGAATAATATTTCTTAGTGTTGCCGTATAAAATCAATTAAACTGATTGTCATTTAAAAAAAAAAAAAAAAAAAAAGTACGTATAAAAAGTTGAACTCCATTTTGCCAACTCCTAGGCAGATTTGTATGGCCAAAATAATAAAAATCCGTAACACATTTTTATTATTCATAAAGTATCTTAAACATTTTAATAATAGTAATAATAAATTATTCTTAATAATAATTAAATATCTAAACTGTAATCAGATTGCTGATAAAATATATTTCCTTTTTATTACCAATTAAGAGCAAAAAATTGGTTAATTTTAATACAACGAATGCAGAAAATGGTACAAATATTTTGCTTTCTTTTTAAACAGAAGTAATTTTACTCCATATCGCTCTATATAATAAAAATATTTGTTGTTTGAACAAAGCATTAAAAAAACAACTTGGAAATAGTATAAACTGTTGCAACTCAATTTACATATTAGTATTGTAATATTTTTTTAATTTTTGCTTGCAGTATAGTTTATAAATAGAAGAGAGATGAGAATTCTATAAACAAACTATATAACAGAAGAGTTAAAAGTAATTAATGATACAGTAACGGTTTGCCTTGCAAACAGTAGCTAAGTATTGTTGCGTTGATAATTTAGATAATAATGAAAGCATACGTGCCTGGCAACTGATTCAACCCAAAACTGTGTAAATTTTCTTTATTTTATTTTACGGCTTCAAATTCCTTACAAAAACAGACCGACCTATAAAATATTGCACAGTACAAACACAAGTACAACACACAATAATTAATAAAATAACTAATAAAATATATGATAATTAAATAAGTAAATTAAAATCAAAATGCAATAAAATATAAAAATATAAATACAAATTTAATAAATTAATTTTTCAGGATAAATAACAAATCTCGTCTTATTTGGGGTTCCGACTGGACTTAAATTTCAATTGAAGAACAAAGAGATGGCACAGCCGGCTTTCGGCTGAATTTAAGTTTTTAAATATACGGCATAACGTACTTTCAAAGGCTGAGAGAAGCAAAAACCATTTTTTTCCAGCACACTAATGGATAAAAGTAAACGATTAAAGTGTCACTAATGAGAATAGAGAGGATGCTAGAAAACAATATGAAAGTATGTAAAGAAATTTTAATGAAGAAGTGAAGCTTCGAACGCATAGAGAGAAGAGTCTATAGCTTTCCGACCGCGATGCCCTGCCGATATCATTCTAACTGTTATGTTGCACGCGACTGGGGAAAGAAATTTTCTCCGAATCCGAACAACATGAGAACAAAAGTAAGGCTTGCGCAAGTGATAATTTTTTTCCTTCATTATTTGATTGTTCCTGTATTTGGCTGGTAGTACATACTTTTAAGTCTACAGGAGCTCTGCAGTTAGCGGAGGACGCACACTGTCAGTACTTTCTGAAGCAAAACATTTTACTCACTCTCATAAATTCATTACACTACCTGGAGGACATGTGAACATGTGACACTTTTCTTTCCTTAAAAACCTTTTCTTCCCTCAACCTCCGTCGAAGTATTTGTTCTCGAGAGGAATACAGAAACGCATTCGGAAGTTATAATAAGTGTTTAAGGCATAGTTGTTTAGAAAATAAAATTTGTTCGATGAAACTGTATGTCAGTTACGAAAAAAGAAGTGCCGGAATCCTTTTATTTAGGGCTCCGGTGCTCTCCTATAGTCACGATATTATCTTATTTCTAACCTTTAATTCGTAATTTGTTATTTATTGATTACACTTCCTCGCGGATGTGTAAAGAAAAGCAAAACCGATGCATTTTCAAACTTTGCCTTCGACTGAAACTGAAACCTTGAACGCGTCATAAAAGCGGACGAATTAATTCTTCAGCACAAATTTACAATGGTAGGGCCTCGGCGACCTTTATTGCGACGCTATACTTGAGCATACAGCCCCTCCCTCCTCTACATTCTCAAGGTAGTTAAAAACCCGAGGTCCTTACATCTCCGGTGGTCTGCGGTGAAATGCGCATGCGCAGGGCCCCCAACAGCGGACACAGGAAGCGGCTCACGAAAATCGGGCGCTCTCAAGGTCATCACTCAGAAAGACATCCACCGTTAACGCAGAAAAAACACGTCCGTTTTCTGCTCGTCGGGAGTTGCCAAGGGAGAAAAAAGTGTTTTTAAATGGAGCAAGTTGGGAGCTTTAAATGCTCAAGTGGTTAAGCTGGGAAAACATGACACTTAATTACGCTGGCTTTGGTGTCATTGCTCATATTTCCAGAAGTGGAAACTTTGTTTCAAATCTCATAGCTTTGCATTTTGAGCCAGAAATCACTTGATTCGACCGCAAGGATTTGGAAACCATTTTACAGAATTGCAAAGGATATGCAGCTGAACCGAAGTAGTACTGACTATTAGTACTAATGACTAATTAGTACTGACTTTCAGTGATGGCAATCACGATGCGTATTAGTATTAATATCTTGTCGCACTTGTCTTCTTTTATATTAGCTTTTCTCACGCTTTATACCTTTAAATAACAATTCCAGCTACTCGTTATTTTAGCATTCTTCGTTATGTTACAGATTTAATAATCTAAATTAATTATCAATAATTAAGTAAATTATTAATAATCTAAATTATAATAATGATGTATAATAACATATAATCAATAATAATAGAATATATATACAGAGAGAGATAAATTAAAAAAATAAATCACTACTCGCCAGCACATCAATTTTTTTAAAAATTAATTTAGATCATCCTTAAACATTCAATACTATGCCGTTGTAAATAAAGTATTATAAGTAAAAATATGTGAAAGTGAGCCTTAAACTAAACTGAGTTTAAATAACACGCCTGGAGTAAATTGAACTTCATAAGGTTATCCGTGGAGTAGATTGAACTTCATGAGGGTTTTGGGTGCTCCTTGTGTCTTGATGAACAAAGGCTAGCTTACAAAAGGTGCCAGCACTTTTATTTAAGTCGGCATTTCGCCTATTTTGGCTAACTTTCGCTGTTAGGCGAAATGCCGAAAGCCCTAATTTCATCTAATCCCAATTATATGTTATATTATATATATGTTACCGTGAAAGACCGAAATTGGAAAATATCGACTTTCACCGGAGGATGTCAACATTCAACAAATACGTCGGTGAAAGATCGAATATTGCATTATATTCTTGTACATCCGGACCTTCACCGGTATATGTCGACAATCACAGATATGCTCTGGTGTAGGTCGAAAAGAGACGTCATAAAGTGTCATAATAGTTTAAGTTGTTGCAATAAATAAGATTTGAATCACATAATTTAGTAAGTTTTTTATTACTATTGTTTTATTTTCTCATTTAGAACGTACTGTATATTTATACTGTATAATGAAACTCCCATTATTTTCCTTTCTCATTTTGAATGTACAGTGTGTTTTAAGTTCTTAAGTTTTTATTTTAAGTCTCAAGTGTGTTTTTTCGCGACTGAATTACGGGGAAGAAAATATAATATTCTTATATGTTCAACATTCACCATTATAACATGGTGAATGTTGACATTCACCGGTGAAAGTCGACATTTTCCAGATTTCGGTGTTTCACCGTAACATAGTATGTATAAAATACCTGTATATTTTACAAATAAAAAATCTGAACGTATTAATTGATTCCTAATAATTATTATTATTATGGCGCAAAATGCTGCAAAATTAATTAAATAATCAAGAAAGATTATTTAATTAGAAGAAAGATGCTTTCCTGTTAGTAGAAGGATATTAATTCTGTATAATTTACATTTATTTTGATTATCTATCTATACTTATACATAATATAATAAATATAGATACCATTATATAATAATATATACTAGATAATCAGTAATCTAATTTATTTATCAATAATTTGAAATTTAAAATTATTCAGAATCCAAATTTAAATAGCCATTGATTTTGTACAAAAGTAGAAATCTGGAAGAAGAGCTAAGAAGTACTGCTTCATCAAGGTGAAAATCTAACGCGTACCATTTGTCAAAAGTACGTCATTTAAGAAGAAATGAATAGCAATAAAAACAATAGTTCTAGCATTATCTCTCGGGCAACTAAAGTATCAAAACATCTTTCATGAAAAGGAAATGGAATCAAAAATCATTGATACTTTATTTAGTGCTGACCTCACGAAAATTTAATTTGCCCCAAACTGCAGAACCTAGATATTTTTACCCTTCTTAACGCATGCCTTGTGGTGTCTAGCTAGCAGGGTGTCCGGAATTGAATACCGGCGGTCCGGAATTGAATACCGGCGAGGGCATTGCTCATTTTTCATGTCTTCTGCTTCGACAAGCCTAATGATGTTACAAACTAAAATAGTGGTTCAAGAACCAACATTGTCTTACAGAAGGCTTATTAGTAATTAATTATTTAAATATAAACTTCCACACTAAGGAACGCATAATTTACAGGAAGAAACAAACAATTTTTAACCATTCTGAGTTGCAGGGGCAGATGAGAATTAGGGAAATTTTCGGAAGCGCAGACGTAGGTCCGCCTTATCATTAAAGATGCAGGAACCTTTATGCAAGTCAGCGATTGTTCGTGAAGAGAGAAGTCATCATAAAGGTGTCGGTACTTCCGACAAACTGTACTTTCTTCAAGCCATAAAATGAACTATATCCTAGTGGTGGTACCTTTACGATGGGATTTCGCCAAGACTCCTAATAAAGCCGCTTTGATATAAAGATACCGGCACCTCGACGAAAGTTGCTTTCTTCACGTCATAAACTGAATAATAGTACCGGATTCGTAAGGATACGGGCACCTTTATACCAGGGCATCCTTGACAAACAGTATGTAAGGATCTTAAGTTTTACTAACGTTTATTTTATTTTAAATCTTTACTATCACTTCTTATTTTCTACTTCCGGCCAGAATTATAAGCGTTAAGGTTTTTATGCAAAGTTTGTCTGGCGAACGCCAAGTATTTAAGTTGTGGCCTTTTGCCAAGCGAGAGAGAGGAAGCAGTGAGTCAAAGCAGGCCGCTTACCTTAGAAGTTACGCAGTTGCTGTTTGCCTTCCAGGCCAGAGGTTTTAAATCCTCTTGATAAATTAAACGTATTGTAGTGTTCACAGTCTCTGTGCTACATACGCTTCCTGTTATTATAAGGCCAATCTTCCACGTGTATTATTCTAAAGTGAAATTAGAGTTTAGTTTTATTTTTATACTTTTACGTTAGACCCCAAGTGGTGGGTCAGTGTATTCCGAAGTACGGAAGTTATTGTATATACAGAAAAATGAAGGGTTTTGTATACCCTTCGTCTGTATCCTGTCTACTTACCACAATTAGTGAACATAGCTTTAGTAAGCTCTCTGTTCCGAGTCAGGTCCTTGTATGTTCCCGAAGAAGGTTAGAAGGAACATTGACCCTGATAAGTAGACCACTTGTATAGGCACCTTTGCAATGGGGATTTCGCCAAAACAGAAACCATCATAAAAGTTATTAGAAGTTTTTTTCTCCTAGTTCTAAACGGAATTTCATACGAGTGCGGAGACCGTTACGTCAGTCAGTGATTATTCACTAAAATTAAGACCAAACAATCGTCGTCCTAACTTCTTGAGGAAGGTTGTATTCTTCGTGGAGTAAATTGGACTTCATAAGGGTTTGGGGCACTCCTTATGTCTTGATTAACAAGGGCTAACTTTCAAAAGGTGCCGGCACTTTTATTCAAGTTGGCAACTGTTCGTTTAGATCTTCAAAGGTATTTCCCGGAATCTTGATGAAGGCTTCATTTTTCATGCTGTTAATAGAAATTCCTGTGGGTGCTGGAACCTTTACTAATGTCGCCGACTATTCGCATAGATATCATAGCACCTTGATGAAAGCTGCATTTTTCATAGTAAAATTGAACTTCATTGGTGTGCCGGGGATTCCTTAGGTCTTGATGAGCAACGGCTGGCTTTCAAAAAGTTCCGGCAACCTTTTTCAAGTCGGCGACTGTTCACTTAGATGTTCAAAAGAACGTCACGGAATCTTGATAAAGGTTACATTGCTCGTGATTTATACTAAACTTCATAAGGGTGCCAGGCACATAATGCTGAGGCACCCTTGTAGCTTAGCAAACGATGGTCTGCTTATATGAAAGAGCCGGCATATTTATCCAAACTGAATGTGCCGGTCAGATCAACCCCCGTTCACCCTTGGTAGGTCCTTTAACTACTCCTTTAAGTTCTTTTTAAACAACATAGATGTCATATTTTTTCTTATGCACGTTTTCAGCAAATATTCTCCTTTCAAATGATCTTTTGTTTTGATAAACTTCCTCTTTATCCCCCCAGCTTGGTTTTATCGTCTTTGTGACAAATCTGCGTTTTGTCACTAACTCCTTAAACGGTAAGCGTAGGCAGGTGCGGGATCATCCTTGTAATAAAGGAAACCCGGCATGCAAAAATTTACGGATAATTATCTATCCTGTTCAAGAAAGCGTACAGTTAATTTTTTTCCATGCTGTTTAAGTTTTACAACCCACATCCTGCTTCTTGCGGTTACTCTTTATTTCCTTTCCTGTGTTTTTATCCGGAGATTTCTCCTTCCTGGATTTTTTTTTTTTTTTTTTTTCTGACAATTTTTTTCTTTGAATTTCTATTCTTAGATTCTAGCAGAGATATATGAAATAATCTAAATGCAAGGAAGCGATTGAAAGAAACTAGGGTTTCGGTTGCTAAGATTGGAGTGGATACTCTACATCTCTTTAACTGTTTTCGCTCTGGTTTCCATTCTTCTAAAGTTGAACAATAAAATTTTCACTTATTTCCGGTATCTTTGATGTTACGTATACTTTCTTCTGCAGTTTGTGGTGCTTTGAAAATTACAATCAAATGAATGCAAATTTAAGACCTTGAATTCTAGAGTATCTGAACTTTGATTGAACTAAATTCCTAGACCTTTTATTTTATCCAAATCCGGTGGTCAAAAGCAATCAAGTGCTCGTCAAATTACTTTAGGTGCTGCCGGTTGTATATAATACTTCGGTGTTCTGTAAAAGTTACTTCTAATAAAGTTAGATGAAATAAATAAATAAAAAAATAGATAAATAGATAAGAATACACGATATATTTATATTATTAAAAAATGTAGTAGAACGTGAAATTCTAACTTGTTACAGAAGCAGAACTTTCACTCAGTGGCTACAGATTCCATCTTTAGGTAAATATATATACTCCAGACCCCAGAGACCAAGCGTATAAAACTGTTGAACATTGGTAGTTCGCAGAGATGAATCCCAGCGAACAACCCCCTGGACACATTTTCCTGGTTTTCTCCATGTTTAGGAGATAGTTTCGTTTAGAAGGACTTCGACGAAGTCCCACCCCTTAGGCAGATAGTCTTAGTGTGATTTGCCATAATCTACTAAACCAGCAAGCAAAAGCCATGTATAATGCGAATACGAACTGCTTCCCTTAGAACGTTCTGCCCCGTGGTAACCCTTTTCTTAGACAGATAGCCCAATGTGCCATAATTAATATATTCCTAATATAATCTTTAAAGTCTTTTTTGCATTAAAGTTTATCCAAACTAGTGAAAACTGATTATTTTTGTTTGGGATACTATGCGAACTGTTTAAGTTAGTTTTATCTCTATACTGATCATCAGATTTGTAATATTACGAATACTTATTACAGACAACACGCTGTGATACTTTCTAATAAAGAATTTAAGAACAGAGATTTTTATTTTAAATTTGAGCTAAGATATTTCGGCATATTCTTTTCGACGAAATAAACATTAAATTCCATTTAATATATGATTTTTAATATAGGACGGTAATGCCACTAAAAGATGGTAAATGTATGGTTATGAACTCAGCAAAAGGTTGTAAATGTGTTTCCAATATTAAGTACCCATGTGCTGAGCTAATAAAAATGTTCGTATAAAATAAATTCGCCATACGTAACTTTCAGTACATTCTTTAGTTAGATATTAAATAAATAAGTTGCAATTGGACCGTTTGAGGAAACTGTCAACCAAGAAATGTTAATGAGTTGGCCTGGTCATGTAATGTTCGAAGACATTACATGTTCAAGCCAGCTTATATAATATAATCCAAATTTTAATGTTCGGGATAATTGGAGCTGTACTGTAAATATCTGGATTAGCTGAGATCTGCAGCTTCCTATTTCAGTTACAGGTATCTTTTTTTTTTTTTTTTTTTTTCGTCTCTGAGGTTAAATTAAATTTGCTGTTAATCCGTTGATATGTCTTTGACTTTTTTCTTTGATTTATAAAATAGAGAAACGTAATATAAACATCAAAACGTATAATTATTTTAAGAAGCTATTAAATTAATTTAAATAAATATAGACCTCCACATATACATTAACATTAAAAGATCGGCAAATATGAAGCCTATAAACGTTATTAGAAAAGTAGTTACATTCTACATAAAAAATAAATCTTTAATCCTATCTGTATCACTGTATCTTAACACTACCAAACTTTGTCATAGATGCTCATCGGGTATTGTGGCGAAACAATGAAGATAAAATGTTAGCGAGCAATGAAGCGTTAGCAATGAAGATGAACGATAGATTTCAGAATAAGATAGTTGATGGATACATTTTGGTTTCAACGGGACCCAAAGGAGCCAGTCTATTGTATAACATGGACCACTGGCAGGTACAGTTGTGTATTATGCGGTATTGGAAGCCTTCAGTCTAGCAAGCCTTTTCACAAAAGTCCATGGGGTATTGTGGCAAAACAATGAAGATCGCAAGAATCGTGAACAAGAGAACTACTGGTTGCATTAGGACGGCGCAACCAAAACCATGAATACGATATTCGCAAATCCTCGGATTTCTTGTTTTGGTGATCCATCTTGCTCTTCATATTTAACAACTCCGGACTACTTCGTTTAGGGTTACCCGATGGAGGGAATTTTCGCGCATTGTTTACGGATTCGAAGATTGCCATCACCCAGAACTTAGAAGAGAAGGGCTAGCTCATAGAACATTTCAGGAATTGAGGAGTAATGACGTACTCATGGAGACACTGACCCCGAAGACGCAGTTCACGGCAAAGAAATTAACGTTGTAAGGTTTATCCTAAGTTTTTAACAGTTATCTTTAGTTAATGATGATAGTTATCTTTAGTTAAGCTACTTTCTTACTAATTTCAGCTTACAAATTTCCAGCCAGAGTGTGTGTTTAGAATCGCGGTTAAATGCAAATGAAGGAAGAGCAGTACTTAAGTTCCACTGACTTCGTTAGAGAGACTGAGATTCTGACTAGCGCGCGTTTGTCATTTGGCTACACACTCTCTAAGCTATTACTACATTCCGCCGTATTTCGGGCCCTTGATAGCTTCGCCGTTTAGTTAACATTTAGGAGCCAATTCCTGTAGAATTTTGATAGCTTCGGCTATGTCTTTTTAGTTAAGGATTAGTTAAGTTTAATTTTCTTAGTGCTCTTGAGTTTAAGCCCAAGGGGAGGCTTTTTTGTACGTCCTTAGAAAGAGCCATTTGTTAACCTTTATTTTGAGCAATAAAGGTTAATTAACCCTTCTTGAGTTTACATTTCTGTTTCCTGAGATAAAGGGATTATTCGCTTACCAGTTTTCAAGGTTCCACATACATAGCTGTAATTTTTAAGTTGGAAACTTAAAAATGTTTTTAATTTGAAAAAAGAAAGCCTTAACTGTGCGTGAAAATATAGCTATAATTTGATTTGAGAAGTTAATTTAATTTGATTTGAATAACGAAGAGAAAAAGTGTAGTATTCATCGCCTTTTCTTCATATGCATACTAAGTGGAATAATTCTATTACTCTTTCCAAGATAAAATAATAGCTTTTTAAAGCTAGGAGAGGAAAAAAAATTACATTTACATCGTTTTGAACATATATAGCAATTTTTGTTTTCCTTCTGCTAAAGAAGAGGAACTTATGTTTGATTGCCCTTGAAGATGGTATGAAGATATTTGATAGTTTTGCCTTTGAAGACAGTTTTAGTCAAAATTTAATCTAATTTTAAGGTTTTCTTTTTTAGCCTAATCACAAATTTTACATTAGCATGTTTCTTTTCCGATTCGATGTAATAACAGATACTTTTTAAATAATTGTCTAACTAATACTCAAATCTGTACACATACATTATATATAAATAATAAATACAATATGGCTGTCTTATGTTTGACAAAACTGCTTTGCTCACAGTATTTAAAGAGAATTATATAATTTATCAAAAGAAGGGCGAAGGAGGAAGGGGTTTTTTATGCGAAATTATTCTGACGTTTAATACGATTATATTCAGCTAGCCTTGTTTTTTACAAATTATCAATGCATTCTTGTTTATTTTTTTCAGTTAGGACTTACATCGTCATTTGTAAGTCCTATTTTAAAGTCATTAATATTTGATTTATTATTCCTATCATCATTTTCGGATTCGGCCTCAAAATGAATTTTCTTCAGACTTAATTCACGTAGTTTTTCAAAAAACTCTGCATCATTTTTCTTTTCTCTGTACAGCAAAGTGAACCGACGCAAAATGGCAAAACGAAATTAATAGCCTTTCTGAGGCTGAAAAGAAAGATAAGAGAGAGAAAGAAAGAAAAGGAGAGGGAGGGGGAAAAAATAATTCTGTCTTTTAAAAGAAGGAAAAATTTCCCGGAAAGATCAGTTCGAGCTTATAAAGCGGGTAAATATTTCAAGTTTATGCGAGACGTTTTATGCGAGAAAAATTAACATTATCAAAATAGAGAATATTTGGTACTTAGTGAAGAAAATGGAAGAACTTCATAAATGCTTTTTATTGCACACGAAAAAGGATTTGTTACACTTGACTTTTGAACTTTTCTGAAACTGCGGACGAGTACTAAATATGAAGATAGAGGTATCCCCCCCCCCAAGAAATGAGTCAAAAGTCTGCAGTTAGTAAACTAGTAAATGACTGCTTTTTATTTTTTTAATTATGTTTTAAACTATAATAAACTGCTTTTTTAAAGGGCAAAAATGAATATTATACTTATTTAAAAGAAAAGAAGAGAAATATTCGCTTGTCGCTAGATTGTGCTGTGTGTAAAATTCGATATCTTCGCAACTGCTATTTAGTTTACATATCATATTTATGTAAGAGTAAATAATTCTCATTATAAAAAGGAATCAATTAAAAAATTATTTTCTAGTTTACTTTTTATACGTATACAGGAAAGGAAACCATGCTTAACCTTTGAAGATCGTTCAACTAAACGTCTCAAGGATCTGAAGTTGTTGCTACAGAATTTCAAACTTGTAATCGTTTTTTATAATGCAAACAAAAAAAATGGCTTCGTCTTTTTTAAAAAGCTCTAATAACTGGAATTAAAAAAAAATCGTCTACTGGCTGTCTGTGAAGAGTCCAGAAACTCTGACAGATTGAATCGTTTGCGTCAGCTGCTCAGCGGGGAAGGTCACAAGCCAACAAAGAATTTCGTTGTTTATTGCATGTTTTATTTTGCAATTAATTGTACTATTCTCTTTAAGATCATTTTCTTCGTAGAATTTCTTAGAATTGGCTTATTCTTTTGTACAGCGGACGGCGGATCTCAGATGGAATAATCATAAGAAATAAAAAGGGAAATTGGTGAATTATCGCCAACACTGCAACCGTAACGAAATTTCATGTCTTAATTAAATGGGAGAAGGATACCGACAGCACCTGTTCAGCTGAGAAATACTGAAATTTCCTTTCTACGTGGGAAAAAGATGAGCAATTTTCAGATGTTTCGCCCTTTAGATATGGGTATGCAATAAAAGTTAAAATATGTTAGTGTAACTAAGTCAAAGAAGGGGAAAGGCCTATACGCATCCAGGCATATTTTATTTTATCGCTCGTCACATTCATTGTGTTTTACAGACACAGCGCATTTTTTTTTTTTTAATTTTATTTATTTTATTTTTTATTTATTTATTTATTTATTTATTTTTTTCAAATCGAAATAGGGGTCAGTCTTGTCTCAAACGTCCTCTTTAAAATATCACTTATGCATATTAAATAGCACAGTTATCTTATCTAATCATTATTTCCTATCTTGTTCATTTGCGGTTTTGCAGCTGAGGATGGTGTTTCGGTAAAACCATCGAAACTAGTCCTGTGAAAAAATTTTGTAAATATAACGCTGATTTTTGTTGTTTGACTTCTGAATTAGCACAGTAGCTAGTTCAGAAAATCTACATAATTAAAGCCAAACTGTACAATTAAAGCCAATTTATACCATTAAAGAACTTAAATAATTCAGTTTAATAGGGACCACAGCCATCCAGCATGCCTGTATAACTGAAGCTGGACATAATTAGAGAACTAAAGAATAACAAAGCAAATCTGAGCTGGCATAGCCCCCGTTGCTATTTTGTCCTTCCTGTTGTTAATCTTAGTTGCTGATACGCCTAGTGGCCGTTTATTAAAGTCTATCGCCGATGTAGGTTGCTGAGTTAGCCCGTTAGTTTTAAGTAGTCCAGCACTATTCTTTGCCATTTAAGTTATTGTTAAATTATTCTTTAGTTTCCACCGCAAGTAGTCGGTGATATTGTGAGCACGAAGTACGTTCATTTTGTTAAAGAGTTTTAATCAAATAAAAGGGTAATTTATACCTTTTCCCTGTGTTCTAGTTCTCGTCTGAGCGAGAAGTCGCCAGGCTAAAATTAAGATCGTATCTTTGCATGACAATTAAAAGAGTTCGATCCTACAGGATCAGCTAAATGCGTCCACTCCACATATATTTTATTCTCTTCTTCCCTTTCTTTTAATTTGCCTTTTCATTCTCTTCACCTTTCTGATTTCTTTTAACCAAGATGCTCAACGCGATTTCAAAGCCAGCAATGGCAATACTGTGCGAAAAAAACATTTTTTTATCTCCAGCGTGCGAGACTCTGTATCGGAAATTCTAAAGCTATGCTCATGCGATATTGCTGTTGAATTGAATTTTATGGTATAAGTGCGAAGAACATGATATTTAATAAATAAAGGTAGCACACGAAACGTTAAAAAAACATCCCTTTGGGCATAATATAAAATCTGAAAGCTTTCAGATTTTTTTTAAACTTTTTATTATTATTGTAGTCGTTCTGTAATACCCGCCGAAGTCCCGTATTTAAAACAAGTTAACTCTCTTACTAAAAAACTCCTCTTACTAAAAAAGGTTGCCTACAATAATGTAATTTTTTCAATCGTATTTTATGACAACAAAATTTTCATAGTTAAAAAAATGTAAAGCACTTTTAATTTATCTTATTTATTAATTTTCTTTTCATAATTTATTAGTCCAAATGGGCAGTTTGCCCAAAAGGAATATTTAATAAATAAAGGTAACACGCAAAACGTTAAAAAACGCTCCTTTGAGCGTAACGTAAAATCTGAAAGCTTTCAGAATTTTATTTTCTTTTTATTTATCATTTAGTTATTTAGTTACTATATTTCCTCGTTTGTATTTCTTCTTTTTTTCACTAATTTAATCGTCCTAAAATCCAAATGGGAACATTATTCGAGAATTTAATTTCCAAACAAACAGTAAAACTTTAACAAATGAAAAGTAGTCATGGATAAGATACTAATAACTATAATAATATTATTTCTTTAAAAGAAACCTACATTCCAATAAGAATACGTAGTAATAGTAACATTGCAATATCTGACGGATATTGAGACGATATAAGACGGCAAATGAGCCAGACACGTTGCGCTCCTGCTCGGTTATCTTCTAAAACCCCAGGGGCACTTCACATCAGTGAGTCTTGAATGCAGTTTCCAAGAGCCATATCATAGGAACAAAAGAAGACACACTATTACCAATACCCCCCTAGACTTAACTCTAGAGCGTGCTGAACGATCGAGAGGAACAAAAGGCTCAGATTTCGAAAAAAATCGAACACATCAGCAGTGGATAAGTTTATAATGAAATGGAACGTAAATAACAGAAGCAAGGTGATACCACAAATTTGGAAAGTTCCTTCAATGTGAGAACGCGTGCGGGTAGCTTAACAAAGAATCTGACTGAAGTATGTTTCAAATAATAAATGTGAGGGAAAATAAAATGGATAAATAGTAATAGAAAAATGCAATTACAAACTGAATGCACTGAATAAAATTATAAATAATCAAAGGCCTACAATTTCCCAAAAAACTAGACGTCAGAAGCAAAAACTATGAACGATAAAGGGATTAATTATGCGAACATTTTTTAAATTTTCAGAACCTAACTGAAATACTAGGAGGGGGAGTATGCGAGGAAATATGATATTTCCATAGAAACGGAGGCTATTGTTACATTTACAATGAAAAAAATTAATGCAGAACAAAGGGAAAATAGAATACATGTATATATATCATTAGAATTGTATTATTTCTTTAAATTCTGTTCATATCCTAATACAGTTCATATACGGAAGGCCTGACTAATAGCAGACCGCTATTTATTTTTATTTTTATTTTTATTTTTGTCTTGATTTTAGATGTAATCGGAATAGTTTTTACATATTTTAACACCTTAATGAGTCATTTTGTGCGGACGCGTCGGGAAATTGGAACAGAGAATTGAGACTAATAAATTTCCAAGACACTTTGTCTAATTAAAAAATTTTGTAGCGAAAAAGTTTCAATTGTCTGTTTCGGCGAAACGCGTAATGGAGTTAGCTTGATTCGACGTTCAATCAGATATTTCCCTTGAAAAGCCAGATTGGAAGTCGAATTCAGCTAATTTACCATTTTCCGCTTTCTATTTTTATCTGATTTTGTTTGTTTTATGTTTTAACTTGTTCCTTGGTTTGATTTTCATATGTTTTAATTTTTCAAGTGTCACATCCATAGGTATTTTACTGTATTTTTTGCCATTACTAGTTTCCAACGCTAAGTATTTTACTGTGTTTATTTTCTTTTCTCGTGTAGCATAACTTCTCACCCTTCAATGACATTGTTTTTTAAAATGTGTTGAACGTTTTGGAGCCACAGCTCCTGGTAACTTTTAGGCGAGCTTACTACAATTTCTAATTTATTTTTAATTAGATATAATAACGTTTTAAATAGCTAGTTATTTAAAATAGCTAGTTAAAAAGCAAACTTTTACTAAAGGCGTTTAAAACTAAAAAGTTTTAACTTAATATATATATTCTATTTTATATTAAAATTATCAAATAATATATATATATTATTTGATAATTGTTAATCTTTAAAATGCAGGTTAATAATAAGTCTCTAGATGTTGGAGATCTTCCAATCTATCCGAACTAATTAATCTATTAATTAGAATTTCTATTCGATTTAAGAATTCGGGCTCATTTTCACTTAAACTAGCCGCCTAAAACAGTTATTGCAAAAAAGAAAAAATATGCAATGATTTTAATGAGCCCAGGTAGTGTAATTTCTCGGGCTAAAAACAACAGAGACGAAAAACTGCCTTTAGTATTCTTGAATCGCTTAATTTGCTAATCAATGACGGATAGATTAAATTTGAAAGGAAAATTAAAGATATTACTACGCTTTACCCTACACTATCTTAGTGCCGTAAGGCGGAAAGAGGAATGCTCATATTGTTAGACTTACCCTACACTGACGCTTGAAAGATTAAAAAATACCTCATCTAGGGCAGTAATATGACATTTCTCTTAAATCTTCGAATTCGTTGATTAATTTGAAAATATATATATATATATATATATACGTGAAATTTTTGAAATGATAGACTCTAATTTAAAATTTTTAAATTCCATCATTTAATCAGGAATTTTTTTAAAAAAAATACACTTCGCCCCCGGGTGGGCTCGAACCACCAACCTTTCGGTTAACAGCCGAACGCGCTAGCCGATTGCGCCACGGAGGCTTCATGTCCTTGCTATCAGATAAGAGAAGAATATCAGAGTCTCGAATTTAAAACCTTTTTAGAAGATAATTCAGATTTTATTTAACAGGCGAGTTTTATAAAGGTCAAGATGAGTATCCAACAAATCAGTAAGAAGACATGAATTTCCATTTGAAAGCTATTAATAATAACGTATTGACGGTATAGACAATTTTTTTAAAATTTTATTTTCAAAATATAACAGAAATTTTCTTATGAGTGAAAATTTTGTGTTAATTAAAAACTGTGTGCTTCTTAATCATGGCTCATTTTTGTATATTTGAATGGCAATAAGATATTTCAGAGACTGTTAAACTTTTGATATTTTCGAATGGAACAAAATTATTAAAATAATAAGTGCATGTTATTTGATACATCAAATTCGTATCCAGGAATTTTACCCTTGTATTTAAATACTAAAATATTTCTAAACGTTGCTTTAATATCAGAAGTACTAGTGAAACTTCATGCTCACCTCCAACCTGCCAATTATGGCTTTGTTATTATCCGAAATGCGATTTCATTTTTAAAGGCCTCGAAGAAATGAATTGTTTGAATAAATGCAAATAACCCGTAGGGCTATCTGCGAAAGGAGAGAGATGCCTTTGTAAAGGAAATGATTTTTTTAAAGGAAATTAGCTCGTATTCATGCAGGGGCGTAGATAGAGTTTTCAGCGCCCGAGGTCAACAGAAGAATTTGCGCCCCTTTCTGTGTGCCAAGAATGGAAAACATTTCGTTAAAAAATTTCGTAGCATTAATTAGGCGCCCTTTGGATGCTGCGCCCAGAAAAAGATGTCCCCCCTTGCCCCACCCTAGCTACGCCACTGTATTCACGTTAAAAACACGAGAAAATTATGGAAACATTCTTGCAGCTAGCCCCGTTCGCTATGATTTGAATCCGGTTCGAACTACCAGTGTTCAGCAGTCTCACCATCCAGTGATAAGGTGCGTTTTTAATGCAATAGGCACGGCTGAATTTGATAACATTTGTCCACGGCTATTTTGATAGCATTAACGGAATGATAAGATTAAGCAATGAGAAAATATATCTTTCAAAACAGCAATGGAATTTAACTAATTTTATATAAACATATCTAGAAACATATAAATAAGTACTTTCACAGATATTTAATTAGGAACACATAAACATTTGTTATTAAAGGTATAAAATATTTCTCCCGCCTTCTTAGCATGCCTTCCTAGTATAGTGGTCAGCACGCTTGGCGCGTATTCGAGAGGCCCGTGGTTCGAGTCCCGGCGAAGGCGTTGCTCATTTTCCCATCTCCTGCTCTCAAAAAATAACCTATTGTCTCTACAAATTTGTCATAATATATTTAACGAAAAGTTCCATTTATGAACTGTTCATAACTTTCCTGGAAATTTATACCCCTAATTTTAATACTCGGACGGTATTGCTGATTCACTGAGAGAAAGCTTGCAAATGTAAAATTTTAAATTAGGCAAAAAAAGCAACCTAAGTTTGGTGTAATTAGTTTCCTTTTTTTCCTTCCTCTGTTTTTTTATTTTTTTTTTTTTTTTTTTTTAACCTCAAAAGGGCATTAGACCCAAAGGGGTATTAGTCCCATAACGACATTTTGCGTCGTTTCACTCTCTGAGGTGATTCGCTTTTCAAACTATTGCCAGCAAATATTGTCGCCATGTATTATATTTAAAGAAACTAAATAATGAAGAATCTGCATGAATGTTTCCCGCATTGTGAAAAAACAACGGTACCTAGAGCCATCTAATTTTGAATAAAGTAGTCCTCCAACCAATCATGGGCACTTGGAAACACGAATTTGAAATTTATTTTATTATCTATTTCAAATTCTGTAACACTTTAAAGAATTTTTGATTAACAAACTCAACGATTTCAAAGAGAGCAACCTCAACACTATACGGGGGGGGGGAATTATCTCCAGAGACTATCTATCGGCAAATCGGCAACTCTATAAGTATGCTGTTTGTTGTCTTAAAATATTTTGTGATATTGCTATTGTATTGAAGTTTATGTAGTTTAAGTGCGAAGAGTATGATTGGAAAATTATTCGATGATAATTTCATGACATTAGCCGAATTATTGATTACGACGAGTGATGCTATTTTCCATGTTTTCGTATAAAAACGAGTAGGACTTCAGCACTTCGATAACAATATCCAAATAATCACATTAACCACGATTCCATTAATCGACGTCTACTATACTGTGACATATTATATATATGTATATATATATATATTTAAATTTCTGTTTTTATCATTTTATATCCAAAGGAAGAAATGCGAAAGTGAAGAGGTTTCAAAATTGGTGTTCATTTAGGGTAGATCTTTAGTTTTGTTTAATAATAAATTGGCTGTAGCAATAAATTGGAAATTCAATAATTGCATGATTTTGCCAGCATTAAATATTTACGTGTGTTTAAAAAGAGAAGCGGAATACTTATGTAATTTCGTTCACAAATTTTACTCTTTGTATATTTTTGTAACTTTTTTAATGATAAACTCTTCTTAGAGGTCTTAAAAGACTTTAAAGTGCCAGTTCCCCCAACAGTACTTGCTGGTTCTGCCAACGATTAATCGTCAGCTTGGCAGCGTTTATCGCCAAATGAAAACAAACCGGAAAACGATAACCAAAAATCAAGAAAAGAATTGTGAAATACTGTGAAATCTCCTTTTATGAATTTCATTCGGTCCTGAAGGCCGTTCATCATTTGAAATGTTCGTGAACCGAAAATATTTTCCATATAGGAATTAATGTAAAATGAGTAACAGTAGACGCTGCTTAATATGATTATTCGGTTAATGTGAGCATTCGGATATCATTATCGAATTACGGAAATCCCACCCTTTCGTACACGAAAAAATGGAAAATAAATCCCTTATTTTGATCAGAAATTAATAACTAGTAAGCCACCGATTCTCTAAGGCAGGGTTTCCTAAACTGCTGGTCGTGACCCCCAAGGGGATCACGGGACCTGCAGCAGGAGGTCGCCAAAAATTTTAGTAGTTTTGATATTTCTTTAACTTATTATAATAATTTTACAATTACCAAATATTTTTACACATTGTATCTGAAAATAGATAAAGACAATAGAGACAAAGAAAAAACGAAAACGTTTCGACGCATTCTTTTTATAATATAAACGTTCATTTTCCTTGCTTTGCACATGACGCTGTCATTTCGTCTGTACCTAAAACTGCAGTAGCATATTACAATACAAGTGAAAAAAATTGACAGTTTCACTCACGCGTGTGTCGGATTTGCGCAATACTTATGGGGTCCCACAAAATTTTTGTAAATATTATGGGGTCCTGGGGGGTCGAGAAAAAATCTCAGTGATAAAAAGGGGTCGCGACTGAAAAAAGTTTAAGAAACCCTGCTCTAAGGGAACGCGTGAAATTCGTTATGGTATAAATTACATGGGAATGAGAATGGTATAGTTAGAAAGTAGAGAATAATTATAACTATTCTACCGATAAATAACAATAGATAAAAACAAAAGTAAGTAATAACTAAAATAAGCAGTCAGGCTTAAAGCTCATTCATCGCATAGTATCTTAAAACTAACATCAAAACTATTCGCAGAATGGAAAATACAACATCCTAAAATTTCTAATTAAACAAATAACATCTTAAATGATTTTCAAAATAATTTTAAGTGAAACTTAAGATTCCGTTTTAAGCTGCTTAACAAATTGTTGCCATCCTCAACTTCAAAATAAAGATTCATTAAATTAAACATTTTGATATTTTTCAGTGTTCTCAAATACTGAGTGTTTTTGTGTTTTAACAGTTCGAGTAAACTGAGTAAACATGCCAAAAGAGCAAAAAATGAACCAGTTTTACATCGTTTTTACGACTCCGGAAAGTTACAACTTTTATAAGTGAAGTTATCCGAAGCAAATCTGGATATATTCATCCTCCCAATATCTTCATCAATTAACGTCCCAAAATGTAAATAATATAGCAACACTAAGGCTCTGTAAACATAAGCATTGATCAACTAAGTGCACCCACGCCACATACATTTTTTTTTTTTTTTTTTTCGCTTTTTCTGATATAAGATCGCAATAAGTTAGTAATTTCTTCCAGCTTATTTGGACTTGTTATTTAAAAGACATCCATAAACCCATAGGTAGCTAGAGTACATTATTGCATCTAAGAGGGAAAAAAAATGTTTTACACTCAGCGATATTAATATACACTTTTTAATAGATCCAGGATGGTAAGTTCCTCATTTGCCCCCTTGCGAGCGCCCTTCTGTATTTTGTTTCATAATTTCCTTTAATTAAATAAAACAACAAACAGTGTTTTGTTTTTTATAGTAGAATAAAAACCCTAGTTATCCGGGTTTTCCCATTATCCAGATGCATTGTGATTTTAGTTAATCCCGATACTTAGTATTCTTATTGTTTCCTACTGGTTTGTATTTCAATAAAGTCAGGATTCGAAAAATCACCTTCTGGATTCCTGTTTATTTCTTTTTAAAAATTTTTGCTTAGTTTACATATTATGCGTGCGTATAGGCAAATACTTCCTGTTGTAAAAGAAAATCCATTTATTTGACATTCGTGTTTCAGACTGTAAGGATACTCTTTTATGGCACTTTCGTAAGTGTTCAGCTGCAAACTAAAGCATTAGAATTATGTGTTTAGCCCCCTTTCTTTTAAAATTATTTTTAGGTTTTCCACTGTCATAAATTTATTAGTTAACTCGTTTTACTCATTGTCATTCTCAGTTTTACTCACTGTCTCGTTTTACTCATTGTCAGTAGACGTTTCATTCGTTTAACTCATAGTGTTAAAACTTATTTTTTTTCCCGTGAGAATCTTTCCGTTCTAAGCAGATATCCTTGCTCTGTTTAGCATTGAAGAAGCCCACGGTCTGCCTACAACAAGAATCTTTTGAGGAAAAATGGGCATCCTTAACTGTAACGAAGTTTTTTAAATTGCATGTTTACATTCTTGTTATCTGCTTCAACTATTAACTGAAGTGCGTCCTACACATCAATGTTTTAGTGCTTTCTCGTAACAACGCAATTTCAGAAGAGAATTAAGCTCTTGCTATACTTCAAAATGAAGCGCCCCCTCGTAGCAAAACTAAATTATGCATATGCAAGGCCGATTCCAAGCATAGGTGACTTAGGCAGCCAGTTTTGCACAAGCGACGACTAAATAAAAATATATTTTGCTTAATATATTAACTGATGACCAATTTAGTGATGGCTGATTGAATGATTAATATGTTTAATTAAATAAACCAGGGATTCCTAACCATTTTTCTTGCATCGAGCCCTTTAAAAGAATGATTTGCTTCATTAACCCCTTACGGTTTTCTCTACAATTCACAACATATAAATAATCATAAACAATTGTAAACAAATAACTTAACGATTAGATTAAAAATGTGAACATAAGTTTTGAAAAAAATTGGTTTATGTTATGTATGTTTTATTATTAGTCCAAAGGGGTTTTGTACCTGAGGGACTATTTTTTTGCG
Organism: Stegodyphus dumicola; assembly: GCF_044657685.1. Classification (NCBI taxonomy): domain Eukaryota; kingdom Metazoa; phylum Arthropoda; class Arachnida; order Araneae; family Eresidae; genus Stegodyphus; species Stegodyphus dumicola. Next base: position 36,520,885 of record NC_140775.1, read on the forward strand.
TCGGTTAATTATAAACGTCCGTTTCACTTTTCAAACTGTTGCGACGAAATGTTAGAGTTCCGCATTATATTTGAAGAAATTAAATAATGAAAAATCTGCATAAATGTATGTATATTTCTCTCATTGTAATAAAACAAGGGTACACAGAGTCATCGAACGAATATGGTGCCCACCAGCGGCCGAGCGGTAAAGTCGCTGAACACTGGTGGTTCGGTCTGAGGCTCGAATCCCGCGAACGGGCTGGCTGCATGGGTGTTTTCGTGGTTTTCCCCATGTGTAACGTGTATACGAGCCAGTTTCCCTTTGAAAATCCTCCACGAAGGCATCCCTTCCCTTAGGCAGATAGCCCTCGAGGCTTTGCCGTAATTAAATAACCTAACCTACGAGTATGGGCATGTGAAAGCCAAATTTGAAATTTGGAATCGATTTCATTTATAAATATATATAATATATAAATGTCTATGTCTACAGCGAAAATTCTTTATAAAATATTTAAAATGCACCGAACTTTAAAAACTTTTTTACGTATATATATGACTTATACGAGTATTATTCTCTATTTGGGGGAATAAAAAGAAATTTCGACTTCTTTAAGAAAATTTGGAAATTTGAACGTCCATTTTCTTCATAAACTCTAGACGAGTCCATTTTCGAATCCCCCCCGTTAATAATCGAATTGTCCCCTTGTGGGGCGTGGGCCCCACGTTGGGAAACACTGTTCTAGATAGTTACAAGGCCTGAGGGTGTTGGTAAAGCCTAGGAAAGCCGGTACTCATTAAATATAGTTGAGAAATCACTATATGCAATATTTTCAATCCTATATGCATTCAATGATGCGTATAAAATTGTTTTGCGGCATTATGCAATTTTAGTTCGATAATCTGGCACAGCTGAAACTCCGAACATAACTTTGGTTACAGTTACAAATAAACTTTTCCATAATTTTCTCCGTGAAATGTTCGCTAATCAGCACTCTGTTTTTGAATTTCACGTGCTACCTACTCTGATACTCTGCTAAATTCATACGTCTGCTCGAACGTAAAAAGATACTGCCATATTTTGCCTTTTCTTGTAAATTCTACGAGAAGGTAAGACGGGTTAATTTTTATTGATTACCTAAAACATGAACAAGGAATTATTCCCGTCTTTAAATTCCCAGTTAACATCTTACGAAGAGCGAAAAGTGAAATATTTGGAATTTAGAAAAAATGCTTACCGTTAATCATTTCACACTAATTTTGAATAACTTTTCGTTCTGGTCAAAGCTTAACAAATTCTGTCGTCTTCTTTTGTTTTTTCCTTTTCTGAAATGTTTTTCACATTGAAATGTTCTCTATTCCTGTTTATTATTTGTCATTAGGTCTATTCAATATACCTGAAGTTTCTGAACCAGCTTTTGGTAACGCTAAGCAAAATTTTATTTTAATTATTTTTCTTTTCCAATATTTGGACAAGTTAGTTAAGCTATGGTTGGATTTCGTAAATAAACGAATATAAAAATGATACAATGTTTATTCCAAATTAACTTGGTGCGAATTACTTTGGTAACTAAGCAAGAGTACAATTACGCTATAAATCAGCTAAATGTGTAGAGACATTAGGTATTTTTGGAAACAGGCAAGATGAAAAATTAGCAACGCCTTCGCGAGGAATCGAACCGCGGACCTCTGGAATACGCCCCCAGCGTGCAGACCACCACACCACGAAGACATGCCAAGAAGGCAGGAGAAATACTTTATACATGTAATATAACTATTTACATTTTTATTTTATTAAAGTATTCCTGGAACTTCTCTGACACACCCTGCGAGTACACAAAACTCCAAATATATTTTGCATTGCAGTAATTTTCATTTTTTTGGAGGGGAAGCCAATTTTTCTGTACTGTATTTTTGCATACACATGCGCGTATCTTCTATTTTTATATTAAAAGTTCCTCGAAATCAACTTAGACTTACAAACTTTATATAGGGGATCTGAATTATAACTTTGCATTCAAGGGCGCCTATGTCCTAGGGACAATATCATGTACTGGAAAATTACAGAACGTAAAAATAAAAATATTTTTCTCATCACAAGTTATTGTTGATTTTGAGATAAACAGCAGTCCTTTTCGCGGCCAGTTCTCAGAATAGGCCAAGGTCCCATTGTTGCCATTAATATGTGCTCCTGAGTTTCGCCTCAGACGATGTTCCTTCTCTATTTTTTTCCCCTTTTTTTCTTTTATTTATTTTTAATTTTTTTTATTTTTTAGTTAGAATGAGTTATATAAATACATTGCGCAGCATTCTTATAGCTTTAAAATGATTTTTTTTTTATTCGGATTATTTACCCGGAATTTTTTTTCTTTTTCTTTTTAAATATAAAAAATTTTAAATTCAAATTACTTTCGTTGGAATAAATGCATGCAATTTGAATCTCTCTTTAAAGGGAACAGAAGGAGAGATCTTACCTCAACCTTCTCGCTATATGTGTGTGTGATTATGGCAAAGCCTCGAGGGCTATCTGCCTAAGAGGAGGGATGCCTTCGTGGAGGACCTTCTCGCTATATGAAACATGACTAAAATAAAATAAGTTTTTTAAAAGGCTGGAATATTTATTCCGATATATGGTATAATGTCAAAAACAATAATATCTGAGATTTGAAGTGTTAGACAATATTTGAATGTTGCGAACTTTCAAATACTTCCAATCTTTTTTTGTCGTTTAATTATGCATGTTTACCTGAAATTTATAATTCATTTTTTATGATCAATTTATTATTAGTAGTTATATACATTTATTTATGGTTATTCCATTATTACCATTATTACATTGCTTTTTTTCTGAGAGTTTCCTTCCCCCCCCCCAAAAAAATAAAATTATTATGTAAGTCGCCGTCCAAGAATCGGTTATTTCGGAGTACTCAAGAAACTGTATACTGCTCAAGGAACTGGAGAGTATACCCACAGCTTAACATTAAAAAATAAACAAATAAAATAAATAATAAATAATTACATAAGGAAATTAAGAGAGGAATCATATAAAGAAGTTAATATGAGAAAATTTGAGAAAGAAATAAAGAAGTTTCAGCTAGTTTTTACAATTCTATGAATTTGTTTCCATTATACACATAATTTTTTATATATTTTTTAAACAAACATCAGACTTCGGTCTTGCAGAAAGAAATAATTTTTTGGTAGATTTTAAAATTCAGTGTTTTAGTATACGTAGTTCTTTTTTTATTTTGATTCCTTTTTAAAATAAGCATTAAATCTTCGTCTCGATACTCTTTTTTTTTTTTTTTTTATTTATTTTTTTAACGTTACAGAGCGTGTGTTGACCAAAATATAGCCTGCCCCGGGTGAGGATCGAACTCACGACCTTCAGATTTCTCTTTCGAGGGATTATGAGACTGACGCGCTGCCTACTGCGCTACCGAGGCACATCATCGAACTGTCGCAAAGAGATACAAATCTGTTTGTTAGGGTAAAGAATTTCGGAAATCTTTAAATTATTATGAAAGTTTTTAACTAAATTTCGCTAAAATATAAACTAGTACGGAAAGATGCAAATATTTTACCTCATTTTTAAACATACATAGGAATAATATTTCTTAGTGTTGCCGTATAAAATCAATTAAACTGATTGTCATTTAAAAAAAAAAAAAAAAAAAAAGTACGTATAAAAAGTTGAACTCCATTTTGCCAACTCCTAGGCAGATTTGTATGGCCAAAATAATAAAAATCCGTAACACATTTTTATTATTCATAAAGTATCTTAAACATTTTAATAATAGTAATAATAAATTATTCTTAATAATAATTAAATATCTAAACTGTAATCAGATTGCTGATAAAATATATTTCCTTTTTATTACCAATTAAGAGCAAAAAATTGGTTAATTTTAATACAACGAATGCAGAAAATGGTACAAATATTTTGCTTTCTTTTTAAACAGAAGTAATTTTACTCCATATCGCTCTATATAATAAAAATATTTGTTGTTTGAACAAAGCATTAAAAAAACAACTTGGAAATAGTATAAACTGTTGCAACTCAATTTACATATTAGTATTGTAATATTTTTTTAATTTTTGCTTGCAGTATAGTTTATAAATAGAAGAGAGATGAGAATTCTATAAACAAACTATATAACAGAAGAGTTAAAAGTAATTAATGATACAGTAACGGTTTGCCTTGCAAACAGTAGCTAAGTATTGTTGCGTTGATAATTTAGATAATAATGAAAGCATACGTGCCTGGCAACTGATTCAACCCAAAACTGTGTAAATTTTCTTTATTTTATTTTACGGCTTCAAATTCCTTACAAAAACAGACCGACCTATAAAATATTGCACAGTACAAACACAAGTACAACACACAATAATTAATAAAATAACTAATAAAATATATGATAATTAAATAAGTAAATTAAAATCAAAATGCAATAAAATATAAAAATATAAATACAAATTTAATAAATTAATTTTTCAGGATAAATAACAAATCTCGTCTTATTTGGGGTTCCGACTGGACTTAAATTTCAATTGAAGAACAAAGAGATGGCACAGCCGGCTTTCGGCTGAATTTAAGTTTTTAAATATACGGCATAACGTACTTTCAAAGGCTGAGAGAAGCAAAAACCATTTTTTTCCAGCACACTAATGGATAAAAGTAAACGATTAAAGTGTCACTAATGAGAATAGAGAGGATGCTAGAAAACAATATGAAAGTATGTAAAGAAATTTTAATGAAGAAGTGAAGCTTCGAACGCATAGAGAGAAGAGTCTATAGCTTTCCGACCGCGATGCCCTGCCGATATCATTCTAACTGTTATGTTGCACGCGACTGGGGAAAGAAATTTTCTCCGAATCCGAACAACATGAGAACAAAAGTAAGGCTTGCGCAAGTGATAATTTTTTTCCTTCATTATTTGATTGTTCCTGTATTTGGCTGGTAGTACATACTTTTAAGTCTACAGGAGCTCTGCAGTTAGCGGAGGACGCACACTGTCAGTACTTTCTGAAGCAAAACATTTTACTCACTCTCATAAATTCATTACACTACCTGGAGGACATGTGAACATGTGACACTTTTCTTTCCTTAAAAACCTTTTCTTCCCTCAACCTCCGTCGAAGTATTTGTTCTCGAGAGGAATACAGAAACGCATTCGGAAGTTATAATAAGTGTTTAAGGCATAGTTGTTTAGAAAATAAAATTTGTTCGATGAAACTGTATGTCAGTTACGAAAAAAGAAGTGCCGGAATCCTTTTATTTAGGGCTCCGGTGCTCTCCTATAGTCACGATATTATCTTATTTCTAACCTTTAATTCGTAATTTGTTATTTATTGATTACACTTCCTCGCGGATGTGTAAAGAAAAGCAAAACCGATGCATTTTCAAACTTTGCCTTCGACTGAAACTGAAACCTTGAACGCGTCATAAAAGCGGACGAATTAATTCTTCAGCACAAATTTACAATGGTAGGGCCTCGGCGACCTTTATTGCGACGCTATACTTGAGCATACAGCCCCTCCCTCCTCTACATTCTCAAGGTAGTTAAAAACCCGAGGTCCTTACATCTCCGGTGGTCTGCGGTGAAATGCGCATGCGCAGGGCCCCCAACAGCGGACACAGGAAGCGGCTCACGAAAATCGGGCGCTCTCAAGGTCATCACTCAGAAAGACATCCACCGTTAACGCAGAAAAAACACGTCCGTTTTCTGCTCGTCGGGAGTTGCCAAGGGAGAAAAAAGTGTTTTTAAATGGAGCAAGTTGGGAGCTTTAAATGCTCAAGTGGTTAAGCTGGGAAAACATGACACTTAATTACGCTGGCTTTGGTGTCATTGCTCATATTTCCAGAAGTGGAAACTTTGTTTCAAATCTCATAGCTTTGCATTTTGAGCCAGAAATCACTTGATTCGACCGCAAGGATTTGGAAACCATTTTACAGAATTGCAAAGGATATGCAGCTGAACCGAAGTAGTACTGACTATTAGTACTAATGACTAATTAGTACTGACTTTCAGTGATGGCAATCACGATGCGTATTAGTATTAATATCTTGTCGCACTTGTCTTCTTTTATATTAGCTTTTCTCACGCTTTATACCTTTAAATAACAATTCCAGCTACTCGTTATTTTAGCATTCTTCGTTATGTTACAGATTTAATAATCTAAATTAATTATCAATAATTAAGTAAATTATTAATAATCTAAATTATAATAATGATGTATAATAACATATAATCAATAATAATAGAATATATATACAGAGAGAGATAAATTAAAAAAATAAATCACTACTCGCCAGCACATCAATTTTTTTAAAAATTAATTTAGATCATCCTTAAACATTCAATACTATGCCGTTGTAAATAAAGTATTATAAGTAAAAATATGTGAAAGTGAGCCTTAAACTAAACTGAGTTTAAATAACACGCCTGGAGTAAATTGAACTTCATAAGGTTATCCGTGGAGTAGATTGAACTTCATGAGGGTTTTGGGTGCTCCTTGTGTCTTGATGAACAAAGGCTAGCTTACAAAAGGTGCCAGCACTTTTATTTAAGTCGGCATTTCGCCTATTTTGGCTAACTTTCGCTGTTAGGCGAAATGCCGAAAGCCCTAATTTCATCTAATCCCAATTATATGTTATATTATATATATGTTACCGTGAAAGACCGAAATTGGAAAATATCGACTTTCACCGGAGGATGTCAACATTCAACAAATACGTCGGTGAAAGATCGAATATTGCATTATATTCTTGTACATCCGGACCTTCACCGGTATATGTCGACAATCACAGATATGCTCTGGTGTAGGTCGAAAAGAGACGTCATAAAGTGTCATAATAGTTTAAGTTGTTGCAATAAATAAGATTTGAATCACATAATTTAGTAAGTTTTTTATTACTATTGTTTTATTTTCTCATTTAGAACGTACTGTATATTTATACTGTATAATGAAACTCCCATTATTTTCCTTTCTCATTTTGAATGTACAGTGTGTTTTAAGTTCTTAAGTTTTTATTTTAAGTCTCAAGTGTGTTTTTTCGCGACTGAATTACGGGGAAGAAAATATAATATTCTTATATGTTCAACATTCACCATTATAACATGGTGAATGTTGACATTCACCGGTGAAAGTCGACATTTTCCAGATTTCGGTGTTTCACCGTAACATAGTATGTATAAAATACCTGTATATTTTACAAATAAAAAATCTGAACGTATTAATTGATTCCTAATAATTATTATTATTATGGCGCAAAATGCTGCAAAATTAATTAAATAATCAAGAAAGATTATTTAATTAGAAGAAAGATGCTTTCCTGTTAGTAGAAGGATATTAATTCTGTATAATTTACATTTATTTTGATTATCTATCTATACTTATACATAATATAATAAATATAGATACCATTATATAATAATATATACTAGATAATCAGTAATCTAATTTATTTATCAATAATTTGAAATTTAAAATTATTCAGAATCCAAATTTAAATAGCCATTGATTTTGTACAAAAGTAGAAATCTGGAAGAAGAGCTAAGAAGTACTGCTTCATCAAGGTGAAAATCTAACGCGTACCATTTGTCAAAAGTACGTCATTTAAGAAGAAATGAATAGCAATAAAAACAATAGTTCTAGCATTATCTCTCGGGCAACTAAAGTATCAAAACATCTTTCATGAAAAGGAAATGGAATCAAAAATCATTGATACTTTATTTAGTGCTGACCTCACGAAAATTTAATTTGCCCCAAACTGCAGAACCTAGATATTTTTACCCTTCTTAACGCATGCCTTGTGGTGTCTAGCTAGCAGGGTGTCCGGAATTGAATACCGGCGGTCCGGAATTGAATACCGGCGAGGGCATTGCTCATTTTTCATGTCTTCTGCTTCGACAAGCCTAATGATGTTACAAACTAAAATAGTGGTTCAAGAACCAACATTGTCTTACAGAAGGCTTATTAGTAATTAATTATTTAAATATAAACTTCCACACTAAGGAACGCATAATTTACAGGAAGAAACAAACAATTTTTAACCATTCTGAGTTGCAGGGGCAGATGAGAATTAGGGAAATTTTCGGAAGCGCAGACGTAGGTCCGCCTTATCATTAAAGATGCAGGAACCTTTATGCAAGTCAGCGATTGTTCGTGAAGAGAGAAGTCATCATAAAGGTGTCGGTACTTCCGACAAACTGTACTTTCTTCAAGCCATAAAATGAACTATATCCTAGTGGTGGTACCTTTACGATGGGATTTCGCCAAGACTCCTAATAAAGCCGCTTTGATATAAAGATACCGGCACCTCGACGAAAGTTGCTTTCTTCACGTCATAAACTGAATAATAGTACCGGATTCGTAAGGATACGGGCACCTTTATACCAGGGCATCCTTGACAAACAGTATGTAAGGATCTTAAGTTTTACTAACGTTTATTTTATTTTAAATCTTTACTATCACTTCTTATTTTCTACTTCCGGCCAGAATTATAAGCGTTAAGGTTTTTATGCAAAGTTTGTCTGGCGAACGCCAAGTATTTAAGTTGTGGCCTTTTGCCAAGCGAGAGAGAGGAAGCAGTGAGTCAAAGCAGGCCGCTTACCTTAGAAGTTACGCAGTTGCTGTTTGCCTTCCAGGCCAGAGGTTTTAAATCCTCTTGATAAATTAAACGTATTGTAGTGTTCACAGTCTCTGTGCTACATACGCTTCCTGTTATTATAAGGCCAATCTTCCACGTGTATTATTCTAAAGTGAAATTAGAGTTTAGTTTTATTTTTATACTTTTACGTTAGACCCCAAGTGGTGGGTCAGTGTATTCCGAAGTACGGAAGTTATTGTATATACAGAAAAATGAAGGGTTTTGTATACCCTTCGTCTGTATCCTGTCTACTTACCACAATTAGTGAACATAGCTTTAGTAAGCTCTCTGTTCCGAGTCAGGTCCTTGTATGTTCCCGAAGAAGGTTAGAAGGAACATTGACCCTGATAAGTAGACCACTTGTATAGGCACCTTTGCAATGGGGATTTCGCCAAAACAGAAACCATCATAAAAGTTATTAGAAGTTTTTTTCTCCTAGTTCTAAACGGAATTTCATACGAGTGCGGAGACCGTTACGTCAGTCAGTGATTATTCACTAAAATTAAGACCAAACAATCGTCGTCCTAACTTCTTGAGGAAGGTTGTATTCTTCGTGGAGTAAATTGGACTTCATAAGGGTTTGGGGCACTCCTTATGTCTTGATTAACAAGGGCTAACTTTCAAAAGGTGCCGGCACTTTTATTCAAGTTGGCAACTGTTCGTTTAGATCTTCAAAGGTATTTCCCGGAATCTTGATGAAGGCTTCATTTTTCATGCTGTTAATAGAAATTCCTGTGGGTGCTGGAACCTTTACTAATGTCGCCGACTATTCGCATAGATATCATAGCACCTTGATGAAAGCTGCATTTTTCATAGTAAAATTGAACTTCATTGGTGTGCCGGGGATTCCTTAGGTCTTGATGAGCAACGGCTGGCTTTCAAAAAGTTCCGGCAACCTTTTTCAAGTCGGCGACTGTTCACTTAGATGTTCAAAAGAACGTCACGGAATCTTGATAAAGGTTACATTGCTCGTGATTTATACTAAACTTCATAAGGGTGCCAGGCACATAATGCTGAGGCACCCTTGTAGCTTAGCAAACGATGGTCTGCTTATATGAAAGAGCCGGCATATTTATCCAAACTGAATGTGCCGGTCAGATCAACCCCCGTTCACCCTTGGTAGGTCCTTTAACTACTCCTTTAAGTTCTTTTTAAACAACATAGATGTCATATTTTTTCTTATGCACGTTTTCAGCAAATATTCTCCTTTCAAATGATCTTTTGTTTTGATAAACTTCCTCTTTATCCCCCCAGCTTGGTTTTATCGTCTTTGTGACAAATCTGCGTTTTGTCACTAACTCCTTAAACGGTAAGCGTAGGCAGGTGCGGGATCATCCTTGTAATAAAGGAAACCCGGCATGCAAAAATTTACGGATAATTATCTATCCTGTTCAAGAAAGCGTACAGTTAATTTTTTTCCATGCTGTTTAAGTTTTACAACCCACATCCTGCTTCTTGCGGTTACTCTTTATTTCCTTTCCTGTGTTTTTATCCGGAGATTTCTCCTTCCTGGATTTTTTTTTTTTTTTTTTTTCTGACAATTTTTTTCTTTGAATTTCTATTCTTAGATTCTAGCAGAGATATATGAAATAATCTAAATGCAAGGAAGCGATTGAAAGAAACTAGGGTTTCGGTTGCTAAGATTGGAGTGGATACTCTACATCTCTTTAACTGTTTTCGCTCTGGTTTCCATTCTTCTAAAGTTGAACAATAAAATTTTCACTTATTTCCGGTATCTTTGATGTTACGTATACTTTCTTCTGCAGTTTGTGGTGCTTTGAAAATTACAATCAAATGAATGCAAATTTAAGACCTTGAATTCTAGAGTATCTGAACTTTGATTGAACTAAATTCCTAGACCTTTTATTTTATCCAAATCCGGTGGTCAAAAGCAATCAAGTGCTCGTCAAATTACTTTAGGTGCTGCCGGTTGTATATAATACTTCGGTGTTCTGTAAAAGTTACTTCTAATAAAGTTAGATGAAATAAATAAATAAAAAAATAGATAAATAGATAAGAATACACGATATATTTATATTATTAAAAAATGTAGTAGAACGTGAAATTCTAACTTGTTACAGAAGCAGAACTTTCACTCAGTGGCTACAGATTCCATCTTTAGGTAAATATATATACTCCAGACCCCAGAGACCAAGCGTATAAAACTGTTGAACATTGGTAGTTCGCAGAGATGAATCCCAGCGAACAACCCCCTGGACACATTTTCCTGGTTTTCTCCATGTTTAGGAGATAGTTTCGTTTAGAAGGACTTCGACGAAGTCCCACCCCTTAGGCAGATAGTCTTAGTGTGATTTGCCATAATCTACTAAACCAGCAAGCAAAAGCCATGTATAATGCGAATACGAACTGCTTCCCTTAGAACGTTCTGCCCCGTGGTAACCCTTTTCTTAGACAGATAGCCCAATGTGCCATAATTAATATATTCCTAATATAATCTTTAAAGTCTTTTTTGCATTAAAGTTTATCCAAACTAGTGAAAACTGATTATTTTTGTTTGGGATACTATGCGAACTGTTTAAGTTAGTTTTATCTCTATACTGATCATCAGATTTGTAATATTACGAATACTTATTACAGACAACACGCTGTGATACTTTCTAATAAAGAATTTAAGAACAGAGATTTTTATTTTAAATTTGAGCTAAGATATTTCGGCATATTCTTTTCGACGAAATAAACATTAAATTCCATTTAATATATGATTTTTAATATAGGACGGTAATGCCACTAAAAGATGGTAAATGTATGGTTATGAACTCAGCAAAAGGTTGTAAATGTGTTTCCAATATTAAGTACCCATGTGCTGAGCTAATAAAAATGTTCGTATAAAATAAATTCGCCATACGTAACTTTCAGTACATTCTTTAGTTAGATATTAAATAAATAAGTTGCAATTGGACCGTTTGAGGAAACTGTCAACCAAGAAATGTTAATGAGTTGGCCTGGTCATGTAATGTTCGAAGACATTACATGTTCAAGCCAGCTTATATAATATAATCCAAATTTTAATGTTCGGGATAATTGGAGCTGTACTGTAAATATCTGGATTAGCTGAGATCTGCAGCTTCCTATTTCAGTTACAGGTATCTTTTTTTTTTTTTTTTTTTTTCGTCTCTGAGGTTAAATTAAATTTGCTGTTAATCCGTTGATATGTCTTTGACTTTTTTCTTTGATTTATAAAATAGAGAAACGTAATATAAACATCAAAACGTATAATTATTTTAAGAAGCTATTAAATTAATTTAAATAAATATAGACCTCCACATATACATTAACATTAAAAGATCGGCAAATATGAAGCCTATAAACGTTATTAGAAAAGTAGTTACATTCTACATAAAAAATAAATCTTTAATCCTATCTGTATCACTGTATCTTAACACTACCAAACTTTGTCATAGATGCTCATCGGGTATTGTGGCGAAACAATGAAGATAAAATGTTAGCGAGCAATGAAGCGTTAGCAATGAAGATGAACGATAGATTTCAGAATAAGATAGTTGATGGATACATTTTGGTTTCAACGGGACCCAAAGGAGCCAGTCTATTGTATAACATGGACCACTGGCAGGTACAGTTGTGTATTATGCGGTATTGGAAGCCTTCAGTCTAGCAAGCCTTTTCACAAAAGTCCATGGGGTATTGTGGCAAAACAATGAAGATCGCAAGAATCGTGAACAAGAGAACTACTGGTTGCATTAGGACGGCGCAACCAAAACCATGAATACGATATTCGCAAATCCTCGGATTTCTTGTTTTGGTGATCCATCTTGCTCTTCATATTTAACAACTCCGGACTACTTCGTTTAGGGTTACCCGATGGAGGGAATTTTCGCGCATTGTTTACGGATTCGAAGATTGCCATCACCCAGAACTTAGAAGAGAAGGGCTAGCTCATAGAACATTTCAGGAATTGAGGAGTAATGACGTACTCATGGAGACACTGACCCCGAAGACGCAGTTCACGGCAAAGAAATTAACGTTGTAAGGTTTATCCTAAGTTTTTAACAGTTATCTTTAGTTAATGATGATAGTTATCTTTAGTTAAGCTACTTTCTTACTAATTTCAGCTTACAAATTTCCAGCCAGAGTGTGTGTTTAGAATCGCGGTTAAATGCAAATGAAGGAAGAGCAGTACTTAAGTTCCACTGACTTCGTTAGAGAGACTGAGATTCTGACTAGCGCGCGTTTGTCATTTGGCTACACACTCTCTAAGCTATTACTACATTCCGCCGTATTTCGGGCCCTTGATAGCTTCGCCGTTTAGTTAACATTTAGGAGCCAATTCCTGTAGAATTTTGATAGCTTCGGCTATGTCTTTTTAGTTAAGGATTAGTTAAGTTTAATTTTCTTAGTGCTCTTGAGTTTAAGCCCAAGGGGAGGCTTTTTTGTACGTCCTTAGAAAGAGCCATTTGTTAACCTTTATTTTGAGCAATAAAGGTTAATTAACCCTTCTTGAGTTTACATTTCTGTTTCCTGAGATAAAGGGATTATTCGCTTACCAGTTTTCAAGGTTCCACATACATAGCTGTAATTTTTAAGTTGGAAACTTAAAAATGTTTTTAATTTGAAAAAAGAAAGCCTTAACTGTGCGTGAAAATATAGCTATAATTTGATTTGAGAAGTTAATTTAATTTGATTTGAATAACGAAGAGAAAAAGTGTAGTATTCATCGCCTTTTCTTCATATGCATACTAAGTGGAATAATTCTATTACTCTTTCCAAGATAAAATAATAGCTTTTTAAAGCTAGGAGAGGAAAAAAAATTACATTTACATCGTTTTGAACATATATAGCAATTTTTGTTTTCCTTCTGCTAAAGAAGAGGAACTTATGTTTGATTGCCCTTGAAGATGGTATGAAGATATTTGATAGTTTTGCCTTTGAAGACAGTTTTAGTCAAAATTTAATCTAATTTTAAGGTTTTCTTTTTTAGCCTAATCACAAATTTTACATTAGCATGTTTCTTTTCCGATTCGATGTAATAACAGATACTTTTTAAATAATTGTCTAACTAATACTCAAATCTGTACACATACATTATATATAAATAATAAATACAATATGGCTGTCTTATGTTTGACAAAACTGCTTTGCTCACAGTATTTAAAGAGAATTATATAATTTATCAAAAGAAGGGCGAAGGAGGAAGGGGTTTTTTATGCGAAATTATTCTGACGTTTAATACGATTATATTCAGCTAGCCTTGTTTTTTACAAATTATCAATGCATTCTTGTTTATTTTTTTCAGTTAGGACTTACATCGTCATTTGTAAGTCCTATTTTAAAGTCATTAATATTTGATTTATTATTCCTATCATCATTTTCGGATTCGGCCTCAAAATGAATTTTCTTCAGACTTAATTCACGTAGTTTTTCAAAAAACTCTGCATCATTTTTCTTTTCTCTGTACAGCATTGAATTAGAAGAGTATTTTTTGTCGCCAAAACAAGCAAGAGATTTTTCATGCCATCTTAATAATCACTGCAGAGAAAATGTTCGCTGCAAATTCTTGCGTTCTTCATGTTAATCCTGATTTCGACACGTGTATCCGTCTTTTTTTTTTTTTTTTTTTCTTCTCCAAACACAAAGTGTCCTTTAGGAAAACATTAAATACAATATCCGTATCTTTCTTATTTCCGCGAATTTTATGGCAATTTGGTACAACTCAAGGAGACATATTACATAAATGATATATTACAACAGTGATCTTAAAATTACATTGTACGAGTGGCAATGCAGAATCTGAAAGTAGATGAAAGGTCGCAATATTTTAATTTTAAAAAGAACATATAACAGATGATTTTTAAACAAAACAAATATTTTTTAATTCAATTAAAAATCCATAACTGCATATCTGCCAAAACGTTTATATAAAAATTACAAAAAAAAAAAAAAAAAAAAAGATTAAATTTATTTTGATTATATTTTGCCTGAAATCTAAAAGTTGGTATCTGCAAAAGCTTTCTGTTAGTCACAATTCGTAATTCAAACGCATTGATAACTAGATATTAAAATTTATTCAACTAATTGTAACATATTGAAGTAGCTATTAAATAACTTATAATAAAATTAAACTAAAAAGGACATATGCAAAAACTTCCGAAGAGGAACAAAATTGGGACAACCTATGCTCTTTCTTTAATGTATTAGATTTTTCATTGACGCACACATAAAAAAATTAATATTTGTATGTAAATTATTTATACGTTTTTGTTCTTTACTACACCTTTCAGCTATAATACGTCATGTCGTTTCGATTTTCATGATGTTTGTAATCTTGGAGGGATATTGCTAGAAAGTATCATCACAGATTATAGATACTTATCGGCAATCTGATTCTTTTCGTAGACTTGTAGATAAATTAGGTTATTTCGAAGCAGGAGAGATGAAAAATGACCACTGCTCTCGCCAGGACTCGAACCTCGGACCTCTCGAATACGCGCAGAGTCTGCTGACCATTACACCACGAAGGCATGTTAAGTAGACGGAAGAAATACCTTATAGACTTATTACTTTACAACTACGGAAAAAAAAAAAAAAAAAAGTTCTCATGTGAATGTACTCAAAAATAAAGCGAGTATTCGTACTGCAAAAATTTGTAACCGAAGATTTTTTTGACGGGTACTAATAAAAGTTAATAAATATCATATCTTCAAATCTTTGAAAAAGATTTATATCATAGTTTAAATTAAGGGTTACAGCCGAAAACGTCGCGGAGAAAACAAAGCAAGGCGAAAACATCGTGGAAAAAAACATCGCAGTTCTAAAACATCGTGGCACAAAACATCGTCGTCGAAAATAAAGCGGTTCGAAAATTTCGCAGTTTAAAAACACCGTCGTCGAAAATATCGTGGTAAAAAATAAAGTATCTACAAATCATCGCATGACGATAACATCGCAGACATGATATTTTCAGGTTTTAGTAATTGTAAATGGATATTCTCATAATGATCTGTGAGCGCAAGATGGAAAGAAGGATAATTTTTGCTTTCATATTTTTTATAAACTAATAAATTTTTGCTGAGAAAATAAGAAGGAAACTTAAGCATAAAAAATTAATGCAACTTATAGCACTTAATAAAATTTTAAACCGGCATAGTTAACTAACAAAGGCCATTTAAAAAGTTTTTACTGGTAATTTTTCATGAAAAGTGTAATCTATAAGTTGCATTTAATTCTTTATGCTTAAGTTTTCTTCTAACTTTTTCAGCAAAAATTTATTAGTTAATAAAAAAATGTGAAAGTAAAAATTATCCTTCTTTACATCTTGCGCTCACAAATCATTATGGGAATAACCATTTACAATTATTAAAACCTGAAAAAAGCATGTCTGCGATGTTATCGTCATGCGATGATTTGTAGATACTTTATTTTTTACCGTGATATTTTCGACGGAGATGCTTTTAAACTGCGAAGTTTTTGATCCGCTTTATTTTGGACTACGATATTTTGTACCACAATGTTTTAGAACTGCGATGTTTTCTCCGACGATGTTTTGTAGTACAACGTTTTCGCCTTACGTTGTTTTCTCCGCGACGTTTTCGTCCGCGATGTTATCGGCGGATACCAAATTAATTAGCTCCATTGCTAGATTTTCTGAAAGTTAGTCACATTAATTCTTGGTAATGAAAATAACGCAAAACTAGACTTCAAATCATTAAAATCTTAATTTTTTTCTTCAAATTCTTGACATAATAATGCTAATTAATTTACGAGAAATGTATTTGTGGGCCACATAAAAGTACTTCGTCGGCCGCCAGTTACTAGAAAACAAATACATATGATTAAAATTAATTTGGGATGTCCACATTACTAGATTAGCACTTCGCAGCAGAATGGAACTACAGTTTTAGCAACACAGTGACACAAGACCACTTCCTGTTAGCTCTTCCTACGACGGGTCACTCAAAGGAATGACCTAGCTCTTCTCCTTAACCCTGTCCATCAGCCCTGCAATACATAGTATTCCACAAGGTATGCAGAGATGTGTCATGAAACGAGAAAACTTGCAAGAAAAACATTCTAGATGGATTCTTATAGGATATTATGTTCATTAAATGTTAATGTGTATACCGTTATTTCGCAACCACTTTTTTTCCCATCTGCATTTCTGCATTCAGCGGCATTATTTGGCGAGATTCGAAGGTTACTATCTTTTATATTCCTTTTTTTTTGGGGGGGGGAGCACTGCATAAAGTTACTGCAAGCGATCACCATTTTTCCGTCATTATTTAAAATTGGTAGATATAATATGTGCCGTTCTACTTTCTGTTCTTTCCCTTTTTTCTTTTTTTTTCTCTCTCTCTCTTTTTTCCCCTCCGCCCAAGTGGGAAATTTGTACTGAAAGGAATTGTTTAAATAAAAAAACAAAATTATTTCATTTACATTACAAAAAAATTGCAGAAGAAAGAACAAAAAATAATGCATTATTTTCCAATAAAATTATTTCATTTACATTACAAAAAGATTTGCAGAAGAAAGAACAAAAAATAATGCATTATTTTCCAATATCAGAATCGACTATGGCCCTGGATAGTTCTGGTTCAACCGCAGTTAAGAATTACAGCTTTCAGATAAAGCATATTAATTACAAAATGAGCAAACTGAGTCTTTATAATCTGTTCATAATAAAGACTGCAAACTTCTCCAAAACCCAAAATCCGGACTCCACCCTTTTCCTTTGTGTACACTGAGTCCTTTTAAACTATTCTATTTCTGGGATTCCAAAGCTCCTCACGTCCCCGACCGCAGAGATAAATTATCGACGAACATATGGGGATTTATTGCAGAACGAAGAAGCGTGGAGAAAGAGAACTACTTCACCCCAAACAGCGTGTGACTTCGCTCGGCGGGGGGGGGGCGTAGATAGTGGGTATGGTGGCAGCATCGAGCGGAAATCGGCCACATGCAGTTTCCGCCCCCTTTTGCGAACAATTCTAGAAGCTGGCAAATCTCGTATAGAGTGGATGAGTAAGTGCGATGCCTTCCTGACATTGCGGAAACGAAATGGGATTTTAACAAGAATCACACTCAAAAATAGTATGATTATCGTAAACGATCATGTTATGAATGTTCTGAGTTTTTACTGTACCATATGCTGAATCTGAAAGAAAAAAAAAAAAAAAAATACGGTATTCTGGGGAAAAATGTTTTATTTTTATGCATAAAGTTGAAAAGCGAACTTTTTTAATTACCACATTTCCTCGCGTGTTTTCCCCTTCTTTTTCAGCGCCAGGTTCTGAAAATTTTAAAGAATTCCCCTTTCTCGATGCGTTCAGAGAACGAGCTCTGCTAAATTTTAAATGGATTTGTCCACGTAGTGATCATTTTCGTCTTATTAACAAAGACAACCCACGCAGACTACCCGCGAATGTTACGCCGAACCTTTTCCCTCTCACTGTAAGCTAGCCCAATACAAGAACCAAACCATAGTAGCGAAGCGAATACTAATAGCCCAGTCTATGATTCCGCTTACTCAATTGCACATTCACCTTCTCCAATGGTTTGTGGATAATTTGAGGAATAAGGAGTATCAGAGACAACAATAAGAAAAGGCGAAATCAGGTTACAGGAAGGTAGAAATGAAGATATCTTATTAAGATATTGCAATGTTAATGTTGCTGTGTATTCTTACAGGAATAAAAGAAATAATATTGTGATAGTTACCTGTAGTTTGTCCATGACGACTTTTCATTTATTAAGTTTCTACTGTAACCGCGCCCTCGAAAAATTAAATAATTCGCATAATTTTCCAATTAATAAAAAGAGTGGGGAATACACTAAGAAATATGGTAAATTAAAATAAACACCGTTTTTCCGAATTAATCGGGCCGTAACTATTTCGAATAACTTGAAAGATAACTATTTTCGATAAAGTGCAAATAATTACCTTTAAATTTGTTAGCAAAAGCATGCAGCACAATGTACTTTCCAGCTGTTGCAATGCTGGCATGCTATTTAAAAATAATAAGTATGTATCTGTATCATTGAAAATAATGAATGATTTTCTTTTGGATTTCACTTCTGATCTTGAGTGCACTACAACATTAACTGTGCCCTAATCTGTAAAATAATAATAACAATAATAATAAAAGTCTCACAAGCAGAGTCGGATGGGCGAGATCCGTCCAGAGCAGCCAATGTGCATAAATGTGCCGCCACCTTTATGCAAGTTGCCCATAGTTAGTCAAGGTACAAGAATGTCTCAGCATTAAGACACGAAAGTGCCCAACGCCTTTGTGTTCAGTATATACCACGAAGAATGCAACCTTCATCAGGATTCTGGAACGTTCTTTTGGAGACCCAAGTGACTTGTATAAAGGTTCCGGCACCTTTTGCAACTTGGCCATAGTTCATCAACACATATGGAGGTGCCTGACAACCTCGTGAAGTTTACTTATTACCATGAAGAAGACACCTTTCATCAAAGTGCCGGACGCCTCCGTCAAGATCTGAGTGAATAGTCGTCGACTTCAATTAACGGTATCTACATCCATAGCACTTTCAGTTCATATCAAGAAGATTGCAGCCTTAATCAAGATTTGGGTCATTTCTTTGAAGCTATTAGTGAACAGTGCAGACTTCAATAAAAGTGTTGGAACATTTTGCAAATCAGCAAAGTTCATCAAGATATAAATTGTGTTCGGCACCCTTATGAAGTTCACTTTACACGAAGCAGAATGCAACCTAAATAAAAATGCCAAGAAACCTATGCATAGGTCTTTCTATGAATGAATAGTCACCGAAGTGCATAAAAGTGCTGGCATCCTACTGAAGTTCAGTTTATAACTTCGAGAAAGGAACTTCCAACAAAGTGCCATATATTTCTGATGGTTTCTGTCTCTATGAAATCTTCATCATAGAGGTGCTGATATATATATACACAAGTGGGTAGTTGTTTGCCAAGTAAGCCTAGCAAAAAGGTGCCTGCATTTTTATAGAGCTGACATCATTATTAAGTTCAGTTTATATTTTAAGGACAGTAATTTTCGTCGAGATGGGGGTACTTTTATATTAGAGTATATTTCTTAGGAGTCTTGGAGAAATCCCTTCACATATTCTTTTAGTACAGCAATTACCAACAGGGTTGGTAATGACTCTTTGGGAACGATAAACTTTGAAAAGGATCAGTGATGGAGATCAATCTGTCGACTGGGATACGATAGACGATTTGGCAGCGTCAATGTTAGGCATAATGCAGACGCCATTAATTAAAAAAATAATAAAAAAATTGATAACTTATTGTTTATTGATATAGAGCTTTACGATATAGTAAATGAAAGAAATCATATAAAATAAACATAAGGGAAAAATACATTAAAAGTATTTAAAACAAAAATTCAAATTCGAATTTTTTAATTTGAATTAAAAAATTTTTTTAACTCAATAATTTTAAATTAAAAAAATGTTTTATAAAAGCTATATAAATTTTAACGCTATAAATATTAAGAAGGAAAATACAAGAATACAGAATAAAAAATTGCGCAGAATACAAAACTGAAATGGAAAATAAGAAACACACTGAATATTTTGAAGAGTTGATTTAAAAGTAAAAATAAGTAATTTTGTGCCAAAATATTAAAAAAACAGTTGCCGCAATAAATCAAGCACCATCCACCCTATTAACTTTTGTGTAATCTGAATCTGTGATTTTGTTTCTGAAAACTTGCTATATTTGTAAAATAAAAAACAATTAAACATAAATCCAATAAACGTTTGTTTCCTTTTTTTTAACTTTTAATCATATTCTTCGTATAATTATTATTTTAAATATATTTATGTGCAATTAGTTTTATTATGATTATATACTGTATATTATAGAGCAAAATGTAAAGGAGCTCCATGAAAAAAAAAAAAAAAAAAAAAAAAACTATTCTTTACAAAAGTAGATGCAAGAAAAAGTGTGGGAATCTATATTTTAATGCAGCTTGAAACGCAAGTTTTAATTGATTTATTAATGCACTAATACGCTTATTGAAAGTTACATTTCGAAGAGAGATTTAATAGTTAACAGCCTTTAATGTACAATATTACTGAGGTTATTTTTTTCGTGATCAAATGCATAAATATGAAAAAAGTTGATTAAAAAAAGCTAGAAGCGATCGGTTTAGAATTCACTGATTCAGTGCTATTCAACTCTCTTGAACATGGGTTTTATTCACCGAAAAATAAATATGGAATGAAAAAAAAAAAAAAAAAGAAAGAAAGAAATCATAAAAAGAATGGAAATGAACGTCAGACTGAAACACAATGATATGGAGAGAGTATCTATTAATAAAAAAAAAATTCCTTTTCCTCCCTCTTCAACGACCCATACCTCTAATTTTGAAGGGAAACCTCCCCCTGTCCAATCTATTTGTTTCGTGACATGCCAACAAAGAGTTACACCCCTTCTCTACTTCCCAAATGCAATGGGCCACAGGGAATGGATTCTCCCGCAGGTAGGGCGAAGAGATACAGGTGCACAACGTGATGGTAAGAATCTTTAGGGTCCATTGTCATTACAGCACAGAGGAAGGAACATTCCTGTTCGCAGGTGTCATGTCAAGTGGAAAGTTCCTTCTTGCTTCCCTATTCCTCTTTGTTTACCACCTGTTGTTAAAATCCCTCAGCCGTTTGTATGGTAAACACTACCTTTTGAAGCAGTCCGATTTTCCAGTCAATGCTACTTTTGGATTGTAACAGCCATTTCCAAGAGTATTAGTACAAAATAAGCACATTGAAAGCCATATTGACGACCATTTTTCCACAGACAACCACATCTTTGACACTGGCTAGCATTTCTGAGGACATTAATAAACATAGATAATGAAGATCACCTCTCTATTCACTGATTCTCCAACACGACCATTTTCACGGAAGACAAAATCATCCGATCGTCTTAGAGAGGTTTCAGTATGCTTGCCATGCTTATTCAGACAAAATAAAGTATTTTTTGTGCAATATACATTCAAAATAAAGTACCGGCAGTAATCCTCTATACAAGGACTCAAGAATCCAATTTAGTGGTATCAGCCACAATACTGTTACGACTCAGCAACATAAATTTTATCACATCCCCTTTCATAAATATGGCTCTTGGGAACTTCATTCAAGATTCATTCATGTGAAGGTCCCCTGGGGTTTTACAAGGAAACTGAGCCGGAGCGCTACGTATCCGATTCATTTACAATCAGATATCAGTAATCAGCTATGTAAAGTTAATATTAGTATGCATTCTCATTGGAATGCAGGTTTCTTTCAATGAAATAATATTGTGATAGTTATCTGTAGTTTATCCATTACTACTCTTCATTTGTTATGATCATTTTATAACCGCATCCATCAGAAATTAAATTATTAGCATATTTTTCCTCTCTCTATTTTCGGGCGATGAAACTAGTAATAAAAGGGGTAGAAAATACGTAAGGAAATGCGGTGCATATCTGAATCTCTAAGATATTTTCGCCCTCCTTCCCTTGTGCCTTTGAGATGCTGTTAAAAAAATACCCGGCTGGCAATAGGAGATCTAGAATTCTAATCCCAGCTACGGCAATGCACATTTCTTCAGTTTTCTGGTTCCCCCCCCCCCCCCACACACAAAAAAAAAAATTGATTGACTTTACAGTGGCACAGAAATAAAATATGGTGGATGATAATTTTCAGGATTTGGCGACTGCGTCCACGCCAAAGAATATGTATTGACATAGACGTTCTTTGTCCACACCTCCCCATAATAGCTCTTTAATTGAGCATGTGATTTTCTCCCTCCTTACCGCGTGCCTTCGTCAAGTAATTGGAAGAACGTCCGACTGGTAAACGGGAGAACCGGAGTTGTCGGCTCTGCACATTTTTCGTGTTTCCTGCTTCGATAAACCTAACGATTCTGCAAGGTTTTGTTATACAGGAATCAGGGTTTTTTTTTTTTTTTTTTTCTCTTTTAAAGCAACAGAACTACTGTTTCACCGCTCAGAAAGAAAATAAAAATATAGCCAAACATAATGATTATGATTAATGAAAATGATTTATTAAAATACGGGGAGCCCTCTTTTGGAGCTTTGTAGATGTGATAGTCTTAGATAGGTGATGTACAGTACCAGTGGTTACTTACGTTCCAAAACTAAGCAAATAAGTAAAATAAAAATAACGGTCTGTTTTAGAAGAGTCGTTTTTAAGGACAGTATTGAGACGAAACAATTTAATAAAATTATTTCCTAGTAGATAATGGAATTAACGTCAGTTTTAAAAACGGATACTTGCTGTAAGGCATATTTAAAAACAATGCAATTGAAAAGTTTCTTCCAAAATCATTTGCTACGTTTAATTGTTTCCTGTGCAGCTATAACATAAAAAGTGACGCGTCGGAGATGAGGTATCCGAATGAGACAAAAATATATATATATGTGATCTACATGATTTCAAAACAAAATGCTAACAGTATCATAGGAATTGAATTTTTTGTTCAGGAAATACAATACGTTGGTTCAAATCTGCCCCTAGTAAAAGCTGTTATCCAGTTGTAATGACTCGTGTAGTTGGCGGCTGTCTTCCTGCGGGACTGCTTCTATACACATTCCACTTGGCAATCCAAGGACGATCGGAGACATCTGTTCTTCAAAGCCCAAACGTACTCTATTAGAAAAGGATCTGGTGATCGTGCGGGCCAGCGAAGTATTGGAGCATGAAGACGAACAACAGAAGTCCCACCAGCAGAACGGTAAAGTCGCTTATTTCGGTCCGAGGTTCGAACCTCGCGAACGGGCTGGCTGAATGGACGTTGTCTTGGTTTTCCCCACCTGTAACGTGTATACAAGCCAGCTTCCCTCAGAAAGTCCTCCACGAAGTCATCCCTCCCTTTAGACAGACAGCTCTCGTGTGCTTTGCCATAATCAAAATAAACCATACCGAACCAAACCAGGCGAACAGAAAAAAAAAAAAGAAAAAAAAAAAAAAAAAAAAAGCGTATCGTATGAGGCTGGCCATTAACCTGTTGAAGTGTAAGACTAGGGATGCCTGAAAGATGAGAAACACTACGAGGCGTAAAATCTTGTCGGTATACCGCTATACTGTAATAAAATCACTGATGACAACCAAAGGGATCCGGCTATGCAAACTAAAGGGATCCGGTTGACCTCAGTCCCAGATTGCTGAGTCTCCTATCAATGGCCATTGCAGCCATTGGTGTCCCGTTTACACGTCGAATCATTGTTAAGGATGTAATAGAGGCTGAGAGCGCCGATCTGTCGATCATTCTGTCCTTGCGTTCTGTCATCGCTCTCGGTTGACCGCTGTCCTCTTGATGCTCTGTACCGCCAAACTTCACCCATTTCTTCCGACATCATCCAATGATAGCATTGCTCTGACCCAAATGTCTAGCAATTCTATGATTTGACCACCTTGTTTCCTTTAGTCTAATTGCACGTCCTCCCTCAGATGGCAACATCTGCTCATACTCTTCACGAACCCGTCTGCGAGGCATTGGTGCAGTCCAGCCGAAACAGTTGCCCTCGACGATATGTTGCGAGTTATGTACCAGGACATTTTACAAGACCGGGAAATTTTTTTTTGCCTACAGTTCTATTTCTCGTAAATCTTTGTATAAGTCAACTAATCAGATATCCTGGAGGTAAAGATCCTCCGAAATATTTCTTTCAACGCTCAGCTGAGGTTAGGTAGCGGGCCTGGCAGTGATTTAATAGTCTAGATTCTAAAATGTGTTGCTCCGGCATTCACGTTTCCGTAAGAAAAAAATAGGATTACTAAAAATCATAGGATGATACTGAAGCCTCTATAAGACCTCGGATTTTATGATCCGCCTAGCTGATAATCAGGCTTTGAAAGTTATTAACATTTCCTAAGGCTGTACATGTGTACGGCTGCTTGGCGGTTTTGGTCGCAACAAGGTTGGAGCTAAGCATTTTGTCTCCCAATGAAATCTCTGCAGGTCTTAAAAGGGAACGTGACAGTTCCTCATTGAGCTGTTCCGCACAAGTGGCATCTGCATACATCATCCCTGCGGGAAACTTTCAAACAGATTTAATTAGGTTATGTAACAAAGTTACACTCCCCCATAGCCTATTAGAAACAATCAACATTACGATTTACTGACATGATTTTTCATAAGAAGTGTCCATTCCTATTTTGATGTTTGTTCTACGTGTATTATTAGTATTATTTCTCCTTTTCCGTGAGTTCCTTGTAGATTGTAGAACATTTAGGTAAAATGAATTTCACCCCCCCCCCCCACTGAAATATCTAAAGGCTAACTATCCGCAGTCTATAACCACTATCAGTATTGGCAGTTTCGTGTTAATGCAAATTCTAAAGTGACAGTGTGAAGATGTATTAAAAGCAAAACTGAAAGATGCAATGGCTGAATGACGACGCAAAATAAAGTAGTTTTGAGAGTTAGAGAAAATTTATCTGTAATTTGATGTGGCCGAAGCACAAGTTAAAATTCAGCTGTCGAATGAATATTAACAAGCCAGTGAAGAAGATGGCTAGATACCAAAAAAAATTTAAACAGCTTTAAAATGTGTTGTATTTGGGGAATATTTTGACATTTTAAAAGTACTATTTTAAAAGGCTTTTATCATTGTGGAATACGTATGTATCTCTGAACTGGATGTACACTGCTGTAGGTACATTTGGAGGAAAGCGTCTTTTCGACTACACCTACTACCAAAAGAATCATCGAAATCAATTTAACCAAAACTGACGGCTTAATTAGAATATCGCGTTAAAAAGATCTATTTTCGCTACGATCGTCAAAAGGGGACGTGCTTAGCGTGCAGAGAACGACCTTCGGAAAAACCTTCACAACGAGCGATGTTTTCGAAGGACTTTGAAAAGATGAATTCTTGTTTGAGAAGAATACATTAGAAGTTCTACGTGTTTTGACGGTGGGTGCAGAAAAACTGCAAATGAACATTTTAGAAATAATTTTGAAAAGAACTACATACATTTAGAATATTTATTACTTTCATAAATAAAAATTCAAAGTAACGCTAAAGCCGTTTGAATTGTAGATTTAGATAAATACAGTCATCTGCAGGCAAATATATTTCTTATAGTAATTTAGAAGCTGATTGTCTGTACCATGAAGTGCAGGTGTTCTTAGAGATTCTGGGAGTTCATGTCTATTGCAATAAGCATAAATAAATTAATTAAAAATCTGAAAGCTTTTTTTAGATTCTATATTACATCCAAAGGGGCGTTTTTTTAACATTTTTGAGTGTTACCTTTATTTATTAAATATCATGTTCTTCGCACTTAAACCACAAAATTCAATTCAACAACAATATCGCAAAATAATTTTAAAAAAATATATCTTTAGAATTGCTGATAGACAGTCTCGCGGCGCTATTTTTTTCCATCTCCCCGTACAGTGTTGCCATTGCTCGCTTTGAAATCGTTGATTTTCTTAATCAAATACTCATAAATGCTTTACAAAATATGAAATAGATAATAAAACAAATTCCAAATTTGTGCTTCCAGATGCCCATATTCGGGTAAAGATTATGTCATTCAAAATTTGATTTAGGTACCGTTGTTTTATCCCAATGCGAGACATACATACATTTATGCAGATTCTTCATTATTTAATTTCTTTAAATATAATACAGGGCTCTAATCTTTGGTGGCAACAATTTGAAAATTAATTCAGACTTTAAAATTTTTCGACGCAAAATGAAATTAATAGCCCTTCTGGGTTAACGACCCTTTGGGCTGATAAAATTTTTTAAAAATGAATAAAATAATATAAAATAAAATAATGCGACACTGAAAAAACTTGCGTAAAAGAGCGAAAAGCTGAATCTCTTCGTAAAAAATCTGTTCTCAAATAAAATGTATCTAATGTATTTCTGTTCCTCAATGCATATTAAAAACCGATGTGTATTGTAATGTTGTAGAGACAACAGGTATATTTTTCGAAGCAGGAAAGATGAAAAATAGCAACCGCCTTCGCCGGGAATCGAACCATGGACCTCTGGACGACCGGCCCAGCGTGCAGGACCACTACACCACAAAAACACGCTAGGAAAGTGGGAGAAATACCTTATATACTTCCCTTTTTAAAGGGCGACTGAAGTTATCAGGGAACACAATCGCCAAATCCTGGGCGACTGGGGTTTTTAGGAGACCCAATTGCCAAATCCTGGATGTGGAGAGTCACCACCCATCAGTCTTTTAGTTCGGACGCCACTGTAGAGACATTAGGTTTTTTTTTTTTTTTTTTTTTTTTTAATTTTAAAGGCCGGAGAGATGAAAAATTAGCAAACGCCTTTGCTGGGAATCGAACCACGGACCTCTGGAATACCGGCCCAGCGTGCAGAACCACTACACCACGAAGGCACGCTAGGAAAGTGGGAGAAATACCTTATAATGTAAGCTCAGCCAAAAAGGGGTGGGGAAAGACTCAGGCGACATTAAAACTCTCCAGAGAGAGGGGAAAGAAAAATCACCACACATAAACCTATAAAAAAGCTGCATTTCTGACCTAAAAATTCTCATCTTAATTTTGGTAAAATTTCTTACCTAAATGTTTGTCGGTAAAAATTAATAAAAATTCTTACCGTGAATTTTTTTGGGTGAGGGAAGGGGGTAAAAATTGAGAAAAATTCTCAGTGTGAATTTTGTTCTCTAAAAACTTTTTTTTTCTTTTAATTGATAAGACTTTTCACTGTTTTTTTTTTTTTTTTTTCGTTAAAAATTGATAAATGTTTTTACCGTGAATTTTTTTCGGTTTCCCAGTCCATGTAAGATGCCATAATTACGGATAAAAGTTTACTAGGAAATAATATCACCGTATATTAAAAGTGTCCAGTAGACATTTGTTTTCCCATTGCGCATAAAAATCGAATTACGGACAAAAGGTTTCTGGCAAACTTAGAGTTGTACGGATATTTTGCTTTTCTAGGGCATTGTTCTCAAACTGGCATCTTTCGAAATTTTATGTGGCCCGCGAATTTTATACGGGAAGCGCAATTATGCATTTGATACAAATACAGTTTTACAAAAATTTCAAGATTTGAATTATTTTAAGTATTAGTTCACATCATTTTCATTGCTATTAAAAACTAATGTGAATAAAGCACCCAGAAAATCTACCAAATTGGGCTAATTACTTTATGATGTGATATAAATCTTATTCAAAGGTTTGAAGGTTCAGATTCGATTAAATTTTATTCTTACTTGTCAAAAGTAAATAAGCTCAGATAGTAATTTTTGTACTAAAAAAAATCGCTTTGTATGGGAATACATTTATAAGTTAACAGCTTTCTTTCGTAGTTGAAAATTAATAAGAAAAGAACCGATGAGCATCTACAATCCGTGATGAAGTTAATTTCTACTACTTATTCTACTAATGTTGCTTCAGTGCACGGATAATACAAAAACAAATTTTGGATGTTATTTTGTTATTACAATTATTAATATACAAACATACCTATTTTAATTTATGTGTTAAAGAAAAATTGAATAAATAAAAGAAAAAGACTAGGTTGTCATGATTTATTTTCAAGTTTTGTCCCACTTAAAAAGTCTTATCTGAAAGTTTAGAAAGTTTTCATTACTTTTTAGGCCACTAACGACCGAGTGGTGAAATTGCTGAACACTGGTAGTCCCAACTTGGATTCAGTTCGATGTGAACAGGCTGGCTGCATGGGCATTTCCGTAGTTTTCCCTAAGGGCAACGTATTCGAGCCAGTTCCTTTAGAAAGTCCTTCACGGAGGTATCCCATCCCATTAGGCAGATAGCTCTAATGTTCTTTGCCAAAATCAACTCAAACAAACCAACCCATAATTTATTTTTTAAATTTAAATTCAATCATTTAATGATTAATAAAATATATTAGAATTATTTTAAATAAATGTGAGTCCGAAATGTTAATATTTAGCAGTCTGTGTGTTTGGATTACAAAGTGTAACCAACAAAAGTATCTTGCAGTTAACAAATTTCAGATTTCAGATAGAAAAAATATATAAATTTGAATTTTTTTCCCTTTGCGTTGTTATTACTGTTTATGATATTTTGATAAATATTTAGTTTGCAAAATTTAAAATTTTATTAATATACTTTTATTGTATTGTTACGAAATGAACAGGCGCGGTAAGATAGCTTCCCCGCAAAAGCAGGTTTAGGGTTGCTATAAAATGGCAAAGGAAGGATAGATTGCCAGATTTGGCGAAAAATCGCACATTTGGCGACAAAATTGGCGATATGCGATGGACGGATGGAGAACCTTCTGGAACGAATTCTTACCGGTTTAGCCCAGAATGTTCTCAAACACAAGCCGAAAGCTATATAAACGCTGCTGGTCCGCAGTCAGTGTGTGTGTCTCGTCTAGCGAGTGTCGATCGAGTTGACAGCCGGGCAGCTAGTGCCGAGTGGGTCGTCCAGTCCACCGAAGGAGTCTGTTAGTGTATCGCGGTTAGTGCATCGTCGAGAGAGCGTGTTGAGCTCCGGGAACGACTAAACCGAAGAGTCGGGAGCTGTGGTCTGTGTGTCGTCGAGTGCATCGCGAATTCTAGCGTGGAGAGTTTTGAGAGTACGTCGAGTTCCGAGAACGACCTAGCAGAGTCGGGAGCTGTACTCTGGTGCTTTGCAGTGAAGCTGTCTCCACCGTTACAGCCTGATAATCTGAAGGCTGTGTCGCTGATTGTTCCAGCGAGTGTATGGTAGATCTTCGACGACTGTAAAACATGACTTTGTCCTGATTAATATTGGCTTAATAAAGTGTGTTTCGATACTTCATCATCACGTGCTGTCGTCGTTATTCACTCCAAATCTACGAACCCCGTACGAACGTGAAGGAAAAAAATAATGTAACAACTGGCGTCAGAAAAAAAAAAAAAAAAAAAAAAAACCCAACGCAACAGTATTGATAGAAACTTTTCAATTTTCTAAAAAAATTCTAGCCCATCGGCTGTTTTCAGATCATATTTTCGGACTCTGATGCGTATAAAAAAAACTTTAGGTTTAAAAAAAAGGTTTCGCACTTAATATTTTTATTATTATTTTTCTTTTCGAGGGCAACAGCTCATACAAAAACTTGTATTTACGTTATATATACACTGCACTGTACAGTGCAATAATTTATTCTGCTTTCTTAATCATTTTTGAGTTCATAAAATGAGCGCATTTCATTTCTGTCTCAAATTTTCCTTTTGCCTTCATACAGGTCTGCATTTCAGTTAGTCTCAGCATTCAGTATGTCTTCCTTTTCAAAATTAATCATTGTTAAATTTTTTATTTTAAATGATAGATATGAATTCTTCTTATCCCTTAATTGCTTAACCATTATTTCCTTAAAATATTCACTATTAAATTATAAGAATTAATAGAGAATATATTAAATATGTGAAATTTATAAAAATGTTGTAACATTATGAGACGAAAGAAATTCATGAATGAACAATTCAGAAAATTAAACAACAGTTATTTTAAAGACCTCATAATATTATTTTAAAGACACTTGGTAAACCATCAGACGACTGTTACTTGGTCTAATCTCGATATAACGAAAACTTTTGTTTGTTTTACTTGTTCGAACAAGTCAAAAAGCACACGAAGAATGTCTTCACAGAGAACTTTCAGAGGATGGGTTTATTAAATATGAGGAAAGCCACAAAAACGTTCGCGCAACTAAATGAATAATCAGAATTCGAACCGAGTCGAACTACCATTGTTCAGTGCTCTCTTCCACTAATAGGACACTGCGGACTTCAAAAACATTAAAAATATTATGAGCATTAGTGAATGTCAATAAAAAGCAAACATACGCGATTGGAAAAATAATACCTATCAGTTTGGCTTGATGTAGAGTGTCAACAATTCTTTAGTTAGTAAATTATCTTAATATTCGGTAGCAAATTTTGTATTTAATCTTCAAAGAATTTGTCGAAATTAGATATTTACTTTTTAATTTTCTCTTGCATCGGTAGATAGTAACGTCGACGTGGCCCATAGAAAAAAAGAAAATAGCTGATACTTAAAAATAAATTTTGCTATCCTAGTAAATTTGCTTAGAGTTCAACAAAACTATTATATTTTTATTAATACTTTTTCCATATAAGTTCTAAGCGATTTATGCTTCAAGTCGTGGCGTGCAAACTGGCTGCGTGTGTGTCTTGTGGTTATGGACCGACCCACTTTCATTTGGAAAAGTCTCCATTTAGGCATACCTTCTCTGCGGCAGGTAGCTGTCGTATAATTGACTTTCATTAATACATCAACTAAACAACTATCTAAACGATTTTTTAATAATTTTTATTAGTATCGCTATTACATAATTATCGAGTTTTCGCTCAACTAGACATTTTTCTCGGATGTATTTTGTTTTGATTTCACAGAACATTGAATTAAATGGAATATTATTTGAGTTCATCAAGACAGGAAAATACAAAGACGCACCGCGCGTAGCAGAGAATGAACAGAAAAGTCTGTTGCGAAGTGTGACTTATCTGACTATAAGATCAGAATAATCCCATGAATTCTATCGTGGTGAAAAATGCAGGATTTTTTTTTTTTTTTTTTTTTCCTTAGTCGTTGGACACCTTGTGAAGCGTCCTCACGCAAGCTTTGTGGTCATAAGTATCATAAGCCGAACTTAGTTGCTAAGTGACCCATACCTTGCTACGTCCCAGGGACTGGTATAAAGATTTTGCTTAAATGTTCTAACTGTTCCGTTTTATACCAATCTGATATAAGAACCGACCTATCACAGCGAAAGAGAAACGAACTAATGTTCGACTGACGATTTCACTCCGCTGCACATTCATGCATGGGCGACTTTACCTGCCCTGGTTAGCTATCGTTTAAAACCTTTCACAGATGTGAACGGCTTTTACGCCTTAGGACTATGACAATAATGACGGCTATACCATTGTGTGAGTGTAGGTGACAGAAGATTTCGTTTGTCTTCGAGCGGCCGAGCGCTAAAGTCGCTGAACACTGGTAGTTCAGTCCGGGGTTCGAATCCCGGCGAAAGGGCTGGCTGCATGGGTGTTTTCGTGGTTTTCCCCATATGTAAGGTGTATACGAGCCAGTTTTCCTCAGAAAGGTCTCCGCAAAATCATCCCTCTCCTTAGGCAGATAGCCCTCGAGTGCTTTGACATGATAAAATAAATCAAAGCAAAACAAAACCGCTCATCTTCGTCCCGATTTTGAGAAAGAATCCTTCAAGGGCTTCTTTGCACTACCACCAAAATTTTCGACAGTACTTTCTACATGTCGGCTATTTTTAAGAGTCATCGCCCCGCAAAAGCAGCATACACTTAGAAACATTCAAGCGTTCTCTAGGATTCGACCCTGAAAATATCCAAAACCGATCAAGGCAACATGGAAAAACTTGAATAATATATTATAAATGAGTTATAGAGTCTCACGCTGTTTGAAAAGATAAACTAGACTAGAACTCAGGAGGACGTAAGCGACTTGTCGCTATGTCTTGGAAATTGCAACAGAGACTTGGAAATTGTGTAAAAGACCCTTTTATTAAAATCAGTACATTAACAGAAGCCACAACTTATGTTTACAGACCCAGGGTGTAAATAATAAGTAACGAATTTAACTAAAGTAAGTGAATTGTAAGTTAGCCCAAAGGTTACACAGACAAAATGCAAGTTGGCTCAGAAGTGATATCGGCTTGACAAGCCTAATGGGAATAAAAACGCAACGCCGCAGGTAAATTGCTAATCAGGAAAATTCAACTATTAGTAAGGTGGGCTTCAGGAGGCAGAACGCGCTCTGACCTTACAATATAAATCCTTCCTTTAAATACCATCTCTTTTATACCTCATTTGAATAGGCACGAACTAGAAATTAGCATTCGATGATGTGCACTTTCAGTCGTGGAAACTCAGCCGAAAAGGAAAATAGTGAATTTTTAGCCGAAAATGCTCCCCTTACTTAAAAAGCTCAAGGATCCCCCTGTTTAGGTACCCTAATGCTCGATTTCCTTAGTTTGGTTGCACATTTGGCGATAACTTGCTGTATTTGGCGTATTAATGAAATGTATTTCTTTCTTTGATGAAATAATCGAGCAACGATGAAATACAATTCATCTGAATTTGATGATGTCTAAAATTAATTATAATTTAAAATTAAAACATACGAGTAGTTTTGCTATACTCTTTCAAGCACGAAATTACCCAACAATTGTAAAATAAAAATCACATGGATTTGAGACTGATTAACAATAGATTGTAATTTTAACTTAGTTTGAAAACAAAAATCTTTCACACAGATTCACTTAAAACTGAGATACAACAATACCTTGCACAGCCTGGCTAATCGGTTCCGCCAGCATCCCACACTCTTTGAAATCGGACGAACTGGAAAACTAAATGCATACAAAAAACACTAATAAGATTCCCCCCCCCCCCCAAAAAAAAATCTTTTTACTTTCAGTTTTTTTAAAAAATAAAAAGCAATTTATAGCCTCAAATTTCTTAAGAACAATTCTTAAAAATGCATATTTATTGTAATTCCCATTTTAAAAAATTTCAATACCGGTGTCTGTAGGTTTCTTTTGCCTTCAGTAATTTCACCTCAATCATTTCGCTGTAGCAACGAATTGTATCGTTTATAATTAAATAATTGCGTAGTGTCGCAACTAGATAAATTTTAAAAGCAAAATAATGGTTTGTGATTAAAAATGAAACATTCCAAATAATACTGACAAGGATTCGTAGTTTTTTTAATTAATGCTGCTGTTTATGAAGAAAAATAAATCATTCTTATTGCTGTTATTCTGTGTTGAGAGAAGTACGTTTCTACGCTATATAATTTTTAAACTTTTCTACTTTGCACTGAAAATATTTTATTAGGTTAGAAAATTCTTTTCTATGAATTCTCTTTTTTATCTGTTTCTAACTGCATAATTGGCAATTGATTTTAAAAAGAGTAAACAGAATTCAAAAATTGATGTTATAATCTTTATGATAACAAAAATAGATTTTAACTCACGGTAAGAGTGTTCTGAACATTAGAACAGCAAAATGTTTCGCTACTCTCAGTCCATGCACAGTTCTAGAGAAAGAATAAAAAAGGGGACATGGACAACGTATGGTGAAGAGAAATTCCAAATTGCTTACTGAAAATAGGTTTAAAATGCTATCAGCTTAGCACCAGTTTGCATAAAAAATCTGTCGTTTAATTTTTCACATAGAAATACATGGTGACCAAAATACAGAGAGTTAGCAACACTTATTCTAAATCATTCTATTAATTCATAACGTACAAAACATTTGATTATCAGATACAGTTTGCTATGTTCACTGTAGTGTGTAATTATATACAGCTATTATGTCATTCAATAAGATATATTGGTAGAGCGTATTCCCAATATATATGTCTTTTATGCTACTTCGGTAGAGAATTTCTGTTCTAAAAACAATTCCTCTAAAGTCCAGAAACGAAATTTTTTGTCTTTCGTTTATTACTTTGACTTTTATTTAATGCGTTGTACGCATTTTGAAATTATTATAGGCACAATAATGTCATCAAAAATTAAGTTACTGATACATAAAAATAAGAGTCGTAGCGCGAAGATATTTTCGTTAAATTTTAATTATATTCTTCATAAATAAAACTACTGCTTATTACGAAGCGAGCCGCATGCGGCTCTTCAGTTTGCTGGAGCAGGTTTTTATGAGTTATAAAATTTCCGACCATACCAAAACAAATTAAGATCAAAACTTATCAGTGCTCTACCTTTTCAGGTTATTCTTTAAAAGCTTATGGCAAAGTACTATTTGCCTAAATGAAGTACGCTTTAGTGGGAGACCTTTTAAAGGAAACTGACGTCCTTTCATGTTACACAATGGGAAACTTCTATGCAACGCGCTAATTTAAGAGCTGAATTTCAAGCATTTTCTGAAATCATGAAAATTTTAATAAACTGAAATGCAGTTTTGGAAACATTGCTGTTGCAAAATGTGAAAAAAGATAAATCGAGCTTATGCTTTAGAAACATATTTTTATTAACTTTACTACTCAATCTTTTGAGTGGCTTTCTCACTTTATTGGAATGCTTTGCACAATTAGTTAAAACTTTTTTTTTTTTTTTTTTTGTGTGTGTGTGTGTGTGTATGTATTTACATTTCATATATATAATTTCCTTTTCCCGAGATAAGTTAGTTCGAATCAATCTTCCAAAGATTAGTTTTAGTCTGATTGCAATTTCTGTGCCTAACGCTGAAATATCAAATATGAGATTGAAGTATAAGGTTAGAATGCAGCCATTTGCCATCCATGTTAAACTTTCTGATTCATTTCCTTTTTAAATAACAGTTAGAAGTCATAACACATATCAGTGAAACAATTTTCATATTTTCTGCTAAAAATTTAATTTAATTAAATAACCGTAAATTAAAATGTAAGTACCGTCTCCGAGGGATAAAATTTGAAAGTTTTACCGTTGTCTTACCGTTTTTTTTTTTTTTTTAAATACTATGTCGAAGACAGAAATATCAATCTAGTTAAATAAACTAATTACTTTTAATACTTAATAAGGAAAAGAGTTATTTATAAATCCCCGCATTTTAGTCTTTCTTAAGTTAATTTGTCAGGATATTTTCAAAAATCAGAATTACAAAGAACATTTTCCGTCTTTCCAATTCAAGTTTATTTCAATACTTAGTTCTTAAACCAGATGAAATCAAAATAAATTGTATTGTATGCTGAGTAATTTCGTTTAAAATAGATAGAATGGGAAAAAAAAAAAAAAAAAAAAAAAAAAAAAAAAAAAAAAAAAAGTTAAGTAGTCTGCTCTGTGGAAGTTAGTGGTATTAATTAGTATGCTAATTTGGCAAAATTTCAGCCAGTTAAAGACACCGGACTTAAGAAAAAGTTGACATCGAAATAAGGAGGGCAAAGTTGCGAGGTCTTGGCTAAGTGGGGACCATTTACTTACTTGCAACCTACTTCGTTTGCCCCTTCTGTGCAGAGGGAAAGAAATTTCGGCTGAAAGTCCACGGTTTTGCCTTGCGGCTAAACTTCCACCGACTAAAAGGACACCAAACCCATTCGGTAAGCAGGAAAATGGAAAGCGAGAAAGAGGGTTTAAAGATCAGTAACATAAAATACCTAAACTAGTTAATAAAAATAAATGAATACTCTACAGAGTACTAATTGATTTGAAAATTACCTGCAGTACTTTTTACGCATTGTAGTTAAATGTCGTTTTTTACATACTATTATGTTAATAACAGGTGTAAAATCTATAGTGTTTTATATGGCAATGCAATGATTGATGCTGACAGACAAATAATTCTTCTTAGATCAGTAGTTCTCAATCTTTTTTGCCTCATGCACTGCACCCCTTTCACCACTACTAGACGATCATTTCTCTCCTTCCAAAACTCGAAAAATACGTTAGATTTTTATTATTTTTAATGCGTTTCAGAAATTAAGCAGGAAACTTGTAGAGAATGTTCATAAGTACCAAAATTTGTATTAAAATAATTTTATTTTTTTTTTATATTTATGAACTAAAACTAAATACTTAATTAAAACTAAATACTAAACTAAACAGGTAATTAAAAGGACCGCATTCCCCTTCGAAACTATGAAACATAATTCAAGCACGTGTTAATTAACTATTTACGTTATTAGCAAAGCTCCGAGCCAATAATAGGTTTCTAGCCAGTGGCTAAATTTTTGGAGGAATGAGTTTATAGGGTTATACAATGATTTCCAACAGTGGGAGAGGTTAGCCCCCTAACTGCTGAGCTCAAATATCAACTGTTATCATCTACTCACAAGTACAACAGAGATTTACAAACAGTTTTTCCTAGAATAGGAGAATTTAATGCAAGTGTTTGTAAACTTCCCTTTTTCTTCACAGCTTCCTTTCATCGACAAGAATTTTGTACCATCCGTTGACGGTACAAGCAGCCTGACCAATTTCGTTGCTACTACACAGCGTTGACTTAATTCAGACTCAAGAGAATCTACGAAATATTTGTAAACATGTCGGCACCTTTTCACTCGCCGAGCATCTTTCTTGATTATCGTGGTTTGAGAATTCCGAGCACACACCGTGAAAGAAGGGTGGATTGTGTTGCCATCCAGAACAGCATTTTCCTCGCTTATTCTCGGAAAAGCGTCTCGTCCCCCCCTTTCCTCCTGCACAAGGAGGTCTAGCTAGGAGTGGCTCATTACTACCTTCCCCCTTCCAGAAAGATGCCAGAACTTGGGTGAAAAAGACAGGCTTTATCCGTTTGGTCGGTGTTCGTATGGGAAATGAAATATTTAGATGTGGGTCCCTCTAGCTTTTGGGGAGAAAGCTGGTATACTTAGAAATCGTCCGGGGGGGGGGGGTTCATAGCTCTCAAATTCGGAAGGAACCCGTTCTAAGGGCACTTTCAGATAAGAGTTCTTTAAAAAAATAAAATATTTGCTTTAAGCGACTTTTGAAGTACCAGAAGAAAGTGTCTTATGCAAGTTTAGCAATTAAAATTATAATTTTAAAACTGTTGAAAAAAAAAAAAAAAAAAAGACCAGCGTTATTTGTCGTAAAACAGTTTACATCAGTCAGATTAAAAAGTGAAAAAAAAAATATTTTTACGAACTCTGTTTATTGCTTTTCAATCACTTGGTTTGCTACTCAGTAACTGAGAGCTTCAATTTAAAAAGACAAATATTTTACGCTATACTGAATGGCAACATACTGATGAGTCAAGATAATAAGTATTCTATCTGAGGCAGTGGTAACACGTTACTTTCAAATAGCCGAATTTGTGGATTAAAATTGAAAGATAAATAAATATCTTACATTTTGCCGAATGGCAACAACCTGGTGCGCCGTAAAAATGCTTTATTTCGAAATGTGTTGCCACTTCTCACTTTCAAATTGCTGAGTTTGTTAAACAGAAATTCTTTAAATTTGTATGAAATATGAAATAAATCAAAAATCAATTCAAAACTCAAAATTCGGGTTTCCAGGTGCACATGTTTGATGAATGTGGGTGCTGTCGTTTTTCTACAATGCGGAAAACATATATACATACATACAGATTCCTCATTATTTCGTTTTTCTTTTAAATAATACATGACGATAACATTCGACGGCAACAATTTGAAAAGTGGTTCGGACAAAAGTTGGGTTTCGAGACTAATAGCACGTCTGGTGTTAAAAGAAGATATCGAAGATTTCAAAGTATACGACAGCGATCTACCGAATGAAAGAAATGCATTCGTGGAGGATTTTCTAATGGAAATTAGCATGATATCAAGTTAGGAAGAAAAAAACCATGCCTTGAGATATTCGGAGTAGGAACCATGGAAAATCAGCTAAGCCGGGAATCGAAACACAGATCTTCCACTTGCTAGCTGGGAAAGCACTACTTATACACCTGCATGTACAGGGAAATGCGGTGATTCCTTATATTCTTCCCCATTTGAAGAGCAACTAGGGAGAGGCACTAGACTCAGTCGACAGTATGTATGTGGTGACAAATTATCATTAACCACATATTAGTCGGAAGGTACCGTAGAGACATTATCTGCTCTTCAGAACAGGAGATATGAAAAATCACTTATGTCGTCACCTAAAATCGAACCACAGTTTTCCCCGTTGTTAGTTGGATATGCTGTTATAGCACGAGAGCAAGTATGGGGGAACGTAATGATTTTTTATATACGTCGTGCAAAATTTGTATCCGGTTACTTGTCTAGAATAACATTACATAGGATTGGATCGGGTTTATTAAGACTAAGGTTTACGGCTGAGGCATGACTTTATCGTAGTCTGCTATTATTTTCGAAAATTTTAGAAAACATTATAGAGCTTCGTATGTATAAAACGTTTTTGCGAATTTTTACTTATTATTTTGTAAATTTTTATTAACGCTTTTCTTACATTTAAATCATTTTTAGGCTCCTTAGAATATCCGCAAAAAATGCTGCAAAATAATTTAAATATTGGTCTCAAGCTCAGATTCAAACCTATATGTATTTTCTGTTTGAAATCTAACGTTTGGTAGTTTAAAATCTAATGTTTGGAGTTCCAATCCCGGCGAGAGCACTACACAATTTTCACATATCCTGCTTCTCGCCCTTTAAAAGGGGGAGTATATAAGGTATTTCCCCCCTTCTGCATGCCATCGTGGTGTAACGGTAGCTCACTCGACGCATATTCAAAAGGTCCAGGGTTCGAGTCCAGGCGAGGGCACAGGATATTTTTGTATATCCAGTTTCAAAATAACGTAATGACCAATAATATTTAAATTAAATTAAAGTTCATTGATAATTTAAAGGATACTTTTCTCATCGTTTAATGTTATCATTCGGTCAGTGTTATCAGATCAGTCATGGACAACATGATCACATTAAGCGGCTCTCACATTAAGCTGTATTTTAAGGTTACGTCTCGATATAGGCAACCATTTCGATGCCAAACGAGAGACCTTTTTTTAGGAGCTGTTTCATGAATAAAATTCGTACAGTATAATGCAGGGTTTCTCAGACTATGGTTCATAACATTATTTTTGGTGGCACTGCTTTTATACAAATTTATTTATATGAATGTAATGTTTATATAAACGTCCCCTTTTTGCATATATTTTGGTACATACATATTTTCATTGTTATTTATGTGGTACAAAATTAAAGAAGTTTAGAACTAATGGTATAATATGTAAAATCACAATCCAATTAAAAAGTAATTTTGATCCTAAAAAGAATATTCGATATATATCTGGAATCTGATTGATTTATAATTTTTAATTAAAAAGTGTTATAATGTAATTTTTATTTAGTTACGCACTATTCATTTGTGTTTATATCCTTTTTTCTTCAAAATAAATGTAACCTTTAAAGTAAATCCTCGATCGCAAAATTATTTGTGTAAGTTC
Source organism: Stegodyphus dumicola (assembly GCF_044657685.1). NCBI lineage: Eukaryota > Metazoa > Arthropoda > Arachnida > Araneae > Eresidae > Stegodyphus > Stegodyphus dumicola. Next base: position 36,560,380 of record NC_140775.1, read on the forward strand.
TACGTCGAGAAATTTTCACGAATTTTCGCTATTTATTTGCGATCCACCTCGGGAATTCTGTCTCCCCCTTGTTGTATATTTATTATTCTTAATAAGGCAGAGCACATTATAACTCTCTTCTAAAGGGAAAGATGGCTTCGTGGAGGGTTTTCCAAGAGCATTTGGAGTATATTCACGTTACACGAGAATAAAACTGCGAAAATATTATGTAACCAAGTGCAGTTTCTAAAAGAAATAAACGGATCATTTTTAAGGCAACTGAATGTTTCCTTTCTGAATCAGATTTCGCAATTTAAAAGCTACTTTCTCTCACAGAGGATATGGCGATAACGTTGATTCGACTTTCATCGTCCTGCACGCGGAGAATTTTACAATCAGCTGACCCAACTCCGGATATCTCGTTCTCCCCCCTTTTCTTCGGCTTCCCTTCCGTCCTGCTCTTCCAATTCTTTTCTAAATCTTGCATAGGATATCACGAACGTCTTCGTGGGGGAGACCGAAGGAAATGGACTTCCACGATATTCCAAATTATAATTACCTCCATGACTGCGCAGACGACTTGATTACGCGGCGGAACGACCGCCAAAAATATGATCTGTAGCTAATTCCGTACAGTATGAAATCAGATCAAAAATTCGGTCAACCATTCATTGGCAATTTTCGCCTTTTTTGGCGATAAATTTTCTTCTCCCTCGACCGCAAATTAAAGAGTCAGATCTGTACTTTCCAAATGATAAAATTTTTATTGACATTTTAAACTTTATAAAAAAAAATTATTTCAGCTTAAGGATAACAAAAAGTTAAAATAGAAAATATATTTATAAATTTTTTAAAAACATTTATTTTTTAAAAAATTTTAAATTAAAAAGAACTGAAATTAAAATGGATAAATTTTAAAAGTGGAGAAACGTATTATTTTATATCACAGGAATCATGCTATATACCTTATTACTTAATTAGTTAATATCTTTAAAATATTATCTTAGATTTACTTTCTATTTGAATAATTAAACTATTTGATGTAATAAAATATTAATCAATTAATTAATAGAAAAAATGCATTTAAAATTTTGTATTTAACAATCCTTTAAGTGTACATTCTCAGAATCTTTTCTAATACTAGTCTGAATGTTATTTAAAATATAAATTTATTAAGGTTCAAACAAGAACCACAATCTACAGTAACCCCCCCCTTTTCTTAAATATAAATAGTTAGTTTTTTCTTAAATGAAACAAAAATTATCATTTTATTTTCGTAAATTCAGATACAGATTTTATGTAATTTTTGAGAAGGCGTTGTTTATACATTGCGAAGATAATCTGTTCTGGAAAAATAGAATTTCCGATTACCTTCTGTCTGAAGCAGCATCGTTCCTTTACATTGCAAAGTATAACAATACATGGTTTATCTGTGCAATGCTTACTTCTTATTAGTATTTTGATACATTTCAAAAGAAGCAAGTTTTAGCAACATTTGGTGGCTATTGACACATATTGTGTAGCCACATATACACCCCATGGCATATTTTCTCGATAGAATTTTAGCAATTGCGGATTAGCTGCAGTGTGTAATTTTCTAGTGAGCGATAGGGAAACCAAAAGCTTTAACGAACCTGCATCTCTGTAAATAAAGTTATATTTTTTTATGTTGAAAGGAGTTTTCTTTGTCACTTCTAAGTGTAATTGGTGCAATTTACGGTGTTTTATTTTTTTCAACAACATTTTTACAATATTACTACATACCATACTTTCGTGTCGAGATTCAATATTTTACTTTTTTTTCTAAAATTTAGAAAAGTTCTAAGATAAGATTTCTTTTTGCAACTAAATAGTTCTGGTTTTGCTGATTTAATTGAAACATTAAGTTGGAAGCATATTTCGCAGATTTTTTATCTGTTATATTAAAACAAAATTAATATTTGAGTAATAAATAAAGTTTCTTCCTTTCTCTGATTTAAACTTTCAATTGAAAAAGAAAATCCTAACTATCAGTTTAAATTTTCATAACTCTGCTTTCATATCATTTTTCAATCAATTCCAGGAACGCTGTTAACCGTTGTTTTGATTTCATTCAATTAACTGAAAGTATTCTGACTGAATGCTTCGCTTTCAATATTTCACCGGTCCAAATTAAAAATTAGATACAGCGGATGCATATTCTTTGTTCTACGAAATGAAATCTTTTCCCACAATTATATTCTCCTTTGGCGTACTGCAAGGTTGCCATAAAGCGTCATTAGACACACGAGTTCTTTTTAATGGCGTTCAACTTGGTTTGTTTCCCTTCCTTCCTAGGATGTAGCCAGGCGAAAAATTAACGAGGACCCCGTTACACGTGAATCCGTTACACACGAATAATACTATAAAAAGACGACTTTAACCTCTCGTTTCCGTTCCTTTTCACGCAAGTTACCTTTTTCTTTTTTTCTATCAAAACGAAAAATTAAAATGTCGCGTTGGAAGAAAAGCAGCAAACAATGAAAGTTGCGAAGACTGATACTCTGCAAGTCTACCATGTTGTAATTAGTCTTCCGGTGTTCTTTCCAGTAATGTCGCAACATCAAACTGGTGCTGCCATCTAGTGACATTTCTTAAAAGATTTTATTTGTTTATTTGAATGCATTCGCGTGCGATTGTCATGGGAACTGTTAGCAAGTTGCGATGACTTTAGAGATAACATTGTTTTTAAATGTGTATTACTTTGTTTCTAGTGTCTGTATATGAATTTGGATTTGTTGTTACTCTATTTCGATGGCAAGAGGTAACTGAACGACTGTTTTGGTTGTCAAATTTTTTAAAATTAATTTTTCAGGGATATTGCTTTTTTTCTTACTGCCACGAAAAAGTAAAAGCTTTTCACTGTAAAATCTTCAGATGGTTTATCATGTCTTACTTTTTTAATTTGAAATATCGTGCAAAATAGCACGCCTTAGGCTCAGGTATGCACTTACCACTTATTGAATATATGCCGTGGCTACATTATATAGTAGAACCTCAAACACTCTTTTTTTTTAACTCTGGATTTTGCAACTGCCGCTGATCGGCTAGGTAGCTCCTGGCCCCCAGATGCCTACAAATTCGCGATATTTATTTCCGCTCTTTAAGAGCTGACTGTCTATCGTATATAATGTAAATAGTAAACTTTTACTTGATTCTTCTTTTACTGTTTGTATCCTGTATGTTTTATTTTGCACAATAGTTGGCAAGTTATGAGTGTCCAACTCGCCACCATATCCACGTGACCAGTCTCATGCATTGCTTTCAAAACATCGAAGCAAAGGGCTTCTTGTATCACCTCTTCAATTCTACCTCGTATGGAGAACTCTCATCTTTCGATTTCATCATATGTCAGACCCAGTCGGGATTCTCTGAGGATACTGGCAAGACTAGGAACGAATTATTCTGCTGAATGCCAGGAAAAACACCAAAGTAATCAAAGTATCAAGACTCTACTTTAGGTACTTCGGTTTCTTAAAGACTTTAATATTAGACATTTCAAAGTTGATTGTAAATATAATTTTGTAAATAATAGTTCTATATCTCTTAAGTCTGAATAGATTTACATTTGTGTTTAAAAGTTCATAATTGAGTTCGCCTAGCGTTAAACTTAATTTCTACATTTACTCGAAGAAGTGCTGCAGCCTTTTGGTCTTTGGAAGACCAGCAGAAAAGGAGAAAAATAAATAAATGAAACAACTAAAATCAAAGTTCAATAATACGTATGCAGATTAATAAGAAAGTATAGTTTTTTTTTTTAAATTTATGATATAATTAAATAATAAAACAACTCCATCTCCGCCGCGAATATCCTGCGATTTACATGATGTGGCTCTGGCTCTTATAAAGTAATGCTCCGTAAATATAATTTGATATTTTTTAAACAAACATCAAATTGAGCTACTGTTTTTTTAATATACGACAGAACCATGGAGGTTGGAAGTAAGATGGAGTAGCCCTAAGCAAGTTTCTCCCGTACCCTGCTCTGAAGCACCGGCGATCCCTACGTAGTGACCAAAACATTGGGTCATTTACCATTGGGTTCAATGGGATTTGACGCGTTCGGATGTAAATATTTTGTAATTACGTCGTAAATATACATATAAATGTATATATTTTCTTTTTCTACAACACTTCAGAGTCCTAAGTATATGAAAACAACATATTTTTAAACAACATTTCATTCTGAACGGAATTAAATGCTATATTTTTTCACAGGACAGTTTTCTCAGAATGGTTTAATTTGAATGAAATATTTTCACAAGTTTTCGCTAATTACATTAGAAAAAAAAAATTAAGGTAATTCGATTTTATTCGGTTAAGGTACGAAAATTAAGATCAAAGTTTATTGTATTATTAATATTAAAATTATGCATTATTTCTTTTCTATTTATAGAGCTTCTTCCTAAAATACTTTCTTAGATATGACATGATTTTTTGGCTTCTGAGGCACCTTTCGAAAAATCGAAAAATGTAAGTCAATTTATAATTAATGCTTTATTCGGTCCATTTTAAATTAGAGAATTATTAGGAATCAGCGAAATACTTTAAATAGTACTTAACTTTCTCTGAAGATTTCTGAAAGTTAATAAAATACTTTTTTTTTTAAGTATTATTTAAAACTTGTAACTGAGTTATTATAAAATGTAAGGGGAATAATTTTTTTAATTATACTTATCAGATTTTTTTTTTACCCTTCATTTCAACAATACATATTCCAAAACTCTATATTACGTTCTTAAGTGCGCATCTCATAGCATTTGCTTTACAATACCTTTTAACAGATTGCTTTCCAATACGGACAATTCTTGCTTAAATAGTTTTATAACGTATTTGTCAATTTATGTTTACAATTCAATATTAAGGTTATTATATATTTAGATAACATTTATAATCATTATAAATTAGATACATTTAATAATTAGATTTCTTCACAGTAATTTCACAGTTAAGTGAATAAATTCTTCATTTCAAATACATTTATAAATAATTTAATGACCTGCGTACGTTAAGAAGCCAGGATAAAACTCGAATTTCCGAGAAAAAAAGACTTGCGTGGGAAGCATTTAACAATCTGGAATCAATAAGAGGACCATTCATGATCGGACCTCCTTTGGCAGGATATACAAATGTTTTCACCTCCGTCGATTACCCTATTTTCAAATTCTTAATAAGCTGTCTTGATGATGTAGCACGTTCACATGGTCACATCATCTTGACCGCACATGGTACTTCCGCCAAATTCGCAAATGTATCCCTCTTCTGTTCCACACATTTGTATAAAACTGAACATAATTTTACACAAATGTGTGGTTCCAAATCAAGGGAAAGCTAATTTATTGACATATCTGTGTGTATATATATTAATTTTGACGAGGATTGCAGCATTTGATGGTAATTTTATTTTTAATTAACCCAGATAAGTAAAACGTGTAAGCCCAAAGTGATTATTTTTCAGATATATAAAATTAAAACGATGAGTTTAAAATGAGCAGCAGTAAAGCCTCTCCTCTAAAAAATTTTAAAAGGTACATGTTAAATAATATATGGATGTGAAAAAAATTTGTTTTATTTAAAACATTTTGGAGTTTGGAAAATAAAAGTAGCGAATACTCTATCAAGGGTATCGAAAGACGTATATAATTTTAAGTGTACCGTAAGGTATTTTTCATTCTTTAAGCATAACATTTTTCTTAAAATCTATATTTTTGTACTTCAACAGCTTAGAATTTTATAAAACAAATTCATAATCAAAATCGCTGTTGTTAGTTATCGAAAAATAACCAAGATGTGATTTTTGCGTAAATGTCACTAAACTATACAAATTGCTATTATCCATCACACTATGAATGTTTCTTTCATGCGAAAGTATCCCTTTTTCGATTTTTATGGAACAGTTGTGTGTCGAAATACTATCAGAACCCTGTCAAGAGAGCTTCTGAATGTAAACAAAGAACACCCCATCTGGTGACCCAAGCTTCAAAGCAGTGCTTCACAAGCAGTATAATCTGATTTTAAGTAATAGTACCTTCCTGAACACAGCTTTAAGAACCAAGCAGGACATAGACTTAGCTGTGCACCTGTTTACTAACAGTATCATTAATGCAGTCAATACTGCCACCAAGAACATTCCCATTAAACAGACATCTGGAAGACTTTCCCCCCCCCACATCAAAGATAAAATCAGAGAAAGAAATAGATTAAGGAAAGCCTGGAATCGAACATGGAACCCGAGTACTAAAACGGAAATTAATAGACTGAATCGTGACATCAAGCAATCAATTCATCAGCTCAGAAATGACCTTTGGGATGAAAAAATCATGAATTTTAATGAACCAGACAATGCGCTCTGGTCATTTGTCAGAAATCTAAAAGGAAAGGCTGTAGCGAACAAACCACTTCACTTCAATAATAGCGTGGCTCTCACTAATAAAGAAAAAGCAAACGCCTTTGCAGAACATTTTGAAAATCAGTTTAAACGAATGAGCGTCCTTGTGACATAGACTTATGATGTAAGATACTGCATTAATGACTGGTTTACCTCACAGGAGGACTTAGAAGACAATCTGGAACTCACCTCTCCACATGAAATCCAAGAAATCATAAGGAAACTAAAAAACAGGAAGGCTCCGGGCTATGATGCAATAACCAACCTAGCGATGAAGAACTTACCGAAAAATTGTATTGCAAGGTATGCCAGTATTTTAAATGCTTGCTTAACTATCAGATACTTTCCGCTTGCCTGGAAAAGAGCCAAAATGATTGTCTTACCTAAAGCCGGCAAGGTTACCACTCGCCCAGAAGGATTTAGACCTATCAGTTTGCTTCCCGTTTTGGGGAAAATTTTTGAACGCATCATTTATCATAGAATCCATACATATTTAGAGAAACTACCAGAAGAACAGTTTGGTTTCCGAAAAACGCTCTCCACCACGAAACAATTGGTCAGACTTTCTGAGTTCATCGGCAGTGCGTTACATAACAGACAAAATGTGGCTTTACTCATGCTAGACGTGGCCAAAGCCTTTGACCGCGTCTGGCACGAGGGTCTAATTTTCAAGCTCCGTTCCCTTGGCTTCACCAAAACTTTAACGTGCCTCATCTACTCATTCCTGAAAGGCAGAAGTTTTCATGTTTCTATTGGAAATGAGATTTCTGAAGTCAAACGAATTCACGCCGGCGTCCCGCAAGGGTCAATTTTAGGTCCGATCTTATATCTTTTCTTTGTGACTGACTTCCCTAAAACAGGCTTTAACTACAATTACTTCATTGGCTGTTATGCAGATGATACGGCGCTTGCTGTAAAATCTATGTGTCCTAATCAAGCTGTCAGGAAACTTCAACAAGTCATGCCGCAAATAGAATTTTGGTGTACCAAATGGAGTATTTCAATTAACGCAGATAAATCCAAACTGCTCATTATCCGAAAGAAGAACTCTGCCACTGAAATAACAGAAAAGCTTAAGCTATTTGACATAGAAGTTCCTAGAGTACGCAAGGCGAATTACCTTGGCGTTATTATTAATGATCAATTTTCCTGGAAGGATCACCTGAATCATGTCAGGGGAAAAACACTAGGAGTCATTCAGAGTCTTAACCCACTTATTAACGAGCACTCTAAACTGGACTTAAGAAGAAAACGGCACTTATACATCTCTGTTATACGGCCAATCTTCACGTATGCTTCCCCTGCGTGGGCATCAGTTAGAGACAGGGAGATATCTAAATTACGAATTACACAGAACAAGTTGCTGCGCACCTTCACGAATGCGCATTATTTCGTATCTAATAGGACTTTACACAAGGATTTGAAAATTGAAACTGTAATAGAGCATCTTCATCGCTTAAACTCCAGCTTTTTCCAGAAAGCAGTTGCATGCCCTCACATGTCAAAATTAAATGTATTTGACTACATTCCACTACTGGAAGATAAAGAGTTACGACCGCTGGCAGCCCACCTAGCCAGAGATCTGAACTTTCCTACATAATGTAGAATATTCCTGTATATAGTTGTATATATTGTGTATAGCTTTTATGAATACTTTTTCCATTATTTCATCGAAACTTTTATATGATATCTGATCTTGCAAACTGCACTTTTCTCACTGTAACTCTATGTCTGCAAATGTATGCTTTTGAGAGTTTGTATTCCTACAAACTCGCTCTGTCATGTAGTATATTCTCACAGTAGCTTATCATAAAAACTCATGATTGCTTTACCTTGTACTGCTCCGTCTGCGGGGCGTCTTCTTGTCTGGCCTAATTCCTAGGTTTGCGGCATCTTGCTCGCCCCCCTTCTGCCTCACCTCATTCTCTTAACTCCTACCACGTCAGACTTCCTACCATCATGTGCCTACTGGCTCTCCTCATGAGCTGGAAACAGCGCGCTTCGCGCGCTACTCCAGCCATACTTGTTCGGATCGGATCGGATCTAGAACCGTGTGGCCCCTCCTTCCTTTCCTACCTCCATGGACAGAACTCTTATTTTAAGCAAAATATATCATTGCCCTGCTTGAGGATCGAACTCACGACCTTCAGATTTCTCTTAGGACAGATTATGAGACTGACGCGCTACCTACTGCGCTACCGAGGCACACGTGAAACTAGCGCACCTAACCTGGTGTTACTATGGCTGACATTACATTTTCACACAGAAATTAAGAAAAAGCTCACAAGGTCTCCTGTTGAATTTAATCCTTGAATATATAATTAAAAGTAAGGCAGTTTTCAGATAACCGGCCCTTGGCGGATTTGTTGACATCTCGGGAGACAGTGCATGTGCGCCAGATTAAGGTACGTGCCAAAAATACTATTTCAAAGGATGATAAGAAATGAAGACTATGCGCAATAGTGTGGTGGAAAATAACCGTTTTCCACCTCACCAGTCGCGCATATTGTGGAAGCGCGCATACATAGTATAACCACACTAATCCTCATACTGATTTAGTGGAAAATAAGTGTTGTGATGTAATGGAAAATAACGTAACACCACAGAAAACGGAAAACGATTAAACTGTCACTAATAAGAGAAAATGGTAGAAACAGTATGAAAGAATGGCAGAAAATTTTAATGAAGATGTGTAGGCATGTGAACTAAGAGAGAAGAGTCCAATACTTTCTAACATGATCGTCTTCCGATATAATTCTAGTTAAAGCAGAATGTTGGACAGGGGAAAAACAAATTCCCTCGAATCGGAGGATTCATCAGTTGTAAGTTGAGAACAAAGTTCTGTACAAGATACAATTTTTGTCTCCTCCCTTTGATTACATTGTTCTAAAACGTCTGTAATTGTTGTTTACCGTGGTGAAACATGCTCCAGGCTAATCACGTCTTGTACCTTCGGGAATGAAAAATTTACCCGCACTCATAAATTCATTGCATTTCCTGAAGAAAACGTTTTTGACATATCAGTGGAAGCTTCTTTGTGCTTAAAAGTCCTGACCTTCGTTAAACAGTTTGCTTCCCAGGCAAAAACAAGCATACATTCAGAAGTTAGAATCTGTGGCCTTGGCTACTAATGTTCAAAATTAATTTATGAATAGGAACAGCACGAATTAAAAACAAATAGCTAAGTTCATTGCTTTTTATTTTCCAGCTGTCGAAATGCGACGCTACTAGAACAGCAACGTTTTGAAACCAAAACCAAGCAATCATGAATCAGAACTAGTTGCCATTCAGCATAAAGAAATTTAAATATAAATATGAACTACTTGTTGCCATTCAGCATAAAAGAAATATAAATATGAATATTAACAAAATATTAATGTTAACTTTATAAAATAATTAAACAAATGAACAAATATATGAAATAAAAAATAATTATTTCTCATGCAATAACTGGGCCACTACACTACTCCCCCACCAGTAACTAAGTTACGTTACGAAGATGGAGAAATAGGTAGTAACAGGCATTGCAGTATTAACCACTATCAGAATAATTTACAGTCCTTGACGTATAGTTCTGCCTGTGCGAGAATGTTTTTGATTCACATCTGAATTTAAGTGCGGTCTCTGCTCTGCAAGTTACTGTAGTCAGGTTGTGTCAACTGGGAATTTTCCTCAGCTAAAATATATGCTGGTTTCAAGCGATCCAGGGATACATTAACATGTTTTCCTTTTATGCTAATAGTAAAATATTTGTCCTTGCGATCAATAACAGGAAATAGTCCTTCATAAGGAGGTTCCAAACATTCTTTTACCCGATCTATTCGCTGAAACACATGAGAACAATTTTATAAGTCTTTATGTACAAATATCCGTTCAGATGAATTTTTACGGATTAGTCTAGGTCCAATAACTTCCATCTGTTTCTGGAGGTTATTAGCAAAAGTCTCCGATACTGTCTGGATACTTGGTTCGCTGAAAAACTCTCCAGGAAGTCTGAGACTCTGGCCATAAACTACTTGCGCAATAGAATGATTTGTGTCCTCTTGAATAGCAGTACGCAAACCCAAAAGTACTCTTGGTAATGTGTCCGTCCAAGATATGTTGTTGCGGACTTTTAATGCCGTTTTTAATGTTCGATGAAGGCGCTCAACTTTGCCATTACACGCAGGGTGGTAGGCAGTAGTGTGGTGCAAATTGATGCCACAGATTTTGGACAAAGCTCGTAATGTATCACTTTTAAATTGGGATCCACGATCACTGATGAGTTTACTTGGCGTTCCGAAACGCGTAATCCAGTTGCTATAAAAGGTTCTTGCGACATTCTCAGCTGAAATATTCTCTAAAGGAATTGCTTCCATCCAATTCGAAAATCTGTCTATGCAAGCAAGACAATAAATATTCCCTTTAGATGGGGGAAGTGGTCCTATGAGATCAATATGGATGACAGAAAATCTTCCTCGTGGTACTTTAAACTCAACTAATTTTGTTTTGGTATGCCTACTGATTTTAGCTTTTTGGCAAGGAATGCAGGTTCTTGTCCACCACTGTACATCTTTTTTTATGTTAGGCCAAATGAATTTTAATGTCATTAATTTCACAGGCGATGTTATTCCTGGATGTGATAAACCATGAATTCGCTGAGAGACGTGTGTTCTGAAAGCCTGAGGAATATACGGCCGAATATGTTTAGTCGATGTATCACACCACAAATATTTCCCCGAAGATAGAGAACATTGCTTTAAATTCAAGGAAGTAGTAGTTTGCAAACTCTTCAGTTCTTCATTTTCAGTCTGTTCATCAGCTATTTTATCATAATCTATCGATGAAATTTCATTAACTCTAGATAATGTATCGGCCACAATATTATTCTCACCTTTTACATATTTGATATCAGTCGAAAACTGGGAGATGTATTGAAGTTGGCGAGCTTGTCTAGGTGATGCTTTGTCAAGTTTTTGACGAAAGGCGAATACTTTGGGCTTGTGATCTGTATAATTGTAAATACTCTTCCTTCTGGATAATGCTTAAAGTGTCTAACTGAAAGATATATGCTTAATAGTTCTCTATCATAGGTGCTAGATTTTTGCTGGGTATAATTTAATTTTTTAGAAAAAAATGCTATTGGTTTCCAGGAGGAGTTTTCATATTGTTGCAACACTGAGCCAATCGCCGTATCTGAAGCATCTGTAAATAACGCCAGAGGTAGTTCAGAATTGGGAATTCACCAGGTCATTCTTGCACTTTTCAAACTGTTTTTCAGCTTCTTCAGTCCATTCGATTTTACGTTCGTCCCTCTTTTTAGCTACCTTAAGATACGCATGTAACAATGCTTGATTCTTCGCTGCATCTTTTATGTAACGACGATAAAAGATAAGTATTCCAAGGAAGTTCTAAGTTCATGAATTGTTTCTTTTCGTTTGTAGTTAGTAATAGCTTGAACTCTTTCTGGCAAAGGACGGGAACCCTTAGGTGTAATTAGGTAGCCTAGAAACTCGATTTGTCGAACAGCAAATACAGATTTTGAAACATTAATTCTTAAACCAAATGTATTTAATCTTTCGAAAACTAATTTAAGGTGATTTTCGTGTTCTGCATGGGTACTGGATGCAATGAGTATATCGTCTAAATACGGAAAAACGAATTCTAACCCTCTAAAGACTTCGTGAATAAATCCTTGGAACGTTGAAAGAGCATTTTTTAAACCAAAACTCATTACATTAAATTCGTATAAACCGAAAGGAGCGATGAGGGCCGTTTTACATTTGTCTTCTTCTGCAATGGGAATTTGAAAATAAGCTTTGAATAAATCAATTTTAGAAAAAAATATTTGTACCTCCTAAAATATGATGAAAATCTTCAATGCGAGGAATTGGGTATCGATCAGGTATCGTCTGCTCATTCAATCGTCGGTAGTCCCCTCAAGGACGATATGAACTATCCTTTTTCGTAACAAGATGCAAGGGGCTTGACCACTGGGAATTTGATGGACGAATTATTCCATTGTCAAGCATAATTTTAAATTCCTCTTTAGCTATAGCTAAGCGTTTTGGATCGAGCTGTCGTGCCTTTGAATAAACGGGTTGACCATCAGTCGTAATAAAATGTGTAACACCATGTTTAATTTGTGTAGGAAAAAGGTTAGATTTAGAAATTTCGGGATATTTTGACAGTAAATCGAAAATTTTTATGGATTTATTTAATGTGGTTACTGAGTTATCACTGGAAATAGCAGCGACATCACACGGGACACAAAGCTGTGTTACGCCATCAATTAATTTTTCTTATTTATATCGATAAGCAATTTATATTTGTGAAGAAAGTCAGCTGCTAAAATACCTTTTGTGACATCAGCAATTATGAATGCAAACTGAAAATCACGACGTAATCCCAAATCAAGAGTTCTTATGCCATAAGTGGAAATATCTGTGCTGTGGTGTAGTGGCCGAAACCGCTATGCAAAACCTGGGTTGTGACATCAGGTTCAAAACAAAACACAGCATAAAAATTTTATTGAACGCAAAAAAAAAAATGGCTACATACAATTCTGCAGAGAAAAACCTATCTATCACCAAAAATCAAATTCTATACATTTTACGTGCGAGAGCAATTCGTGGCTCTCGAGCTTGTGTTTTTAACATTGCCAACGATTTAATTAATTTAATAAAGACTATTTTAACAACTATTGAAAACGTGTTTGTAAGTTAAAAAAAATAATAATTTTCAGCTTATTCTCCCGAGACATCCTTGTCCATATAAATCTTCAGTCTCTTCTTCTTTTATGTAACCTTATCACAGCTCCTCCCCTCATAAAGAAATTTTTCTTGACTATGGAAGGAAAAATTCTAAATACATTTCACTGATTTCAAAACACAAGTGGTAACCATTTAAGTGATAATAGAGAAGCCAGTTACATTACCCTGCACTTATTTTTAGATAACATAACCGCACAAATAGAACAAAAATAATTTTAAACTACTCCTAATGTCAGCCTTATACAAAGCATATTCCTCAAATTTTACACAATGCTAATACTTAAGATAAAACATTTAATTCTAACAATTTTTTTTTTTTTTGAAAATGAAACACACAATGCAAACAATTTTGAATATACACAAATATAATTCCAAAACTCTACAAAAATCATTTTCACCCATTTTCATTACTTTTTTCCTTACTTTATATCCACTAGTGATATTCAGTCACTGGACTAGGGCACGACTCAAGCCATCTGCATTACCGTGTAATTTGCCTGGCCTATGAACAATTTCAAAGTTATACTGTTGGAGACACAATGCCCAGCGAGTCAAACGAGAATTTGATCCCATCATTTTGTTTAAAAAAGTCAACGGATTATGATCCGTCTGGATCTTGAATTTCTGTCCGTCTAAGTAATGACTTAGTTTCTTCAGTCCATAAATAATGGCCGCTAGTTCTCTTTCAATGGTGCTATAATTTTGCTCCGCTTTAGTGAACTTTTTGCTAAGATACACTATAGGGTATTCCTCCCCATCCTGAATTTGAGACAACACAATACCCGCACCATATAAGCTGGCATCTGTCTGCACAATAAATTCTTTAGAATAATCTGATGCAAATAAAACCGGACTTTTTACTAGTTTGGTCTTCAGTTTATTGAAAGCCTCGTCGCACTCTTTTGTCCAAATCACTTTTTCTTTTTTGTTTTTGCCCTTCAAAGCGTCTGTCAAAGGTGCCGCAATAGTGGCGTAGTCTTTTATGTACCTTGCATAGTAGCCCACAGTACCAAGGTAGCTACGTATCTGTGTTTTAGTAGTGGGGATTGGAAAATCTCTGATTGCTTGAATCTTGGCCTCACTAGGCGACCTTTTCCCAGATCCTACTTCATGACCCAGAAATTTCACATGGTCTTCTGCGAATTTGCATTTCGAGGGCTTAACAGTCAATTTAGCCTCCTGAAGGCGACCTAAAACCACATCCAAGTCCTTCATATGCCTGTCCCAAGTCGGCGAAAAGACTGCGATGTCGTCAATATACGGTAGAACAAAATTGTCCAGCCCTCCTAAAACTTGAGCGATCAATTTACAAAAATAGAAAGGCGCATTTAAAAGCCCAAACATCATTTTCTTCGGGATGAAAGATCCAAAAGGGGTCACAAATGCGGCATACCTCCGTGCACGCTCTGTGAGTGGTATCTGGAAGTATCCTTTGGTTAGATCCATGATTGTGATAAATGGAGCTGCGCTGACTTTTTCTACCACTTCTTCAATATTGGGAAGAGGGAAAAATTCGGTCATAGTTTTTGAATTTAATTTTCTGTAGTCTATACAAGGACGAGGATCTTTACCTGGGACCTCTACTAAGATCATAGGCGAAGCATAATCAGATTGCCCGACTTCTATGACTCCTAACTCAAGCAACCGCCTAATTTCCTCTTTTAGGATGTCGGTTTGTCTCGCCGACATTCGGTAAGGCCTGACTCTAACCGGAGTCTCATCCAACAATTTAATATCCATTTCAACCAAAAACGTACAGCCGGGGTCGGACGAAAACACTGCTCCATACTTCCTTATAACTTCTTGGAATTTTCCTATTTCCTCTGCCGAAGCTCTTTCTTCTAGCTTACTATCTCCAACTATTTTCCAAAAATCTACCTGAGTTGGATCAGCCAAGGCATAAGGAATATCCACTTCTCCCTCAATATCTTCCATGACCTCCTCTACCACAAGATTCACAAACTCGGGGCGCTGATAATAAGGTTTCATCAAATTTACGTGATAAATGGTGTCACTGCTACGCTTACCTGGAATCTCTACCGTATAATTGGTTTCGGAAATCACACTAGTTACTTTACCTGGCCCTATCCAGTTCAGAGCCATTTTGTGTGGTTTAGACGTTGCTAAAACAAGCACGAGATCTCCGACCTTAAACCTTCTCGTAACAGCGTTGCGATCATACCAGAGTTTCCTTTTACTCTGACACTCTTTCATCCTCTCTACAGCCAGCTCCTGACACTTCTTTAATCTGTTTATTAAGTCTAAAACATACTCTACCACAGTGGGGTCTGAACTTTCTTCCTCTAGCCAGTTTTCATACACAATCGTTTGAGGCATTCTCAAATTTTTTCCATGTACTAACTCGCAAGGACTAAAACCTGTGCTCTCATGGCTAACAGTTCTGAGGGCGAACAGAGCACATGGCAAACATTCTTCCCAGTCCTTCCCGCTTTCCAAGCACAAAGCCTTCAATACTCTTTTCAAGGTGGAATGCAACCTTTCAACAGAATTGCTTTGAGGGTGACACACAGAAGAATGATACACCTTAATTCCGAACTTGCTAAAAAACTCAGATGTAAGTTCACTGGTAAACGATCTACCCAAATCACACTGAATTTCCTTAAGGTAACCTGATCTAGAAAAGATTTGTATCAAGGCTTGAATCACACATTTAGAGTTTAAATTCTGTACAGGAATGGCATCTGGATATTTGGAAGCAACACAAATAGACGTAATTAAGTATTTATTTTCACGCGAACTAGGGATCAGAGGTCCTACTGCATCAATATTTAATCTACTAAACACTTCTGATATAACAGGCACAATCTTCAATCTTTTTATCCTTATTGTGACCTACACGCTGACAAATATCGCACGTCCTCACAAATTCTTCAATTTCCTGGTAGCAATTAGGCCAGAAATAGTGTGTCAAAACTCTATCCTTGGTTTTTGTTACCCCTAAATGACCAGAGATTTCCTCGTGGCATAACTTCAAGATCCCTTTCCTAAAAACGAGAGGCACACACAGCTGACGCTTATCTTCCCTTTTTTTAGAACTTGCCACTCTGAATAGTCTTTCCTTGACTATTATAAACTCTTTTTCATTTTCACTTTCCCCTTTCTTCTACAGGGTCGCTAAACTAGCGCAAGTTTTTTGTGCTTCCAAGAATTCTGCTGGCGAAACATCCGCAAGGATAGACCTTTCTTCTAAACTGATGTCTGCAATTTTAATTGCCTCCTCCGTATTACTGGTTAAATTCCTTTCTTCCGAATGCTCATTATTGACGGCCCTTTCATTTTCTATCTCTTTCTTTTCTTCCGATCTGGAATCTAAGTCTTTTGCACTCGCTCTCTCTAAACTCCTGCGCGCATGCGCCTGACTACGAGTCTTCACAGCATTCAAAAGAACCGGTCGTTCCCTAATTTCCTCAATCAACTGTGTAGTTTTATTCCCTAACAAATAGTACTTTTTATCTAACTCTACCGGAGTAACCGCTGCCTTTGTGGTGACCACACCAAAATCACCTTCAATGGTGACTTTCGCCAAAGGTAAACATTTACATTCTGTGTCCAAAGGCTGTTTCACCCATACAGTTCCCCTAATCAGTCATTAGTATTAATCCAAGTACTATTACACAGATCTATACCAGCTCCAGTATCTCTCAGATATTCTCTCTCTATCCCATTAATTACTGCTTTCTTGAAATACGGCTCAAAACATTTTCCTAAACTCTCCGTTCCTAGATTATTCACCAGATTAGCCTTATTCTTTTCCAGCGAAGGACAGTTAGGTCGGATATGTCCGTCCTTTCCACATCGGTAACACCTTATTTTCCGCTGTTTCTCGAAACCTGCTTCATTGAAAACTTGCTTTTTTTAGGAGCCTCCACTTTTCTATGCTCCTCTGATTTAATTCTTTGATGACCACTGCTTTTCTGATTATAACTACAGTTAGAATTTACATACCGCTCTCTATCTTTCTCAAATGGTTTCTTTAACCCCGCTCTCTGTTCTAACTTCCTCGTATCTCTTCGCAAAGCCTCATGCTTGTCGCATTTCTCTGCTAAAATGGAAGCTGTTTTAAATTCTTCCCAATTGTCTAAGTAGTGCACTCTTATTTCTAGAGGAACTCGCCGCTTAATTTGCTCAGTGAGCATAAGTTCCTTAAGACTTTCAAAATCTTGAACTTCTACTGAATCCAACCAACTCTCTAAATACACTCTCAATTCATACACTAAATCCACCCATAACATTCCGTTTTTTCTAGAATGTTCTTCAAATTTTGTTTTTAGTGCCCAAGAACTAAGCTTGAATCTCTGCATGAGTAATTTCTTAACATGCTGATAATCATCCCCTTTATCCGCTGGTTCTTTCACTATTAACTGGGCTACATCGTAAGGTAATAAAGGAATTAATTGCGAGACCCAATCAATCTCATTAACGTTCTCTTTTTGAGCTTGTTTCTCAAATAGCATAAAGAATAATGAAATATCTATATTACTCGGTTCAAAACGCGGTACTAGATCTTTCAAATTAACCTTTTTTTCTCTAGATTGTTCAACTTTCGAAACCGTGGACGCTAGGCTATTAGTCTGAACCACATTCATCAGTTTTAACTTTTCCAATTCAAAAACTCGCTCCCGTTCCCGTTCCCGTTCCGCTCTCTCTTGTTCACGTTCCCGTTCTGCTCTCTCTTGTTCACGTTCCCGCTCTGCTCTCTCTTGCTCGGCTATTTCTTCTGCTTTTCTCTGCTCAGCCGCAGCCCAAATTCTTGCCGCGTATTCTTTCGCAGCTTCTTCTTCATAGTCCTCGGCATTTAGAATAGTCTGCCTAATTTCTCTTACTCTATTTGCCTGAGACACATTTGTTTCAAACTCCTCCGCTAACTCCAATAGCAGAGCTTTAGTAAATTTCCTCATAAACTCACCCATTATGGAAAATTAAAGAAAAATAACTTACCCCGAAAAACAATAATACAAAAACAACAACAGGTCTATCTCTCCAAAACTGAATAATTCCCTAACAATTCGGAACACAAATTGCCTTACAACACTTAATGATAATACCTATGCCTACAAACAAAGCGTATATAAAAAAAATGCTAATTAAGAGGCAAACTTTTCCTGCTCTATATCCAAAATAAGCCTTAATAAGTCTCGAATAACTGGCATAACTTCTCCAAAATCACAAAAATGGTACTCACCAATTTTGAAGACGCCTTCGATTGACTCTCCTGGCACTACTTGGATATTCTTGCCGGAAATTTCACTATTGTATATGTCAGAAGGGAACGCTTCCTCCGGCGTTCCCTTCTGACACACTGTCACTTGTCACTGAAGAGGCTTCACCACGCGAACTGTCCTTGCACGCAAAATTAGATCGTTCTTGAAGAGAAGAAAGTCTTGACTGTTTGCATAAAACTCAAGTTCACAGGCGAAAAAGTCTGTTCCTAAATTTACTCTCAGGAACAATCCCACCGCTGCCACCAAATTTTAATATTTACTGCTGTGGTGTAGTGGCCGAAACCGCTATGCAAAACCTGGGTTGTGACATCAGGTTCAAAACAAAACACAGCATAAAAATTTTATTGAACGCAAAAAAAAAAAAAAAAAAAAAAAATGGCTACATACAATTCTGCAGAGAAAAACCTATCTATCACCAAAAATCAAATTCTATACATTTTACGTGCGAGAGCAATTCGTGGCTCTCGAGCTTGCGTTTTTAACATTGCCAACGATTTAATTAATTTAATCAAGACTAGTTTAACAACTATTGAAAACGTGTTTGTAAGTTAAAAAAAATAATAATTTTCAGCTTATTCTCACGAGACATCCTTGTTCATATAAATTTTCAGTCTCTTCTTCTTTTATGTAACCTTATCACAGTGCCATTAGCTGCATACAGTCTGTATTCAGTTTTACATTTATTCTGTGAAGTAGCAGGAATTATGCTTACGTCAGCTCCGCTATCAATAAGAAAGTGCAAATTTGAAATTCGATCACGAACGAATAAACGAAATTTGCGACAATCCTTCATTCATATATTCATATTTTCTGCAGAAGCGTTTGCCGCTGAACGTACTGCAGATTCGAGTTTTCCTAGTTTTTGGAATTGTTGTTTATCCAATCACACGGAGTCCGGCATTTCTCTGGAATACATTTTGCTCCAAATCGAAAGTGATAGAAACAAAATTTGCCAGTAGGGTCATATCGTTTACAAGATCGGCTTCGAGATCGTGAACGTGAATTACGTAAATCCGAGTCCCTACGTCTTGAGCGAATGGTTATTTGATCAATTTTTTGTTCAAGAGAGGTAATTCTTTGCAACAAATCATTTGCGGGAACGGAAGGAGCATTAGCACTAAATACTTCTGGTTTCCGAGATTCATATCGCTAATTTTATCTGCCATAGACGCTAACTTGGTTACATCTTCACCACTAACTAATAATATATTTTTTATTGAGTCAGGTAGCTTCTCCAGCCATAAAGTTTTGATTAGATTTTCAGACACATCTGTAGAAGCAACTGATCTCAACTTCTGCAAAAGTTGGCCTGGTTTCATGTCTCCAAGTTCGATACCAGTAATCAAACGTTTAATCCGTACATTTTCACTTTCTTTGAATAAATGTAATAACCTAATTTTAGCATCCAAATATTTTGTGGCACTATCATTCGTTACAATGTCCCAAATATTTTCGACGAATTTAGTTTCAAGCTGTGAAACTAAATAATTAAATTTCGTTTCTTCTGAAACGATATTACTAATTTTGAACTGATTTTCAACTTGGAAAAAAACCATATTTCTGGTTTATCAGTCCAAAAAGGAGGCATTTTTACACTCACCTTATGAAGCTCCGGTTTTAATTTTCCAGCTATCGAAATGCGACGCTACTTGAACAGCAGCGTTTTGAAACCAAAACCAAGCAATCATGAATCAGAACTAGTTGCCATTCATAAAGAAGCATAAAGAAAAAGCATAAAGAAATTTAAATATAAATATGAACTACTTGTTGCCATTCAGCATAAAAGAAATATAAATATGAATATTAACAAAATATTAAAGTTAATTTAATAAAATAATTAAACAAATGAACAAATATATGAAATAAAAAATAATTATTTCTCATGCAATAACTGGGCCACTACAAATCTACTTTTCAAGTTTACTTTTTCAAAAGTATTTTCTGCTGGAATTTCGATTCAGTTACATAAAACAAATACCGCTCTGCCTAGAATTCTGATTTATCTCAAAAACTGAGGAGTAACAAAATCGGGTTCCGATGGAATTTAAACGCTGGGCCAGACTTCGCTGCTGTTTCATAGATAACAAATGTAAATTAGAAGATTTAGAAAGATGTCACTGATGCTTACTTAAAGAATATTTAAATATGTAATGAGATACAGCACAAATTTCTTCACAAATACAGACATATTACTCCAAATCTATGTAGCAAGAAGGGAACTGAGATATATTCTATAAAAGCTTCAATTCTCAGTGTCTTAAAAAGTTTTAATTTGGTTGAAATTGCTGCAAAATAGTTAGTAGATCCATCTCCGGCGCCAAGCAAAGGTGACACTGGCAGCCGCCTAGGGCGTTCATTTTCGGAAGTCGCAAGCTAAGTTTTTCTCACAAGCTGCTTAAACAAAGAAATATTTCACTTTGATTTCGTAATATGTTTAATTTATATGAGGTGCTTATCTTACTGATCACCTAGGGCGCCGAAAATACTGGAGCCGGGTCTATTTGTTTATGTTGGTTCCAAGTTCCAAATATTTTGCCATACTGCAATTGTACGATTTTAAATGTCATGATGGCACACGGATACATTACATTAAATTGCAAATGAATAATTTATTGCTGTTTTTGCTAGATAATCTGCTTTTTACTTCCTTTGCACGAAGTAAAAAGGCATTTCCTGAAGAAAACGTTTTTGACATATCAGTGGAAGTGGAGAGAAGTATTGTAATCGCGAAAAGTTTCAGCCATCATATTTCAATGAAAATATCCATTTTCACAGCTATCGAATGCAATTTAACGATGTTTTTGCGTGACATCTGTACGTAAGGACAGAATAAAGGACTCTTTTCCTCCAAAAAATTAATAAAATTGCTTTAAAATGAATTCTGAAGAGAATTTTTCGTGGCGTCTGTGCGTACGTATGTATGTATCTGGCATAACTCAACGAGTAACCTCAGAACGTTGAAATTTTGTATATAGGACTGCTATAACATGTAGATGTGCACCTCGTATTTTGGCTGCAATCGACCGCTCTTTGAAGATATTCTACTAAAATTAATCTTAGGAGATAATATAATCATGATTTCTTTAGTAAATAAATTATTATTAACTTACTTTGCAGCAATTGCGGAAGTAGTAGAATAACTCGATTTCGCACTAAGTGAATTTAAGATCATACAATTAATATATGTATAAAGTATATATGTATAAATATCCACTCTGTTACTCGGCTGAGTGATCTCAGTTTATTTATTCTTATATATTTGTAAATTGTGCATTTTTTGCTTTAAAAATGATTGAATTATGTTTTTCTTATCTTCCGGTTAAGGTTTTTGTGCCTTTAGTTAACCTACATGCAATAATTGTAGAATTATCAACAATTTAAAAGTTTTTTAAGTGCGGCTAAGCCTAATTTCTGATTACTATGCCGTCCATGTTTGTTTACATTAAAAACTTACCAGAATATTGGATTTGTTGCCAATCTAGAGAAATTAAGCTTCCCAACAACAAAGTAACATCTTCTTTTATTATTGCGAATAAAATTATGCTTAATTCATTATGGAATTAACATTCAAGTTATTAGCTTATTTTATGTAAAAAATTGTAACTTTAATTGTTTTAACTGTATTTGGTGTTTTATGTTTTTCTATAGCTATGAAATTTTAATGAAAATATTTTAAATTTTATTTATTTTTGCCTTGCCGCAAAGTGAGAACTAAATTAATTAGTAGCGCATGCGCATTAGGCAAGCGGCGCTGAATCGTCTGCGAAACAGTTTTTTTTTTTTATTTGTTAATTTCTTTTATATATCGTTTTAGATTTATTATAGTATTTGAATAGATTCTTCAGATGATATAATTTTTGTGCTCTCTGAGTTTTAAAATGAATGTTAATGCTGGTAAGTGAACGGTAGCGCCGAAGTGTCGCTATGGTAAATAAATGGTGCTACTTTGGTAGACGGTTGCACGGATTTTGGCGATTTTCCTTTGGCGAGTAATACAACTTATGGTAAACCCATTGCTGGATAAGTTATTTATGGTAACCGATACTTTGTTGTCATTTTATTTAAAAAATAATGCGTTTTATTGTGCATAAATTCCGTGTTTAAAATATTATTTATGGTTTTTAAATATTAAAAATCAATTTAACTTTGCATTTTTATTTGAAATAAAAATTATATTGTTTATAATATTTTATGAAATTTTATGTTGTGGATGATGTAATCAATGACATCACCTTACTTTAAAAGTAATTCGTTTTAATATGTATAAATTTAATCTAATGTTTTAAACATTATTTATGTCTGTTAAATATTAAAATACAATTTAATTTTGCATTTTTTTAAAAAATGATTTTATTATGTATGAATTTTTAAATAATGTTAATTCTAGCCGTGATGTAATAAGCTCTCTGATTGGTTATAGAATATATGTGCATTAACGAGCTGTAATCAGCTCTCTGATTGATTACTGACAATTTGTGCATTTCCGCGCCGTTTTAAAATTTAATTCATATCTTCGAATTCCTTCAAGGATGTTACCTGAATTATGATTCTGATTTTTTTATGTGGTACTTATCAATTAACAACGGGTTAAATACTCAAAAAAATGTAAGTACATATTTTTCTTTTATTTTATCATTGTATACTTCAATTTTTGTTAAAAAAATTAATACACTATTTTCAGAAATTGCTGAGATAATTATTGTCCATATGTTTTAATGTTAATTATATTCTATATAACGTATTTTAAAGTACTTGAATTTAATAATATTCTAATTCTTTTAAATGTTGGTATGATGATTTTTAATTCGATATTCAATTTCAGTAATATTTTAATCTAATTAAACGTTGGCCCACTGTTTTTATTCTCTTCTTTGCTATATGAAAGTAATAATAACCTTACTTTAGTATTTTATACTCATAGTAAATGTATTTATTTACACTTGCCTGCCATCTTAAAAAACGACATTTTCAACAAAAAATTAATCCATTACTTTTGATGATATTTATTTTTATTTTTTTTTTTTAAGTTTCGAATACTTTACTATGCGTAAAAACAGCGTTTTTCAAGATGGCTGACGTTTGTAAAAATCGCGCCAACAATTGCGCCAACGTAAATCGCCAAAAATCCGTGCAACCGTCTACCAAAGTAGCACCAAATAAATATAGTGAACTTTAAAGAGTGCATTTATTTTATTGCGGTCTAAGCGCTATCGACGAAGTAGATTTAATTCAAAATTCGTTAACTGATAATTCAATATTTTTAAATGAAATGCGGAACAATTGCGTATAATTTAATATTCCATACAAGGAAGTCATGTGGTGTACACATCAGATTTTTTGTTCCATAATTTCCAGAGAAGACTCGAAACCATTTATTTATTCCACTACTTTCATATAACATGATACGTATTTGTAATACTAGGAAATTTAATACCGTCACAGATTGACTTATCGTATCTGAGTATCAATGATTTATTGCTATGAAGTTTTCATCACATTAATTTGGTATACTCATTCCACGTTGCGATTGGACTCCCCAGCGGCCGAGCTATAAAGTAGCTGAGCACTGGTAGTTATCATCACCTCTCTCTCTTTCAATCTTGGATAACAAGTTGAAAGCAGAAAGAATTACTCGTCCCTTGCGCGGACTTCTTATCCATTTCTTTCACAGTAAACCCTTAACGGTTTCGTTCATTTTCCTTTAGCCAATGCTCTTTCTTAACTACTTCAGTTTCCTTATCGATGTTGTGGAGGTAATTGCATTGTGTGGAGGTACTCCGGAAGTCAAACGCCTTGGGCCTTGGGCCTACCTGGGATCGGTTCCAAGCGAACGGGCTGGTTGCATGGGGGTTTTCCCCATGTGTAACGCGTATAAGAACCAGTGATCCTTAAAAAATCCTCCTCGAAGGCATCCCTTCTCTAAAGCAGATAGCACGTGTGTGCTTTTCTGTAATTAAACAAACCAACTAACAACCCATGTCGAAATTAGATATGGCTCCATCTAGGAAGTTTAAACTGCATTAACTTTGAGTACTTATTTCAATATGAGCAGCTGAAAGCAAAATGTGTAGCGCAATGTAAATTGACTGTTATTTTAATAGCCAATAATTTTTCTTGATATACCAAGTTGTTGTTCTAAGTTTAGTTTTTCAATTACACATTTCTTTTTGCTGTGAATATATACAGATGCTGAAGCCAATTCCATCTTCGCATTTTTTTTTAAAGTAACAACTTACATTGTACTGCACATTTTGCTTTCAGCTACTCATACACACACACACACACACACACACACACACACAAAAAAAAAAAAAAAAAAAAAAAAAAAAAAAAAAAACTTAAAATTAATGTAATTTAAACTTCCTAGATGGCGCCATATTTAATTTGGACATGGAATAAGTACTCGAAAGTAATATGATGAACACTTCATAGATGGCGCCACATTTGATTTCAAAACAGTCAAGAAATTATTGTCAGATAGAACAGTAATCAGTACATCCTCGCAGAGATTGATGAAATTTTGAATGGGGTCAGTGATGATCAAGGGTTATAGTCAGTGATGATAGCCGAATATTCACCAGCGATTGATGGGCATAATCAAAATTTCATTGATTACAAAAAATTTTGCAAATAAAACTGATAATTATTTATTGATATAAAGTTATGTCATGTAGTATGGAAAAAAATATAAAATACTTATAAATGAAAATTATTTAATATATTTTAAATATGAATAATATTTTATTAAAATATGTATATATTTGTATGCCATAAGAACACTATAAAAGTAAAACGCAAGAATGCAAAAAAACGCAAGACTAATAATAATAATGCACGAAGAATACAAAACTAGAATGAAAATCAAAAGACATGTAGAATATTTTTGGATGAGGTGATTTAAAAATTGAATTAAGCAATCTTACGCAACCATCACATTCATTAAAATCGAACTTTCGTGAAATTAGAATCCGTGATTTTTTTCGAAAACTTTTTTCCGTTTCTAAAGCTAAAAATAATAATAATACAAAATAAAACAGAAATCTAAGAAATAATTATTTTCAAAACATTTGTTTATATTCTTTATTGTTATCTTTAAGTTATTTTATATGCAATTATTTTTAATATTATAATTATACCGCATACTGTATATTAGAGAAAAAAATGTAAGGGATCGATGAAGGAAACCATTCCTTTAAAAAATTATAAAACTGATTTAAAAAGGTTATGAAGGAACTTACTTTTTCATTTAAAAGTGTTCGATGCAAGAGAAAGGTTTTGAATCCCTGTTTAATAAGTTGACCAAACTCACATTTTTTTTTCGCTCTTTCTTTCCCCCCTTTAATTTATAATGCATGTTAAATACTTTTGGCACTAAAGTCATATGGAATGTCACTATTTCAAATTTTTATTTCAGCTCAAAAAATAGCTTCACCTCAGGCAATTCCAAAAATGCAATATTTTCAGAATATATGTTTGTAAAAAATAAAGTCTCAAAATAATAATAATGAACAAAATAAACATAATAAACAAACTCTGCTACGCATAGTGGCGGTTATGGGTTTACTAGAAGATACTAGGTATGAAGAAAAATTATAAGGCCGTTTTAGGAAGATCGAAGACGGACAGCTGTAGTAATCGTAATGGAGAAGGGAAGTTCAGTATTGGTGTTTAGTTATTTATTCGCAGAAATGGTGGTCACTTTCAGAAGCAGTCAATACAACAGGATTTATTGTACTTTGAATATGAAGACTAATAAGTACACCAATGGTTCAAATGTTCT
Source organism: Stegodyphus dumicola (assembly GCF_044657685.1). NCBI lineage: Eukaryota > Metazoa > Arthropoda > Arachnida > Araneae > Eresidae > Stegodyphus > Stegodyphus dumicola. The sequence goes on from NC_140775.1 coordinate 36,586,540, forward strand.
GATGAAATGATTAAAAATTGAATAAAGAGGGATAATCAAAATTAACTTATCATACTAAATAAATAATTTGTTTTAATCCGATGAATAGCATAGCTACAAATGAGTAATTAGTTGAAAACATTATCTCTACTATTAAATAAGGAAGAATTTGCATGTATATATATATGCATGTGTGAACGTACCTCGCATTATGGAAAAACGGAGGAGCCACCAAACGGAGCACCTAGAGCAGTGGTGGCGAAAATTTTCTGGGCTGCTTTTTTTTTCGGGGGGGGGGGGGGCAAAATGAAATGGCCGCGTGCCACTCCGTTTAAGATATTAAATTAGAATTAATCGAAAGTTACCTCAAAATGCTTAGATCTGAAAAATGGAATCTATTTAACAATGAAAGCATCAAAACTCACCGGCAGTCTGCAATAAATTTGAATTCGTTTAGCAAACATTAGCTGCTTCAATTTTAGCGTATTCTTTTGCCATGTAACAAGTAATATGATTGGCCCAAACAATTGAAACGTCATAAATTAGGTCAATATAAATATGTGTATCATTTCTATAGCGATATGTGAAAATCTTGTATCTAAGTTTAAGCCCTATACCAGTGGCATTATGCGATAAACAAATAAGTGAAACGTTTAAAAAGAGACTAAAACAGTTATTTAAATTATATAGTATCATTTTACTGTGATTTTATTGGAAGTACTATTTTAGTCGCGGGCCGGCTGATGAGACGGGCGGCTAAAACCCGCCGGGAACTGAAGAAATTTAACCAATCAGAGAGGACCGTTGCGCCAGGAACTTTTGGCATCATTTCTCTTTCGCCAAACGCAATTTTAGTGCAAAACTGGTATACCAGAATGTGCTTGTTAATGTTATGGTAACTTGTTCGTTCTTCTTTCGTAGTAGATAGATCATTTGTTTCGCTTATTATTTTGAGGAAGCTGATGTGATTTAATATTTAATTTACCGTAGAGGCGATAAGTAATGTACAATATTTATTGGGATTAATTTAAATTTCAATTTCTAAAACAAATACAACTGTAAATTCTACTCAACTTGCTATCCCGATACCGAATAACTTTTCGATTTTCTTATACCCTTTTAAATAAAGTAATAGTTGATAAACATTACTGTATTGTAAAATTTCTTGGCTGTTTGTGTTTTTGAAAATGTTTGGTGATATTTAGGTTTCTTATTATTTCATGTATTGTATGTACATAAAATTCGATAAAGAAAATATTTTAAGAATGTGTTTTATTTAAACAACCTGATCTTAGAAATCTCTCTTCTCTGTAAGCAAAACTATATTAACAAAAGCGCTTACTGAAACATATAAAATGGAGTGATTATTCAGAGAATCTACATATTAAAAGGGTATGGGATAGCTCATAAACTTTCAGCTGACCCAGTAATTCCCAAAAGAAAAAAAATAATAGATTATGCGTTATTCTGTATCTAAATAATTCTGTTTCATTTCATTGTGTTATATAAAGATGTAATTATTAATATAAAGATGTAATTTTTTACGTCTTGCAAAAATGCAGCATTAGCACATTCAAGTAAGTTTTATTCATGATAAATCCGTGGATAATTTTACACTATATGTGTTGGTATGTACATTATTTTCTTTTATTGTCAGGACTTTTCTGAATAATATGCCTTAATTTATCACCTTAAGTAGTCTTCAGAGTTTGTAATTATACATATTTGGAAATCACAGAATATTTAATCTGCAATTTTAATTTCATTTACTTATGATTGCTGTAAATGATTATGATTTCGGATGTCATATAGTAATCCCTAGCACAAATTCTAAACAAATTTTCTTGAAATCCCATGCATTTTCTTTTTCTGTATAAATAAAATATTCCAATAAAACCTACCACCATTGGATGACACTAAATTTTTTTTTTTTTTTTTTTTTTTTTTTTTTTGTAAGCAGCAAGAAATTTTATACTATAGCCTACACATCTATTGCCTATGTGCCTATAATTTGCTATCATTTCTGATCGTGGAAATGTGGTGAATTTTCATAATTATGTAGTTTTTCAGTATAAATATAAATAAGAAAAACTAAATTTGTTGTTTTTTGATAAATAAATTTTTTTGTTCTCTTAAACCAGAACATGCATAAAAATATTTATGTTGATAAGAGATCGTACAATTCCCCCCCCCCCGGAGTTCTATACGGATGGTAGAAAATGAGAATGTTTTCTTATTTGCTTAACTGATTTTTGCAAATCATGAAAACAGTATCTTTTTGAGCGAAGAAGACTTTCATGAAGTATATTACAAGAAAATGACTTCTGTTTCATGTGACACACAAGAAATATCCTAAAAAGCTAGCCTGTCTACCAGCGTTCAAACTGCCAGTGCACCTTAGTCTTATCCACTCGAATGAATACTAATCATGTGAATGAATACTAATCATGAAAGATGATAATAATTTTACTTGTAAGAATTTTATGTTCATTTTATAGAAGGTTTCTCAGTTTACTCTGCTGTAGAATCTTCGGATGAAGTTACCATTACATGATGTATCATTATTGTTTTTTCTTCATATCAAAACTGATTTAGAAACTGCACTTTTTATTTTTCATTTTTAATAATTATGCCTAGTAGCAGAATAACTATATAAAAAGTGTTTATAATTGTTATTTTCCAAGCAAATTTAATAGCTTAACATCATTCAATTTATTATACCATTGTTATATAAGAGTCAAAAATGGCTTATGTGCATTTAATTACATAATTAACATTCATTTATTGTTTTACAATGGTTTAAACTAATGTTATGTTTTCATAATATCTAATATATTAAACAGCAAGTCTATTTTGCTTGGTTTAATATTGGTTTCCTAGGGACCAATGTAATATTTAATGTGTTAAGAAATTACTGATGAAATGTTAAATGGATAAAAACAACGCATTTGTATATAGAAAACAAACAATTGAAATATTCCAACTTCAAGTTATATTTTGTAATTATGCATATGATCCATGTGCAAAAAATATATTTGAATGCAGTACTAAAAAACTTAATATTTACAGATTTTAAGAATTTATAAAAATATTCATGTTATGCAACATAATCTGATGTTTTTGGCAATATATATTAAATTGTAATTTATCAACCTAAATAAAATTTTGATTAAATATTAGCTACCAAAATATTAACAAAGAGCTCGCGCTTTATTCCATAAAACAAAATACCAAATTATAATTAAATGTTTTAATTTTTACAAACACAGAAAACAAATAACTGTGCATGAAAAAAAAAAAAAAAAACGAAATAAAGAATATTGTAGAAATTATCTTAAACATCGAATAAATTTCATGACATGCAAAATTTATGCCAGAAATTGCCACACGCTATTTTGTTCTCTCACCTCAGTTGATCATTCGAAAAGTTTTAAGAACGAAGCTCAGATTTTTCAAAAAGTTTTTACATTCTGCTAAATGTTTCCCCATTTACAATTGTCTTTAAATTTAAAATTTATTGCGAATGTTAAGGATCTTACTGTGGAAATACTATTCATCAAGCTTAAAGCCTGTTTAACTTCACCTATAAGCAATAATCTCCATAATGACTGTAGCTTCCTTTACACAATTAGGAATTTCATTATGCAGTTTCCATGCTAAAGCCATTAATTTTTTAAACTATGGGTTGTATCAAAATAGAGTATTTTGAAAGTAGATTTATGCAAAATAAGTATGTTTCACAGAAGATTCATAAGTATGACAGAAATATAATTTCTAATCATATTATCAGTCTATAACTTTAAAACACATACCTATAAATGTTTGGTTATATGATACCTACCCTCATACTGCTTGATAATCTAGCTGATCTATTTGTATAATATCTACAACACCATATAACAATTTCACTGGTATGTCAGTCTCCACAGCCACAGTAATCTTATTTTGCAGATCAGGTATTATATTGGGTACAAATACTACATTTTTCATTTAATATTTTACAGAAAATGTCAGACCAGATAAGCTGTGCAAAATGTGTCCAAAAGCATATTTTATAAACCTAACTATCAGTATTCAACAGTCTTACCACTCACGGGCCTCTTTTTCGAATGATTATAAACTGCATATGTATAATACATTATAAAGAAAATCTTCACATTTTACATTCCTCATGTTATGCTACTGACATTTTTTCTAAAAATCTATTTGTTATGTGAATTAATCCTTCACACACGTAAAGTCTGTAAAAGTATTGCAACTAATCTTCTGTGAGAAAATACTATTGCAGAAATCAAATACTTTAATTGAACTGAGATTTACATATACAAATTGGAAGACTTTCCTAATATATTATTTAGTGTTGAAATTGGCAGAGAATTCCAAATTTTATTAGATAAATAAAGCAATTTAAAAATTATATATTAAGCTTTTCAAAAATACAGTATATTTGAGAATTTTACTATCAATTTATACAATATAATGTGTTACATTTCTTGAAAAACAAACATCACACAAAAATGCAATACATTTTAGAAAACGTTCAAATTATAATTTGTTAGTATTTAGAAACTTTCTGAAAAAAAAAAAAAAAAAAAAAAAAAAAAGTATAAGCTTGTGGCTTTATGAGCTAAATTTAGTACCCAGTATTGAAAGGAAAAAAAAAAAAAAGCAACATATCTTTTGCGCACGAAAACGTGAGAAAGCCTTTTTTGTGTGTATTTTTTACTTGGTGATCAAAAAAAAAAAAAATGCTGTCTGTAATTTTCAGCGCTAAAAATGAAGCGGAAAGTTTTATACGGCAAATAATTTTTGCGATATACCACCTTAAAAAAGACACAGCTGATTCACTAACACACTGTTTTCGCTAGAAATTTTATTACACATTTCACATGAGAATCCACCGAATTTTCCACTCCGTTGCCTTTTATAAAAATAAAAGTTACAAATCTAAACAAAAAACATATCATCAAAAGATACGAAAAATAGAATATGAGGAGGAAATGAATCCAAAGCAAACTCTTCAATTATTGGCATAAAAATTGGCGGCCAAAAGCAGTCTCCGACGGTGGCTTATTCTGATTGGTTGAATTTCTTCAGTTCCCGGCGGGTTTTAGCCGCCCTTGCTGATGAGGCTCTGCGTGCCGACTGTCGCATGCGTGCCACGGGTTCGCCGCCACTGACTTAGAGCCACTAAATTTTAAACATACCGTATTTACGCGAATCTAATGCGCATCGTTTTTGGCCAAATGTAGTATTCAAAATTGGGGTGCGCATTAGATTCGATGGCGTATTAGATTCGAGTGCAAAGTTCGCCGATGACGTCAACCAAATTTCTCGACTACATTTACCGTTACATTTATCGTTGACACATTATTGCATAGAGGATACAAACTGCAGAGTACGTAGTCACGAAATGGAGGGCAAACAGAGAAGAATGTCATATGACGCTACTTTCAAACGTAAAGTAATTCTTTATGCTGAAAAAAAAAAACGGCAATAGAAAGGCAGGGAGAGAGTTCAACGTAGCTGAGAGCAATGTTCGCTTGTGGCGGCAACAGAAATTGGCACTGTTTGCAACTAAAGCTAGTAGAAAGAAATTCACTGGCCCTCGCAAAGGAAGACACCCTAAAATTGAAGAAAAAGTTTTGGAATTTGTACGGGAAAGGAGGAAGAATGGACAACCTGTGACTAGTGACACCATAAGAAATAAAGCAAAAGAGGAGGCTGAAGTTCTTGGAATACCGAAACAAGAGTTTAAGGCTAGCCGTGGATGGGTGGATCGGTTTATGAAGCGGATGGGTTTATCTCTAAGACGCCGTACAACAATATGCCATAAGCTTCCTGCAGATTTTGAGGGAAAACTACTAACATTTCAGCGGTGTGTCATCACACTTCGGAAGGAAAAGAATTTTTCAATGGGGCAAATTGGTAACGCTGACGAGACGGCGATTTGGTTTGATATGCCTCGTAATTACACCATTACGGAGAAGGGGACTAAGGAAGTTATCATCAAAATTTCGGGATTTGAAAAACAACGCGTAACAGTGATGCTGGCAATAACAGCAGACGGGTGCAAACTTCCCCCTTTCTTAATCTTCAAACGGAAAACATGCCCTAAAACCCCTAAGAATGAAAAGCTGTTCCCAGATGATGTCCTGATTCGAAACCAAGAGAAGGGGTGGATGACGGAATCATTAATGCTTGATTGGCTCCGAAATGTATGGAAACGCCGTCCCGGTGGGCTCTCTAATCCACCATCAATGCTTTGTCTGGACACATTCCGTGGTCATCTCACCGACGACGTAAAAAAGAAGATGCACAGCCTAGGCAGTGATCTTGTTATCATTCCTGGAGGGATGACGTCTGTGTTACAACCCCTGGACGTTAGTATAAATAAACCTTTTAAGGGGTACGTTAAGGCGGAGTACGAAAAATGGTTTTGTGAGCCAAACCGTGTATTGACCCCGACAGGATAAATTAAGCGTGCTGCACCGCACATTGTTGCACACTGGGTTTCTGCTGCCTGGAAAAGCATCGAAGCACCAATGATTGTGAAATCTTTCAAGAAATGCTGCATTGCAAATTCATTGAATGGCAGTGACGATGACGTGCTTTGGAACGCCGAGGATGACGATGACGATGATGAGGAAAGAAGAAATGAATCTGCTTCTGACGAAGAGAGCTGCGAGGATTCCAGTGATGAAAACATTAGTGAATAAAGACGTTTACTATTAATCACTGATTGTAGAAACTGTTAGCTAGATAGAAATGTTACGATTTATTTCATGTTCATATTTTACGATAGGTACCGTATATACGGTAGTGCTAATTAACAATGATTGTTTCACATGTCACATGACAATAGCCCACTAATAGGTTAATTCTATGTTCTGCTACTTTATGTATAAATCCATTGTTGTATAAAATATGGTATCTAAATTTAAAGAAAATTATCATACCATTAATTGATAGTTTATATACAAATCCATTGTTGCATAAAATAAGATTCAATAAATTCCTCATATCATTGATGCGCATTACATTCGCCGACAAACAATTTTTTTATTATTTAAAGTTTTAAAATGGGGATGCGCATTAGATTCGATGGCGCATTAGATTCGCATAAATACGGTAATTAATTCTTCCACCGAACACGGGCACTTCGAAGACCAAATTTTTAATTTCGAATTTTTTATTAGCCCAAAAGAGGCTATTAGTCTCGAAATTGGATTTTACATTGGTTCACTATACATTTTTCAAATTGTTGCCACTAAATATTATCTCTCTGTATTTTTAAAGAAATTAAATAATGAAGAATCTGCATGCATGATGTATGTTCTTCGCACTGGTAAAAAACGACGGTACCTAGAACAATAAATTTTCATTAACGTAGTCTTCTACTCGAACATAGGGACCTGCAAGCCCGAATTTTGAATTTCGAATTTGTTTTATTATTTATTTCATATTTTGTAAAACTTTAATAAATTTTTGATTAATAAACTCAACGATATGAAAGCAAGCTGAGGCAACACTATTCAAAATAAAACAGTTTTACTTGCAGAGTGCGATCTCCAAGACTTATTTTCGTTTTGCTAACCAGTTATTTTATGTTAATTTGCTTTGCTGTCTTTCTCCTTTTCCATTTTTAAACCAAAATGCAGCTTTCTAGTTCACGTGTATTCAAACGAGATAGAAAGGAGATAATATTTAAAGGAAAGTTTCAGAGGGTAGAATCAGAGCGTGATCCGCTTGCTAAAGGCCACGTTGCTAATTTGATGTTCCTGAGAGCAGTATTCCTCGGTGGTGCGTTATTCTCGCCATTAGGCTTGTCACGCCGATTTTAGGTCAGAGCCAACTTGCGGGTTTTGTGTCTGAGCCTTTCGGTTATCTTACATTAATTTAGTCATAAGTTAAAATTCGTTTCTTTTGATTTACGCGTAAATGCTGGCTGTTCTGTAAGCACAAGCTCTGCCTTCTACTAAACTTTTGAGTTAAATAAAAGGGTCTTTTACACCCTTCGTACGTTTCCTGTGGTAATAATTAATTAATAAGACATAGTCATAAGTCATTTTAGAGTTCTGCAAGTTCGGGATTATATTGAAGTAAGAAACCCCAGCGCTCTAGAACAAATGTTCGAGCTGGCGGTGAAATTCGAGAGTATGAGGGTAGCAGAAAATACGCGTACTAGAAGTTTTGGCCAAAGAACAAACGGACAGTTTTTGAGGCCATATGCGGAACAAGCAAAAAAATCTTATAGCGGGAATAGATAAAAAGAAAGGCGATTGCCAAACTAGGCCGCAACATTAAAAAAAGCGGGCAGTTAAGAAGGATTTAAACTAGGACGGGTGTCTGCTAAAAAGGGGTAACAGTCACCCCATTCGAATAAAAATCCCTCAAAAGTTCAACTGAATACAGTGATAATAAAAAATTTGTCCTTACATGTGATTCACATTCGACTAAATAAGGTGCCAACAGAGGCCCTGGTCGATACAGGAGCGCAAACAAATTTTCTGTCCGAACATTTCTTTTGAAATAATTTTAAGAATTATAGGTTTAAAACTAAAAATACCATATTTCAAATCTTATAGATATCAAATAGATATCATATCTTATTGCAGCGCAGGGCAAACATTGTTCATGTAAAGCGACGTTTAACGTGGAGATAAAAAATGAAGCTCAAAAATCTATATTTTATGCAGTGCGAAATCTACAAGCTTCAGTAATTTTAGGCACCGATTTTTTAAAAACACCGGGAACCCAAATTAATTTTCAGAATGAAACTTTGCAACTATACATGAAGCCCCGGGAAGTAGAAGCTGTAGAACCTCCGGACCTCAACCTGGAATATGTGAAATTTAAGATGACAGAAGAAAACTACAAGAACTGGTAAGACATTTTTCTGGTTTATTTTCTGAAACACCTGGCCTCACTAAGATAGTTCATCATGAAATCAAGTTAAAAAGTGAGGAGGCCGTGAAGGCCAGACCATACAGATATGATAATACAGATATGATAAAATAACTGAGAAACACATTAAGCACATGCTCGAAAATAAAATAATCAAGCCGGCCCTTATGCGAGTTCTGTCATGCTGTGTAGAAAGAAAAATGATCTGCCTCTTCAAATTTTAAAGCCTGGAGGCTAGCTATCGACTACAGGAATCTAAATAGCTTAACCGAATACCCCGTTTATCCTCTAGCTATAATTGATGAAGTGATAAGAAACATTAGGTCCACCAAGTACATGACCACCATAGACCTTACCTCAGGGGTATTTTCAAATAGCAATGAAACCAAAGGATGTGCCGAAAACGGCTTTCCTCACTAAATCAGGAACTTATGCTTTCCTGAGAATGCCTTTTGGCTTATTTCAACGTACCATGGACATTATATTAAGACCTGTCCTAGGGAAATCAACTTTTATTTATCTCGACGATATAATTCAAGTGAAGATATTGATGAATAAGTAAAAGATTTAAACGAAGTTTTTACACAGACGCAGGACTAAAAATAAATGCGAGAAAGTGTAAGTTCGCGGCAGAAGAACTAAAATACACTCATGTCCATAAATTAAGGATAATGCAAAATCAGGAAAAGGAAGAGTTAAAGGCAAAACAAATTTGACTTATTTGTAAAGCTTATTTATTAAACAAAAGGTAAAGAGCAAAAAACGATGCTATATGTTTGATATTATTAAAAAAATTAGCGATTTTTTCTCCCTGGAGCAAGTTACAAAAAAAAAAACAAAAAAAAAAACTTATTTACAAGAAAACAATATTGCATGGTTGGTATGATTGTTAATTTGTTAATACATTGTATGTCTCCCAGACGATGCAATACAGTCCGTACAACGCCTAGGCATGCTGAGTATCAAATTATCGATCTGATTTTGGGGGATATTACACCACTCAAAAAGCAATGCTCTCCGAAGTTCCAGTAGACATGTAGGAGGAGGTTGACGGGTTGCAACTCGTCGGCCAAGCATGTCCCACACGTGCTCTACTAGATTCAAGTCCGGTGAGAATGCTGGCCAGTAAATGCGAGCGATATCCTCCGATTGAAGGCATTCGCTTACGATGTTTGCACGGTGAGTACGGGCGTTGTCATCCATAAACACAAATTGTGCGCCCATGGCGCCCCGAAACAAACGTACATGTTGTTCCAGAATGACGTCCCGATAGATTTGGCTTGTCATGGTTCCAATTTAAACGTGCAGGTCAGTTCTGGAACCCAAAATAATTCCACCCCAAACGAGCACTCCTGCACTACCTTAAGGGTGTCGTTCAATGATGTTTTCTTGGTTGTAACGGGTACCTGGAGCTCTCCATATGAAAGTCCGTCGAGAATCAGACTGCAAGCTAAACCTGGAATCGTCGAAAAACATCACACAAGCCCACTGTTGCGGTGTCCACAATGCATGCTCTCTACTCCAGGCTAACCGCAGGCGACAGTGAGTTGCAGAAAGTGAAACGCATCTGACAGGTCTACGAGCATATAGACCAATCTGCCCTAAGCGTCTGTACACGGTCTGCCTTGAAATTGTCGTACCAGTGGCTGAAGAAAGTTGACGAGACAGGTCTGAGGCTGTGTTCCGCCTGTTTCTTTTGGCAGTAACTGCCAAATACCGGTCCTCATTCGGCGTTGTATCTCTGGGGCGACCTGTGCTGTAACGTCTACTCACATTACCATCATCTTGGAATCGTTGCCAAAGCCTGGAGATGACACTCTGGGTAATTCTAAGTTCGTCTGATGCTTCCAGTTGGGTACGCCCACATTCCAGACGGCCGATAATTCTACCACGTAAAAAATCATCCAAATGCGTCCTTTGTGTCATAACTATTTGGTTATTGCACTGAAATGCTCATAAACCGCCTGCGAACAATTTTACTTCTTTGCTATTCCTTATATATCACTCTCTTCATTGTGACGTACCATCGGTGTCATCTGGTTACTTCCTGAAATTTGCATATGATTCTTGAAGATGTGTGTAGTTATTTTACAGGATATATATTTATTTGAGTTCGATTTCCGCGTGACTCCGAATTATCCTTAATTTATGGACATGAGTGTACTTAGGATACAAGATTTCAAAACGCGGAATTGAAACTCAAGACTCGAAAGTAACTGCAATAAAGAATTATCCACCGCTCAACACTGCAAAAAAGCTCTCTTCTTTCTTAGGCATGTGTAACTATTATATAGAACATTTATAATAGACTTCGCACAAACAGCGGAACCGCTCTTACGATTGAAAAGGTAAAGAAGCCATATTTTCGTGGTCACCTGAGGCAAACACTGCACTTGAAAGACTAAAAACTGTGCTAATTCAAGCGCCGGTCGTAAAATTCCCAGAGAGGGATGAAAATCTCGAAATTTCGGCTGATGCTTCAGATTTCGCTATAGGTACGATTTTGGCGCAGAATAAGCAGCCCGTGACGTATTTTTCAAAAACCCTGACTCAAATGCAACGTAATTATACTGCAACTGGAAAGAGAAACTTTGGCGGTATTTTTAGCGGTGCAGAAGTTCAGAGTTTATTTTGGTAAGGAACCGATAATCGTGTATTCAGATCACGCTGCCGTGGGACGACTATACTCCGACAAAAACTTAAGTCCGCCACTCATAAGAGGGGCATTAAAATTGCAGGAATACAACTTAATAATTAAACACACACCGGGGAAGGAAAATATCGTGGCAGACGTATTATCTGGAATAAAATTGGACGAAGAAGGAAAACAAATAAAATGTGCCATGTTAACATCAAAAAGTATTAGATTCCAGGGAAACAATTATTTGCGATGTTGCGCCTGCGCACGCATTTCATTACTAGCGTCGGCGCATGCGTCTTGAGCTCTTGGAGTTTGTGACATGAGATTGTGAGCTAAGAGCGTGTGAGAGAATTCGTGGCTTCGAGTGGCCATGAACGATGTAAATTAATGAGAATTAAAGTGAGATATAATACAGTCCATTGTTCCTGAGTTTATTGAATTATAGTGTAGTGCCTGTGCAAAACATCGTGGTCCGTCATGGGCCAGAGATCTATGGATTAAGAGTTAGTTACAAGTAACAAGTAAGTCAGCAGTTTCGATTTAAGAATAAAGTGCCATTTTGTTATTTTGAGATACTGTGTAAGAGTTTTGAGAAAATTTATAGTATTTATATACTGTGTTACTGTGTTTAAGTAATTGAGAAGTATTACTTATTATCTTGTGTTATTTCACTAAGAGTACAATGTTGATAAAAGGTGCACTTAAAGAGGATTTAAAGCTATTGGCTTTAGAACTGAAAATATAGAATTAAGTGAAAAGATAACTGTTACAGATTTAAATTTAGCGATTAAAAGTAGTGAAGCTTTTAAATCCGATCCAAATTCGGTAATAGAGTTGGGTAATTCCATAGTAGAGCATCGTAAATCTGAAAAAGCTAAAGTATTACAGTTAGAACAAATTATATTAGAGAGATGTAAAACAGAACTGGAAATTGCTCGATTGCGAGCTGAAACCAAAAGTGTTAATAACGATCAAAATGAAACTAAAGGAGAAAGTTCCGATTCCTTAGATTCTCTTATTAAAAGTATAAGAACACTAACATTGAAGGTTCCGAGTAAACCTGAAAACTGGAGTTATTTTTTCTCGTCTTTAGAAAGAGCTTTCGCGACAAAAAATGTGCCTGAGAAATCTAAAGCGGAAATATTGTTAAACTTGTTAGGGGAACGGGCTTCGAACATTATCGTGTATATTAGAGATGAGGAGCTAAGTGACTATGAAAAAGTAAAGGCTATTATTATAAAAGAATTCGAACCTACACCACAAATTGTTTTAGAAAATTTTTAAAAGGCTCAACGCCTAAATGAGTCCCATGTGCAGTTCGTGTCGCGATTAACCACAAATTTCGAATATTACTTAAAATTGAGGAAAGTGTCTGATTTTGAAACTCTGAAGCAGTTAATAATATCAGACAAATTGTTTGAAACATTAGATCGAGAAACGTCAGCCCATATTTCTATAAGGCAAGCTGGAAGTTGGTTTCCGCCTCAACAAATGGCAAAGGAAGCAGATTTATTTTTCACATCTCGCGGAAAGTCCCTTGCCGCAAGTGTGCACAGTTTTCAAAAATCTCGCAGCAATTACAAAACGTCGAAAAATGTTTCAAAGGTATTCCTTGCCGATGTAAAAGGCTTAAAGTGTGTTCTTTGTGAAGAAAATCATTTTTTGGCAAAATGCCCAAATTTCTTGAAACAAACGGTGAATGATCGGGTTGAAATCATCAAAAGTCATAAATTATGCTTTAATTGCCTAGCATTAAACCATTCCGTCAAAAACTGCAAATCAAAGATTTCGTGTTCCGTTTGTGGGAAAAGACACCACATGACACTGCATTTTCCAGTAGAAAATAAATCATCGAAAGAGAAGGAAAAAAATAATAACGAAACAGCGAGTAGTTCCAGTGTGCTTTCCCCCCTAGCGCCAGACTTTCTGCCTAACAGCGGTAATACTCTACTTACAGCGACTAGTGTAAACAGATCCAAAAAAAGTGTTCTTCTGAGCACGGCTATTTGCTTTATTAGTGATAGTATGGGTAAGCTACATCCAGTCAAAACATTACTTGATGGCGGCAGTACTTCATCGTTTATAAGCAGAGACTGTGCGAATAAATTCAACTTTGATTATGAGAAGGTAAACATTGCGATTTCCGGATTAAATGATTCCTTGTTTACAATTCGGAAAAGAGTTTCGGCATGCATTAGCAATAAAGATAAAAGTTACATGAGACATTTAGACTTATTAGTGGTACCAAAAATCACGCAAGATTTGATTCCTTCAAGGAAAATTGATATTAAAATGCAGGATTTTTGTAACATAAAATTAGCTGATGAGAATTTTAATGTTCCAGAACGTATAGAGATGCTTTTAGGAGCTGAGGTTTTCTTTGAGATATTAAAATCTGAACAAATTCGCTATGAAAACTCAAGTCTTATTTTACAAAACAGCGTGTTCGGGTTTATAGTGTCGGGAAGCGTTACATCAGAACAGAGCCGCGTACATTGTGGGTTAATGAAAACATCTAATGATTTAGAACAAACAATGAGAAAATTTTGGGAAATAGAGAATGTTGAAATAGCCATTCCAAAAAATAAAGAAACAGCAATATGTGAAGAACATTATGTGCAAACTCATAAGCAGGATGAAGAAGGGAGATACATTGTAACAATGCCACTAAAGGAAGATCCTATTTGCTTAGGAAATTCAAAGGATGTTGCCCTTGAGAGATTAAATTCCCTATGGAAAAGATTAGTTAAAGACCCTGAATATTTGAGTCTGTATCAGGATTTTTTAAAGGAATATGAAGAGCTAGGGCATATGACTGAGGTTAAAGAGAAAAATGAGCCTAGGGTAGTGTATTATATGCCACATCATGGGATATACCGACCTCAAAAAACAACAACTAAATTGAGAACAGTGTTTAATGCATCATGTTTAACATCAAATGGAATTTCGCTAAATTCTTTACAACATAATGGAGGGGTTATTCAAGATGATCTCTTTTCAATCATGCTTATATTTAGAAAGTACCCATTCGCATTTACGGCGGATATTAGAAGAATGTATAGAATGATTAAAATTAACCCTGAACAGAGATGCTTGCAGCGAATCCTGTGGAAAAAAGAAAATGATGCACCTGTGAAAATCTACGAGCTTAATACTGTGACTTACGGTACAGTTAGTGCGCCATACTTAGCTATGAGAACTCTTAAACAATTGTCGATTGATGAAGGTCCAAAATTTCCATTAGCTGCGCCAGTCTTACTTAAAAAATTTTATATGGATGATGTGCTTAGTGGAGCGGAATCTTTGAGTACGGCTAAGGAGCTTAAATCTCAGTTAACTGCAATATTGAAGAGTGCAGGAATGACACTGCACAAGTGGTGCAGTAATCAGGCTGAACTTATGGAAGAAGATCACTCCTATTCCTTCCCTAATGAAGCAGAATCTACAACACTTGGAGTGTCTTGGAGGTCTAGAAGAGACTGTTTCTGTTTTAGAGTGAAACTCGATAATGACATAGTAGTTACCAAACGACAAATATTGTCCACAATTGCAAGATTGTTTGACCCGAGGTTTACTATGGCCAATCATAAGTAAAGCCAAAATATTCCTCCAACGGTTGTGGTTGTTAAAGCTGAATGATGAACCACTACCAAAAAAGGAAGCTGATGAGTGGAAGAAGTTCTCTACTGAACTGGAAGTTTTAAGTAAAATAGAAATTGAAAGGTTTATTCTTATTGCAGAAATAGACTATGTGGAACTTCATGGATTTGCAGATGCCTCTGAGGTAGCATACGGAGCAACCATATATTGCAAGTGCCGTCCAGAGTCTCGCCTATTAAACGAGTTACTATTCCGAGACTGGAGCTTTGTGCGGCAGTCCTACTTGCAAGGTTGATGGTTAGAGTAATATCTGCATTAGAGATTCCTGTGAACAACGTTTATCTGTGGAGTGACTCCATGATCGTGCTTTCATGGATACAAAAGGAGCCTTACCAGTTGAAGACATTTGTTGCAAATCGAGTGGCAACAATTCAAGAGTTGACTAATGGTCATCAATGGCGTCATGTGTCATCAAAGGAGAATCCGAGTGACCTTATATCCCGAGGCTTGGATCCCAGTAAACTTCTACAAAATGATATGTGGTGGAAAGGGCCTCTGTTCCTGCGATACGACGACTACCCAAATAGAGAGATTCCGGTGGAAGTCATTGTGAAGGACTTTCCAGACGAACTTAAAATCCTTAGTGACTCTAATATTTTTCTTAATGTGAAAGCTAACCCTTTCATTGAGGATTTCTTAAATTTAAGTAACAATTACACTAAAATTATTCGTGTTTTAAGTTTTATTTTTAGGTTTGTAAACAACTGCAAGGGGAAGGACAAGGTTTCAGGTCCTCTTCAGAGCTCAGAATTAAAATTAGCTGAACTTAAACTGATTAAGCTAATTCAAGATAGTGAATTTAAAAAAGAAATCTCAAGCCTTGAAAAGGAGGGTAAGGTACCTCCAGATAGCAAGGTAAGAAGTGTTTTTCCATTTTTAGATCAATATGGAATTTTAAGAGTTGGAGGCAGATTAGCTAATTGTAAGTTGAATTTTGATAGAAAATTTCCTATAATCTTACCAAAGAATCATAAGATGACTAATCTAATTATTGTGATGTTTCATAAGAAATACATGCATATTGGTCCACAAGGCTTACTGTCTATTGTTAGACAAGGGTTTTGGCCCTTAAACGGGCGTAACACTTGTAGAAAAATAGTACATGAGTGTATCGTATGTTTCAAAGCAAAACCAGTGCCCTGTCAACAACTTATGGGTCAACTCCCTCAAGAAAGAGTCAGTCCGAATTTTCCATTCAATTGTGTTGGAGTTAATTTTTTTGGTCCTTATTTTATAAAATACCCACATCAGAGAAAAGGTCGCCTTAACAAGGTGTATGTGTGCATTTTCGTTTGTTTTGTTACCAAAGCTTGTCATCTTGAGTTGGTAACAGAGCTGTCTAGTCAAGCATTTATTGCAACCTTAAAGCGTTTTTTCAGCAGGAGAGGCAAGTGTGCACGCATATTTTCAGATAACGCAACCAATTTTGTTGGTAGTAACGCAGAATTAAAGAAATTGAATAGGCTAGTCAGCAAACCAGATGATGAATTAGGTAATTATTTATCGAGTGAGAGTATTGATTGGTCGTTCACTCCCCCTAGAGCTCCCAATCATGGAGGTCTTTGGGAGGCAGGTGTCAAATCTGTTAAGTTTCATTTGAAACGCGTAGTAGGCAATTTGAAACTAACCTATGAGGAGTTTCTTACAGTAATTGCTCAAATTGAAGGCATTTTGAATTCTAGGCCCTTGCAACCTTTATCATGTGAACCAGAGGATTTTGATATCTTGACACCAGGCCACTTCCTGATAGGCAGACCTATCACGGCTATTGCAGAACCTAATATTTTAAACGTTAACGATAATAGATTAAAGAGCTGGCAAAAATTGACTAAAATAGTACAAACAATTTGGAAGTATTGAAGAAATAACTATTTGAGTGCAATGCAAGGAAAAACTAAATGGTTCTTTGAAAAAGACAATGTCAAGGTTGGAACTATGGTAATTTTAAAGACTGATAATGTTCCTGTATGTAACTGGCCTCTTGGGAGAATCGTAGAGATATTTTTAGGTAAAGACAATAAGGTTAGAGTAGTTTCAGTGAAAACGAAAGGAGGAATTTTTAAGAGATCAATTAATAAAATTTGTCTTTTACCTATGCCAAATTAAACAAAAAGTATGTTTGTAATTAATTATTGTATTTTCTTATTATAATAGTTTGATTTTGTTGATGTTATTATTTGATGTTTACAATTATTTACCTGTATTTCGTATTGTCACTCTGTGTAATTTTTTATTGTAAGATTTAATTTTGAATGATTACATCATGTCAAGGCGGGCGGTATGTTGCGCCTGCGCACGCATTTCATTACTAGCGTCGGCGCATGCGTCTTGAGCTCTTGTAGTTTGTGACATGAGATTGTGAGCTAAGAGCGTGTGAGAGAATTCGTGGCTTCGAGTGGCCATGAACGATGTAAATTAATGAGAATTAAAGTGAGATATAATACAGTCCATTGTTCCTGAGTTTATTGAATTATAGTGTAGTGCCTGTGCAAAACATGCGAGTTAAAAAATGATCCAGAATATAGGCATATTTGTACATACTTGCGAGGCCCGGATAATTTCGCACATCCGGATATAGTGGCCATAAGGAATAGAGCAGCAAACTATGAAATAGTCGATAAACTAGTATTTTATACTAAAACAACAAATGGAAATAGTGAAATAAGTCATTCCAGCCGGGTTGCGACTCAGCATTTTACACGAATTGCATGAACCAGTTACTGCTGGTCACTAAGGTATTCGAAAAACAGTACAAAGAGTGTGCGAGGCGGTTTTTTTCCCCCGCCACTTCAAAGAGGGGTAATCGACTATGTCAGGTCCTGCCATACATGGCAACTAGTTAACGATATAAATTATAGCCCGGCAAGGTATCTAAATAATATAAGAGCTACTTTTCCTAATGAGTTAATTGGAATAGATCTACTGGACCCATTTTCAAAAAGTGAAAGTAATAGAAATAGATATTTATTAGTTATAGTAGATCATTTTTCAAAATGGTTAGAAATGGTCCCCCTTAAAAGAGCCCAGCGAAAATTGTAGCCGATTCTTTTCTAAATAAATACATTTTAAAATATGGTGCAACACGTAGGGTAATATCAGATAACGGCCCTCAAGTCGTTAATCAAATTTTCGAGAAGCTATGTGCAGGGCTTGACATCCGCCACCTTAACATGGTCACTTGCAGACCGCAGTCAAATATTGCCGAGCGCGTAAACAGAAACATAGTTAAAATCATTCGGAGCTATGTAAAAACGTATCACCGACGCTGGGATGGCTGTGTAAATGAATTGGCGTATGCCCTCAGAACGGCCAAGCATGGGGAGGCAAAATTTAAAGAAAAGGACATCTAAAAGTTAATTAATGATGCAATCAAAAATTCAGATGTAGCTAGAGAAAAACAGTCACTATATTATAATAAGAAAAGAAGAGACTTTAAACCTGGGGACAAAGTACTGAAAAGAAAACATGCATTGTCTTGCGCCCCACTCGAAAAAGTGTCAAAAGTTTCGCTCAGATTTAAAGGCCCCTACGTGATTGAACGTATTTGTGGGTCAGTTTTATATTTAAAAGGAAGCAAAGAAGGCAATATCACTGCCAATGTGGATCAAGTGAAAAAAATGCTATGATCGTAACGAGATGCCTATTTTTAAGGATCTTTTTCAGGAAACTTCAAACATAGGAGAAAGGCTCTCAACAGCACAAATCGTTCTTCCAGGAACCAAAAGGAAAGAAGACAGAGTCTTGGAGCCGGATGGAAAGAAGCTTCGACTTCAAGAGCCTAAATGTATGAACAAGCGGAAAATAGAAACACCCCCATAAGCGAAATAAGGTTCTGAAAAAAGAAGGGGAAACTAAACCCCGCACAAGATCGACAAGCAGGCAAATGGAGAGGAAAAAGCAACTGAGACATCAGAACTCACGACGCTAGCCACCAAGGAAGGAAGGCAAGAATAAGTTAGCAAATCAAGTTCCACATTGGAAACGTCCATTAGACAAGGAGCCGTGAAGGAAATATCTTAGAACCTCAGGAGATCCAGCCAAAAATTCCCCGGGCAATCCAAGGAGGTTCATTGGCCACAGCCGGAAAGTGTCCAGCGAACGCAAAAGTAGACCATAGCCGAAAGAAACCAGCTTGGGACAGAGGTATCAAAAGAAAATAGCCGGCAACAAAGAGCAACGGGAGAGGATCCGAGTGAGACACCTGAATCAAGTTCTATCGTGGGAAGACTTCGTAAAAAAGAGAATGACAGAGTACGCCAAACAAAAGATAAATCAAAATTATTCTGTTTAAATGTATTTTAAAATCTAGTACGAAGTTGATTGAAAATATTTATTTCAGTTTTGCCTCGGGAAGAGGACATTATTTGTTTAATTTAGCAAGAAGCTTACAATTTTGTATTTAACAAAAAGCTTACAATTTTGTGTTTGGCAAAAAGCTAAAAAGAGTTGTTTTTGCATTATGCAAGTAATTTAAAATTGTTGTATTAAGCAAGTAGCTTTAAATGTTTCTAATAAGCAAGAAAGTTTAGCAAACAGTTTTCGCCTTGTTAGAATGAAATGTTAACTTTGGTCGTACAGACTGTGGTAAGATAATGTTTGTATGATATCAAGAAAACAAACTTCGTTACTAAAAGTGTTAGAAATTCGTGCATGTAATTAATCAATGCTTATTTTTCAGCGGAGTAAAGTAAGAAATTAATTATGTAAAAATGTTTGAATTCCTAAATACTTATAAAATAAAGTATTTTGAAATTGTGCTTCGAATGAAAGAGTAGTCTATGTTACTGATGATAAGTACTAAAAAGAAGTTCAGATAAATTGAGAATGAATGTAATATAAAAGGTTAGGCTCTCCAGCCAACACAAGTTAATTTTCACTAGCGTTAACACCTCAGGCTGAGATGTGATCGTAGGGTATCTATTTAGGTCCAGTTGGTTTAATTCTAACAAGTAAATGTGGTTTAGTCGCTAAGTGTTGTACTCGCTTTACATAAAGCATGCTCGCACTTTACGGTACACAAAGCTGGAGAGCAAGCGGGAGTCTTAATGCGGTTAGAAAGATTGAATTGAGTAAATGTAGGAAAGTTGAACTGTTAAAAAAACATACTGAAAGTGTGGCAAGTGTACGATATGTGTAAGCACGTACTAAACTTTTAGGATACCTGGAAGGAGACAGAACAAAAATTGCTAAAGAAGGAAGATATTGTAAATATGTGCCACATTTGTCTATCTGTAAAACCTTAAATTTAGTTAAGATGTAGATTAAGATTGTAAAAGTGAATTCACACGTCAATTTAGAATTTAGCTATCTTATCCAGGTTTTTACAGCCTTGTTATGCGATACTTAAATTCTGGCGATGGAAATTGTAGGGTTTTCCTTATTTTGCATAACAAATTTTAAGTTTGATTTCTTGTTCTAAACTTCTCCTCACATTCTCTCGCCAGGATGTAAATTTAAAGTTAAGTGAAGTGCCATTTAAACGTGTGAATATCTCATTTTATTCAGAGCTTGTTTCGCTAGCCAAGCGCACGTTTCGTAGTTATTTCGCAGTCACGCTGTAAGCCTTTTGTCCGTATCAGATTAGTATCATGCCGGTTAGATTCCTGCGAGTCCACCTCTTAGGCGTAAACTTAAGGGCGCTCTTGCACTATTTATTTCAAGTATTATATTCAACGTTTTAGTTTTCCACCGCAAATGGACGGTGTTTTTGTAACGCACGAAGTCCGTGCCTTTCTGTTAAATTAATTTGAATTAATAAAGAGTTATATTCACCCTTCTTCTGTGCTGGTAATTAATTCCCGCCTGCGCGAGAATTCGCCAGGTTCATTGTAGAATCTAATTTAGTTTATGTGAAATAATAGAGACAGGTCTCACAGTTTGGCGTAATTTAAGTCGTAGAATCGAAATATGGAAAAACATTGGTACGTTATTTCAGAAAAAGTCAGATTTTGTGTCAAAATACCTATATTAGAACAATGCTATATATAAATCTAATACATATCCTAAGTCGCGCTTCGAGATATGAAAAACGCAAGTTGAATTTCGTCAATCGGCCCAGTAAAACGGGAGATATAAGAACTGTACCTTCCAACCCGATTTTGATTGACAACAGAATATATCGTAGCCAAGCCGAACGTAATACATTATTTTTTGTTGCTTTTTTATGAATTCGAAAATAGGTAGCAAAATTATAATGCACTTCACACGAACATTTTAAAATTTAGTGTGATCACTGTTTTCCATTACATAGACTTTAAGAAAACATTTCGTGTTAATTTACGGCTTTTCTTAAGATTTATTTATGTATTTGGTTAATTTTAGCATATGTTTTTATTGACAGTACTAAAAGAAGATAACATAGCACTTTTGAGAAAAAGTCTCTGTTGTGACTCAAACACAATTTCCTCAATATCTTTGAAGTAACCAGTTTAGAATATAGTTACCTAACAGCTGCTGGTCTTGCTCTTAATTTTTATTCAATATCATACAATATCTGAGGGAAGTCATGTTTCGCCTTAACTAGAAAATTTAAATGACATTTTACGAGCAAGCAGAACTTTTCAACGAAAGCTGATCAATGTTTTATTACTAATTTGAGTTTCTATTTGAAACAAACACATTCAGAAATTAAAGGCGAGGCATTCCATATGGGTATTTTTTTCCCCCTTCTTTTTTAAACTTTTCAAGCAAACCATTTCATTTCCTGTGAAATTCTATTCGTTGCCAAACAGTGAAAGGTTTATTAATTTTTGCTTCTGAAGTTCATTAATGATAAACCTTCTGGAATGCTTTGAATATATTACCTCTTTTTACACTGCTGCCATTGCATCGAAATTTTACTTATTTTCTTATTTATTTTTTATAACACTTTTAAGGGCTTGAGAACATTGCCATAATGTGATTTAAAATCTAAAACATCCAGAGAATAGAAAAAGTGGTGACAATAATCGGCTAAATTCAAATCAAACCGCTATGCTGCTTGAACATGTATGTACACTGGCTGTGCTAATGGCGCATGCACACGAGCTCGACGAATTAAAATTTTTTTAGTCATCGGTCAAATTCATATTTAACTGCTATATGCAAACGCTGCACTAATGCGAGATTTAAAGTTTGCCAACATAATGTGCTTTTTGTGTAGAAAACATTTAGTCACCAAACAATGCATTAAATTACATTCCACCCAGTTTTCTTATAGCATCTTCAACAAATATCTCATTAATGTAGAACAGAATTAATAATTTAATAGCATCCAACAAAGATTATGTTCTGATACTATGTGCTTTAAAAATTATGCAAGACCATTCTTTTAATTTAAACAGAAGCACAACAAACATAAATCACATAATGTCATAAACATATCACATATGAAAGAAGAAAACTTTTATTAAAAATATGAAATATTAAAGAATAGTTTACAGATTAAGGCAATATTGCAACGGTTTGAATTATATAAACATACTTATAACTCGTAGAAAAGAAAACTAATTTTTACGAATAATTTAATCAGTGTGTAATAACAATTTGCATTTAAATTTTCTAAATGTGAATGCCAAAGCAAATTCATTACTGGTGCTTC
The DNA here is from genome assembly GCF_044657685.1 of Stegodyphus dumicola. NCBI lineage: Eukaryota > Metazoa > Arthropoda > Arachnida > Araneae > Eresidae > Stegodyphus > Stegodyphus dumicola. The sequence goes on from NC_140775.1 coordinate 36,609,306, forward strand.
AGCTTTGAAGTCACACAGAAATAAATTCAATTTAGCAACCCTGAAACTGATGAACTTGCAGAGTAGTAAGCATGATGATTTCCTTAACATATAGACTTAGATAAACACATACCATATCAGTTATATAAAACATATACTAAGCTTTAACTTGCCCACCAGTGGCTGAGTGGTAAAAGCAGCTGAACCCGGGTAGTTCAGTCTGGGCTTTGAGTCCCTGTGAACAGGCTGGCTGCATTGGCATTTTCATGGTTTTTCCCTTGTGTAACGTGAACTACGTGCCTACAAGTCACGTTACTCTTGTGCATCGCGAGACTACAAACCACTTTCCCTAAAAAGACCTCCATGGGACATTCCTCCCTTTCCGTGTAGTGCCTAAGTAACGTAATAAGTTAAAAAAAATCTAAATTAATGCAGTAAAAAAACGAAGCTACACTTACACTGTTCCATACTAAAAAATACCCACGTATATATTATGGGAAGACTTATCTTAACCAAAGAATTCGTTATGGCTCATTATTAGTGACCTAATACTTCACCAGTGACTGGTCGGAGTGATTAATATGCTGCACAAAGCAAATTTTAGGAAGAGTATTGGGACAAGCTGCCCTAGATTTTTAAGAACTCTATATAATTATCAGCGATATTGAAGGCTTGATGAGCTCTATAACAGCAATTTTCAATCGGTGGTACACAAAGAAACAAAGTATTTTTAACTATTAAATTCAAAAATTAAATACCGATAACCCAAAATGATGTTTAAGCTTTTTTTTGCAACATTCGTAAATTTATGGGATCTGAGCTTTGTTTAAGGTCTATAGCCGCTCATAGACTTTAGCAAAATTATGCGTTTTTATTTTTACAAATATTCTTTTAGCCATAGACATAACAAAACGTGTCATAATGATGTGTTTAAAAGGAATAATAGAAAAGGATGTTGCATTTAATAAGAAATAAAAATAGCTGCAATAAAAAGATAATAATATCTCATTAATTCTTTTAGAGTTGATTAATTTATTAGCATGTCTACACTTTGTGACTTGTGTTAACAAGGATTTTTTTCTATGTTATATTTGAAAAATAAATACAGAACAAAATTAAAACAGATCCTAATTTATGGTTAAAACTAAGTAAAATAAGACCAGATATACAGAAATCGATCTGTTTTAAACAGGCCCAAATTTTGCATTAAATTTTAGAATTAAAGTATTAAAAGTTAAATTTCAATGGTTAAAATGGCAATCAATTTTTAATCTGATATTTTGTCTGTGTGCTTATTTAATGCAAATAGCCAATAGGTTGTGCAAATGGCAAAATGTATATTTTTAAAGTATTTATATTGAGAAATTGAAAAATAATAAATGTAAAAAGTAGTGGTGGTACTAAAGGTTTTCAATTTTTTTTAGGTGGTGCACATTAGTCAAATGGTTCAGAACCGCTACTTAGACCATTAACTACTATTTCTGAAGATGTTGATGACTTAGTTACCCCAACTCCTAGTATGTTTTTACAAGGAATTACAAAAACTGGACTTCTCAATCTAGATAACCTAGAAAACATAAATCTAAAAGGAAGATTTCAATATTTGCTAAAGATGAAGAAAGATTTACATAGCAGATTCAGAAATGAGTACTTAGGGCAATGAAGAAGTTCATGAGGAATGGTCACGAACAACAAGAAAATTGCTGTAGGAGCTATTATTTTGGAAGGTCATGATAACCAAAGAAGAATCAATTAGCCTAGTCTAGGATCAATCTAGGAAAGTAGATGTACAACGGATCTTGAACAGCACTAAGAGCAGAAGCACAAAGAGTTCTCCATTTGAGCTCTTCACTGGTGTTAAAATGAGAAATCGAGAGGGCTTAAAGGTTGTGGAAATTCTCGAAGAAGAAATAAATATTATGATGAAAGATCGAGAAGATATGAGAGAGGAAGTAAGAAAAAACATTCTAAAAATTCAGGAAGAGAATAGAAAGGCATACAATAGGAAGAGAAAAGAGGCACAGGTATGCAATATGAACGATCTAGTTGCCAAACAAAGAATGCAGTATGGAGGTTGTCTAAAGTTAATGCCAAAGTTTTTCAGTCCATATCGTGTAACAGCGAGGGAAGGCAAAGATCGGTACCAGGTGGAAAAAGTAGGACACCATGAAGGTCCTGGATGTACCACTACAGCAGCTGATCACACGAAGCCTTGGACTGTTCCCGTTTAGGACTGCGTGTGGTTCTACCGCACTTCTATCTTTTTTTTTTAAATTTATTTTCAGGTGCTGTCTTGATGTACCAGTGTCGCTGATCCGCGATTTTGAGGGCGAAAACAGAGTCAGGATCGCCGAAGATGTGGTGACAGTTAGTTCTACACAGCCACTAGAGGGCATCACCTATGTGCCTGCAGCGAAAGCGAGGTGAAAGAGAGATAGACGCAGGTCTCCACGCGAAGGTGGTAACTATAGGTCTTCCCGCAGAAGGGGTAACTGACGAACTGCATAATTGATAAAGAGCGCGAGTAGGCACCAAGCAGCTATTCAAAATATGTAAGAGTGATGATGCAAAATTTTGTTCGTATACAACGGCACCGTGATTCGATTCAATGTACCTTGTCTGTTATTTTCATTAAATGTCTGTGGCGTGGAAGACGTGTTGACGAGTTATTTACCCTAGGATAGCATCTTCAACTCCCCAACCACATATATGACAACAGTCCTTGCTAAACAGGACTTTTCTGAGAAATGAGATTCTGGTTGCACTGGTTTAAGCAGGAGGATTCCTAGAAAAAAAGAGTACCGCTGGAAGTGAAGTCCCACCTAGCTACGGAAACGATGTACCAGCTACGCGGGATTTTTTGACCCCTCGCTGAAAATGTTTTGGCTGGAGTTCTGTCCCGCAAAGAGACAACCAATCAGACAAAAATTCTACTTCTGAAGGATCACGATCCCAGTCTGAGTGATAATTGATTATTGTTTGGTGCTTAAGTCTTTGTAGTAAGTGAAAATAGTAACCTAGCTACGTGGGTTTCCTGGAAATGTATGGGTTCTGAGGATTGTCCCTTTCGACATCAAGTCCCGCATAGCCGAAACATAATGTGATTGACACCTAAGTTAGATGGAGTTGCCTTGAAAGCACGGCTGCTACAAGAGCTTTTATCGCTGAGTAGCTAACTTCCTGTCTTTCACAATAACCAACAGCTATGATCATTTTGATAGTGATGTAAATTTCTGACATATAAGTAAATGACACAATAAAAATAAAAGCTGAATTGCGAACACATAAATGCAAAGCACATGCATACAGCTGTAATTGTAAAATAAAATGTAATAACTGTTTGTGCCATATGTATCGATTGTAATCTCATCTATGCTCATGATTGACTTCAGTGCTGAAGTTGATGCAAAGACTTAGCAGGCAAATGAGACTTATTCATAATTACAACTTTTGAAATTTGCTCACCATACAAATATGGAGCAATAGAAGAAATAAAAATTCTGATTTGATAAAAATAAATTATTTCATATTTGACAAAATATGTATGATTTAGCATTATTTTTATTATTTTTAGGGTATTTAAGCATATTAAGCATACCATGTCATAACTTATGATGAAAATAACTTTTTGTTAATATACAGTCAGGTTTTTAGTTTTACTTTCTTGGATGCTAACTTTTTCAATATTTCACTAAAATATAACTATACATAAATAATCAATTTACTGTTCCTTGCAGTTGTTGAGACATTATTCTAAAACTAACATTTTTGAAAGAATTACAATTTACTGCAGTGCATCACTCCAAAAACTACACTTCAATTTTATCATCATGCATTCATGATAAATACACAGATATGTAAATAATACATATATAAATTACACCAAATGAAAAATTCTGTGTAGAGTCCTGTAGTTAAAGCTTGAGCAAAGGATTTATTCTCTACAATATGGCTGGGGTAGTTCTTAAATTTGTCTTTATTAGCTTTCTTTGGGAACTTTTCACGCCCCCTAAAATTGGAGGTGTGATCCAAGTTGCAATTCACACAACGTGACGGCATATCCTTGTTTTTATTTGGGCATTCATATGAGAAATGCCTTTCGCCGCATCCAACACATTTTGGGGAGTGGTTACAACCGCTTTGGGTATGGTGGAACCCCTGGCATCTGTAACATTGCAGGGGTCCCGCCCGTCCTCTGTATTGCTCCACCTTCCACCTTAATACTTAAGTCCAGTAGGTATTTTTCATTGAAAATTTCGGCAGATTTTGTTATCTTTGGTAGGGATACTAGAAATAAGGGCAGTTTGTTGACTTCCCCATTTCTCCATCGTGACATTTGTTTAACCGAAGTTATTTTATAGTTTCTAGCTTCAAATTCCTCCTTAATTTCCTGGGGATCGTCGTCTCTCAGTAAGCCCCTAACAACGACTTTCAAATCCTTATCCTGGGACAGTATAAAACAATGATGTTCAATATCACCATCTTTGAGGAGTTTTATGCCTAACCTATATTGATCAGCATTTTTTATGAAAATCTTAACACCATTTGGAATAGTATGTGGCAAAAATTCAATATTGTTTTCCTTAAATTTATTTCTGACATAATTCCATCCTTACTGCCAACTGTAATGTTGATGGGTGGTATTTTGTTTTTCTTAGAAAATTCTTCCTCAGTTTATTGTTGACTTTCTTTTGGTTTTTGATTTATTGTTTGATCATTAGTGCTGGTATCCATAGTGTTATCGTCTTGACAGGTGTTTGTCATGCTATGTGTTAATTTTTACCTGTTTAGTGGCGACTACGGAAATTTGAGTTTTATTGGTCATTTGAATAGGATTTTTAGTCTTTTGTCTTTTAGCGTTATTTGTACTTTTAATCCTGCTCCTGACTGTTTGGTCATCCCTAGGCTTTAAGTAAAATTCATCTTCTGAGCTTAGATGTTTGTCTAGAGTAATCTCGTTGTCTGAGTTTTTATCCATGTTTTCGTTAAATTTAATTGGGCGTCTAGAGTGCTCATTGTCACTGTTTACTTCTATTGTGCGTGTGCACGTTCCAATTTTGTCAATAGTTTGATTATTAGTGACTGCACATGGAACCGTTGAATTAAAATTCCCCTCGTTATTTGTAGCATTTTCTTCATTCTTTAACTCTTTTAAGAGTGTTTCTAAGCCATTTTGCATTTGTATAAAGAAATTAAATTCTTTACGCTTTCTCCCATTAAGCTCTAACTTTTGTTCATTTTCAAATTCAGCAATAATTTGGTGGAAAATTACCCGAAGTTTGTCCATGATCGCATAAACCGAATCAAACCAAAAAATCCGGTGCCCGAGAATTCGCAAGCAGCCTGCGCCCCGAAACTGGACCCACTCGACAGTGTCCCGGCAGACGGATGGGCAGGCGGAAACACACAAGGCCTCTGCCTCTCGCACTGCTAGCAAAGGCTTGAGGTGACTATGTGGGTTGTATGACCAACCTATGGAAAATAATTAAATATTTAAAAAATAATAATAAATACTAAAAATAATAGCAATTTATAGCGATAACTAAGCTATGAGGTGATGGTAATGAATAAGTAAATATAGCGTTGGATGTAGCACGTGGTCAGACCGGATCTGGTGGCAGAAGCAATCGCTTTCATGTCAACCTTCGCGCACCGCGTCTTCCCTCCGAATCGATGATCAAGTGACCAGTGGTCTGATTCTTGAGACTTATTCTAACTGCTGAGTCATGCGATCAATCAATGCCGAATCATTAGCATTAACAAAATGATTGACAGTGAATTGATTTTCATATGATTTGGCAAAAGCGTTTGCAATATCTTTTGGATTAATTAGAGCTTGATTATTATAATTAATAGGTTTTATTTCATTTTTATTTCTTCTAATAGCCTTAGCAATTTTCCACACAGAGTAATTGATATGTGATAGACTGTTAACGAAGTTGTTCCAGCTGTTGTTATATCGAAAATTTTTAGTTTGGTGTTTAAATACCTTTAAACTTTAAACTTTGCTGCAAGGTGCCGGACAAAATTAACAAAACAAACAAACAAAAAAAAAAAAAAAAAAAAAAAAAAAATCAAATAATTCAAAACATTCAAAATCTATTTCATAATATTCATATATCATTTCGACATTCTTATAAACATTCGTATAGTGGTAGTACAATTTAACTTTAGGAAGGTTTGCGTTGTGAGTAACCTATGTAAAAGGAAATATCAATAACTCCAAATTCAATTAAACTCCATGTTTCTTAAAAGCCTCCCGGCTCAAACAAATGGAGGGACATGACAGACCACAGTAAATTATACGCTACATAAATACACAAATGCCATTAAATTTTAAACACACATTTATTAAATTCTTGAATATATATTATATAATTAAATAATGGATAACTGATCAGCAATACATATTTTTTCTAAGCAAAATAACACATAATACTACACCAAATTACAGCTTATATTAATTAAGATTAACATTATCAAATTCTACTGTATCATAAGTGTAACACTAGTATTTTCTCCCATTTCATCTTCTAACTTTAAGTATTTATCATGGTAATTCACTTTAAGAACACTGATAATTTCCACATCGATTAATTATCATTAAAATGACGACTCTTGCTTGAGTATTAAGATAATTATTGAAGTAAAACAAATAAAAAAAAAATCACTCACGGGGTGAAGTCCAAACTGCAACACTCACTTTACTCGGGAATACCTTCGTATACTGATTTAATAAGGTGATTTGACAGCTCCACAGATCGTCCAGCGTCCAAAGTTTACTCGAGCACCACATTATTCCTGCTGTCCTTTATTCACAAAATCATCGTTAATGGAGGCAGACAGTTCTTGCGAATTTTAAAGATGACTTGGTTGCAACACCATTGAAGCTGTCCTTACAATAAATAAATTCCAGAGCATGGAATGATGGAAAAAAAATCGACACAGCTGGCATAGGCAGAATAAACAGCAATGCACACCTTAGAAGGGTCCTACACGAGTCTCTTTCATTCTGGAAGCCCCGAAACTCACCATAAGCATAGAGCACCTTTGGAACAAAATCTAATTAGGAAGTCTAAGCCGGTAAAAAGCAGGAATACCGCATCAGGATGTCAAGATCACCAAGAGAATCTGCCGTACAATTCTTGGGATAAGAGAAATCGAAATTCTTCTGCTGAGCTCTATGCCTTATGCCAACGCAAATTCTCGCCAGCTAAAAGCCGAGAGAAAAATCATAACCCTCTGCCGACTGTTCACGCGGCTCGCGAGAAGCAAGACCTGAAGGATCAAGCCCCCACTTTTTCTCCTCTTACTCTTCTTGAAAATCAGAATCAGAATGAACTCTAGCCTGGTGCAAGCACCCAGGAAATCTCGGTTTCTCCGCCTCTGTGAGTTCATAGGCTTTCAAAAAAATCATAAAATTAAATCTTACCAATCCCGGAATTTTCAGTTATCTAAATTGAGAAAATGACACACCCATGACGAATCAAACACCAGAAAATCTGACAATGCAATCCGAAAAACATCTGCACTCACATAACGTGAGAAAAAAAAAATAGGCCCCTCAACTAACAAGCGAAACTAGCTTTTACGAGTATCCAATTATTTAACTTAGTACACCTCCCACTGTCTTGAAGTAAGAAAACTGCCAAAGCGACAAGAAAAACGATTTCCGTTTCACACGCATTAGCTAAAAGGCGACAATACATACCCTACTACCTTCATTGTTGGAAAGGCCATAAACCAGATGTGTGTCCTCGCAACCGTCTCTCGCCTTTGTTACAATTCCCACTCAAGAATAATGAGTTAAATAAAACCTTAAGAGCTTAAGAATACTTTTTTTTCCAGATTAAAATACACATGAATACAAATAAAAATATTAGAATAATAATAATTTAAAACACATATTAATAATTTAAATTCGCTACATAACACTGTTGTCTTTACATTCTTTGATAAGTTTTTTAACTGTTCTGTTAGCTTGATTGAAATTGCCTTTATCGATGGGGTCTAAAGTTCTATGATAAATTTTTCGAAGCCTGTTCTTTTCTTTAATTTTGTTAAGGATATACGCAGGGAGAGGGAATTTTTTTGGATGAATGGCCGATTTATTGAGTGCTTTGTGGATGCTACGGGTGAATTTGTCAATTGTATTCTTCCCAGTTGATTTTGCTTTATACAGGTGGTAGTCCGTAGCTTAATCTGTAAAGGGTAAAACGTACAAGAAAGTGATCAGAGGATAAAACATTATCGGTGAAAAGATACGGTTGCTGGCTAATATAGGTGGTAATAAGAATATCCAGTGTGTCTTTGCAGCCATAAGCTGAAGAGATAAAAGTAGGATCATCAGGTGCATGAATTCTCATATCCTTAAATTGGCAGTAATTATAGAGAGTAATGCCATCCAGGTTATTAGTTTTGCAGTTCCAGATGGTATTTTTGCAGTTGAAGTCTCCAGCTATAACCAGGCAATGAAATCCACAGAAAGGGATAAATGGATAGAGACGATGGAAGAGGAAATAGCCAACATGCAAAAACATAAGGTATGGCATCTTGTTCCACTTCCTAGAGACAAGACTCCAATAGGTTGCAGGTGGATTTTCAACATTAAAAGTGATGAATTTGGAAACATTGTTCGTTTTAAAGCTCGTTTGGTGGCTCAGGGTTATCGGCAAATTAAATACGATACCTATGATGAAACCTACTCTTCTGTAGTCAACTTTTCAGTAATAAGGCTCTTTTTCTTTCCTAGTTGCACACTTTGACGGCCAAACATACAGTGCAACGTAAAAAGTGCCTATCTCTACGCTTCTTTATCTGAGGTAATTTACATGTCCCAACCTCAGGGTTTTGTAGAGCGTGATAAAAAAACTGTTGTGTGTCGTTTAGATATGGCCTTGTATGGTCTGTATCAGAGTGGGCGATTATGGTACTACGAGTTAGATAGAACACTATGTAACCGAGGGTTTACCAAGTTTGAGTGGTGTAATTGTGTCTATCGATTTAAAGATTTTGTCACTGTTGGTTTATATTGATGACATTGTTGTGTTCGGAAAAAGTGAAGTTCAGGCTAAAAGGATATTAAAAGTCCTGAGTTCACATTTTGATTTGAAAATTTTGCGTTTTGTTGGCGTAAAACAAGAAAACTCTTCTTGGGTGTAGAATTTGAATATGAGAACAATAGTGTCCTAATTCATCAGCAGTTATATATAGAAGACATAGTTAATCGGTTTAAGTCTTTTAAAATACAAATTACCTCCCTTCCAATAGTTAAAGGTGTGAAATACTCAAAGTCCCAGTACACAAGAAGAAATGACTGAGATGATAAATTATCCTTAAAGAAATGTTTTAGGATGCCTCTCGTTTCTTTGCAATCGTACTCGTCCGGATATAGCCTATGCTGCTAATATATTTTCTCAGCTCCAAAGCAATCCTGGTAAATTTCACTGGGAAGGATTACTTAAACTTTTAGGATACATTTCAAATACCAGACACTACAAACTTAAACTGGTATGCAAGGAACTGAAGCTCAATATATATTCAGATTCGGATTTTGCTTCAAGCAGAGACGATATGGTGTCTATTGGCGGCCAAATAGCTTTTTTGGGAGAATCACCTGTATCTTGGCGTACATTTAAAGAAAGGGAAGTGAGTTTGTCTACTATGGAGGCTGAATTTATTTCCATGACTGAATCAGCAAAAGAATTGGTTTGGTTTAAAAACATTTTGGATGAATGCATTCAGTTTAAAATTGCAAGTAACTATGTTTCAAAACCTATATTGTTTGCAGATAACACAGCTGCTATAAGTTTTACAAAATCACCCATTGAAAACTCAAGGACAAAACATAGATGTAAAGCTGTTCTTCATTCACGATCTACTAAAAAGGGAAATTTTTTATCTAAAATATGTTCCAAGCAAAGATAATCTGGCTGATCCCATGACAAAACCGCTGACTAAACATAACCTGATAAGATTTTGTGCAGCAATTTTCTTATGAAATTTCTTGTGTGTATTTAACTTTAAAGCTAAGTCGTACCGACAGCTGATTGGCTGCCATGAGATGACGTCATGCCTACTTTATGTATAAGTATCTCACATCACTCTGGCTTAGTCCTTCTTGTTCCTGTTTCATTGCTCCTGGTGTGCTGTTCCAGTGCTCACTGGAAGATGTTATTGCGATGCGTGTCGTCCAAGGATAAATACCGTGGTTCCGGGCCATGATGGTTTTTCTTGGATTTTGCAAAGCGGTAACGATGTGAGTTACTGCCATGGGTGGCATCTTGTTCCATGGTTCGGCGGCAATAGACTTCAAGTTGTGGTTCTCGGTGGTCAACTTCCGTGGGTGGCGTCCTGTTTCCAAAGTTAGGCGATGTCAAATTTCAGGTTGCAGTTTCCGGTGAGGCCATGGGCGGCATCCTGTTTCATGATTAAGTGGCGTCAAATCTCAAGCTGTGGTTTCCAGTGAGCAACTGCTGAAGGCGGCATCTTTAATACAAGTGTTCAGGTCTAGCGGCTATGTTTTTCCAAGCTGTGATTTCCGGTGAGCAACTGCAGTGAACGGCTTTTACCAATTCAAGTATATTCAAGGTTTAACTTTTTAGGTGCCTTCTTGGCCAAAAGCATAAACCTTTTTAGTCAAGTGAAATTCAAATTAATCGCGTAGTTTTGTTCCGTGTTTTTCACAAGTAATTCAATGCCAGTATTCATTGAACAGGTAATATATTTAGCATATCATTAATAATGTAATATTCTTTAAAGGAAAACCCCTTGAGGTTAATGAATAGTTAACTGAGTGTGATTTTTTGACAATGATTATGTTACACCCTTTAAGTTTCTGGTATTGATCAAATTTATTTATTGCATTTTTATTTCTATATATACTGTTAATAAATTGGTTAAGTTTAAAACTTTTGTCATCTATGTTTGCACAGTATTATGTTTGCACAGTATCTTAGGGAGCTTCTATTGCTATTTCTGCTAAATGTTTTTATAACTTTAAACTTTGCTTTTGCATCAGAAATTCCTGTCGAGTTTGTGCAAATGCTGCTCAATTGTACTAAGTTTCAAGTCTCTGTGTAGAGTGGCGCTACTGACGTAGTAATGAGCGTTAGTAATCATTCTAAGTATTCCATTCTGAATTACTTGCAGTATGTACAGATCTCTCTTTTTAGCCGTATTCCAGGCTGGCAAAGCATATGTAATGATAGGCGTATGTTCATTATATACACAAGCCGCTTTCGACGCAGATCTAATTTTGAAAACGTGTTAAGAAGGCGCTTTAAACTGTTGATTACAGCGAAAGCCTTTTTCCTCACATTAGTCACATAAAAATGAAAAGCGATTGTCGGCACTTCTGACACATTTGGGAGGGTGGTTACACCCACTTTGAGTATGGTGGAACTCCTGGCACCTATAGCATTGTAGGGGTCCTGCCCTTCCTCGGTACTGCTCGACTTTGATTCTTAATAAATACTCCTTATTAAAGATTTCTGCTGATTTGTCGTTTTGGGGTAAAGAAATGAGAAAAAGCGGTAGCTTGGTAATTTCACCATTCCCACGCCGTGTCATTTGTTTTACTGATGAGATTTTTGCTTCTAATTGGTCCTGTATTTCTTTGGGATTATCATCTCTCAAAAGTCCCCTTATGACAACTTTTAAGTCCTTATCTTGGGGTAAGATATAGCAATGGTACTTGATGTTAGCTTCTTTCAGCAGCTTGATCGCTAACCTGTAGTCTTCAGCATTTTTGGTGTAAATATTTATAGAGTCATTTACTGTATGGGGAGTGAATTTGATATTATTTTCCATGAAAATGCGTCTGGTTTTACTCCCTCCCTTACTGTTTACTTTAATTGTGATGGGTGGGATTTTATTCTTTTTAGTGGAAGTCACCTTCAGTGGTTTGTTGATTATCAGTAACTGTTTGATTTGTAGGTTGTTCGTTACTGTTAGTATCCATTAAATTGTTATTATTGCTAGTGCTAGCCATGTTATTAGAATTATTTTTCATGCGTAGTACTAGCTGCAAGAGACTCTTTCATGTTTGTTTTGATATTTGTATTAATTTTTACTTGCTGCGAGCAGCTCGGGTATGTTAGTCATCTCAGTCATATTATCCGATTTTTAGCTTTTTATTCAAATTCTTATTACTCCAGGTCCTAACGTTTTGTCCCCTCGGCGTTGGGCATAGAATTCATCGTCTCAACTTATGTCTTTGTCTAAGATTATTTCATCCCAGAACAATCAACATCTATGTTAATAGAGCTTCTAGATCTTTTGCTGTCGCTACTAACCTCAATAATGCAAACGCTCGGTACTTTATCATCCTGTGTGTTATCATTTATATGAGCACGTGGCTCAGCTAAATTATGTGTTTGCTTTTTTAGGTTATTATTATCCTCAGTGTCTAAGTCCTTAAATTCAGCATTCATTAGTACGTACTAAGTACGAGTTGCAAAAACTCAAGTTCCTTAAGCTTTCTAGCATCTAAATTCACCTAATTTTTCCTTGCATTCGTACTCAATAATGAGATGCCGTAAAAACGCATCTATCCCGTCCATGATCGCTTAAGTCAAGAAATTGTCCAAATCCAACGTCCAGATAAACGCATGCAAACCTGTGCCCCGTAACCGAGTCCACTCCACGGTGTCCCAGCAGACAGAAGGGTAGGTGGAATCCTACAAGGCCCCTGACTCTCACACTGATAGCGAGAGCTTGGGGGTAACTACGTAAGAAGAAAATCCAAGCCAAGGAAAAAAATAATAAATAAATATTTAGAAAATAATCATAAATAATATAAAAATGATAGCAATTAATAACAGTTAAACAGCAATAAGGCGATGGCAGTGGATAAGAAAAATAAAGCTCTCGGCTCAGCACATGGTCAGATCGGATTCAGTAGTAGGCACAATCTCTTTCACGATGAAACTTCATACACTGCTTCCTCCTCTCGAACGAATTACGGAAGGTAACTGTACAGCAGGTAACTATCTAATCACTGACCGCCTACAGGACTGGGTCAGTTCAGATAGAATATATGCCTAATCAAAATCACGTTATTCACGTTTGCTGTCCCAGCTCAGAATCCAGTTGCTTTGATGAGTGATGCAGGTAGGGAAATTGTGCGAGGCTTCTCGTTCCTCAGTTTTTTATATTCGCCTCGCTGCTGCTGACGATCTACATCTGTTCGTAATGGCTTGTTGGGTCTAAACTGCAACTTTTGACTTTGTATAGCCATTCTATCATTTGCATTAAATGCGTTTGCTCTCTCTCGAGCTTGTAAAACTTTTTTGAGAAATTCTAAAAATTTGTTTATATCAAAACATGTCTCATCATCATTCATACGACTATATTCTAATTTTAAATCTGCTAGAATAACTCTAAATAAAACTGAGATTAACATATTGTTATAAGTTTCGGGATTAACATTTAAAGAAGAAAGACTTCAAATCTGTATTTCTATAGCGTCATATAATTTTCTTAATTTTAGAACGTCACTTGATCAGTAAATGGGAGGGAGATTTAGGAGTTTTTGCATTTGTGCATTTATGATAACATGGCGTCTTTCAAATCTAGTATTTAAAATTTGTATTGCTGCATTGTAATTTCATTCAGATATTGAAAAACCTTCTATAACATTGGTGGCGGGTTCCACTTAAGTAGGATTTCAAATAATTAAATTTTTCTACTTTCAAAAGGGCAGTATTATCGTGCATTGCAATTTTGAATGAATTCTAAAAACTTATCCATTGACTGACGTCACCATAAAATTTAGAAATCTCTAATTTAGGAAGACGAATATGATGATTTTCACGCTTATATTCAGTTGACCTAATAACCAAGTTTGTTTTGTGTTGTTCCAGACTAGATTTTAAATATCTATTCTAGATTTACATAAAATTATTTTATCCTTATAATTCATAGAACTTTGAATTTCGTTTCCAGTTTCTTTTCATCATCTATTAAAGATATAACGTCTTCATCTAAATTATACACTTCTTTTTCAATTAATAATGCTAAAGAATCTTCTAGTAAATTTTCAGTTTCACTTATTTTTTATACTGTTATCCACTTTGTTTACAATATTAGTTATTGATGATCTGAAATCTTTGCTCTTTTTAGTAAGCATTTCCATTTTATCTATTTTAACATAAACAATGTAGAATTCTTACCTTTAGGAGTCTTCAAATATACACTTTATCATCCGATTCAAAGGTAAGGATAATCTAACTTTATGACGCCATTACTCTAATACAGTACAAAGCCTTTAATCCGGACTCGTCGAGACTTCGATTCTGGATTAGGGTTTTTTTTCCGGATTATAGATCATCAATTTAAATCTGGTAAGATGGCATGCAGAAATTATGAAATTAAAAATATGAAACTGTAATTTATGAAATAAAGAGCAATTATGATCTAAAGGGTATCAAAATTTACAAAAAAAAAAGCTTAATATTTATTTGTTTACTTTATTAAACATTTCTTTCAACACGCGCATGCGTAAAGCATACATTACGCATAGTCGAAATTAGAAAATTTCAACCAGAAAACTATTTGATGTGTATTCACGATATTTATAATGATGAGGAATTTGATTTAAATCATATCTAAGACGGAGTACATCGAGATGAAATACTACATTTAATAAGGAATTATAAGCCGATAAAATAAAAACATCTGCCCTGAAGATGGGGATAATGTGACAGATCAACTTCCAGTTCATTGCATGCCGTGATTCAATTTATTGTTCCTTATGGCTGCTCTGAGACATTATTCTAAAACTAATATTTTTGAAAGAATTACAAATTACTGCAGAATATCACTCCAATTTTAACATCATACATTCATGATAAATACACAGAAGCAAAAGACAACCAATAACAGATATGTAAATAATACATATATAAATTAAACCAAATAAAAAATTTAGTGTTCCAATAAGAAAAGAAATTTCCAACATCCAAGTATATGACACAATAAAAATAAAAACTGAATTGCCAAAACATAAATGCATAGTGCAAGCACCTGTAAAAATAGGGCACAGGAAACTATCTCAAAATTTTTAATTAAATAGGTTACTAGGGAAGAAACATTTCACAGTAAATAAATGATTATAAAGTTTCCAATATCATGCATCCGAGTTTGTTTACATATAAACATACAAGGCTTATACAATTTAGATCGCAAAAATATGTTCTTATCACACATTCTGGCATATAACAAGCACCTGTAATTTCAAACTATACTTCTAAATTTTTAGGTATATTTGACATATAATTTACACCCATTTCGTTACAAAGAAATCTGAAAGATACGTGTGCCATGCTCTTATCTTTTGAAGTCATTCATTCGAAGATTTTTCCTAGACGTTTGAACAAACGGTACGCTAAATTGAAAGCGATAGGGTACAACAAATGTAGGGAGGAAATGCTTGGGAAAGTATATAATTCTGCAAAGGAGGTGGGTTGTATTTAATGCAAGTGTCCACAAGAATGCTATTCTAGGGTTCTGAGGAAAGGGGACATAATTTCGGGTAACATTACACTTTCAACCCAAATGAATTAACATAATTAAGAGTCAGATGTATCATTTGAAGGTGTGCCTCTGAAAAGAACATCGAAGGCTTTTAGTAAATCGAATTTGCTTTATTTGAAATACAATTGATGTAGTTTTTCTTTTAGAAGTAAATATAGCTCCTACTAAACAAAACAAACACAGTGCTGGTTTTAAATGTAAAGTCATCCAATTAGCGATAGAAAGTGGAAATTGTACTGCAGTAAGGACGTCTGGTGTTAGTGAAAGCTCCATACATGAGAGGGAGAAAAATTTATTCTCGCAATAATTATTATGCCAGACAAACATGTTTTGCATAAAGGAGTAACGAAATGGCCTATCATAGGAAAAGGTGTAGTGAACTGGGTCTTAGAAAATCACCAGAATGGATTAATTGTAACAAGACGCAAGGTACATTTATCTGCCAAGAAAAGACTGCCAATGAAAGTGAAAACTCTAAACCAACTTTGAGTTGTTGATTTATGACACAGCTGAATTTAGTTCTATGAGGAAAAACACAAGTTTCACAAAGGCTTCCAAATGATTTGGATAAAAAATTTAGAAGTTTCCAGAAGTATGCTATTGACTTAGGAAAGAAAAAAAAAAAACACATTGCAGTTATTCCAGATGAATTAATGACAATAGTTCAGACTTATCAATAAACAATTCAAAGAATATTTAAAACAAGAGTGGTTAAATGGCGAAAAACATTTACAAAAGAATGCCAAATACACCATGCCAGTCTAGAAAGTGCGAGTGGATAATAAAAGCATGGAACAAAATTACAGGCAAAATCGCAATATAATTCAGAAGTCACTTAAAAATGTATCTAACAATCAAATGGACAGGAAGATGATTATTTATTTATGAATCAGAGTAATGGTGAAGATAAAACAGAATTCGGTGATGTGCCTGAAAATATAACAGAAGACAAATACAGTACAAAGTCTTTAATCTGGACCTCAAAGCTACAAACTTTCTGTGCATGCGTAGCGTTTACGCATGCGCATAATACCTTTACACATGCGCATATACATTTACGCATGCACATTTAATGTATAATGGATGGTATAAGCTAGGCTAAAATTATTTAATTATCTATTTCAGTTAATGTTGCAGATTACGTGTTTCCTTAAACTTTTAATTGGATCCGGCTTATTATTTTTGCAGACTGTTAGAGCAATTTTATAAAAAGTAAGCTCGAACTTTCGATTATGTCAAAAAGAGTTTCCGATTTTGGAGCTGCCAAAGGATCTACAAAGCGAAAGCAAGTTTCAATGTCCATCAAACAAAAAGTAGAATTGCTGCAAAAAATGGATAAAGGCATGAAGAAAGTGACAGAGAGGTTATGAAAACAAAAAAATTTCGATTGACAAGTAAATCGGTATTCTCGGCACAGCAATTACAGGACTTGAACAGCGGAACTTT
The DNA here is from genome assembly GCF_044657685.1 of Stegodyphus dumicola. Classification (NCBI taxonomy): domain Eukaryota; kingdom Metazoa; phylum Arthropoda; class Arachnida; order Araneae; family Eresidae; genus Stegodyphus; species Stegodyphus dumicola. Next base: position 36,626,268 of record NC_140775.1, read on the forward strand.
GTAACTGAACAAGAAATTATATCTGTTTATATAGAATTAAAGAGAAAGTATTAGCAACTTAAACAACTTACATTGAAAGAAATGTTTAATAAAGTAAACAAATAAATATTAAGCTCTTTTTTTGTAAATTTTGATACCCTTTAGATCATAATTGCTCTATTTCATAAATTACGGTTTCATATTTTTAATTTTATAATTTCTGCATGCCATCTTACAAGATTTAAATTGATGATCTATAACCTGGAATTGTTAAGTCCCGACGAGTTCGGATTAAAGACTTTGTACTGTATGATGAACTTTTAATTTTATACAATAATGAACATTTTAAAGTTCATAAGGTATGTCATTTTTTTAAATAAACAGCATTTAGGTACAAGTAGAAATACAATTTTTGTATGTTCATCTTTTCCTTATTTTTATATCTGGTTGATAACATGCACCTGTAAATTTTTATCTTATTTTTGTACTAAATGTGCACATTATATACCAGAATATATGGTACTTTAGAAAAGATTTATTTATTTCAGTAACTTCTAGTGAATGTTCTTTTAGTACAGTCAAAAGTCATTAATCCGGACCTCAAAGCTACAAACTGTCTGTGCATGCGTCAATGCATGCGCGTAATACCTTTACGCGTATGCGCATAATACCTTTACACATGCGCGTTTAATGTATAACGGATATTATAAGCTAAGATAAAATTATCTAATTTTCTATTCCAGTTAATGTTGCAGATTGCATTGTTCCTTAATCTTCGAACTGGATCCGGCTTATTATTTTTTGCAGACTGTTAGAGGAATTTTATAAAAGTAAGCTTGAACTTTCGATTATGCCAAATAGAATTTCCGATACATATTTACTTCCGATATATATTAGTTTATGTAAAGGATTTACAAAGCGAAAGTATGTTTCGATGTCCATCAAACAAAAAGTAGAATTGCTGCAAAAAATGGACAAAAAGTGGAATTGCTGCAAAAAACTGTATAAAGGCATATCCTTTGTTTCTCTAACCATTCCGAAATCTGTATCAATTTCACGCTGCTATGCGGAGGGGGAAGGGAAGAGACGTCCTGGCGCGCGATGAACTGGAAGTTGATCTGTCAGCACTATCCTTATCTTCAGGGCAGATGTTTTTTTTTTTTTTCAGCTTATAATTCCTTACTAAATGCAGTATTTCATCTTGATGTATTCCGTCTTTGATATGATTTAAATCAAATTCCTCATCATTATAAATATCACGAGTACACATCAAATAGTTTTCTGGTTGAAATTATCTAATTTCGACTATGTGTAATGTATGCTTTACGCATGTGCGTGTTGAAAGAAATGTTTAATAAAGTAAACAAATAAATATTAAGCTTTTTTTTTGTAAATTTTGATACCCTTTAGATCATAATTGCTCTTTATTTCATAAATTACGGTTTCATATTTTTAATTTTATAATTTCTGCATGCCATCTTACCAGATTTAAACTGATGATCTATAATCCGGAAAAATCAATAATCTGGAATCGCCGAAGTCCCGACGAGTCCGAATTAAAGACTTTTGACTATATTTCTTAGTCTAGGGTGAATGACAAAACAAACTATTATAATAAAATTGGATAAATAAATAAAAATAAAAACTTACTTTAGAAAAAATTCCCTCTGATGCAGGTACAACTGCTTGGATAATTTCAAATCTTCTATAAAAAGAAAAAATATATATTTTATTGCTGAATTCATAAAAGAGCAATGATCAATATTAAGAATAGATTATTTCTCACCTCGAGGACAACAGCTAATTCGGAAACTTCTGAATTCCAGTTCTTTTTCCAAACAATTTAATATTTCATATGAATGTAAACAAACAAATGATTGCACAGCAGCAATACAATAGGGATGGTAGAAACATTTTTTTTTCAATGATGTTTCATGTATATGTAGCTGTTTTTACAGCTCTGACACTGTTTAGTGAAGACTGTCATGTAAAGGAATATACCCAACACTTTTAAATATCATTATTAGTGCTTCGTGAAAAAATCATTTGTAACTGGTCTAAAAGTGAATTATTTTGTTAATTTTTACAGAAATAGGATAACTTGCGATGCCATCTACTGATATCTTTTCAAGCTATACAAATTGATTAAAAAAAATATATTGCTTAGGTAAATTTTATTCCAAACTTGATTTCTAAGTTTAGCAACTAAAACTGAGGTATGGCTTTATATTCCTGCCAAATTTCATGTACTGTAATTCCTTAATAAATGCACTGCAGCAAGTCAATATTTTAACAACACCATCTTAGGACTAAAGCACAGAGCCTGGACAACCAAGCAGCATTTAAGAAAATTGCACAGTGCAACAAACATAGGGAAAAATCTATTCTTGTGACCGGATATTCTTTTCAATAACATTCTCTGCCAGGAAATACCTTGGAGCTGTTTGTTATATATGTAACTGTATATATTATTATCTTTAACCATAACTGTAATATAGTATAGTAGATGAGTAATGTAGAATAAACGATGTTTGTGTACATCTTGTAATCATCACTGAGCACGTACCCAACACATATAAAATACAACACATGGCGCAGCCCGTCGTTGATTAAAAAAGAAAATCTTTTTTGAAGAACCATGCAGCCTCGGTAAAGATGTTCTAAACAAAAACATCATGGGAAGTTGTTTAGTGTGAAATCGAAACTTATATCGCTGGTAAGCGAGTTGTTTATTTTTATTGGAAGTGGCTAAAATACGTATATATAAACTATTTAAAGTCCTAAATTAAATATGGATGGATTAAAGCCACCAAGTAATCTAAGTTTCGAAGGAAATTTAAGCGAAAATTGGAAGAAATGGAAACAAAAATTCCAAATTTATATGTTAGCGTCTGGTGGTATTACTAAATCACCTGAAATTAAAGTAGCTATTTTATTGCATATTATTGGTGAAGAAGCACTTGAAAAATTTAATACTTTTAATTTAAGTGAAGAAGATAAGAAGGATGTTGACAAAGTAATTGAAGCTTTCGAAAATTTTTGCATACCGAAAGCAAACGAAAGTGTTGATAGACATATATTTTTCTGTCGAACACAACATGTAGGTGAATCGTTTGATGATTTCTTAACCGATTTAAAGAAATTAAGTAGCAACTGTGGATTTGCAGAATTAAAAGATAGTTTAATAAGGGATAGAATAGTAAGTGGAATTCTAAATAAAAATCTCAAAGATAGATTATTAAGGGAAGATCAGTTAACATTGGAGAAATGTATTAAAATGTGTAAAGCTTCTGAATTAGCAGAACTTCAGCTGAAAACTTTAACTGAAGAAAATAAAATAGAAGCTATCAAACGTAATAAATTTCGACCTTCAGAGGAAAAAAGTCAGCCTTGTAAGAAAGACCATCATGTAAAACAAAGTACTAAATCTTCTTCAAACTATCAACGAAATAAGTACAATAATCCAAAACCATGTAGAAAATGTGGAACTTTTCATAAGTTATACAACTGTCCTGCTTATAATAAGATTTGCTTGTACTGTAAAAAGAAAAATCACTTTTCTAAAATGTGCACTTTTAAAAATGTTAATGTTGTACAGAATAATTTAGAGCATGAGTTACATAATAATGGTAATGAATATATTTTAGGGTCAGTAGAAGATACAAATCCATTTTCTAAAAATAAAACCGAATGGTTTGAAAAACTAAAAGTAAATATATCTAAATATTTATTTGTTAAGTTGGATACTGGAGCTCAGTGTAATGTGCTACCATTGCCTAAATTTAAACAATTAAATTTAAGAGAGAAATGTTTGACTAAATCAAAAGTCACTTTAAATAATTACAATGGTACTGCAATTGATGTAGTTGGAAAATGTAAATTATTATGTGAAACATCGAAAGGGGACAAGGATGAAATAGAATTTCAAGTCGTAGCATGTGATAAAACTGTTCCAGCTATTTTAGGTTTACCTACATTGCAAAAATTAAACCTAATACAAAGGATTTGTACAGTAAATCCTGATTCTAATGAAAGGTTACCAGAACTTTTAAAAGGATATCAAGATTTGTTTAAAGGAACTGGGAATTTAACTGGATATACATATCATATTAAATTAAAACCAGGAGCTGTTGGTAAAATAGAACCCTGTAGGAAAATTCCACTTAGCTTATTAAATCCATTAAAAAAGGAATTAGCAAGAATGGAAAAAGATGGTATTATAAAGAAAGTTCACCAACCAACAGAATTCGTGAATTCATTAGTGGTAGTAAGGAAAAAGGATGGAAATTTAAGAGTGTGTTTAGATCCTCAGCACCTTAACCAAAATATACTGAGAGAACATTATCACATATCAACCTTTGAAGAAATTTCATCTCAAATGACAAATGCAAAGGTCTTTAGTATTTTAGATGCAAACAAAGCATTTTGGCAAATTAAACTGCCAGATTCAAGTTGTGAATTTACTACATTTAACACTCCGTTTGGTAGATATTGTTTTTTGAGGTTGCCATATGGACTGAGTTCATCACCAGAAGTTATTCCACAGAAGTTTTTCTGAAATTTTTAGTGATTTAGAAGGAGTTCAAATATATATAGATGACTTATTAGTTTGGGGTAAAGATAAAAAAGAACATGATTCAAGATTAAAGAAGTTGTTGGACAGAGCCAGAGAAAAGAATGTTAAATTTAATTTAAATAAATGTAAATTTGGGCTGAATGAAGTGAAATATATGGGACATATATTTTCTAAAGATGGTTTAAAACCAGATGAAGACAAAATTAAGGCTATTCTAGATATAAAACCACCAAAAAATGTGAAAGAATTAGAAACTTTCCTAGGAATGATTACATATGTTTCTAGATTTATACCTAATGTATCAGAATTGACATCATGTTTAAGAGATTTGTTGAAAAAACAAGTTATCTGGAACTGGAATGCAACACATGAAAAAGCATTTAGAAGACTAAAAGATGTCTTGGTAAATAAACCAATTTTACAGTATTATGATATAAACATGCCAGTAGTTTTATCTGTAGATGCATCTCAAGAAGGACTAGGAGCAGTCTTACTGCAGAATAATTTACCAGTGGCATATGCATCTAAGGCATTAACAGATACACAGAAGAATTATGCTCAATTGAAAAGGAAACTTTAGCTATTATATTTGCGTGTGAGAAATTTCACCAGTATATATTTGGAAAAAATATTACTGGAATCATAAACCACTGGAATCAATTTTTAAAAAGCCATTAAATAAATGCCCTGTAAGACTACAAAGAATGCGTATAAGATTACAGCCATATCAGTTTAAGGTAAAATATAAACCAGGAAAAGAACTTTTTATAGCGGATGCATTATCAAGATCATTCACTGATAAAGGATCTGATTTCTTTGAAGGAGAAATAGAAGCTCATGTTGGATTAGTTGTAGAATGTCTAATGGTAAAATGGAAGTTTTTCAACTGGAAACAGAAAAAGATGAAGAACTACAAGTTTTAAGAAAATTAATTAAAACTGGATGGCCAGATGAAAAACGTATGGTTCCAGAACTGGCAAAACCATATTTTAACTTCAGAGAAGAACTATCAGAAGCAAATGGATTAATATTTAAAAATTCCTGTGTTGTTGTACCAAGAAGTTTACGAAAAGATATGTTAAGCAGAATTCATTATGGTCATTTAGGAGTAGTAAAATGCAAGATCAAAGCAAGAGAAATATTATATTGGCCAGGAATGTCCAAAGAAATTGAAGATTTGGTACTGAATTGTCAAACATGTTTAAGTTTACAAAAAGCTAATACTAAAGAACCAATGATATCTAAAGAAATACCTAATGGTCCATGGGAAGTATTGGGAACAGACCTCTTTTACTTTCAAGGAAGGGATTATCTAATAGTTATAGATTATTTTAGCAAATATGTTGAAATTGGACATTTGGAAGATTTGTCAAGTGTAGCAGTGATAAAGCAATTGAAATCAATTTTTGCAAGACATGGTATTCCGAAAATAGTATATTCGGATAATGGTCCACAATATAATTGCAAGAACTATAAAGATTTTGCAAGAAGATGGAATTTTGAAACCAGAACTTCAAGTCCAAAATACCCACAGTCTAATGGAATGGTTGAAAGACATATTCAAACTGTCAAGCGAATGTTAGAAAAAGCTGTAGTTGACAACAAAGATCCATATTTAGTTTTACTGGAATATCGTAACTCTCCTATTTCAGATGATGGTGTTGGTGTATTTAATTATGGCAAAGCACACTAGGGCTATCTGCCTAAGGGGAGGGATGCCTTTCGTGGAGGACTTTCTAAGGGAAACTGGCTCGTATACACGTTACACATGGGGAAAACCACGAAAACACCCATGCAGCCAGCCCGTTCGCGGGATTCGAACCTCGGACCGAACTACCAGTGTTCAGCGACTTTACCGCTCGGCCGCTGGTGGGCCACCTATTTCAGATGAAATTAAGTCACCTTCAGAATTGATGTTTGGAAGAAAAGTAAATGGATTGATGCCTATAAAAGAGAATTTTGTCCAAGCTAAACGATATGAAGACCATAAACAACATTTACTAAAGAGACAAACCTTACAAAACAGTTATTATGATAGGAATGCAAGACCATTAAAACTACTGAAAACAGGAGATCATGTTTACATAAAAGAGAAAGGGAAAAAACTAAATGAAAGAGGGAAAATTATAGAAGAAGCAGAAAGACCACGTTCATATAGGATTATAAGAACAGATGGAAGAATAGTAGAAAGGAACAGAAGAGACCTTCTTAAAGGAACTAATCAGGAAGAGTTTGCAATACAAAACAACTATGAGAATGAAGTTATAGATGAACCCGAGGTACATGAAAATAGTAGGAGCACTACAAATTTAGATGTGCCTGTAAGTCCTTCAAAATCTAACAGAAGTGTTGTGTCACCAAATAGTGAAAGAGGTATAGTATCATCAAATTTTTCAAATGGACATAACTACGTCACTCGATCTGGTAGGACTGTTAAGAAACCTTATTATTTAAAAGAATATGTTTAATTTTACTACTATTATTATTTTTTATAAAAAAGGGAGATGTTATATATGTAACTGTAACTGTATCTATTATTATCTTTAACCAATTGCACCGTCAATATTTTTTTCTCCCCCAGTAACACATCTATTCATCATTACCAAACACACTCACCACACACACACACACACTTGTGAGACACTATTTATTGTAAATGAAGACAAATTTTCCTCCTTTTAACTACACTCATGGACACAATCGTATTTTAGGATATTTTCTACTTCTTTTCCTTTTCTTTCTATAGCCCCCCCTTTTTTTTCCCCTCTCTTTTATTTTTGGGCCATTTATTTTAAATTTTATTTTGTCCCATCTTTTCTTCCTGACCTTTTGAACTCGTGCAAGATGTACGAAGTTCCCTTTTTACTCTCCTCAAATACGAAATTGCCCCCTTTCTATATACCTTTCCTTCGCACCTATGCTTGATTTTTCGCCCATCGGTGCAGAAAGACTTAGCGGGTGCAAAACAAGACATCTGTCTACTTTGTCTGTCTAACTGTAATACAGGTACTGGCGCTGCGATCACGAAAGCTGGAGGCAGTGTCTAAACACAGCTCCGAAATTTTTTAAATAAGTGTTTCAAAAATGTTTTCAACTCTCTAAAATAGTTAAATGCACCTTTCCTATGCAATATCTCATTCATCAAATTGAAAAAGGAAACTTCGCTTCTTCGAAACTTCAGGTGTTTTGTTAGCTGTTCACTATGAACACGAGAAATCCAAAAGAGGCCCTGACACGGAATATTCAGATAAGTAACATTCTGTTCTCTATCACTAGAGTGTTATTAAATTTCTTTATTATTTTTCATAAGATTCTAGCATTATACAATAGTTAGTAATAGTAGCAGGTCATGTGGTTCTTTTCTTCGTAACTATTCCGTAGAAACGCCACATTCCTTATCAGTAGTCCGTTCTTATCAGCAACTCACACCCTTCAGAGGCCCCCCCTTTTCGTGCTTAGGAATTTCTTGTGAGGGAAAAACGGGGATCTCTTGATCATCGATGAGTATAGATTGTGATTTTTGTAACAAAGATCCCCGACTTTTTTTTTTTTTTTTTTTCTTTTTTTTCAGATCTCAAACTTAAAATTACGAGCAAATAAAAATACAGTGACGGAATTTGTTCAACTTGTACTATAATAAATTTCAACGGTTAAATTAATAAATTAATTTTATATTTAACTAATATTTAAGAAAAATAAACTGTATAATTTATTTTTGCTGAAATGCTCTCACACTGTGTATGATGGATTTATAATTTTGTCAATTACTGTTTTTCTGAAATATACATGAATTTTTTTGGGAACGGTAATATTTAATGTTACTTTAGTTAAAATATTATGTACATCTTTGTGATGATATATGTCTTTTCTAGTTAGGTCTCAAGATAAGGGCATACACATTACCATGTAGGAATTCATTCCTTTTTTTTTTTTTTTTTTTTTTTTAAACTTAGCTAAAGTTTGCTTCTTAAAGACACTAATTTTTGCAGATGAACTCCTTAACTACACTCATGGACACAATCGTATTTTAGGATATTTTCTACTTCTTTTCCTTTTCTTTCTATAGGCCCTTTTTTTTCCTCCTCTATTATTTTTGGGCCATTTATTTTAAATTTTATTTTGTCCCATCTTTTCTTTCTGGCCTTTTGAACTCGTAAAAAATGTACGAAGTTCCTTTTTACTCTCCTCAAATACGAAATTGCCCCTCTTTCTATATACCTTTCCTTCGCACCTATGCTTGATTTTTCGCCCATCGGTGCAGAAAGACTTAGCGGGTGCAAAACAAGACATCTGTCTACTTTGTCTGTCTGTCTTATAACTGTAATACAGTATAGTAGATGAGTAATGTAGAATAAACGATGTTTGTGTACATCTTGTAATAATCACTGAGCACGTACCCAACACATATAAAATACAACACACTGTTTGGGTTCAAGAACACATCTTCATACCATTTGTTTTAATCACTGGATTATAATTTTAACATTAAAAGAACTATTAAACTACTTCAAACAACAAAAATCAGCGTTATATTTTCAAATTTTTACAGAAAATATTTCCATATTAAAAAACTATTATTACTAATGAAATGCATCTTGTGCATTATCATAAGATTACTGGCATGGTGAATTCAATATAAATGGTGCAGTATATTTGGAAGTGGCTGATTATAGTGATTGTAAATATGCTAATTCCATAAAAATGTGATGATGATACTGTCACATTTAGTCAAAGTTCGTAGCAACAAAACGTTTCCAATAAAGGAAAATTAAAGAATTAAAACTTTTCACATAGAAGTCGGGGGTTCACAATTCTTTATTCTTTCAAGTGAATTATATCAGTATTACAGAGACAGATTTTTGAAAGCATCAGATAAAATCAGTTTTCTTAAATAGTAAAATTATTAGTAATCTGTCTGGAGAGAAAAATAAATAAAATAAAATCTAATTTGAAAACTGAGAATATTTTGATATTATTTTGATATTTCCATATACATTCATTTAAATAAGAATCCAGTAAAGTAAAATCATTCTATATAAACTGTTGATTTATAATAGAAAAACATAAAATTACTGCTGTATTTTAATAAGATTTCAATATAATAGAATGAATTGCACTACATTAAGGGAAAAAAAAAAAAAAAAAAAGTGAAAAAATTCTGTTTTTGCATTATTTTCACCATCTGTGTTTTGCATATGCTTGTTACAAGAGGCCATAATCTATAGATCTGTAGCTAAATGATATTATGTTTTTACATATGGAAATTAACTAATAAGAACAACTGTGAACATTGCCCTTGCAGTGGTATAGATTGAATTTTATATAGGTTATTGAATTATCATTAAATATTCGGCTAAGTGTACTATTAACATCATATGTATGTTTTTTCATCATTTAATGCATGTAAATTCTTACAAATTTATCAGTATTTTTTCTATGTGTTATAAAAAGTTGCTATCAATAACAAATAATTGATTAGTAAATAATATCTGCAAATTCCGTATGTAAAAGTATTATTTTTATTTATTTATGTACGTATTATTTTTTAATTTCGTTTTACCTAAATAAGGGTGAAAAAATGTTTTTGATGTGGAATTTTTACTCTACTAAATCCATACAATTTTTTTTTTTTTTTGGGCCATCAGAGAACTGAAGTATTTTTTACAGCATTTTGCACTTCAATCTGAGCATTATATAATTTAAAGGTGCATGTCTTGAACCAGTATTTAAAATCATAAAGCCTTTTCTGGAAACACATGCAAAATAACATTTTTAACCAGTTTGCTACAATAATAGATGTTAAATTCCATGTAAGCAAACTTCAAATAGTAGATTTAAAATAAAAACATGCTTTATATGCAGACATGCTATTAATTTTTTTCAGAAGTTTAAACTGTGAACTTGCTAGATATATTAAAGCGCCAGCATGCACTTATGTATTCCTCATGTAAAAATTTATTGACAATTTTAGAAAATTATCTGTTGATTCAGGAAAGTTTTAGAAACTTAAAAATTACTGAAGTTGTAATGTAAATAAAAGTAATATGCTTAACTCCATCAGTACTGAAATGCCATAGCTGAGAAATTAAGAATTATCATACAAATAGAGCACTGAGAGACGTATAATTTTTATATGATACATGAAATTACCTTGAATTCTAAAAGGAAAAAAGTTAAATAACTATGAAAGTATGATTATAAATCCAGTACAACCTCATAAAAATTTAAACATACAGCTGCGAGCAATTTATTGTCAAAAAATAGATTTTGAGATGCTTAACATTATGCATGTATTTAAAAGTAAAAATTGAAAATTCAATAAAGAAAGTATTTTTAACTAATATACAAATGTGAAATATACTATATGAAAATGTTTTAGAAATATTCAAAATAACTTAAATTATATGAGAAATTTGGTAGTTTAAAAAAAATACAAGAAAGAAGCTGAGCTGCAGAGAAAAGAAGGGGGGAAAAAGCCACACATCTTTATATGAATGCAAAAAATCGGAAGTTTGGATACCCTAGAATGTTAAATAATGTTTTAGCGAACACCGCTAAAGAGCCAAAAATGGCACCCCAAACTTGAAATACAACCCTAAAGCGTGGCTACAATACGAGGCCCACGCTTGAACATAGCTGATGAGTCAACCTGTGTCTCTAGTAGCTGTAATATTATTGGCTTATTTTAATGAAGTTTCCCAACTCTCGAACGAAGGTTGCTTACCGTAAGGATTCCTCCGACGGTCGTTGTCACGAATGCCAATTTAACCAACAGTCCTTACGGTTACTGGAGCCGTGAAATTTAGCGGTCGTCCGTTAAGAGTAGATCGTTAGTTACGCTCTTTGTCGTGAATAGGGCCCTAAGAATACTTGTAAGGGAGTCGCCGGCCCTAATAATTAATGGCACAATTAATACTACACCTTATTTCAGTAATCATGTAAATAAATTTATTTGTTGTTGTGTTCAAAACTGAGCTTTTCATCGCTTATTATGTACAAACTGAACCACCAAGATAGTTACAAGTTTTGGATTAGTAAAAATGCCAAATGGTGCATCGTCAGTGAAGGAATTCCGGGACTATTAGGCCATTATATTTTGGATTACTAAATCATGCCCGGGAGGAAATAAAAGGTAGGTTCTCATTTTGTTGGCAGTGGTGATAAGGCAAAGCATAATTTGCTTCCCTTAAATAAATTTAAGACTAAACTAAATAAAATTCATGCTTTATTCCGTAAATAAAATAAAAGAGCTAACACTGTAGCCTTTACATTTAAAATCATTTAGTGAAAGCAAAATTAGCATTATGCTAACTGATAATCACACAAGAGAACAAGAACAAGCTTCGCCGATACCGGCGTACATATATATTATACTCGGCCAACCCGCCGATCTTGATCAAGGATCAAGGAAGTTAATTTACGGAGTGCGCTAGGCTAGGCCTTTAACTCCACATCATCAGAGATAGAATAATTACATCAAAAGAGGGGTTCATCTAATAAGGGAAAATTTTGAAGCCTGCATTATAAAAATAAAAGCTTTTCAGATAACGCCTTCCGCATGAGAAAAAAGGAAAACTCTTAGAAAGTCTTTAAATTAAATTTTGTGTCTAAAAAGGGCCAGGAATAAATTTTGAGAGAGGAGTCAACATTCAAAAAGTTTTGAAAAGAATAAAAGGTGCAATACATTTCCTTAATTCTTGATATCAACAGCAAAATAAAATCCTTAGGACAAGCAATCCGGAGAGTTGGGCAAAAAGGGCTGGGGGCGAAACCCGTTGGGCGAGTTCTAGTAGCAGTTCAGTGTGATACACTGAAGGAGGAGAAGAAAGTTATTGGTCGCTATTTAGTGCGACGTCTAATGCCGTTCGGTTAAAACGTTCACACACACCGTTCTCTTCTAGAGTGTGCGCGTTCGTGCGTTCAACACTAATTCCATTTTCGGCTAAGTACCCTTCGAATTGCCTGTTACAGAATTCCCCACCATTACCGGTGCGTATACTTATTAATTTTCTATTCGTCAGTCTTTCCATTTGCCTATGATAATTCTTAAAGTTGTAGAATGATTCGTTTTTATTTTTCATACAATACACTGTTACTAATCTACTATAGTCATCTACAATAGCAAGAAAATATTTACTCCCACCCTTAGATGGAACTGGTAGTGGGCCACAAACGTCTAAATAAACCAACTGCAATGGTTTATCCGATCTCTTCGGAACAGATTTAAAAGTTATTCTACTAGATTTAGCAATAATACACGATTTACACCTCTCTATTGTTTTTTCAATTTCTGGTAACCCTTTCACGCTTTGATTCTTACTAGTTTTCTCAATATAATCAAAAGTTACGTGGCTAAATCTCCGATGCCATAGCATTGCATCGTCTACTTTATTTAACTTTCCAATTTCTGTACCGTAACCAGCTTTCCTTTTACCTGTTGCATATCTAAATGGTTTTACGTGATAAAATCCGTCATATCGTTTAGCGTAGCATAATCTATCCCAATTATTAAAGTATATCCACATCTTCCCTTTTGAAATCACAAAATGAGCACCAACCTTTTCTAACCTTGCTCCCGATAATAAATTTCTTTGATTTGGATTATATAACACATTATCTAACTCAATCCAATTTATTCGATTGCCTACTTTTATTGCAAATTTGACAGTACCCTTTCCTAGTACTTTACTTTCACAATTTCCTACAGCTAAAGACATACGTATATCGTTTATTTCTTCGAAACTTGTCATTAAATTTCTATTATTACAGAAATGAGTTGTAGCTGCAATATCTACGACCCAATTAAATTTATCTGCGTTACCTCCTTTATCTGTAGTTGTTACATAATTTTCTACTAACATTAATTCTTATCTTTAAAGTGTCCATTTTTATCGTCTATTTTAAACTTCTGATTTTAACTTACATTTTATTTACATTGAGCAATTAAGTGCCCAAATTTATGACATCTGAAACAAGGTCCTATTCTCATATTGCCCATTTTTTTCTTAGTTTTATTTTCAACTTTATCTTTCCCTGCGTTTAAACTAATAGTATTAAACACGCTTACCTTGCTGTCTTCTAAATCGGCAATTACCTGGCGAAGTCGGCTTTCTTCCCTTACCAGCTCTTCAGCAATTCTTTCCAGCGTAAAATCTTCGTCCTTCCACCTATAGATCAATTGTACAATGCCGGAGTATTCCTGGGGTAATCTCCTTATTGCCTGGAATCCTTTAAAAAGATCTGCCAAGTTGCGACCAGCTTCAGCCAACTTCTTTGCAGTCATTCTTATTCTTGCGATGAATAATCCTATTTCTTCATTTGGCGTATATCTAATACTAAAAAATTCATCCAGTAACTGAATTATACTCGCTCTTGTTTTGAGTTCGAATTGCTTCTGTAGAACTTCCCACGCTTCTTTACCACTTGAACATTCTTGTATCAGCGGCCTGAACTCAGCTTTAATTCCGTAATATAATGTAGTGAAAGCTCTGTTCTCCCTCAGTGTGAACTCCTGCTTTTCACGCCTTGTTGCACTTTTATCTAATTTTTCTTCTTTGTCCTATATGAAGTTCCAACAATTTCTATCCAGTAACAGCATTTTCATGTCGACTTTCCATCGATCCCAGTTGTCATGGTTTAACAACTCAAAACCTTCAGGTAGAAATGACATCTTCAATTAAGTGTGAGCACAACGACTTGAACAAACTTCTAAGACAGGTCAGCTTCTTTTCGTGGATAACGGCCCTCTTCACGTACATTCCTTCAATGCTGAGTTGAACTGGATGACAGATTAGCTGTTGGCGCTGGGCCCATAACCCTGTTGATAGTGGTGATAAGGCAAAGCATAATTTGTTTCCCTTAAATAAATTTAAAACTAAACTAAATAAAATTCATGCTTTATTCCGTAAATAAAATAAAAGAGCTAACACTGTAGCCTTTACATTTAAAATCATTTAGTCAAAGCAAAACCAGCATTATGCTAACTGATAATCACACAAGAGAACAAGAACAAGCTTCGCCGATACCGGCGTAAATATATATTATACTCGGCCAACCCGCCGATCTTGACGTCATCGGCCAATCAGCGGCAACCACGTTAGCTTACCGCCGATCGACCTCCGATCAAAATTTGCATGTGGAAAACTAAAGCCAAAACATTTTGTATTTATTTTTGATCCTTGGATGTATTTCTGTTGTACTGTATAAGAAAATGGCAGCGTTAGAACTAGCAAAAGCTAAAAGAACAACGGTTCGAAAATTAACAACCCAGTTAATTAATCAAATTGATGCTAAATTAAAGTCAGGAGAGGAGCTTGATGAACAAGATTTAAGAGACGATTACGAGCTCTTAATAGAAAGAAGTAACGAACTGAAAGCTCTTGACAGTGAAATCGAAACTTCTATTGCAGGTGATCGAATGGAAAAAGAGGTTACGGCGAGTCAGGAATATAAAGCGAAATGCTTGAAATACTCAAGTAGAATATTACGTTACCTTGAAAGCAAAACTAAGATTGAGTCAGCTTCAAGTGATTCGCATAATCAAAGTACGAATGTCTCTTTAAATGAAAATTTAAGAAATCAATGTTCAGTTAAATTGCCAAAATTAGTAATTGAAAAATTTTCCGGAGATTCCAAACATTGGCAAAGTTTTTGGAATAGTTTCGAAAGCATGATTGATGAAAACGAAAGCATTTCTAAAGTTGAAAAATTCGCGTATCTTAAAGCTTTTTAACTGGTCAAGCTGCCAATGTTGTTTCAGGATTCGAATTATTTAATGATAATTATGACAACTGCGTAAAAGTTCTGAAAGATAGGTTCGAGAAAAGAGATATCATTATAAATTTTTTTGTGAATAAAATAGTAAATTTGGAAGAAGTAAAAAATTCTTCTAATGTTTCAGCGTTACGCAGAATTTATGATGAGCTTGAGATCTCTATTTGAAATTTAGAAGCAATAAATGTTACATCAGGCTCTTTCGGCCATTTGTCAATGCCTATTTTGCAGAAAATCTTGCCTCACGATCTAATTTTAGAGTTTAACAGGCAAAGAGATGAAGGCGACATTGACATTTCTAAATTAATTTTATTCTTAAAGAAGGAGGTCGAATGTCGCGAAAGTACTTTATTGGCTTGCGGTGAAAATAAAACGTTTACTAATTATTATAATCAGAAAGCTATAAATAAAAGACACAACAGAAATACACCCACGGCTAGTGCATTTAACACTACAGTACAGCAAGTATGCATCTTCTGTGAGAAACATCACGATTCTTTTAAATGCGGTAAAGGGGTTGCTGAGAAAATAAATATTCTGAAAGCGCATAATCGATGTTTTAAGAAATTTCATTTGAGTCGTTTTTGTAGAGACAAAAATGTATGTATTAAATGTAATGGCAAAAATCGTCATGAATCTATCTGTTTGAAAGGTAATGAGGAAAATTAATTGCCACGAGTTCGAAAAAGGAACCTTTAGTTTCAAATGTTAATACTAACACTTTGGTTTCTCAGTGTAATATTTCTGTTTCAAAAAATACAAAATTTACTACAAACATGTACTGGTTTAGCTTGCAACGAAAACAAAACTAAAGTTGTTCATATCCTTCTTGATCATGGTAGCGAAAGATCGTTTATTAAAGATACCTTAGCGAGATCTTTAAAATTAGAACCTATCCGAAATGAAAAATTGTCTGTTTTTTCGTTTGGAACTAAGAAACCAATAGTTCAGAATTATCCTGTGGTCGTAATTGAATTAAGGAATAGAAATCAAAAGAATAAAATAAAATTAGAATGCCTAGTGACTAACAGGATATCAGCTTGTCCCATAAAATGTCCCAGACATAACACACTCGAAAAAATGAAGCGCTTAGGTTTACATTCAGCAGATTTAAGTGTAAACAACATAGGCGCCGACAGATTCTGGGATGTAGTACTTACAAGTCCGAAAGGCATAAATAAACACATCCAAGCTGTAAATTCCATTTTTGGATGGCTGTTAGTGGGAAATGAAAAAAATAAACTAAAGGAAGGAAACCATTCGAAGCATTTAGCAGTAATGGTAGGGAATGCCTCGTTGTCAGATGATTTAAGCGTGTTTTGGCAACTCGATTCAATGGGAATAATAAATGAAGGGCAAAATGAATTTAATCAAACTGATAACAATCTAATCAGCCATTTTGAAAGAGATATAAGGTTTAAAAAAGGGCGATATGAATGTAAACTATTGTGGAAATCTACTACGGAAGAATTAGGAAATAATTTTGATATCGCAAAAAAGCGGTTTGAATTTTTAAAGCAAAAATTACAGAAAACCCCAGAAATATTGCAAAAAATATAGGGGAATTATTGAACAGCAGTTACGGGAAAATATAGTCGAAAAATGCTCTAGTGAAATTTATTATAATGTATATATATTATTATAATTTATTATAACTTTCGCAGTATTATATGCCGCACCGTGCTGTAATTCGCAATTCTGAGACTACTAGTGTCCGTGTAGTTTTCGATGCTTCTTCGAAGACCGGAAACTTCAAATCCTTAAACGAATGTTTAGAAACCGGTCCAAATTTGAATCCAACTGTTCTTGACGTGATCCTGAGGTTTCATGAACCTGAAATAGCATTTTGTGGGAACATAGAAAAGGCATTTTTAATGATTAGCATTGCAGAAGAACATTTCTTTGGTTTGGGAATGATGAGAAATTATGTTATATTATGCGCATGTGTCGGGTTCCTTTCGGAACAGCGGTTAGTCCTTTTCTGGTGGCTGCTACAATAAAATATCACATCAAAGGGTATAAAGAGGACCATCCCGAGAGTTTTAAAATGCTTAATTCTTCTATTTACGTTGATGACTCATTTTATGGAGGTAAAACTGTAGAAGATGCATACCGATTGTCAGTAGATGCTGTAAATATTTTTCGCGATGCGGGTATGAATTTCAGAAAACTGAAATCGAATTCAGATTAATTAAATACATTATGGATGAAGTCAAATATTAAAGGGGAAGATGATTTGAATAAAGAAACAAAATTTTTGGGCATGATTTGGGATCCTAGTAACGATGTAATAAAATTAAACATGAAACCAGTTCAGGAGTCAATTGGAAATGGTGAAGGCGACACAAAAAGACTGATATTGAAAACTGTCACCAAAATATTTGACCCTATTGGATATTTGCAACCATTTATAGTTCGGGTTAAGATTACATTACAAGACATTTGTCTTCTGGGTTTAGAGTGCGATGCTGCGCTTCCCACAGATATCAAGAAAAGGTGGATGAACTGGTGTGCAGAAATGAAATGTTTAAAAACTCCTGAATTCCCTAGAAAATTCTTTCATAAAATCAATTACACGCAGCTGAGCGTTCACATATTTTGTGATGCGACACCTAGAGCTTTTGGAACAGTGGCATATTTTAGATACACTGATGAAAATAAGGAAATTAAAACCACTTTCATAATGGCAAAAAGTAGAATAGCTCTCCTAAAATCTTTAACCCTCCCCAGATGTGAGCAAATGGGAGCTGTTGTAGCTGCTCGCTTAGCTAAATATTTAAAACATCTTGCCTATGTTAAGCAACAATATTATCTTTTGGAGTGACTCCCAAAATAACACTACATTGGATAAGAAAGTCACCAAATGTCTGGAAGCCATTCGTTGGCAACCGTGTAGCAGAAATCCAGGCAATTTTCAATGCTAACCAGTGGTACCATTGCAGTAACAAAGAAAATCCTGCAGATCTATTGTCTCAAGGAAAACGTGCTGAGACCATCATCTCCAGTCCGTTGTGACAAAACGGACCGAGTTGGCTTATCCAACCTGACAATTTGTGGCCTAAAAGACCGAGCATGGAAGAAAATGAAGACGAGATATCCATAGAAAAGAGAAAGACTCATAATGTCCTACAAGCTGCAAGGACACTAAGCAAAGTTCTAATTCATTGCTCGATTTAAATCAGTTTAGTAAATTAAACAAAGTATACCGAATAACAGCGTGGATATATAGGTTCATCAACAATTCTAACCCTAGATCCGAAAGACTTTATGGACCATTAAACACTTCTGAAATAATGAATGCAGAAAAATACTGGATTAAAAACACGCAATTTCAATACTTTGAAAAGGAAATCCTCGGTTTATCTCAAAGAAAGTCAGTTGACAAAGATTCCAATATTTATTCGCTGAATCCTGAGCTCGACGAAGACGGACTTCTACGGTTATAAGGCAGAATACAATTTGCAGACTGTCTGGAATCTGCCAAGCATCCATGGATATTTCCGATGTGTCGATACGTCGATCTGTTAATTTTCAACGCACATGAAATGGTATTTCATTCCAGAGTGGACTCAACTCTGACGCACCTGCGTGAAAAATTTTGGATTGTCAAAGGAAGACAGCAAATTAAATCCTTGTTGAGCAGATGTGAGATTTGCAAAAGTTACAGTGTTTGCCCTTGAGTTCAAGACGTAGCTGCACTTCCTCCAAATCGAATTCTTCAGTCGCCACTGTTTGCTGTAACTGGATTAGATTATGCTGGACCATTTTTCACTAAAGAGAGCAACAATAAACATTACCTTTTAGTATTCACTTGTGCAGTAACGCATGCTATTCATTTAGAACTGGTACCTTCGATGAGTACGGAAGCATTCTTATTAGCCTTTAGAAATTTATAGCACGACGAGAATTGTGTTCAATTATATACAGTGATAACGCAAAATCATTCAAATGCACAGACACTGAACTAAACAAACTGTGGACTTGCATTTCTGAACCTTCTGTAAAGAATTTCTTCTCTTTTCACAATATTCATTGGAAATATATAATTGAAAGGGGAGCGTGGTGGGGAGGATTTTGGGAAAGAATGATCAGAACGATCAAAAGAAGCCTTAGAAAAATTGTTAGCAGTTCATCTCTCTCTCTCAATGAACTGGAAACAGTGCTCGTTGAGATTCAAGCCATGATCAATTCCAGGCCCATTACTTACTTATATAGTGAACCTTCAGAACCCCCTCCACTTACTCCTGCACATTTTTTGATAGATAGACGTTTGCTATCCCTTCCTCCAATTAGAATAACTAAGGATGATTTATCAGGATCGAGAAAATCTATTGTGAAAAAATTCAAACATCAGCAGAATATATTAAATAATTTTTGGAAACGCTGGTGAAAGGGTTATTTATTAAATTTAAGATCTGCTAATATGTGCCAACAAAATTCAAAGGTAACTGAATTCAAACCAAATGACATAGTGTTAATCTCTGAAGAATGCTACCCAAGAAATATGTGGTCTCTAGGTAGAATTATATAGAGACTTTCCCTGGAAGGGACGGCAAAGTTTGCTCATAACTGGCAATGGACTAATAAGAAGGCCAGTTCAACTGATTTACAATTTAGAACTCAATGTCTAAAATTAAAAAATTTACAGTATGATATTCATAAGATTGAAACTTTGTTTTTGTTTTTCATTATTGTGTTCCTTTAATTATTATGTTCTAATAGTATATTTATTCCTCTATTCTTTGTATTAATAGTTTATTCAAGAAAGCTTTGTATGGAAAACTTGTTTAGAAGATCACATGTAAAATATGGTAATTACTTTATAGCAATATGATTGATGTAAATACAAGTCATGGAAATTGGTAAGTATTGCTATAAACTCTATGTTAAGAGTTTAGGTGGGGAGTGTTGAGAAACGCCTATAGAGGGCACTGTACCCTGCCTGGCTCTTCAGTGTAGAATTGCTTAACTAATGAGTAAGAATGCTTGTAAGGGAGTCACCGGCCCTAATAATCAATGGCACAATTAATACTACGCCTTATTTCAATAATCATGTAAATAAATTTATTTGTTGTTTTGTTCAAAACTGAGCCTTTCATCACCTATTACGTACAAACTGAACCACCAAGATAATTACAAGTTTTGGATTAGTAAAAATGCCAAACCCCCTTTTTTAATGTGTAACATATTTTGTATCTCTTCAGTAATTTTTTAAGAAAAAGGAGAAAATTATTTTTGGCAGCATTGGCATCAACAGTAGTTTGGCGATTTTTTACAGCCCTTATAACAAAATTGTACTAAAATTTTTTAATAAATTTAAAAATTTAATTCTAGTACATTCTGTGGTGTCAGTAGTAATAGTTTGTAGTATATCTTATGCATATATGTAGGATGTAATGCCAGAATAAGCACAGTACTCAGTTTAGGAATATTGTTATTGTCAGAAGTTCTATAAAGTATGTATTTATTTTTTCTCTTAATTAAAAGTGATGTAATTCTAAGTAATTCTCGAATAGAATTTTTTAAATAACTTGAGCTGATTTCATCAAATTCTGTTGGTAAAATATTAATATTTTAAAAAACTTTTTACTTATTGATTTAACTCTTAACAGAGTTTCAAAATAATTTGTACACTACTAATCATAAACAACATAACCAAACATATTTTTCAATATTTTGCACATTTTAAGACAAAATTTGAGAAATATTAAAAATGTGTGTTAACAATTGCAAAGAAATGAAGTAATCTGATAGTATGTTAAAATATGTGAAATTGAACTTTCAAGATAACTGACCAAGTAAATACTAGGCAACATTTAATTATTCTCCTCTCCCAGAAAAGAAGCATTCCAATTAATGACATTTTTGGTACTTTTCCATTATGCACTTGCCAGACATTCTGGCAGTTTTATTGTAGTGTGTGTTTAATTATACTAGTTTACTCACACACATAGCTACTATATGATGCCATCATTCGGTTTCTCTTTCACAGATTCTCAAAAGCGTAGCATAACGGAAAAGTACCAGGTTTTCATTATGGTGCATATTACTTTAGATGCAAATTTTTTATGGTTCTTTCAGGAGTTGCATTTTATTTTTATTCATAAAATAAACCATTTTGTGACCAAAATTCAAATAAACCTTTACTATAGTTCATTTTAAACAATAAATTATAAATTAATTATTTTGAAATAAGAATGCACATAAATTTGTTAATCTACAGCTTAGCCTTCAAACTGATGCGCAGACAATCATCACTTTCACACCCATTCAAAACATTCTTAAAAAAATTTTGTCTCACGAATGAAAGGAAATTTACCAATTTAAATAAAATTTTCTTCAGTTTTATGAATCCCTCAAGATAAT
Source organism: Stegodyphus dumicola (assembly GCF_044657685.1). Classification (NCBI taxonomy): domain Eukaryota; kingdom Metazoa; phylum Arthropoda; class Arachnida; order Araneae; family Eresidae; genus Stegodyphus; species Stegodyphus dumicola. Next base: position 36,647,962 of record NC_140775.1, read on the forward strand.
TTTTAATTAAATACAAGTAAAATGGCTACATTTAAAAATAAAAATATATTAATTATCACAGATATCAAGGTAAAATGACTGGTACAAAAGAGACAATTTTAGACCTACAAACTGGACATAAGTTCTGAATTTTCCGAGAACAGTTTAAACATAAGCATGCATGGCCACACTCATTAATTAAAAGTTCTACAGGATATTCACTGCACACAACACACCTAGAACAATTATTATATCTGGCTTGTAATTTACGGGTACTGTCTGCCATCAATCGCAGACACCTTGCTTCTTCCATCTCTTTCAAATGTTTTGCCCGATTTATTTGTTGTTTAATTTTTATAAAGCCTCTTACTGCAGTAGAAGCAAACAAATATAAACTTACTGCACATCCGATAATGCACATACTTTTGCGAAACCTAGCTGAATCACTCACTTTCTTAGTCAGTGAGTCCAAAGTCAATGGAGTTACAAAATACTTCAACCCTGGATTAGGAGGTATTATTTTTACTTTATCTTTATCAATAATTAATTTGCCAACTGCAGTCAAAGTGGAGTTTTCCACTAGCATTCTTTCTTCAAGAACAACTGTTCCCTTTTCAAAAATATTATCTAGAAAATCATCTAAACACAGCATTGCTTCAACAAAAGAACTTGGCAAATTCATGATAAAGTCATAAATTTTAGTAACCGTCAGTTCATCAAGTATTACTAGAAAATCATCTAAACCATGCATTGCTTCAACAAAAGAATTTGACAAATTCATGATAAAGTCATAAACTTTAGGAAACGTCAGTTCATCATACATTACTGGATTTATGAAAAAGTCATAAGTTTTAGATAACGTCAGTTCTTCAGCCATTAATGGGTCAACTATTTCTACACAAATTTGCTTCTTAAAGAAACCACTGGTTCTACCACATACAGCAAATGGCACAGTGCTCACGGAACCTTGAATGGCATTACTAAAATTAAAATAGCAAAATATTACAAAGCAAAAGAATAAGTGTTGATGATTCTAAAAACAATGAGTATATACATTAACACAAAATAGAGAAAACAGCATTAAAAATCAATCAGTAACTGAATTAACCTATTAACTTTAAATCATGTTCTTTTTAAAGGTCTGAAAATTTAAATATTAGATATGATAGTCATAAAAAACAGGCTATGATAATATTAAACATAAAGATTTTATTTTCTCTAATTATCAAAAACAGTTTTCAAGCTCAATAAGCTTAAATCACAAGATACAATAAATATAGTACTAAAATGATGTTGATATCCACAATATAGTTCATTCAACAACTAAACATTTGATATATCAATTTTCAATTTCAGAAAGCTAATACAGTACAAAGTCCGAAATCCGGACCTCAAAACCCCCAACAGCGTTTTTCGCGTAGGCTTTATGCATGCACATGTGATTCTCTCCCTCATAATAAAACATCTGGAGAGTCCCGATTCTTAATTTCACTTCGACAATAAATAAAATACCTTGTTATTGAGGAAACAATCAGTGTAGCATAAATTTGTATGATCAGTAATTTGGCTCTGTTGCTGCATAGCTATTCGGCACACATCTCAAACCAAAACATTCCACATAGATACATCACTGATTTGATGCTAACCTGGCGAATCATTATTTATTATAGTTTCCTTTCATCACCACATGTTTATTACAACATGACAACTTGAGTAATGACTCATGTAGCGATGCCTAAACAATTTTTTATGTTAATAATTGAATAATAAAGGAGTATCGTAAACTTTTATGTTGACGTTACACTTGGTGATGATTACAGATTTAAGTTAAATGCGCTAAAAACGTTGACAAGGAAAAATTTACAAAAAATTTCTTTCCATATGCTAAAAACAGATTTTGTTGATGATACTCACAGACCAAAGATTACATTTAGGGCTATTTGAATTAAGAATAATTGATTTGTTATTCACATAAACCCAGAACTAGCACCAGGGCTCGTACGGCAGCAGCGAGTTGCAGAATTTAGGACCCATGGAGGACCCATCAGGCCAGGGATAAATAGAAGGGCTAGCTCATTTCTTTGTTCGACTCCTCGCCGACGCGAGCCTAATTGGGGGACGTAACAGGCAATAATCTGACGTCACTGTGATGCCACCTGTCCTGATTTCACGCGTTTAAAACAGTAGTTTCATTGAGCTGCGAGACGATTTTCTAGAGGTTACATATCCCAGATTAATTTTAATAATATATATATCTGTTTTCTAATAATGTATATATTTAAAATAATTTATATATATGTAATTTTAGTCAGTTTTTATTTTAAATTCTATATTGTAAAGTATCGTTTACGTAATATGGCTTTTTGCGCTGCAGTAACGTGCCGTAGGACTTACAGAAGTATGAAAGGATGAGATATTTTATTTCATGGACCAAAGGATCCAAATGAGAGTTTGCTTTTAACGAAAGAATGGATACACAAATGTCAAAGAGAAGATTCTATTAATGTGAAGAGCGGAAAAATCTGCAGCGAACATTTTCTATGCAGTGTTTATGAAGATGATATGAAAAATCGCTTGTTTGGATAGCCACAAAAAGAAACTGTTGAAATGGAATGCTGTGCCGAAAGTAAATTATGATGACAATAATAAATCGAAATTGATGATGACAATAATAAATCAAATTTTGATGATTTTGAAATAAAACTCACAAATGAAAATGTAGATCATCCTGAATGTTTAAGGATAAACAAGAATGCATTGATAATTTGAAGAACAAAATAATATCCTTAGAAAATTGTATTAAATTGTATTAAAGTATTGAAAAATAGAGAAAAGAAAAATTTTAGAATGTTTGTTCAGCGACAAAGAAGGTGGACGACATCTAGACAGAAATTGGTATCAGAAATTAAAATCTCAAATAGCGAAATTTGGGGGTGGGAGCACAAATCGGAGAATTTGGAAAAATGTCTAAAGCCTATTTTTATAAAGATGCAGATTAATGCATTACTGAAAAAGAAGAAAAAAATCACGTGGACTAGTGAAAATATTTCACGTTGCATTGTAATAAGAGCTCTGTTATCTTAAAGCTATGATTTTTGGAAAGAAAAAAAATTAAGAAAAAAAATTGGAATATCTTTACCTAGTATTGTCAAATTAAAGAAATGGTGTTTATTTTATTTTTTAGTGTTTTCTAAATTTTAGTGTAGTCCAAGAATTCAAAGTGATGTTCTTACTCTAAAGAAGGAAAGAGGCGAATATTTGTATTCTGTAGAAAAAATATGCGTTCTCAGTTTCGATGAAATGCATATAGATTGAAAACTCTGCTATGACTCTAAACTAAGTTGGTTCTTTTCAAAATGTGCAGTTTGTTTTAATCAGAGGTCTCATTTCGCGCTCTGCCTCAAATTACTGAGAAACCGCGTTTTAGATAGAAGATTTGTTTTAGAAGATGTAACTGTTTTAAATTTTGATATTATTAAAGAGGTTTTAAATAGAGATTGAGAAGAAATCAAATTGTGTCACAAACTAAAACCAAATTATTTAATGGTCAAGGGAAACGAGAGACAAAAAGTCGCTCCAAAGAAAACATTATTTTCAAAAAGTACCGCAAAAGGTATACTCTACCACACAGGAAATCAGAACGCATCTGATTTCTACGAGTTAATCGATAATATCTTCGGTATTATGAATGGTACCAAAATAGCACCAACAAGAATAACAAGTATTTAACAAACTAATTTTGTTAAGTACTTGTTAAAGTTTTTCTTATTGCATCCTTTGTAACTAATTATTGATTAGATTTTGTACTAGATTAGCATTCTAGATAAAATATAATAGTATAAAACATCAAAGTAATTGGCATAAAAAGACCTGCTTCATTTTCTCACACTTTTGAAAAATTAAATAACTGTTTTAGGTACTCTGAATAAAGCTATTTTGTCAAAATTAAGGTAACAATCTTATATACATTTATTTCATTGTAATATAGATATAAGTATAAATTACACAATTATTTAAAAAATATCTATTATATTGAATCCGAAGAGAATTATAACAATGTAAAATTTACAATTAGGCAAAAAATCAAACGTAGGTTAGCAGAAATGTTGCCATATATGTCATATATGTTTAAACCTACGTCAATGTAAAGTTGTTTTTTGAGTAAGTTTAAATAGCTGCTATTATAGTTATCTTAGAAGCAGTATAAAAATTCTCTCAGTTAGCATGCAAATAAAAAAATGATTAGAAATAAACGTGCATTAAATAAAAAAACCTGCAAATGAAAATAAAAAAAATCACGGAACTTTATGTTAAAAGAGTAGCACATTTTATCTATTATTTTAAAATTGAGTAAGCATTATTAAATATTTTAATGGTTCAGTCTAAAATGCATAAAGCAGTAACATTGCCTCTTCCAAATTATAGCTATCTTTCACACACAGCTCATTTTAAACGTGGTTCAAAAACGCTAATTTCCAAGCTGTGAATTATATTGGCGCGCTAAGTGTCATCATGGCTACGTCATCACTTCTCACTTTCTGCTTCAGGGGGAAAAGCTCTATGAGCTAGCCCTTCTTTTCTAAGTCCTGGCATCAGGCAGTAAAATATTTAGCACTGGCCCTCAATAAGGCTTAAGTATATGTGGGAATTTATTTATTCAGAACTCTGATAAGCCTTAAGCATATGCAGGAAATAGACATAAATATAATAAATAACTAAACTAATACAATTCAGGCTTAATTGTCTCAATGCATGATAGAAGTAGGATAAAATTTAATAGAACAACTTGTTAGAAACCAAGCTCATGATGCATAGCTAAATTTGATGATGACAGCCGTTAATTTTAAAGGTTTTCGGATATCGCAAAAAAAAAAAAGGTGAAATTTTCCAATTAACAGATTTTGTAAAGAAATGTGGAGAAGCAGTAATAAATGAAAATGATATAAATTAAGTTTTTCATTGTGATGACAATGCTTCTCAATCATAATTAATTAATGAATGGCAAAATCTGTAGTATGGTTCTAAACCCAGAAAATGCCGCTACCGATAGTGAAGAAAGTGACAGAGAAGTTACTGAAAACGAGAAAATTTCGATTGACAAGTTAGTTGGAATTCTCGAAACAGCAGTTACAGGACTTCGACAATGTAACTCAACAAGAGATTATGTCTGTCTACAGAATTAAAGAGAAAGTATTAGCACAAAAAACAAAGCAACTTAAAACAACTTACATTGAAAGAAATGTTTAATAAGGTAAACAAATAAATATTAAGCTTTTTTTTTTTTGTAAATTTTGATACCCTTTAGATCATAAATACTTCATTGTTTCATAAATCACGATTTCATATTTTAAATTTTATAATTTCTACATGCCATCTTACTAGATTTAAATTGATGATTTAATATCCAGAAAAATTCCAAATCCAGAATCGCCGAAGTTCCGATGAGTCCGGATTTCGGACTTTGTATTGTATTAATATTACAATTCTCACTCGTTATCTGATTTAGCACGAATTAATTAAAGTGGACACAATTTAAACCTGAATTACAAGCTAAGCATTAAAATCTTTCTATTTCAAAGTATGCATTATCATCTTAATCCTTCAAAATGGTAAAAAAAAAAAAAAAAAAAAAAAAAAAAGTTATAAACTTATTTATGCAAGAACTACTTGATGGGAATTTCAGTTTTAAATTTATCAAAAAAGTTAAAGTTAATCTAACTGCAATAAGAATTAAATGGCAAGTTATTGGTTTAATATCTAAAAGGAAACAGGATAAAATATTTACGGGTGCACCTTGGCGAAAATTCGTGTTTTCTGGGCGGTACATGGATACAGACTTTGTGCAATTAATTCTTTGACTTGTTATTTTGGCTTTGTGTATCGGCGTTTTGACTAAACAAAGCCAAAATAGCCAAAGAATCGCACAAACTTGGTATCCATGTACACATCGATCGATTTTCATTTAAAAAGCCAAAGGAGAAGCCAACAAAAAAAATTTTATAATCTCAAAAAACTAAATTTTAAATCAAAAATAAAATAACATAAAAAAAGAACTTCATCTTAGCACTACACAAAGGAAATATCCACTTACCTTGCTAACAAATTTTTCTATCTTCAATCACATGAAATTTCTTAACAGCATCCAAAAACTTTCTAAAATTATCTGAATTAGAATCTGTATACTAGCATTGTCACATAAATTCACAAAAATAAGAGTTAAAAATATCTTCTATTGTGCTGGATTGTCGGTGGCATTTCTTGCATGAACCTTTCTTGCAAAAAACCCATTCAAAGTTATCTGAATGATCTTTACATTTGACCATACGCATTTCCTTCGTACAAAAAGAAAACTTATAATGGCTAGCTAGTAAGTAAACCTTCATTTACACACCAGTCAATTAATGGTTTTTTCCCATTTCGTTTCAAATCGTACAGAACTTCAAATTAATCTTACTACACTTTGCCATTTCATCGTCTAAACCACAAAACAGCAGCGTACTTCCTAAGCAACACACGCAACAAGTCATTACAAATCTTTTCCCATCATTCAAATTCATCGCAATCATGCAACCAATTATGTCATAATAGGGTTTCCATAACATTCAACTACTCAGGTTACCATAAATGAAACAACAACTTGGCAATAAATGAAGCAACAACTTCACGATAATACAAGGGGCACCCTTAAATCTACTCTAACCGGAAATAGAAAACTGAATAAGACAAAATCTCTAAGGAACACAATTCTCGTTAAAAGAATGAGCAAAACCAAGGATTAATACAAATAGTTATCAATACATTCCATCAGCTTTTAATAAAACTTTCACATAATTATGTGTCATCCTAAATATGCATGTAATAGGCCTCACTGACATAGGTGGCTGTTCATGAAATGAGCAATACTATGAATACATAATTTATTAAATAAAGTATTAGTTTACAAGTATTATCACTATTTTACAAGATAATTTATGCATGCAATAAACTGGTTCTGATTACTAGCTGATCTTGGAAGAAGAGTTTGCCAGATAAAGGTAAAGCAGTGATAAAACTCTGGCCACAATTTAGCAGCCTTTCTATCACACGCACACAAGAATAAAAAATATTATAAAGAGGAAAACTATGCATGGAATAGAATGGCTTGCTTGTAAAACAAATTATATGCAGAAACTTGAAAAATTATCTTAATGATATTTTTCACATTAAAAAATTAAAATTTGCTTCAGAATTTAGTTACACAAACATTATTTTATTATATCATAAATATTTATGGTACTTATGTATTAACCTTGGCACAACTTGGTGATTTTTTACAGATGAAAAGGTAAAATTTATTTATTAGGTACAAGCTGGTGGTTTTTGTGCCTTTTTTTAGAAAGATTCTCAAACTATTGATATTTATGCTAAGTTGGTAAACATTAGCAACATATAAAAAGAAAACATATTTTAACACTTTAAAATACAAATTTGTCTTATAAAATAAGAATTATATGATATATTAAAAATAAAACACATTCTTCTTCAAATCTTTCTGTAATTTTTTTCGCTAATCTTCTCCCAAAGTACATAGCAATCTGTTTTCACTTTAAAAAAAGTCAGAGAATTCTGGTGTCTCGGCTTTCTGCAACCCTCAGCAACAATGGCTATCGAGGAAATGAATTACCTCATCGTTCCCTTTAGAAAACGTTAAGCAAAATTCTGTATTCTTGCAGAAATTTCACCGCAGTTTCTTCCATTGCTGGCAAATTCCAGAAACTTATATTTTAAAACTAAGTATAAGGCAAAACATATCATGATATGTTTATAAAAACCACTGGAACTTGGAGTTAAACAAAAAAGGGTTGATATTTACCATACAGTTCTGCTTGGTTTCTGTCTGAAAAAAAAAAATCACCAAGTGGTATTGGTTGTCTGTGAAATCTGGAAGCTTGCTGAGTGAAATACGTGTTTCGGTAACCACAATGTTGATAATGTTGGCGAAACTAGCATTGTGGAAAATTGTGTGAATATTGCCAAATGTGTTGTGATAAGTTGAGATTTTGGCTATTTTTCGTAATAGTAACCCTTTCGTATGGACCGGAGTTTTTGGTTGCACATGCTTAATGTTTTATAAAAGTGGTGCCTGAAAGGTCATCTGAAAGTTTGTCCAGGGTTATAAATGAGTATATTATTCTGGATATGACCATAATTTTTGACTGCTGGAAGGAGTATATACAATAAAAGGAACGTGAAATGGAATTAATCATGTTTCAGCCGGGAGAAAAACGAAGGACGGCTTGCACTATTATTTTTCTGAAAATATATGGTGCAAGAAGCATGGGGGGAAAAACGCATTTATGGCTTTCTTGGACGCTATCATACATATTTGTTTGTTGTAAAAAATATTTAGGCATTGCTACATGAGTCATTACTCAATTTGTCATGTGTTGATGAAAGGAAAGTATAATAAATAATGATTCGCCAGGTTGGCATCAGATCAAGGATGTATCTATGTGGAATGTTTCAATTTGAGATGTGTGCCAAGCAGATACGCAGCAAAGGAGCCAAATTACTGATCATACAATTTTATGATAAAATGATTGTTTCTTCAATAAAAAGGTATTTTATTTAGTGTCCAAGTGAAATTAAGAATTGGGACTCTCCAGATGTTTCATTATGCACAAAGGGGGGAGATTAACTGTGCATGTGTAAAGACTACGAGAAAAACGTTGGTGGTTTTGAGGTCCGAATTTTAGATCATTCCAGATAATGGACATCCGGATTTCGGACTTTGTACTAAACAAACATTTTTGGACAAGAATGAAATCTAGTCAAGCTATTTCTAAAATAGGTATTTCCAGAACTCTCTGCACATTATTATGTGATAGTTACCTCAAAACACCTTTGTGAATCATTTGTTGACAACTTGAGTGTTTAATTTAAGACTCAATTCATCATTTGATGTTTTTGTTCTGGAACTGAATAGTTTACAAAGTTCAATTGTACTGAAAATGTTGCATTGTTGTAAAAGGAAGCAACCTCCTAATACACACTAAAATTATGCATTAATATTACTACTTTTATTAGTATTTATGTCTTATTGTAACCACCTTGGTGCAATTTTGAGAATTTTATGCCAGAAAAAGAACACGTATCCTTCTGTTATCGGGATCAGATTGAGAAATGTACGTATACATATGTATGTTTCATATATCCATCCACACAAATTCTGAATATGGTCCCAATGACAGAGGAGTATGCGGGTTTTTGCAGTGATAGAAATTTCGTAGTGATCTCTTTTAGAAAAGATTCTTCTTCTTCATAAGCTCCACAGCCTGTTACAGGCCAAGGCTGTCTCTCCAAGTTTCCTCCACCTGACCCCATTTGGTGCAATAATCTTCCATCGGTTAACTTCAATTAACTTTAAATCTTGTTCAACATCTATCCATCTAGTAGGTGGTCTTCCTTTTTGTTTTACTTCCTCAGTTCTTGAAAAGGTTATCTTTTTGGTTGGAAATGCATTGTCATATCTAAACACATGGCCCAGCCATCTTTATAAAAGATTGGTTATAGTATATTTAAGGATGCTCCTTGGATTATTGCCAAGTTTTTTTTTTTTTTTTTTCATTTATGGTAACTTGAATAGTTGAATATTATGAAAAGCCTATTATAACGTAATTGGTTGCATGATTGCAGTGAATTTGAATGATGGGAAAAGATTTATAAGTTGTGTTGGATGTTGGTTATTTTGTGGTTTTGCACGATAAGATGGCTGAATGTAGTAAAAATAATTTGACGTTTCTGTACAATTTGGAATGAAGGGGAAAAAAACATTAACTGTAATGTAAATAACTAGTATGGTAAAAGTTTACTTAGTAGCATTTATAAGTGTCCTATCTGTATGAAGGAAATGTATTTGTATGAAGGTCATATGTCGGAGGGTACCAGCACTACGGAGGTTATTTTTGTGAATTTATGTGGCGATGCCAGTATACAGATCCTAGTTCAAATAGTTTTATAACGTTTTTGGATGCTGTTAAGGAATTTCATTAGACCAAAGACACGAAAATTTCTAAATAAGGTAAGTGAATATTTCCTTTGTGTAGTGCTAAGATGAATTTCTTTTTTTATGTTATTTTTGTTTAAAATATAGCTTATCAAGATTATATATTTTTTGTTTGGCTCTAGTGTAGAACTCTCTGCTCCTTTGACTTTTTAAGTGAAAATAGATCAATGTGTACATGGGCAAAGTCGAGGGAGTGCACAATGCCTCGTTTGTGCAATTCCCTGATGTTTTATTAAGTGAAAATAGGTCGATGTGTACATGGATACAGAGCTTGTGTAATTTTTTAACTTGTCATTTTGGATCTGTGTAGTGGTGATCTTTGGCGCAAGAATCGCCACTACTGAAAGCTACTGAAAGCTAAAATAACAAGTCAAAGAAATGCACAAACTCGGTGTTCATGTACCACCAAAAATTGCCAAGAGGCACCCGCAAATATATTTTTACCAAAAGATTTGGACCATTATTCCTTTAGTGGTTTTGCGGCAAAAAACTGTTTTCCTGCAGAAGTTTCACCCGTATTTCTTCTATTATAGAAAAATCCTTCAAGAAAGAATTTTCAGATTGCATTCAAGGCAAAAAATAATCAAAATTTTTCTATAAAAGCCACTGGAACTTGCAACACAGCAAAAAGAATCTACACAAAAAAGGTGATGTTGGAAACTGAATATTTGTCAGAGTGTTGACATATTCTGAAACTTCAGCTACTTCTGTTAAGGTATTTTTGATAATATGCAAGTATCCTGTTATTTATCTCCCAATTTACATCAACAAAACATTTGCATAAATCTTTTAAGAATGTAACAGTAAAATTTCATAATATGTTCCTCTGCAAAGAGCCTTTATTAAATTTCTTAAGTTCTAAAACTTTTTTGGAAATGCAATTTTCCTGGTTAACATGGGGAAATTAGCCATTGACAAATACAAAAATGCTCTCAACAGGTTCTTTGCAACCTGTTGAGAGCATGTATTCTTATTATCACTGTCAATGTCCTTTCAAAGCTCTCTTAAAACATAAAGCCTATGGTGGAAGCTAGGTTGAACTGAGTATTTAAATGTCACTAACTGTTACCAAGGGCTAAAATTTTAACCTGATTGCACATTACTTAACCCTTTGACGTGCGCGATATTATTTTTATAATTTTTTTAACTAAAAACTCTAGAAATTGAATATTATGATCCTACAGACAAATAATATATGAATTTAAAAAAATCTACTCTTGCCCATTGTTCTGTGGGTGGTGGTCGCACTCTGAAACCACCGCGCATCTAGGACTTGAAACTTAACCGAGGTAAGCAGGAAAAAAAAACTTACCTTTCTCCGTGCGCGTTTCCAATAAATGACGAAATTTATGAATTTAAAACAAAATGCATGTAGGAATTGCATAATATATAATATATACATTTTTTACATTATTTTACAAAGTAAATCATCAGAAAAAGTTTAAAAATAAACATTTATGTAATTTTTCTGTAGCAGTCAAAGTACCTACATAATAAGGATGTTTGGCTACTGGATTAAAAAACTCAATACAATAAGGATAAAAAAAGACTCAGTGTTGTTTTTTTAATTTCAAAGAACAAATATTTTTTGTGACATTGTTCAAAGCATGTTTTGTCTTTTTGGTACATGCATGCCCACATTGCACGTTTCGCCACATGTATCTTTTTCTATGAGGTTTCTTCCTTGTGCTAGAAAATGTACACTGATTGGATCTAAATTTCACTGGTATATGTCCAGCGTTATTTAGTTTCTTTTCATCTGGCACATGGAATTTGTGGTTTTTTTATGTTAATGCGGAGGGGCTTAGTCTTTTTGGTTTTGATACGGATAATTCGTTTCCCATTTTATATCCAATCAGTGTATATTTTCTAGCACAAGGAAGAAACCTCATAGAAAAAGATACATGTGGCGAAACGTGCAATGTGGGCATACATGTACCAAGAAGACAAAACATGCTTTGAAGAATGTCACAAAAAATATTTGTTCTTTGAAATTAAAAAAAAAAACACCGAGTCTTTTTTTTATCCTTATTGTACTGAGTTTTTAAGACTTATTTTATTCGTATTTCGTGCCAAAATTTTCAGAAAATATTTTAAATTTAAATAAAACTTTATGCGATTTCTATTTTTAATTACAGCAAAGTATATGTACATAAAATTTAAACCACAAGAAAGAATTTATAAAATCACAATACTAGCTTGGGGAGCAAATGTGTTGAAGTTGCTGGAAAAGAAAGACCTTTTACTGGGCAGATGCATGTATTGTTTAGTAAAAAAATAACTCTGTGATTTCAAAACCCCTTATCTATATCCGAGTAAAAATAAACATTCCTATTCGAGAAGCAAGCAAACGCCATTGTGAAGAGCAGTGGTTTCAAGGTGCGACCACCGAGCCTCTATAGCATTGTGCCACAATGCTCTAGTGGGGCAGTGGTCGTGCCCTGAAACCACAACACAAATGCCTACATATAGAGGGTTGTTTTTACATATGCAGTTTAATTATTGCTATTTTTTATTGTTTATGATTGAAATCATGATGTGCAATGAATAACTTTTGAAATTTAAAGTTGTTTATATTAATAAAAGGAAGTTATTTTGTCTCATTGAAAACATATTTTAAAAGGCATCCGATTTGAAGTACTAAGACCTAAAACATGTATGATTCTGAAGTCATTTTGTGTTATTTAGAGGTAAAAGATCAGTAATCAATTGATTTTCACTCAAAAATTTTGGAAGGAAGAGGAGGAAAAAATTTGAAAATTGGTGGTTTAAGGGCGCGGCCACCGTGTGTCAAAGGGTTAATTGGTAGTCAACAGCAGCATAGCTAAAGGGGAGTGGAAGAGTGACACATTTTTTTCAGAAATATTTTATTGGGTTTAGTCATATGAATCATTGAAACAGGTAAAAAGTAATGATACTCTAAATTACCATAAAAATAACGCAAGAGAAAATTTTGTTTAATACTATATACAGTACGCAAACAAATCACTAAAATTTTAACAGTTACATACTTTTGTTTTACCTCTGTTGAACTTTTGAATGAAAAATATGAACACAACAAAGTTCAAAATACAGTACAAAGTCCAAGATCCGGACATCCAATATCCAGACCTTAAAGTCACCAACAAAATTTTTTTTATGCTTTACTCATGCGCATTTGGTTTATTTCCTTGCAAGAAAACATGTGGAAATCCCCATTCTTAATTTCACTTCAGCACTAAGTAAAATACCTTGTTATTGAAGAAACGATCATTTTAGCATAAATTTGTGTGATCAATAATTTTGCTCCATATCTGCTTGGCATACATCTCAAACCAAAATATTTTACATCCAGGGTACTCAACCTGGTGCCCGAGATGACCTTGCATAGTGCCCATCAAGCTTCAGGAAAACTTTTTTTTTTTTTTTTTTTTTTTTTTTTGTTGCAGCATTCTTCCTTGAGATTGCAAATAGAAGGGGTCAGAAACTCGGTTGGCCTTGTCTTGAGTTTCGGACACATCGAGGGTGATGGCGTGTCTTACCTTGATCCTTCTTATCTCCTCTGTCCGGTTTAAAATGACAATGCGAACGCACACCTCGGGCCTAGCAGGATCAGCTATCCAATTTCTGAAAAAAGAAGGAGAGATAAATTCCGGAAATACCTGTGAATGACATGTACATGACCTTGAATGCAGCTACTGAGAAGGTCGAAAAATTTCATCAAAAAGAGTAATTTCTGTATTATGTTTTTGTAACAACTGGGCACGTTCTCGCAGGTTAATAGGACAATAAAGTTTTAAGATTGGGGGCACGATATTACAAATCTCACCACACCAAAAAGGGCTGACAGCGAGCGACAAAAGTGGAGGGAACTGCAGGTCAGAGTTGACCCATGACTCAACTGTATGATACAATTATATTAAGTATTTAACAAGGTGCTAAGGGCAACTTTTGACCCGCATTCTTCATCAGTCTTCTTTGAGCTTTTGGCAGTGACAGTGTTAGTGGTGCACTCAGTCTTGTTCAGCATCCTTTCTGCATTGGGCTTAGTGACTTTTTTTTTTTTTTTTTTTTTTTTAACGTTTGCAGTATGATGAGTGCGCCTAGCAAAAGGCAGAAGATATACAATTCCAGAATGTATTGCTGCGAAAGGGAAGAGCGTGTGTTTGCTGTGTGGTGGCTCTGTAGCATTGGCCAAGAAGTCTTTTTCAGACGAATCGTGGAACGTTTGCGATGAACTACCCAGAGGGTTTCGAAATTGGGAAGAAGAAAGTATGCGAACTGAAATTGAAGCTTTCAGCACAGAAATGAGTAGTGGTTAGGCCAGTTTCCAAGTGCAAAAAATGCAATAACTGCTTCATTTAAAACTGCTCACATGCTGGCGAAGAAGAAAAACCATTTCAAGATAGTTGCTGAAGGAAGCATTTCTTGCAGCCTCTTTGATAGATTCTCTGACAAGCATGAAATCATCAATGCGATTCAGGACCTTCAATTATCAGACAGCATTGTTTTAAGCAGAATAGAAGCAATGGATCCGTGACACTTAGCCGACAGGTCATTTAGCCAACACGGACAGTTAGCCGACAGTACATTTAGCAGACACGGACATTTAGCCGACAAGGACACTTAGCCGACAGGTCATTTAGCCGACACGGACAGTTAGCTGACAGAACATTTAGCCGACACGGACACTTAGCCGACAGGTCATTTAGCCGACATGGACAGTTAGCCGACAGGACATTCAGCCGACACGGACAGTTAGCCGACACACAGAATTCGCCGTCAGGGCATTTAGCTATGGGACAGTTAACTGTCAAGACATTTTGTCAACAGGACAATAAGCCGACAGTGATGTTTAGCTGACGCGCACCCAATAATTATTTAAATTTACAATCAATTACAAAATATCTCGACTTCTCCATAAGTTCAATATCAAAGTTATTTTTTTCACCTATCAGTAAAATTCAGTTTTCGATTCTTAAAGATCTCACACATGCTTTTAATTATTGTGTTAATTTAGCATTGTTTGATATGTATCGTGCTACTTGGTATATATTGGCCAAATTGAAAAAGCGCTGAAATTTCTCGTCAGGGAATATGAATTAAATTTCGAAAGGAAAAAGAATGTTTTTAGATAAGTACAGCGGTCACTTAATTACATTTTAATATGGGATCTTCAAAAATTATCCATAAAGCTTCTGTTATTTAATCAACTTTCACATCATTAATAAGTTTTCTTGTTTACTTAATGATATTAATTTTCCAATCTCGCTCTTCCAAATGCTTTCAAATTTCTAATATCTTTACGTTACATTACTATTTTGCTCATCACATCGTGTTACATTCCTTCCCTTAAAAAATCGTTTAGCTCCTCCCACTAATGAAATTTCCTTTCCCTGTCATGAAAAATCTGAATAATGCAATAAAAATTACTGTCATTCTTGAATTATACGTTTTTACAGAAGCATATGGCAGTGAGGGTTAGTTTAGCAAATATATCTTATTTTGTTATTAAAAACAATTAAAAGAAGTGAATTTTTAAGACCAGCAAAAGTATAAATTATTTGCGACCTCTATAATTAGCAGTTCATACCACCATCCTCAAAACTCATAAATTTTGTGCTTTCTGAGTTATAATACGTCGAATGGTTGTTGCTTTATTCCTGCGATTTTGTGAAGGGAAAAAGACATTGCTCTCACCACTGAAGCTGATCCTGAGTTGCTGTTGTCTCTTCTTGATGTTCATGATAAGTACGTTTTCATTATGCTTATTGCCATTAGGTTAAAAGTTAGGATTCATGCACATCATGGACAAGGAGGTGATTGAAAACCGTATCAAATCTGTGTGTAATCACAGAAATTTGGAAGTTACCAGCCATAACTTAGAAAAACTTAAGCAACTTATGCTTTCTGAGTTTCATGCTTATCAAAATGCATTTAATCCAAATAATGCGACTGAAGTTAACTTAACTCATGTCAATGCTATGAAAAAGGATATACAAATCTTAGAATTATACATTAATGAAATGAAACAAAAAGAAACCCTAAATAATCCAACACAGGAAACATGTCAACCTGATATTACTGCTATTACCTGATAATAGTCAAAAATCTAGAATCAAAAAGAAAACCACAATAGATAAAGAAGGATACATAAGCCCTAGAATAACTCATAAGAGAACTTTATCAAATTCCGAAATAGAAAAACCAGCTCAAAAAAAGTAAATTCGAGAAACTAAATCCTGAGGAAGCAGAGGAAGGTGAATTTATTACACCCAACAAAAAAGCAGGACACATTCCACCTCTAGTGTTAACAGACTTCACGGCGGATTGGGATAAGATGAAAGAAGATTTTGAAGAGCAATTAAATATAAAAAAATATCATGGAAACCTAAGTGGAGGTACACTGACCATAAGAGTTTATGACTTGGACCACTACCGCACAGTTACTGAATACCTAACTAAACTACATATACAATAACTTTTATTGCATTATTCAGATTTTTCAGAACGGTCTACTCCTACTACGCTAAAGACAGCAGCCAGTTCAGTCTAGCCTACGATGTCTCTCAGTAACTGCGCTTTGTAACGAGAAATGAATGATCCCACCTCACTGCGGATTCTCACAAGCAAGTTATGCCTATACAGTATCCGCCAAATCACTATAATTGCTCATCACCTCCTACTTCGATAAAATGGTATCTGAATGCTTCGCATTCAAATCTCCTGAACTTAGTGCTAGCACAGAAAAAAGATATGCTCAGTAATTTCACTTGCTATATACAGGGTAAGGCAATGGCTGGATACCTACATGTGCGACTGCATCGCTTCATAGGACAGGGAAAGGAAATTTCATTAGTAGGAGGAACCAAACGATTTTGTAAGGGAAAGAATGTAACATGATGTGATGAATAAAATATTAATGAAATGTAAAGATATTAGAAATTTGAAAGCATTTGGAAGAGGACGATTGGAAAATTATTATCATTAAGTAAACAAGGGAAATTATTAATCATGTGAAAGTGTTCAAAAGAACCCATTTGATTAAATGAAGAAGCATTACGAATAATTTTTGAAGATCCCGTGTTAAAATGTAATTAAGTGACTGTTGTACTTAGCTAAAAAAATTCTTTTTTCCTTTCGAAATTTAATTCAGATTCTCTGACGAGAAATTTCAGCGCTTTTTCAATTTGGCCAATATACACCAAACAGCACAATACATATCAAACAATACTACATTAACGCAATAATTTAAAGCACATATGAGATCTTCAAGAATCGAAAACTGAATTTTACTGATAGATGAAAAAAATAACTTAGATATTGAACTTACTGAGAAGTCGAGAATTTTGTAATTGATTGCAAATTTAAATAATTATTGGGTACACGTCAGTTAAACATCGCTGTCGGCTTATTGTCCTGTTGACAAAATGTCTTGACAGCTAACTGTCCTGTAGCTAAATGCCCTGACGGCGAATTCTGTGTGTCGGCTAAATATCCTGTCGGCTAACTGTCCGTGTCGGCTAAATGACCTGTCGGCTAAATGTCCTGTCGGCTAAGTGTTCTTGTTGGCTAAGTGTCCTTGTCTGCTAAATGTCCTGTCGGCTAACTGTCCTTGTCAACTAAATGTCCGTGTCTGCTAAATGTACTGTCGGCTAACTGTCCGTGTCGGCTAAACGTCCTGTCGACTACGTGTCCTTGTCGGCTAAATGTCCTGTTGGCTAACTGGTGTCGGTTAACTGTCCGCGACCGAGAAGCAATTGCTGATAATATGCAATCTCAACTGAAGACAGACTTCGAAGTATGCAAATGGTTTTCTCTCTAATTTGATGAGAAGACACCGAAGATAAAACAGTCAAACTCATCTTGCATGCAGAAGTCCGATGGCTCAGCAGAGGTAAAGTTCTATTAAGGTTTTTATCTCTAATCGAACAGATAAAAGAATTCATTCAATCTAACCCTGATAAATTCAGTAAACACATTGAAAAACAAAGTGACTCCTTTATGGCTACTTGATCGTGTGTCCACTGAAATGCAAATATAAAGTAGCATTTATGAAATCGGAACTACTCTGATATGCTCCCTGAAGTCGCCAAATTTCCCACCAAACATTTCACGCTGCCATATTACTATCTAAATTTTTTGTCTATATTTCGAACTTTAAGCCTAAAATGTCTCCAAAAACGCGGTTTTCGCACATGCAAAAACTACGTTTTGAACACACGATTTAAGCTAAAAATCCGAAACAAAAACAAAAAATTTAGATAGCAAAAACATAAAGTTTCTAACCAAAAATATTTGACAAGAATCCATGTACACAGCGACATGTTTTAACTTAAAAAAACATCTACGAATGACACAATGTAGGCTACGAATCTACGAACTACGCACACCTCGCTTTAATAAATTAACATAACAATAAATTTCAAAGAATACCATGTACACAGCATCCTGTTTAAATTTAAAAAAAAATCTACGAATTGCACAATTTAGGCAAGGAACGAATCTACGAACTACGCACACCTCGCTCTAATAAATTAACATAAGAATAAATTTCAAAGAATACCATGTACACAGCATCCTGTTTAAACTTAAAAAAAATCTATGAATTGCACAATTTAGGCAACGAACAAATCTACGAACTACGCACACCTCGCTTTAATAAATTAACATAACAAGATTAAATTTCAAAGAATACCATGTACACAGCATCCTGTTTAAACTTAAAAAAACATCTACGAATTGCGCAATTTAGGCAAGGAACGAATCTATGATCTACGCACACCTCGCTTTAATAAAATAACATGATAACAATAAATTTCAAATAATACCATATACTGTGGTAATGATTATTTTGTTGGTTGTGGTGGCAAACGTATATGTCACATGTTATGATAAACAGGAATATAGTGGCAACTTACCCCAGGACAAGATCCAGGTCTATAGCCCGCCGTGACGAGAGAGTGACAAACATGTGAAAAACAGATTTAATTCTTGCTTTATTGGATACTGACAATACTGAAGAGATATTCCTTTTTTTTAAATCCGGTATGTCACATGATGATATGAGGCCTCCGCACTCAGAACAAAAAGATAGGTCAATTCTTCCACAGAGCCCTTCGAAGACTTGGTGTATTTCAGCTCATACACATGCAGGTACTCTTCATCGGGATGCCGGGCGAAAATGCCAAGCCCGGGAAAAAGGAGATTAGCTTAAATTTTGCAGCTAAAACATCAAAGAGAAAGAAACTCGCTTCTTTCATACATACTGGGAGACTAAAGAAAGCTTGCACGATAAACTCCTAAAAGTTTGCATTTTACCTCCACTCTTACTGTCTTTCTCTATGCAGCGTCTCCATCTCGCACCTTCACAATCTTCTCCTTCTCCTCCCCCCTGGTAGACAAAAAATACCGCCTTTTATAAAGTTCCACAGTTAAGTTTTGCCGCCCAATGAAAAAAGATCCAGCGTCAGAAGGCAACCAATCGCAAAATACCTTCAGCTACCCAGGCAAACAGAAGTGAAGACGCTAGTTGTCTGACACAATACTTTCTTCCGCTTACAACAGTTGTCTGATGAAATCTGTTCCTCACCTTACAACACAAGTTGGCGAAAAAAATGAAACTGTCACCAAAGGAATCTGATGCAAATATCTAAATATTGCCATAACGTAGTAAATAATTAATTCAATGTGACCTCGTCACATATCCACCCCTACTTCGGAAAAAAAAAAAAAGGGTAAAAAAAAAAAATTCCTATGTACACGAAGAACATTCCTAGTGTTAAGAGGGAGCCTCATATCAACACATGCCAATTCATGTGAAAGTGCTGGTTAAAAATACATATATTACACACAAATTGCTATTTACATAATAAATAAAAGTACATAGTATACAAATGCCAGACAAATAACATAACCAAATGTGCTATAAATAAACATACAATTTCTAACATATTAAAACATGGAGATCACTTAGTTACATTGCTATCGTTTAACACCAAAGTATATGGATAATTGTGCAAAGAATCCAATTTAACACTGTTGGCGCAGATGATTAAAGTTCAATTGATAGTCTTCTGTGCATCACGCACAGTAATGGAAGCATTCATTTTAAAAGTCCATGAAAAATATTAGAGTCCATAATACCAAAAAGTCTATAAATTTAACATAATTACCGTACTGAGTATTCAGGCACAGTCTCTAACACGTGTACTCAGTAATAAGTGATATAATCATTGCACATTCACATAATTTGTTCAAAATATTGAAGAACTAGGCACATAATTGATAATAAGTGTGCGTTAAAAAAAAGTACACAGTCCACAAAAGTAGTCGAGATGTCAAACAATTTGAACATTGTTCATATAGTTCATAACCTACATTCTGTTCTATTTGCACAGAATTCAGCATTTAAGAGGATATATGGATACACAAACACAGAAATATCATGCGTAAACAAAGTTAACTTGCAAGACATAAGACAGTTGTGGTGGTAAATGCATTAACAGTGAGTCCTCAAAGGCACAGTAATAGAATATCATGACATACAATACTTCTCATGCTATACAAGAAACAAAATTCACATACCAACTTTTGATGCAAAACATGTTTCACGCTATAAATATGTAGTATAACACATACAGTTTCAAGATAAAAGTAGAGCGTATAAAATCTCAAGGTGACTAAAGATTAGAGAACCGTTACAATAAAATAAGAAAACATTCTTTATGATAAAGGAAAATTGCAATTTTTACATACTCCTAGTTACACTTAATAAATAGCATTTATGATGACAAAATATTATAAGACAACTATAATCACATCATACAGAGAGATTTTGAAAAATAAAACACCTTTAATCATTTTAAATATGTTAGGCACAATTTTGTTAAATCTATAATTGACATTTAAGGGTGATCAAGCCTTAAACCCAAATGATTATGCCTGCACAATCATAAGAATTCAACAAAAGAGGCGCAACAGAATAAATTTGGTACAATTAGATATAAACACACTACTTTACACTACAATACATAACTTTTCATATATACCAACATTCTCCAATACACTACTATGTTAAGACGAGAAGAAAATTTAAACGTGCTGTCTTTTTCTTAGATTATACTGATGTGTAACTTGACGAGCAGGAGGTGGATTTTGAACTAAGTGAGAGAATCGTTTTGGAGCTAAACAAAGGCGATTGATGTGAATTTTGAATGGTTGAGCAAACTCATTGTCAAGTGCTCAAATAGTGTAGTTTACATCACTTGATTTTGAAACAATACAAAATGGTCCAGAAAATCTGGGTTTAAATGTATCCTTAGATTTCAGATACACTATGTCATCAATACTTAATGATCTTAATTTGGCATTTTTCAGTTGACGAGTATTTTGTTCTACTTGTTTTCGCTCAAGCGTCTCATAGGCATGTTCATAAGTTAATTTCAGCTGCGTTAGAAGATCACACAAATAATAAGATTTATCCAATTGAGCTGGCCTTGGATCAGGATGAAATGTATCAAAAAGTAGAGATAAGTTTCTTCCAAAATGCAAAATATTAGGAGAATAGCCTGTTGAAAGATGAATAGTACCATTGTAAATATTCTGATGGATTAACAATGCATTTTGAAATGAAACACCTTTTTCATGAAGGGTAAGTAAAGAAGTTTTGATTGAAGTATTAACTCGTTCACTTTGTGCATTGCATTCCGGTCTCTGAGGAGTACAATGAGATAATTTAATACCTAATGATTTTGTAATTGATTCAAACACTAATGAAGTGAATTGTGTGCCCAAATCAGTCAAGATCATTTCCGGTCGTCCATGTACAGATATATATTGTAATAAATGACCTGTAATAGTTTCAGCAGTGAGATTTTTATGTGGATATAAAGCAAGATGCTTAGAAAAATAATCTAAAACAGTAAGAACATGGCCACAACTCCTTATAGGACCGACAATATCCATGGAAATAAAGTCATTTGGGTACTTAGGTATTCTGGTGGCTTTATATGGTGCTTGTTTAGGAGTGAACGACTTATATTTGTTGCATAAATGACACGAGAGGACAAAGTTCTTTGTGTCGTTATACATGCCCTTCCAAAAGTAACATTTCGATAAAATCTCATAAGTCTTTTGCACCCCAAGATGGGATATATGGGAAATTTCTAACACTTTAGATTTCAGTGCTTGTGGAACAACAATTAACTCAGCATTATTTTGTTTGTTTGAAATAAACATAAGAAGCTTGCTTGACTCATTAATAAAGAAATTATGTACCTTTGCAGCATTAAGCAAGGAAGGATTTTTCAAAATTGTGATAATTTCTGAAGTAAAAGGATCCGAACTTTGCTCAGCAAGAAACGTTGACTCAGAAATTTCATGAGCAGGATCTGCAGAAGAAACCAGGGCATTCACTTGGGGTCGTTCAAGATTTGTTTCAACAAACGGAAGAATAACTGAGTTATCTTCAGAGTTTTCAGCCAACACTGGCTGATTATGATCAGGATCTTGCATACGTGACATGTAATCAGCTAGAGAATTTAATTTTCCAGGAATGTGTTTAAATTCAAAAGTATATTCACTTAACTCCATAAGCCACCTAGTCATGTTGTCAGCAGGTGACGTAGATTTTTGATAATGCAACAGAGGTTTACTATCAGTCAAAATTGTAAACTTTCGATTATATAAATATGATTTGAAAGCAGTAACAGACCGATAAATGGCATAAAGTTCCAATTTTATAGCTGGGTATTTTCTTTCAGATGGTGACAATGTTCGACTATAATATGATACAGGATGCAATTCATTGTTGTGCTCCTGCAGTAGAACTCCCGAAATAGCATGACCACTGGCATCAGTATTCAGTATAAATTCCTTGTCCCATTGTGGTAAGATAACAAAAGGTTCAGAAAAGAATATATGCTGAAGTTTCTCAAATGCAATGCTATGCGCATCAATCCATTTAAATTTATTCTTCTTACTGGTCAATTGTGTCAAAATATCAGTAAGTTCGGCATAATTTGGTATGAGATGCCTATAGAAACCACAAAGGCCTAGAAATTTTCTGACCTGTCGGACAGTCTTAGGTGGTTGAAAGTTAGTGATCTTAGCAATATTAGTTGAAATGGGTTTAATTAAGTTATGAGAGATGTGAAATCCTAAATAATCTATAGCTGTTTTGAAAAAGACACATTTTGTAGGAGACAGTGTTATGTTATACTTAGATAAAAGTTTCAATACTGCAGTCAACTTAGTCATCATATCATCAAAGTCAGAAGCACCTATTACAATATCATCCTGATATGCATGCACACCTACGATGCCGTCCATTTTTAGTTCATCAATAAGCGTATCCACTAAAGCTTGAAAAGTACTGGCGGCAGTCTTTAAGCCAAAAACTAGCCTTCTATTAGCAAAGGATCCAAAAGGTGTAGTAAATGTTAACACATCCTGCAAGTGATCGGGAAGTTTCATTTGCCAATAAGCATTTTTTAAGTCAAGTACTGAATAATACTTGTAAGTGGAGATGTTGTTTATAAGCGTTGAAATCTTTGGAAGAGGATATGTTGAATGTTCAATAATAGAATTAAGCAATCTTAAATCAAGAGCCATGCGGTATTTGGGATCTGGCTTCTTTTTTACTAATAGCATGGGACAAGCCCATTCAGCAACATTTCGATGAATTAAACCAGCTTCCTGCAATTCCTGAAGATCTTCTTTAACTTGGGATTGCAATGAATAAGGAATTTCAAAAGGGAGGGTCCTAATGGGATTCGAAGACCTAAAACAAATTTGTGGGGTTACCCTATCAGTGCAGCCAAGTGATTTTAAAGATTTGGAAAAAGCTGCATAATTAGAGATTAACACATCCAATAAACACTGCCTTTGTTCAGGAGAAAGATGGTTAAGATCAAAGTCAGTTGGTAACAATTCTTGTTTCCTTATTTCTAAAACCTCTTTTGATGGAGTTATAAGATTGCAATACTCATTTTGAGGAGTATCCGAATTTACAGAATCAGGTATGGTCTCAGCAAATTCAATATCAGATGTGACTTGACCTAGCTTCTGATTTTTGTTTAAATGAACATTGTTCGAACCAATATTTTTGATGACAGTAATGAAGGAATTGTCGTTTAGAGTGTGGATCGCAGGATGCAATTCAATATCATGTTTACTTACAGTTGGTTGAAAAAGGACAGGTTGATTGTTAGCATGAGGACTATTGACTCTTAAGTGCGCAATTGTCGATTCTCCAGGATCTAACATAATTTTGTGTTTCAAAATTGCATAACATTCTGAAGGTACAGGATTACAATTATAATTTTTTACATTAGCCATATTAATTAGAGGTACATCAAAATTATTAAATTTTGCAACTGCACTTTTAGCACATATTAAGACATCATGTTTGGATAAAAAGTCATAACCTAAAATTCCATGAAAATTTTGTTGAAAAGCATCAGATACATAAAAGGCGTGTTTAAAATGTTGCTTGTTTATCTTAAATGATATTTCTGCACAGGCTGAAAAATGTAAATTGGAATTGATAGTTTTAATTTGAACATGTCTGGATAAAAATCTAACTTTAGTATCCAATCTTATTGTATCAAACACAGCTTTTGATAACAATGACACAGAACTTCCTGAATCAAGTAATAAAGTGCACAAATTTTTACCAAATGTTACATGAATCAAAGGAAGAGTACAATCAGAAAAGACATTATTTATATGCGCAATAGGTAAACAATTACTTTTACTTTTGACATGAAATTGTTGCAAAAACTCTTTGATAGAACTCGAGGGTTTACCACTGATTATCATTTGCTTAGTTAAATATGTTTCAATACTCTCCGATTCTTTGCTCGTATGATAGTTGGTTTTTGGTGACTTGGTTGAAACATTAGAGGTCACATCGCCACCTACTTGTGAACTCCCCTTGTGTTTAAAGGGGTACTGTATCTTGGCTGATTATAATAATTTGGTCTCCGAACATAAGATGGAAATCTGTTAACATTTGAATTATCACCTTGTCGCGTACTATTGCGATAGAACTGTGGTCTAGTGAGATTAGGACGACTGCTAACATAGTTATTCGAACTTCTAACCTGGTTCTGACGAGGGCTACACATCGCCAAATACGCACAACATACTGACATTGAATGTCCAAATTTATGACAGTATAAGCAAGGAAGTGGGTATGGAGGATATATGGGAGTTTCTTGCATCCAATTTACACAGTGGTCATTTGTGTCTTGAGCATGTGTGGGATTACCTGTCTGTAAAGACAAAACAGCATTACATTGATTTAAGGGATGCTTATCTAAATTACAAAACTGACATTTTTCATTCTGTAATGCAATTTGAAGACTGAGGTTTTCAACTTGACTTTTTAAACTCTCAATAGCATCATTTTTGCTATTCAAAGCAATGGAATGTGTTTGCATTATTTTCAAATTTTGCGAATTAGAATGATGTTGCTGAGCTAAATTCACAAGCTGATCAAAATTATCTGTAGATTCACTAATTAATTTTTCTTTGAGTTCTATTGGTAAAGCAGCTAGAAACTGCAAAAATTTTATTTGGTTTAATGCTTTGCTATTTTGAACATGGTTGTATGTAGCATGAGCCAAAGTTTCAATGCGATGAGCAAGACTTTTCATTGACTCACCAGGTAACAGCTGAATGGTCTGGAAAGCAATTAAATTAGATGAAGAGTTAGAATCCTTTGAAAAGAAATTTATCAGTTTTTCACAAGCCTCGTCTAGGGAAGTCACATTTTGACAAGCAGGCGATTCTGCAAAGAACTGCTGTGCAGCACCAACAAGTTTACTTTTCAGATATAATAGTGCAACTTTATCATTCCAATTATTAAGAGTTTTATATTCTTTAATCTGGCTAGTGAACCAGCGAACGGTATCAGGATCACCAGAAAATGATGCAATATTAAATGTGAATGTTTTAGTTTCCATTTGTTCAGGAGATTGTTGTCGTGTCTTAGGCATACTCAATTAAACAAAATAACATTCTATGAAATGACACATATGATAAATATGCAAATTTTTGCCCAATAAAGGTATATACTATAAATCATATATATAATACAAATAAAAAAAATTAATATCAAACAAATTTACCACTGCAGCATAAGACTTAAGTTAGACTTTGAATCATTCATGTGATTAATACAATGTATATTCATCTTAAATACATTCAGTTAGACTTTGAATCATTCATGTGATTAATACAATGTATATTCATCTTAAATACATTCAGTTAGACTTTGAATCATTCATGTGATTAATACAATCTATATTCACTTTAAATACATTCATAAATACAACTGCTTTAAATACAGTCTTAGAATAGATACAGTTCAATGCAACGTTAATGTAATTGC
Source organism: Stegodyphus dumicola (assembly GCF_044657685.1). NCBI lineage: Eukaryota > Metazoa > Arthropoda > Arachnida > Araneae > Eresidae > Stegodyphus > Stegodyphus dumicola. The sequence continues at coordinate 36,674,364 of NC_140775.1, forward strand.
CACAGCACACGAAACGGTTGGGCGCGGCACCAAGTGTGGTAATGATTATTTTGTTGGTTGTGGTGGCAAACGTATATGTCACATGTTATGATAAACAGGAATATAGTGGCAACTTACCCCAGGACAAGATCCAGGTCTATAGCCCGCCGTGACGAGAGAGTGACAAACACGTGAAAAACAGATTTAATTCTTGCTTTATTGGATACTGACAATACTGAAGAGATATTCCTTTTTTTTTAAATCCGGTATGTCACATAATGATATGAGGCCTCCGCACTCAGAACAAAAAGATAGGTCAATTCTTCCACAGAGCCCTTCGAAGACTTGGTGTATTTCAGCTCATACACATGCAGGTACTCTTCATCGGGATGCCGGGCGAAAATGCCAAGCCCGGGAAAAAGGAGATTAGCTTAAATTTTGCAGCTAAAACATCAAAGAGAAAGAAACTCGCTTCTTTCATACATACTGGGAGACTAAAGAAAGCTTGCACGATAAACTCCTAAAAGTTTGCATTTCACCTCCACTCTTACTGTCTTTCTCTATGCAGCGTCTCCATCTCGCACCTTCACAATCTCCTCCTTCTCCTCCCCCCTGGTAGACAAAAAATACCGCCTTTTATAAAGTTCCACAGTTAAGTTTTGCCGCCCAATGAAAAAGATCCAGCGTCAGAAGGCAACCAATCGCAAAATACCTTCAGCTACCCAGGCAAACAGAAGTGAAGACGCTAGTTGTCTGACACAATACTTTCTTCTGCTTACAACAGTTGTCTGATGAAATCTGTTCCTCACCTTACAACACAAGTTGGCGAAAAAAATGAAACTGTCACCAAATGAATCTGATGCAAATATCTAAATATTGCCATAACGTAGTAAATAATTAATTCAATGTGACCTCGTCACATATACACAGCGTTCTGTTTCAAAAACAACAATAACAACAGAAATTCATACTAAATAACCAATGAACATAACATTCTACAAAATAAGAACAAGAACAAAATAAAATGCACTTACCATGAATTAATGCTTTTTCGAGCAGCAGAAATACCAATTTCATACTGCCTTTAACATGCCACCACGTAATCACTATCGTATTTACATAACAGCCAGACACACTCCAGAAAATTCATACTATGGTTCACAAATAAATAAAATCACAAATCCCTACTTCTATCATGCACAGCTATCAAAAATAATCTCCCAGACCCTCTTTCCACACATCCAAATACCCACTACCCCTCAACAGGATGGCCACAATGATATTTCCTTTTGCCAAACTTCAGTTCAACAACTTCTACTATTTTATCTTTCCCTCCCACCTTCTCAGACACAGACGAGAATCAACGAGCTCCAGCGAAAGATTGTTCAACGTCAACAGGGTTGCCATAGAACGCGCAATCGCGCCGAAAACCAGCGCAGAACATATATCGCCACATTTGGTGAAATTAGGGCGTATATCAGAGTTGTACCATGAAATCCATAAAAATTTCTTGATTATGACAAGACTGTTCAAGAATTTTTTTAAATATTTTAGCATAAAATATGCTGCGTAGAGCATCGCAAGATTGGGAGAACGTGCCTCCAGATACTTTAAAAAATGCCTGGCATAATTTATGGTCAGCTACCATATTTAATAATGAGGATGATGAAGATAATAACTGCAGATTTGAAGACTTATACAAACAAGAGGCGAAATTTTCCAATTAATGGATTTTATAAAGAAATGTGGAGAAAATGTAATAAATGAAAATGACATAGCAAACATTTTTCATTGCGATAACAATGCTCCCACAATCAATCAATTAACGGATGACGAAATCTGTAGTATGGTTCTAGATTAAAAAAATCTGATGTGTACACCACGACTTCCTTCTACGGAATATTAAATTATATGCATTTTTTCTTACATTTCATTTAAACTTATTGGATTGAATTAAATCTACTTCGCCGACAACGCATAAACCACAATAGAATAAATGAATTCTTTAAAATTTACTCTATTTGTTTACCATAGCGACAGTCTGGCGCTAGCTTCACTTAAGAGTATTATATTTTGTTCATATTATAACTCAGATTGCACAAAATTTATATCATTTAAAGAATGATCTAATCGTTGCCACATGTTCTATTCAAATACTATAATAAAGCTAGAACGATGTATAAAAGAAATTAAGCAAACAAAACAAAAAAGAAACAGTTTTTCACAGATGATTGAGTATTCCTTATTCAATTAATTCAGTTCTCACTTTGTGACAAGGCAAAAATATAAAAAAACTCAAAATATCTGTATTAAAAATTACGAAGTAAATCTTAAACACTTATTTCCTCGAAAAAATACCAGAGAGGATTAAGCATGATTTAATTATTAATAATAAATGAAGGCGTTTTATCTTTGTTGTTGCGAAGCTAACAACAAGTCCAACAAAACAACAAGATTGGCAACAAGTCCACTATCCTGCTGTTTCAAATGTAAACAAGCAATGGCCGCCATCAAAAAAATTATTAGGCTTAGCGGCAATTAAACAACTTTAAAATTGTTGATAATTCTAAAAATATTGCCTACAGATTTCCTAAAGGCATAAAAACCTTAACCGGAAGATAAGAACAACATAATTCAATCATTTTTAAAGCAAAAAATGTACAATTTACAAACATATAAGAGTAAAGAAACTGAGATCACTGAGCCGGGTAACAGAATGGATATATATATAAATATATTTATATACGTTTGGCGTAGCCGATTGCAACCAAAATACGAGGTGCACATCTACATTTTATAGCAGTCCTATATACAAAATTTCAAGGTTCTGAGGCTACTCGTTTTTGAGTTAGGCGAGATACATACGTACGTACGTTCGTACAGACGGCACAAAAAATTCTCTTCAGAATTCATTTTAAAGCAGTTTTATAATTTTTTTTTTTTTGAGGAAAACAGTCTTTTATTCTGTCTTTACGTACAGATATCACGCAAAAACATAGTTAAATTGCATTCGCTAGCGGTCAAAATGGATATTTTCGCTGAAATATGCTGCCTGAAACTTTTCACGATTACAATACTTCTTTTTTACTTCGTACAAGAAAGTAAAAACACTCTATTGATAGTGAAGAAAGTGACAGAGAGATTATTGAAAATGAAAAAATTTAGATTGACAAGGTAGTTGGAATTCTTGACACAGCAACTACAGGACTTGAACAGTGGAACTTTTTAACTGAACAAGAAATTGTCTCTTTGTAGAAATGAAAAGAGTATTAGCACAAAAAACAAAGCAACTTAAACAATTTACACTCAGATGTTTTTTAACAATTAACTCAGATGTTTTAAGTAAACATATAAATATTAATTTTTTTTTTTAAATTTCGATACCCTGTAGACCATAAATGTTTCATTATTTCATAAATCATGATTTCAAATTTTTAATTTTATAATTTCTACATGCCATCTTACTAGACTTAAACTGATGATCTTATATGCGGAAAAATCCCAAATCCATAATCGAAGTCCTGACGAGTGGACTTGGACTTTGTACTGTATTACACTCTTAATTCAAACTTTTCTCATGACTGCTCTATGTGTTGTTGGATGTGGCAAGAACCTTTGGCTAAAGTGCAGAATCGCCCACTTATTTATTTGGCGCTTTTTACAAGAGTAAGAAGAATTGGATTTTTTGTCAATTTTCTTTGAGATTTTAACAGCTTGCCTGATTATCCCGAGTTAGTATATATTGCAGTTAATTATTATCCCGAGAAAACTTGAAGCGGAATTTGTCAGTATGATTTGTTTTATCACGGTTTTACTCGGCCTGGAGGAAATGAAAGGAAATATTCAGCTTTTATTGGCAGTTTGCCAAGTTTTGTTGGATTCGCAGTTCTTTTGGCCGGACTGGTCACATGTTTTTCCTATTGTCTAGTATACGTCGGCATGTGGATTAGTAATATATAAAGAATGATAGCTGAAAAAAGTACAATAATGGCGATGATGCAAGATAGCAAAAGCGATGATTTTTCAGTTAGTGATTATAACCTCAACGCATTTTCCAGATGTTATTCCTGCTACCAAAAAACAATCAAATCCAATGAGACAGTGTTCTCTGTCCTCCTGTATTCCAGAGGTAAGCCAGTAAGAAAAGAGACCAGATACCAGCATATAGAATGTCAGGTGTCACTTTGTGTTGTTCCTTGTTTCAAAAACTATCATACAACGACTAATATTTAATTTTTTTTTATTTGCCCGACATAACTCGGGATAGTAAACTAATATTAAAACTAAATGCTTTTACACCTGTAAAAAATTAAAAATTCAACTTAAAATCTATATATTTTGTTTTGTTTCGCTTCCTTGTATTTAATAATAAAATTAAAAAATTGATGATTTTTTGCAAAAAAATTTGTAAGGGAAGCGGTTAAGTGAAAAAAGGTCGATGTGAACATGGATAAAGTCAAGGGAGTGCACAATGCCATTTTTTGTGCAATTCTGGGATGTTTTTTTAAGTGAAAATAGGTCGATGTGTACATGGATACCGAGTATGTGCAATTTTGTAAAACGCGCCAAATAAGTGGGCGATTCTGCACTTTAGCATAAGAGGAAAAAAAAAAATTTAAAATCTGCTAATGTATATTATGCAATTAAGAAAACTTTTTGTACTATCCGTATAATAGCAACTGTAGCAATTCTTAAAAACGCGCCAAGCAGTGGGCGATTCTGCACTTTAGCATTAGGGTAAAAAAATAAATAAATAAAAAAACCTATTACAGTCAAAAGTTATTAATCCGGACTCGTTGGGACTTTGGCGATTCTGTATTATAGATCATCAGTTTAAATCTGGTAAGATGGCATGCAGAAATTATAAAATTAAAAATATGAAACCCTAATTTAAGAAATAAAGAATAATTATGATCTAAAGGGTATCAAAATTTACAAAAAAAAAAAAAAAAAAAGGCTTAATATTTATTTGTTTACTTTATTAAAACATTTCTTTCAATGTAAGTTGCTTAAGTTGCTTTGTTTTATGTGATAATACTTTCTCTTTAATTCTATCAACAGACATAATTTCTTCTTCAGTTACAAAGTTCCGCTGTTCAAGTCCTATAATTGCTGTGTCGAGAATACCAACTAATTTTTCAATCGAAATCTTTTCGTTTTCAATAACCTCTGTGTCACTTTCTTCACTATCGGAAGCGAATTATAATGACTAGTAATTTGATTTGGCTAATCTTTGGAATATGGTAACAGGTAGTTTGGCGACATTTTGGTAAGGCTTTAACTAGCTTGGACTTCAGCAGTGTACATGGATATAGTCAAGAGTGTGCATAATGCCATTTGTGTGCAATTTTGGGATTTTTTTTTAAGTGAAAATAGGTCGATGTGTACATGGATGATACCGTGTATGTAAAATTCGTAAAAACACGGCAAGCAGTGGGGGATTCTGCACTTTGTCCCAATTTCGCACCTAATCTTCGTCATGATTAAGCACTTTTGTTCCATAAAAGTTCTAACATAAGCATAAATCGGCTAGCAGATAGTTGGAAAAAAATGTTGAGTAAAAAAAAGAAAAACCCTTTACTTCGTGAAAACAAAATGGTGTCCAAACAAAAACTAGCAGGTTGCTGTAGCAGGGTTGGTCGCCAAAAAATCGCCCTGTTACCATAATCCAAAAATTAACATTTGATTTAAATCATATCAAAGATGGAGTACATTGAGATGAAATACTACATTTAGTAAGGAATTATAAGCAAAATAAAATAAAAACATCTGCCCTGAAGATAAGGATATTGCTGACAGATCAACCTCCAATTCATTGCGTGCCGCGGCATTTCCTCCCCCCCCTCCGCCTCTTTTATAAAATTGCTTTAACAGTCTGCAAAAAATAATAACCCGGATCCAATTTGAAGATTAAGGAACAACGCAATCTGCAACATTAACTGAATTAGATAATTTTAGCTTAGCTTATACCATCTGTTATACATTAAACGCGCATGCGTAAACGTTTTATGCGCACACGCATATTCGCAGCCGTAAAGGTCTTAGGCGCATGCGTCAACACGATGCATGCGCAGAAAGTTTGTAGCTTTGAGGTCCGGATTATAGATCATTTCGGATTATGGGTGTCCGAATTAACGACTTTTGACTGTAATGTATATTATGCAATTAAGAAAACTTTTTGTACTATCCGTATAATAGCAACTGCAGCAATGAAGTAGACTTCTACAATGGACTGATGGTTTTTGCAAACAGGAAAACAAGCAAAATAGTAATAGAATTTTAAAATACTTGAACTGAAGTTTTACTTCAAAAATGAACACAGTTATTTAGCTATGCATAATTTTGACAGTTTTAGCTATTTGCTTGAGTATCGAGAGGGGTGGCAAAGAAGCTCTGTACATGCTACTAGTAATTATATGCACTTTAGCCTTATCTAATGTATTAAACATAATAATTAAGCCATTTTTGAATCATATTAAAGGATACAAACCACATTCTCAGCATCACGCTTTCTCGTATAACTCCACGTACTGAGAAAATATAACGACCTCTTAGAGATGATGAAAGAGCTTTTACGTTTCCTGAGACAACAGCGTAGGGTACAACTCCGCCAATGCTTTTTACTTTTTCGAGTAACTCGGAATTAATTTCAAAAATTTGAGCTTCCTGCGAAAACACAAAACATGTCGAGCATATATTCTACAAATAAAATATGTAACAGAACACTTAAAAAGATGTGAATATAAATAATGCTACCAACACAAATACACACCTTTAAGGATTTTAGACATGTTTCTGTACTTTTATACAGTTTGTAGAACACACTAAAAAGGCATATTTCAAAGGCCAAATTAACACATTCAATAAAAATTGATTCTGAATCCATGACGCGGAAAAAATATACTTTCACACAGTTTAAAGGAGGCAAAAAATTTTGAACATGAACATAAACAACACACTTATTTCATCACAAATGAAAGTTCTTGTTCGCAGAAGATCTTCTGAGCCTGTAGGCAACAATTATTATTGGTCATAATAACTACAACTACTTCTACTAGATAATGACTACTACTTTCACTTCACCGTTAGTTTCAGTTTAGTTTCAGATAAGGCTCCTCTAAACCAGGCTGAATCACCAACTTTTCTCTCTTGGCGAGGGAGTGAACGCGCTGCCAATTTTGGCGCGTTTATCGCACACGCTGGCTGAATGTCTGCTGTTTTTTTAAAGATTTATTTTATAGACGCGCGGCATTCAGCGCATATAAACTTTTCGGATAATTTATTAATTCTCGAATAGTATATAGACGTTTTCACTTAAATAAAAATTTCGCGTATATTTTGTAAACATATTCAAAATAACTTATTCTTTAGATGTTTCAGTTTCGTTAGCAGACTAAAATAAATAAGATATGAATAAAAACTTTCAATAGTGTCAAATGGGGAAATAGTTAAAGCGTAGAGTGTGCAAATAAATTTATCTTAATGACATTTTAACAAAAATTTCCATAAAAACACTGTAAATTCATACTAAAAAAATATGTTGTCATTTAAGTCTGAGGTATATGGAAATAATTGTGCAAGATTCTGAAGAAACACTTTCTTTTAAATGTGTGAAATATTTCATAACATATATGGAAGAAGAAAGTACAACATTCTCTGTTTTGGATGCTTTTCATCAAATGTAATATAAATACGAACTAGAAACCGTAATAAAAAGTCCTTCCTCTTCAATCAGATCACCTTTGTGTTGCATTGTATTTGTAATACTTCTAAAAATCCAATTTTTACCTAAATTAAAAAACAGTTATTCCATAAAAGATAATAACTTTGAACGTATATAGAATGGATTTTGTAATTTGAGTTATGTTACAAAATAATTCATAGTTTATATATTTTATACTGATAATTTAGATAAAACCTGTCCAATTTAAGAATGTGTGTTAACCACATTCTTAAATTGTAAAAGGATGACTTAATCAAATGTAATTCATTTCAAAGCATAAAAGAAAGCTTATTTTTTATTTTACACAGCAACAGCATTTTCATGCAGTCAAGTTTTTTTTAACTGCTAGTTATTATACATAATACTTAATTTTAAACCCATTCTTATTAGAAAGCATAACTAAGAAACTTCTTTTTAAAGCACCACAGTGATTGCAAAGAATGTCGTTAAATTTACAAAAGTATTGAAGATATATTGAACAGCATTATAACAAGAAAGTACTGTAAAAAATATGTAAATTTAGCATAACTTCTTTTTTAGTATTTGCATAGTTTCCTCCAAATGAACGTTAATGGGAAGTTATCTTGCGAAAATTTAAAAGTATTAAAATGGCCTCTATTTAAGATGTAACTGCATTTATAATTATTTTGTAATTGTGAATAGATTATATTATTGCAATTAGATTATGCACTTACAACATAATTGCATAAAGTAATGAAATTAAGAGTTCACAGACACAATGTAATATAATTACAATGCAATTATCTAAATTGTAATTATAGTCACTTATTTAATACCACAATATTATTACAATCACAATGTAATTTAAATTGGGTACTATATTTGCATACCCTCCACTCAAAAGGAGGTACTGATAAGCCTGGAAGTTATTATCAACAAAAAGCCTGTTCAGGACAGTTTGATGACAATTTCCACCGGGCGAAAAGTACATTCTTAAGCCCAGGCAAATCATGACAATAAAAATCATTTAGTCTTATGATTCACTATATTTTAAACCCTAAATTTGAATTCTGCACCAAATTATTTACCTATATTTTAACATATTTTATGAATTATTAGAAGCGATATGGCAAATATCTTCTAAAAATAACTGTAAAATATTTGTATCCATTAATTGATTCAGATACACACTTTTATTATTTAAGTATATCAAAATAACAGTTTCATGTTCCTGAAATACAAAAATTATGGAAAAAGTTAAAGTAATATTCTTAGAAGCATATGATATTAGTCACCAGATGCAAAATTATAGTTAATTTTTTGCCCTAAATACAATTTTATTACACAGTAGTCAAATGTGTAACTTAATAACATGTTATATAAAAAATTAATGATAATAAGTTTATCAGAAATGAATTAATTCTGCAAATAAACTTTCTGCACTTGAAAATTTTCTATACCTGAGGGGAGGGAGAGATCTAGTAAAATTAGATTTATTATAACTTTAGTTGGACCAAACACCTTCTCTCTCTATATATGCATCACTAAAGAAATAAATAAAATTATCATGCTTAAAAAACAGATATACCATACCAGTTTTTTTCCCCTTGTTACCCTTTACATTGAGAAATAACAAACACTGAAAAATACTATCCTTGAAATTTTGTTTAAATGAAGAAACACACACCATCTTTTTATTTAAGCATTACACTTCAAAAACAGATACACATACCAATTTATTTTCACTAGCCTTTATACTGATAACATGCCATATAAAAATGAAAAGAATTACCCTTGAAATTTAGATAAAATGAAGTAACACAATGGGAAAATTTATGCACACGGACATCTTTTTTCTATTGCATATTGTCTGACATGATCCACAAGTGCCTAAAAATGTACCCAAAGAAACGCATTTCAATATTAACAAAAAATTGTTTACAGATTAAAATTCATTCATTTCATACCAGTATTATAAAGATCATGCATGAAACAAATCTGCTTTCCCATACTTTTAAGTAAAACTTTTATACTGGAAAATAGACTATATTTCTATATATTAGAAACAAGAAAATACTAATTTGAATGTTCTGCATTCATTTCTAAATCTTTACTCCATTGCCAAATTGTATAATACTGTGATTATAAATAAACTTGCATAATCCTTGCAATTATTGAAGTCAGATTATATATATTTTGTCTCACACTATTCAATTTATTCTATTGACTTCAGATGTCAATGTCAAAATTCTGGAAGTTATTTTAACCAAGAAACAGTAGTGGGTTCCGTGCATAAACAACTCATCTAACTTTTTAACAATAGTGATTATAAAATAAAGGAAAAAATTATATATCATTCCAACGATATTGCAACTATAGTGTAATGTTACATATATCTTTAGCAAACATTCAGATTTTATCTTGACTTTCCAAATTATTATTTATTTTTTAATAAATTTCAATATGCTAATGATTTTCATGTTACATTAGTATAAATTCCACAATTAGCACAGGAAAACAAAATCCGCGCTTTATATTAGAAGAGAAATTTCTTTTCCACATTCAAAAAATCTACATTGGCGATGTTTGGCGACTGGTACATTAACCCTAGACTAATTTAATTATAGCTATTATTACAGAAATTAGCAAATACTCAGGTTATTGTACACAAGAATTTCACTTTACTTGCACATTATAAACATCAGAGAAGATATAAACTCTAAATGAAGGCGTAATTAACATTATACTTACTAAGCAAAGTTCAGCGCCTGGACCAGGTTTCCAATTGTCTCTTCGGCAATTATTTACCCATATTTTTCTTCTTTCTTCATTTTTAGGAAATTTTACCAATGTATGACTTTTCCGTGAATGATTTGAACAATTAACAGCTGTACATCCGCCCATTTTACACAAAAGAAACACAAAAAATTGTTGCACTTTAACTACACAGCTGCCATTAAATCTCCCACTTGGGAGCGCGAATGCCTGATGATTCAGCCTGGTATATAGGAGCCTTAGTTTCAGAAGGTTGTCATGCCATAAAATCCAAGGAGGTTAGAATAGAAGGAGGGAGGGTTCGCAGTTTCCTCCACTATCGGGGAATGAAACTCCGCCGAACAAGCGGCGTCCATGTTTGTGACTTCAAAACATTGCATTACGGCAGTGACATGTACGTGTTTCTAAGCTGTTCCGTGCATTTATTTTCCAGTAAAAATATCTTAAATTTATAATGAAATCCTTCGCTATTGTTAAATTTTTGTTTTAAAGTAATAAAGATGATTGTTTAAAAGGATTTTGTTTTAAAGTAATAAAGTTGAATTACAGAAATACACCTATATAAGTTTTTGGATACATCTTTCCACATGTTCAATTGTGTAAATATTTTACTTAATTTTATCACTATACTGCCCAGAAATTTGTAAGTTTATGCAAAAAATTTTTAACAACAGAACAGTTTATCTTAACTTAAAAAATGAATAATAATATATAAAGAAAAGCATTGCTTTATTTAACACCTTTACGATTAATAAAAATAGTAACAATTGATTTCTTACTTTTCATGAAAGTTATAAAACGAATTAACTAAAACGTTCAAATTATACAATTTAAATCCTACCATATAGCATTGTATCTTAAGGAACGAAGATACCAGCTATAAACAGAAGCATTAAAATGTATTTAATATATTTTGATTATAGTTATATTAAATAACCTATTTTAAGTCCTTTTTTTTCACATCTGGAAAGAAAACCACATGACATTGTGATATTTTTTGACATAGTTGTCATATTACATAAAAAAGAAAATTAATACATAAAATGCTTGTTGAAATTCTACTCAGTATCAACTGTAATCTCCAAATGCAGCTTTATGAATTTGTGTCCATCATCTATACAAATTACACTGACAAAAAAAAAAAAAAAAAAAAGCATTATCTAATTTTTAAAACTACATTATCTTTCGGCTATGCCGAACTGGATGATGAAAGGGGCAATTCTCAAAACCCGCACATTTCCAGGAAACCCATGTAGCTAGGTTACCATTTTTACCTACTACAAAGACAACGCCAAACAATAATCGATTATCGCTCAGATTGGGACCACGTGATCCTTAAGAAGCAGAACTTTCATCTGATTGGTTCATTTCTAACCGGGACAGAGTTTCAGCTGAGACATTTTTGGCGAGGTTTGAAGAAATATCACATAGCCGCTACATTGTTTCTGTAGCTAGGTGGGATTCTTTTTCTTTCTAAGAATCCTCCCATTTAAACCAGTGCAACCAAAATTTTGTTTCTCAGGAAAGTCCCATCTAGCAGGGACTGTTGCTAGAAGTAAATAACCGCTTTAATCAATACTCACTAATAATATAGTAAAATCACAATGACCAAAATTAGCCTCAATCCACTACGTCTAATCCGTTTTCAAAACACGTTTCGATTTTGTGATAAGAGGAGAGTGGAATGTGGAAATGAACATGAGCTCAGCATAAGAGCGTATAGGTAGTGATCACTTTAGGTCTTATACAAACGACATTCAGTGAATGAGTTGAATGTTGCCTTGTTTTCCCTCCGAGATAGCTAGATGGTGTGACTAGGTGGCTTAAAGTACAGTCAAAAGTCTTTAATACGGAATGATCTATAATCCGGACCTCAAAGCTACAAACTTTCTGCACATGCTTAAACGCATCATGTATTTACGCATGCGTATATGCGTTTAATGTATAATGGACGGTATAAGCTAAGCTAAAATTATCTATTTCAGTTAATGTTGCAGATTGCGTTGTTCCTTAATCTTCTAATTGGATTCGGCTTATTATTTTTTGCAGACTGTTAGAGCAATTTTATAAAAAGTAAGCTTGAACTTTCGATTATGTCAAAAAGAGTTTCCGATTCTGGAGATATCAAAGGATTTACAAAGCGAAAGCATGTTTTGATGTCCATCAAACAAAAAGTGGAATTGCTGCAAAAAATGGTTAAAGGCATGAAGAAAGTGACAGAGAGGTGATTTGTTTCTCTAACCATTCTGAAATCTGTTTATCAATTTCGCGCTGCTCTGCGGGTGAGGGGTACGTCGCGGTGCGCAACGAACTGGAAGTTGATCTGTCAGCACTATCCTCATCTTCAGGGCAGATGTTTTTATTTTATTCGGATTATAATTCCTCACTAAATGTAGTATTTCATCTCAATGTACTCCATCTTTGATATGATTTAAATCAAATTCATCATTATAAATATCACGAATACACATGAAATAGTTTTCTGGTTGCAATTTTCTAATTTCGACTATGAGTGTAAGGAATGTGCATACATTATGCGCACTTTATGCATGCGTGCATTAAAAGAAATGTTTTATAAAGTAAAGAAAAAAATATTAAGCTTTTTTTTTTGTAAATTTTGATACCCTTTAGATCATAATTGCTCTTTATTTCATATTTTTAATTTTATAATTTCTGCATGCCATCTTAAAAGATTTAAACTGATGAGCTATAATACGGAAAAACCGATAATCCGGAATCGCCGAAGAGTCCAAGTTAAAGACTTTCGACTGTTTATGATAACCAAATGAGCACCACAGCATTTAATGGGTTAATATATGACATAATTACACAGATTGGAATTTGCTAGCAAGTTTGCCCTTGAAACGGAAAAGAAAATTAAAAATCCTGCTCCAGAGGACATTCCAGCTGGCAACTTTATGAAATTTATATACTACTGTTATGAAATAATTTGATCCAGTTTTGTGAAATTAACAAAATATATGGCATTAATGAACTATACAATCATCTGATGCATATTTTAACTCTGAATGTCGAAACAGAATAGGGATTTTTTTTTTTTTTTTTTGCATTGTGGTTGATTCTTACCTTTAGTCATAAAGATGATGTGATCTCTTATTACGATGCATATTGCTTTATCCAAGACCTGCCAATGATGGATTACTATATTCCACCCCCCCACACTTTACAGTGCTGAAATTTATTAAGAATATTTCCCTCATTTTCCACTTTTTTCAATACATTATTAGAACGGGCTTTCCTATAGTTTAAAATGTATTTGTTGATGTGGTAATCATTGTCTTACTTACAAAGACAAAATCCCATAAATACATACAAAGGTTAATTTGAGCCTTTCTTGTAATTTTTTACATTAATGCCAACTTAACACAAGAACTGTTGAAACACAGTGAAGCAAACACAAACTGACATTCATTCTATGATTTCAGCTGCATACACAACTTCTCGCCTACGACTCTGCAGTTGTGCAATTCTAAGATGTTTCTTCAAGTAAAGAGTCGGTCGATGTGTACATGGATACCGAGGATGTGTAATTCTTAAAACTGCGCCAAGCAGTGGGTGATTCTTCACTTTCTTCGTTGTTTTTCTTGAAGTCCTGTTTTAGATATTTTTGCATGTTTACAGAATTAATTCAAATTTGTAACCGGCAATATGATGAGTTAGCGATTTTCTAAAACACACGAAAACAATCGATTTGGCGACTTGGCAATTTTTTTAAAACTCACCTATCTGGACCGCAATATCTAGTTTTACCATATTGCTATTATGAAAAGACATGTTAGAAGATGAGTACAAGTTTAACAATTTAAAAATACTGTAATCCTAAAAACAAATCATATGGACCATGGCGGACAAAATAAGAAAGGCACTGCAAAAGCATATGGCTAGACATGGCCAGAATCTCATAAAAAAAAGCACACATTAGCTTCCTGGGGTTTAATCCTAGTATCCAGTGCACACGGGATTTGGCTACTTTTGGCAACATTATGATGAGCAATAAAAACCGGACATTGCGATGAGTAGTTAACGGGTCATTCAAAGAAAATATATAGTTAAACATAGTATATACTATGTATATAATATATATGCTATGTATATACACACATAGTATATAGTATATATATATAGAGAGAGAGAGACGTTCTTTGGATCATTTTTGGTGTTGGCGATAATTTTCAAAGTCGCGCCAAGGCTGCACTGTATACTAGGATTTTACCGCTTCCTGGCAAAACATACTTTGGCTCAACGGAAGCACTTCCGCAGAGAACCCGGTAAATGTAAACATCACCAACTATGGCGATAATAGTTCAAACCTGGTAACCCAGCGATTTATCGTATTCGCTTGTTCGAAGTTTGCAACCATTTCTCTTGCGTTCATTTTGTTGAAATATCACTGTTGTTGTTCGCATTTGCAGATTTACATTATTCTTCTCTTATTTATTACTATTTTTTTCTGAAATTTTTAACAACGAATAGATAGTAATATTTTCGTAGATAGAGACCAGTTCTCGGTTCGGGATGAAAGGAAGATAATACGGCGGGAGGGGTGAATGTTAATTTGTAACACGGCTGTTCACGTTGTGTGTTCTTAATTATTAACAGCTCTAAGAACCATGAGGTTTCCAACCTCTAAAATAATTTGTTTCCGTAGGCCGCAAAAATATGCATGTGCATTTTAAATAATTAAATAATGCTTTTATTTTTATTATTGGTTATTGTCATCTAAAATTATGAGAATAAATCAATTTTTATGGCGTAAAATTTTAACAAGATAATATATTGTTAATGCTTTTCTAACAATAACCTTTCAGAGGATGGTAGGTGTGACATAAATAGATGATTAAATTGAAATAAAAAAATAATATTGATTATCTAAGATGACAGAATAGTTTGATGCATCACCATGGTCATCAAAATTAGCAAACCACTGCTGGTGTAAGGAATATATTATTTTCTGTGTTAACTGGAATTTAAGACAAAAATTTTTTTTCGTTTATCCTGTTTAACCGGTTTATTTCAGTACATTAAAACTAATTTATATTTTTAAATGAATTTTTATTTCCGTTATAAATGCTTATATATTCTTTTCTGTGCTAACTTGAATTTAATTCAAATTTATTTTCGTATATCACGTTTAACCGGTTAGTTTTACATCTACATGCTTATTATCTGTGAATTTTTACTACCATATGCTTGTTTTGTCTGCTAACTTGAATTTACATGCACTAAAAATCACGTTTACAAAATATCACATTTACGGCTCGGCGCATCGTCGATGAACTGCGAGCTTGGCGAGTAAAAATGCAACGGCGCCAACGGATTCTTTCCCGAAGCGCCAAAGGGTTCTCTGTGGATGAAAACCCGGCTCAACTTTGATGTTAATGTTTCTGGTTAAGTAGAAGCAACATTAAAACTGGTTTGCAGTAAATGCTGTCAAATGAACACATAACTGAAATATTTGCTGATATTAAGAAAAATATTAATTTGTTCAGCTAGACATTTACCACCAATGCTCATCCAATAACAACAAAATTATAAATTTGTTCACAGAATGTAATAAGAAATTTGTGTAAATAAGTACGTAAGCAACAACAACAACAACAACAACAACAAAAAAGGCACATTAATATCACTGCCACACCATCTAATTACGTTTGAATAAGAAAATAGAGTTATGTGCACAGCATTGAAAGAATACCTTTGAAGTACACCATATTCATTTCTTACCCTGAATCGAGCAGAACCATGTAATTATTTAATCTGCAACTACATTACTACATTCTGAAATTTAATAATACACACAAATTGCACAATCGCAAACTCCTTGCGCGTTTTTCAGAATAGCACATACACATAAACCATTTACACGTCAACTTATTTTTACTTAAAAAAACATCCCAGAATTGCACAAAAATGGCATTGCACACACTCTTAACTTTATCCATCTACACTGCTATTTTCTCATAAATTACAAAAATTTGCACGAAAATGCAAAAAAAATTCTGTGAATCTTTAAACTCGGTAAAAAGCACATATATGAAATTACCTGATCGCGAAAAAGTATATACCCTTTCCAAGGATGAACATTTCCACGTATAAAATAAATAAAATATCCAAAAACTTTTACCTCTAAATTATCTATTATATTATAAACGTCACCAACGAATTCATACCGCAAACATTACAAATACTTAGTGTCAAATATTTAAATTATTTCCATGCACGTTTACTTCAACTGAAACGTATACCAAATTCCTACAAATATAAAATTCACAAAATAACTATCATTTAATTAAAATATCACTAAACCATGTACACGTCGACTTATTTTTACTTAAAAAAACATCCCAGAATTGCATAAAAATGGCATTGCGCACACTCTTCACTATATCCATGTACACTGCTTTTTTCTCATAAATTAGAAAAATTTCACGAAAATGCATGAAAATTTTGTGAATCTTTAAATCCGGTAAAAAGAACATTTATGAAATTACCTGATCGCGAAAAAGTATATACCCTTTCCAAAGATGAACATTTCCACGTATGAAATAAATAAAATATCCAAAAATTTTCACCGCTAAATTATCTATTATATTATAAATGTCACCAACGAATTCATACCGCAAACATTACAAATACTTAGTGTCAAATATTTAAATTAATTCCATGCACGTTTACTTCCACTGAAACGTATACCAAATTCCTACAAACATATAATTCACAAAATAACTATCATTTAATTAAAATATAATTAAATTCAAAAACACTACTTTAAATAGAAAAATCATTGCTAGTAACAATTTTCCAATAATACCATATTATTTTACTTACTCCTTAAATTTAGAACAATGCATAAAAATAATATCCTCAAATAATTAAAAATACTAACTTACCTAATCTTCTTCAGAATTTTGAATACGTGGCCGATAAACTTTTCTTATTTCCTCCGCTAAATAAAAAGCAAGCGTATGTGCGCCTGTTTCAGGATCTTTAAAATCATACTTATAGTTCACAGCAAGGTACCAGGTAAAATAAATAACTTAATAAAACATCTTTACTTCTATCTCGCACAACCTTAAAAAAACATTTATTACTACCCCTTTCAATCTCACTAAATACCCATTTCGAATTCATTTAGTTAGGGCCATGGGATCCAAAAATTAACCAGCACTGTTTCACACAACACAGAATAAAGCTAAATACAAAATTTCCAGATTTCCCCCCTTTTCCGATTAAAGAACTGTAATTCGTCCATTAATGTCACATGACATATCTCATGATCTCTCATTTCCCTCACACAAAATAATGCGTAATCGGAACTGAGTACTTCTCACATTATTACCAAAGTCCTAGGTAGTAACCTTTATCGCCTCCAAAATGTCGCCAAACTACTAATTACCATATTCCAAAGATCAGCCTAAATTCTTAATGTCTTTTTGGAAATTTATTGGCTTTTTTACAAAATTTTAAATGACATTTAAATGTTTATACCTTTAAAATAAAAAATTCTTAGAACTAACATTTGTCTATATTTTTTATGTGTATACTGTGTGTTGTCGCCAATAATGTCTGCTTGGCGAGATTTGCGCTGGCGAAACGGAAAAGTACCAAAATTTGCATTCTATGAAATTGTACTTTTTAAATGATAAAATTTTAAAATCTACAATCTGAATATTAGAATGTGGTTGGAAAATTACCATAAAATTTCTTGTTTCTACCAAAACACATTTAATATTCTCCGATGAAATGGGATAGTTCTTATGAAAATTATATTATGGTACTGGAAATGGCTTCTTGTTTGCTTAAGAATTATAACCAGATAGTGAAGCTCTCACAACAGATTTTATCCGATTAATATAATTTATGCCTTTTTTATAATGAAATGGCTGTTGTATATAATGATTGTAGTTGTTTAAGAGGTATGTTATATTTTCTCATGAAACCATTATGGCATACTAAAATTCCTTTGATAAGTTTAATTTATTTTTGGTTGTTGGGTATTATATTTCTATGCAAATACATTATGGTATATTGATGAGTATCGTCAAACTCCTAATATTTTTACTCTACTTTCGACCATGTTTGGCTAACAAAAACTGATAACAATGTACATTAGCCCCAATAATGGATAAGCATGATATCAAAACGTACTCATAAATTCTCGGTATTTTCATATAACACTGAGAAATCCTTAATAAACCACTTTTATCTGTTGATTATCTAACCAAATAAATAGCATCTGTTCCTCCCAAATTTCCACAAATAACTTTTCAAGGTTTTTTTGTATGCTATATCTCTATAGTTTCTGTTGATCATGTAACTAAAATATCTGTTACAATAATTTTTGAAAGGACTATATTTCCATCAATCTTCTTGACTGACAAGAAAATATGTAGATAATGTGTGGAGTTATTATAGCATAGGGAAAAACATGACACCAATTTTACAACAAATGTGGGCTAATCTTTGGAATATGGTAACAGGTAGTTTTGCGACATTTTGGTAAGGCGATAAAGGTTACTAGCTAGGACTTTAGCAGTGTACATGGATACAGTCAAGAGTGTGCACAATGCCATTTTTGTGCAATTCTAGGATGTTTTTTAAGTGAAAATAGGTCGACGTGTACATGGATGATACCGTGTATGTGCAATTCGTAAAAACGCGGCAAGCAGTGGGCGATTCTGCCCTTTGTCCCAATTTCGCACCTAATCTTCGTCATGATTAAGCACTTTTATTCCATAAAAGTTCTAGCATAAGCATAATTCGGCTACAAGATTGTTGGAAATGTTGAGTAAAAAAAAAACATGCCTTTACTTCTTAAAAACAAAATGGCGTCCGAACAAAAACTAGCAGGTTGCTGTAGCAGGGTTGGTCGCCAAATTTTAGCCAAAAAATCGCCAAGTTACCATAATCAAAAGATTAACCCAAATCTGAAATTTTGTTTTGTGAGTCTTTGGTTAAACTAAATGTTATAATTTATTTAGGATGAAATAATTCTTTGGCATAATGTAATTCATATCATCTATGTTGCTACAATTCTGTTTCAATACAAGACCATCATATCAGTGTAAGATTTCCCATGTGGAGACTTGGTTTCTAATCTTTGTGTAATATAATACAGAGAAGCTCGTACTGTGAATTCGTAAGTATAATTTATTCTTCTATTAGATTGGAATGGACTCGGTGTTTTCATATAGAATGCTTGACATTCAAAGTGTTAGTTCGGTGTTTCATATTCAAAGATGTTGAAGTTCATACAATGTAATTAATTAATAGACTTATTCTTGAATTTTTGGCTCAGATATAAAGTTATTAATTAAAAACAGCATTAGAAAAGCAAAACTGATTAAAAGAACACTTCCATTATTTTTAAAATTGATATATTTAAATGCTTTTGTTCATATAAGAACAACAATAAACACATTTCTAAATAATAAGATTATTAAGAAAATTTGGAACATTTATAAAGGTTTGCAAGGATAACATGATCGATTTTGTTATAAATCACATGGTTTTGACATGTTAGATTTTGAGTATGCTCCTGCCAGATTGGTAGAAGCCTGGTGATCCTGTTATGAACAAATCTTAACAGATAAAGATATAACATGTGAATATAGAATCTAAAAAAAAGGTAAGATTAGATTAGGCTATTTGAATATGGCTAAGCATATTGGTTATCAGCCTGAAGAAGAATGCTTTTATGAAGAACTTTATAGGGAAAACTGGTTCGTATTCACAAAACACATGCAAAAAAATAAAAACTGCACAGCCAGCTTGTTCACCAGGATTTGAGCTGAGATTAAACTACCAGTATTGAGTTGTTTAAACCACTTGTAGGACAAAACTAAAGAAAATGCTTGTAATATCATGTAATCAAAAGTTAACTACATGTTATATGCCAGGATTACTTTCTCAAGTACTGAGGTAGGCAATACTTAATCTGCGTTTTTTTTTTTTTTTTTTTTTTTGAAATGTTTGGTCATGGTATTATTCATTGCATGTATTTTCTATAATACATATAGAATATTAATAATTCTATAACAAGTGTCTTTTTTTCATTTTTAAGGGCTTTGCTTGTTGATATTCTCAAAATTGCATTTGATGATTAGTGCTATCATGTGTATAATAAATACAATAGATGCATATAATAGACCAATATATTTTTAGTATACATATAATGATTCAATATCATTTTTATGGGAAAAAAAAGACACTTTTGACTGCACAGATTTTCTAGAAATCCCAAGTAAAACACATATGAAATCATTTGTTTACAATCAGTGAACATTAAAATCAGCTACCTGTCACAATACAATAAAACAGCGACACAATTTCCTACAACAGCCAGCAGTTCATCCTTTACATGAACAAGAATTTTTTTTTTTTTTTTTTTTAATTTTTATTTGTCCTTTTTGAACAATGAAATGTCCTTCGATTTCATGCGATCAGGACGCTATAGAACTTATCCTTAAATAGAAAGCCAAAACTTGTACATTGGATTTCAAGTAAAATTCCGTGCATTACCAAATGATCAGCTTTTTAAAATGCTCTCTGCTTCAGTAATACAGCGAGAATTTACGCCTCCTTGAACAAAATCAAACATTTCGGAAGAGCTAAGTAACTCCATTTCTGAATGTACGAAGTCAGATCACAAATCAAAATACCGAGCTTTATCCGCCATACTAATGTGTGAAAGCGCCATCTATAGGTGAATTGAATCGCGGATAACTGAATGTGCTAAACAATTAAATGAGCAAGAGTTTAAATTCATAATTGCTAATAGTTAAATACAATTTTTTTCCTTAAGTACCTAATTACTAATCCATACATAATTAACTATTTTTTTAACAACTATTTCACAGAAGAATACATGTACACACAAGAGAAACAAAATACGAAGTGCGACGCCTTAGTGCCACTAGTAAAAACAAAAAGCAAGAAAAAAGAACAATATACAATAAAGAATCTGAGCAACAATTTGCATAACACATATACAAAATTACACATTACTAACATTTAGGATCGCCCTTGGGCGTTTACTGAAATTGGGGTCCCTAGTATTATAACAATAGTTAACAACCACGGGATTGTCCAGAAGTTCCTGTTTATCATAAAATGCCCTAGATAGGCGGCAATAAAAATAAAAAAGATCTTCTATTCTTAACTCTTTACGAATTTGGTTATTCCGAATGTACCAGGGGGCATTACATATCATACGCAATATCCCGTTTTGGGCAGCTGTACCTTCCTCTCTCATATCATGCATGTCTGCACGCGCTGAAACAACTCATCTTCACTTTATCTCATGTCTGCCTTAATAGCAAGAAAAATTGTAAGCAAAGTTTGGTTATGATTTTCCAATTTTCTGTTATTAAAATATGAATTTCTGCATTTATTTATAGAAATTTTGCATTCAGACTTATTTTGGAAGAAATGTTAGAATTTAATACAACAAACATTTTTATGAATAAATTTTTCTGGTGAAAAATTTTAGTATTTAAAAGCATTTTTAACAGAACATTTAGAATAAATGATCTATATCACAGTATTTTCTTTCAGACATCTCGATCTTTTGAGAAGTATTTTTATCTTTTTGTTGAAAGAGTAGGTTTTTTCTGCAATATGGCCGTAAAATCTCAGAAAACTTCTCAAATATTTCTTGGAAAGGCTGATATGTAAGTGATAGTAAATTGTAATTATTGTACAGAAAATTTTGAAAATGGCAAATTTACTTTTGTCAGATTTGAAAAATTATAGGAATGTAAAGCTCAGTATTTGTATGTTTTTCAGATACAATGGTATAACTGTCGACACTCGGGATTTAATATTACCTGATTCTGACTTTGAAGAAAACCTGTCAAGTTAGTAGACCTTACTAGTTTTAAATTTTACTTTATTTTTTTTATATAAAGCCAGATTTTTTTATTGTTCTGCAAAGAATATGGGAATTAGCATAATTCCATAACAGGATACCTTGTGATTTAAAAACCATCAAAATGGCAAATTGGCTATCTTTTATTAATCATAGGTTGTGCATCATTATGGCTACTCACCAGCTGGACTGTTCTTTACTGCTGAATTTAAAATTGTTTCACACTCAACGTTCTCGTTGGTAATTTACAAACTCTTAAGTTGAATTTAAGAATTTTCATCTGTTCACCCATCTTCATACTTTGATAGCAAGCACACATGCACTTAAACATATTCTGTTTTGGTAAAAGTATATTTATGGGTAACCCGTGGGGAAAATTGGCAATTTTTGGCGGTACATGGATAACAAGTCAAAGAAATGCACAAAGTCAGTGTCCATGTACCATCAAAAATTGCCAGAAGGCACCCGTAAATATATTTTTACCAAAACATTTGGACCATCATTCCTTTAGTGATTTTGCAGCAAAATACTGTTTTTCTTTTATTATAAAAAAATCCTTCAAGCAAGAATTTTTCAGATTGTATTCAAGGCAAAAAATAATTAAAATTTTTCTTTAAAAGCAACTGGAACTTGCAGCACAGCAAAAAGAATCTACACAAAAAAGGTGATGTTGGAAACTGAATATTTGTCAGTGTTGACAGAGTGTGGCATATTTTGAAACTTCAGCTACTTCTGTTAAGGTGTTTGTGATAACATGCAAGTATCCTGTTATTTATCTCCACATTTTACATCAAGAAAACATTTGCATAAATCTTTTAAGTAATGTAACAGTAAAATTTCTTATATGTTCCTCTGCAAACAGCCTTTGTGTAACGGCGATAATCGGCGCTACACAAAGAGAAAAAAACAAGTCAAAGACAAACTCGGTATCCATGTACACATTGACCCATTTTCACTGAAGAAAACATCACAAAATTGCACAAACTAGGAATTGCGCACTCCCTTTACCCATGTACACATCGACGTATTTTCACTTAAAAAAACATCAGAGAATTGGACAAACTTGGCATTGTGCACTTCCTTGACTTTGTTCATGTACACATCAATATATTTTTACTTAAAAAATCAAAGGAGCACACAATTCTAGGTGAAAGTATATTTATGGAACATTCAATTACTCAGGTTACCATAAACGAAACAACAACTTGGGGACAAATGGAACAACTTTGCGGTAATACAAGGGATACCCTTCAGTCAACTCTAACCTCTGTTTCTTCTGCCATTGTATGAAATAAACACAGAATAAGGTTTGAATTAATATTTAAATAATTTTTCATATTTTGCAGCCATCTGATAAATTATATTGTTTTTGTTCATAAAAGTTAAAATCCTGTGCATCATTTTTTACACCCTTAACCAAAACAGAATATAATTCAGGTCTTTCATAAAAATGAGTCTTCTACTTTGTCCTAATGTTTAATTTCACTATCAATTTTAAATTCAATATAATTGATTAGTTAATTGAATTTGAGATTATTTTTAGACATAGGAAAACTAAGAATTGAGATGTGTCCTTAAATGGTATAGAGATGAAGAAGTAATTGCTTTAAGGTATGAATGCTTTATTTAGAAGAATGACAGGGCATTTATGTAAATAAAGTATGATTATCAGCAAGCTTCAAATCTATTTGATTCATATTTTATCAAATTAATATGGTGTAGGAAGTATAGAAACTATATGAATTTTTATCCTGCACTTTAAAAGTGCAAAGAAACTATAGTCTGGAGATCAAGAAGCAAATTATAGTACACTGGTTCAAAAACTTTTACTTTTTTTTTGCACCTGACATTCAAAATATTCAAAAATTTTGAAAGTTTTCCCCACAGGAATTTATGTAAAAATTGAATTATTACAGTGTATGTAAGTTTCTTCATGAAATGCAAAAACAGTGGAATTCATTAAGTCTAACACATACACAATCTTAACATACATGCAGCATTTAACACAGCACTAGATATATAAAAATAGGGAAACTTGAATTAAATTTTACTTTAGCTCTGTTAAAGAAAATTGATGGCATAAGTACAGAATGGTGAAGTCAAAGACGCAAAATATTATTGCTTGAATGTCTTATTCCTATTAGATAGTTACTGTCTGTCTGGGATTCTTTTTTCTTAACATTCTATTTGAGAATCTCTTAGCCTCTGTCTCATTAAAAATTTGTCCCATGTGATTTGTTTCTGTCTATGTTTTAAAATGTTCTTAAAGCAAGACATGTTATTATTATTGGAAATATTTATGCTACAGCTTACTATCGTTTTATCATGGGATAATGCTCTATAATCTTTGCACCTTATCCCATTTTGTGGGTCAGATGATGAAAACATTTCCCTTCCTTCTTCTTATTCTGAAGACATATCTGCCACTGGATTAACTACATTTTGAGGTATCTTTTGTTGCCAGCTTACTTGCTTGTATGTCGAGATATCATTCATCATCTAAGATTTAATTTGTTTGGAAAATTTGCTGTGTTCATGATCCAAGGCACTCATAAACTGTAAATGTATAACCACTTTCACTGTAAATGTAAGTTTTGATTTATATTTATCTCACTCTTAAATGCTATTTCTTGTATATGGAATTTTGTTGATCCATTGTTTTTCGTGAAACTGCTAACAAACTGGCACTTTTAAAATTGTTTTTTGCCCTTGGTACATCAGCTTAGTGAAAATTTTTATATGTCCCTAAGAGGTACCTATTAAAAAAGAGGAGAATCTTTTTTTGGCATGAAGCAAAATTTGGTTATTCTTCCATAAAAGACATAGTGAGAATACTGTTATCTGATGTGCAACATTCTTTTCAATCATGCTTTCTCCATCTAGCAAACATTCACCTTTGTTTTTTACTCTGCATTTTTCATTCTATCTTTTTTGTTATACTGTTGAATTTCTGGCATTGATTTTTATTCATCATTTAATTATTACTGTAATTTCCTGATCCTAAATCTGATACTATAGGCTATTGAAGAATATATTTATTATTAAATAGGTATGGATGTTATGGTTACTAGTCTGCAATTCATTGTATATCATATATGCAGTCCTTTGAACTAAAACAACAGCTTTTGAGTGCCAGATTTTGAAAAATGGGGTAAATCTGGAGCATTTAACTGAATCACACTTAAGATTTTATTTAGACGATAAATAAAGCATAATAGCAGTTATCCATGCTTAGGTATCCTAAAAATAAACATCCATTAGGACATTTTTAATAAATAATTATATCACAGTCAAAGGCTAGGGAAGAGGGGGAATTATGCATTTCTATTTCCATGTAAAAGTGTTCTATCCTTGAATATACAGTATGTAAGCTTTTATGAAACTGTACTGTATTTGATGGATTGATCATTTTTAAGTATTTTATTTTTTCTTGTATTTCTTTTATCTTAGTTATCAGGGAAGCTATAAAACTGCAATTGTTTTTTGAAGGAGGGACATCTGCCATCATCAGAATAAATATTAAAAAAGCATTGAAAATATTTCGGTTGATCTTTGGTTTATGGTAACTTGGCGATTTTTTGGCGAAAATTTGGCGACCAACTCTGCTACAGCAACCCTCTATTTTTTTTTTTCGCCGCCATTTTGTCTTCACGAAGTAAAGACATGTTTCTTTTCTTTTTATTTACTCAACACTTTTTCCAACAATCTACGAGCCGAATTACACTGATGCTAGAAATTTTATGTAACAAAACTGCTTAATCATTACAAATATTAACTGCAAAATTGGGAAAAAGTGCAGAATCGCAAACTCCTTGCGCGTTTTTCAGAATAGCACATACACATAAACTATTTACACGTCGACTTATTTTTACTAAAAAAACATCCCAGAAGTGCACAAAAATGGCATTGCACACACTCTTAACTTTATCCATCTACACTGCTATTTTCTCATAAATTACAAAAATTTGCAGGAAAATTTTCTTAATCTTTAAACTCGATAAAAAGCACATATATGAAATTACCTGATCGCGAAAAAGTACATACCCTTTCCAAGGATGAACATTTCCACATATAAAATAAATAAAATATCCAAAAGCTTTTACCTCTAAATTATCTATTATATTAGAAACGTCAGCAACGAATTTATACACAAACATTAAAAATAGTTACAAATACTTAGTGTCAAATATTTAAATTATTTCCATACACATTTACTTCTACTGAAACTTATACCAAATTCCTACAAACATAAAATTCACAAAATAACTATCATTTAATTAAAATGTCACTAAACCATGTACACGTCGACTTATTTTTACTTAAAAAAACATCCCAGAATTGCACAAAAATGGCATTGCGCACACTCTTCACTATATCCATGTACACTGCTTTTTTCTCATAAATTAGAAAAATTTCACGAAAATGCATGAAAATTCTCAACGTATACTACTCAAACATATTCCAAAATACTACAAATATATAACTCACAAAATCACGATCATTAAATTAAAATATAATTAAATTAAAAAACACTACTTAAAATATAAATAAGCACATACATTAAATTAATAAAAATTAGATTTCAATCCTAATTACTTTAAACTAAATCATTGCTAATAACAATTTTCCAATAATACCACATTAATTTACTCCTTACATTTAGAACAATGCATAAAAATAATATCCTCAAATGATTAAAAATACTAACTTACCTAATCTTCTTCAGAATCTTCATTACGTGGCTGCAGTACTACTGCTAATTTCTAAATCCTAAATCCAGTAGTCAACTGGAAGTCTATTCACCAAGTAATAAGAAATTAATAAAATTTCACCTATACTCAAACTACTTTCAGCAAACCACGTACCCTTCCTTACACTCTTTTTCACAAAATGTCCATTTTCACCATATTTCTTGCACCGCCATTTAAACTTAACTGTAATATCCTTCCTTTCACACAATCTCAACTTATTATTGTTATCAGATAAACGCATTAAAAATTTAGAATTCACTTTACATAGCGCCATGCAATCCGAAAATTAATCAACACTATTTCACACAACACACAATGAAGCTTTTCCAAATTAACCCCCTTTTCCGATTAAAGAACTATTCGTCCATTAATGTCACTTTTCACACAACACAGAATATAGCTAAATACGAAATTTCCACATTTTTTCCAGATTTCCCCCCCTTTTCCGATTAAACAACTGTAATTCGTCCATTAATGTCACATGACATATCTCATGATCTCTCATTTCCCTCACACAAAATAATGTGTAATCGAAACTGAGTGCTTCTCACATTATTACCAAAGTCCTAGGTAGTAACCTTTATCGCCTCCAAAATGTCGCCAAACTACCAGTTACCATACTCCAAAGATCAGCCAATATTTCAGTTTTGCACACATTTTGTATGGAAAATAATAAGAAAAATTATTTCATTTTTTTTTTAACTTAAAAAAGTATAAGGAGCACCCACCCAAGTAAAAGTTGGATTGTAGGTCTATCAATATTATTCTGTGTGGTGGATTTTTCAAATTTCTCTAGTACAGTACTGTGTATGTTGAGAGAAATCTAGTATAAACTAGTTAGTGGCAATCTGTCGTGAGTTAAACCGAAACAATGTAACAATGCCACGGATTCCTGTAAACAGGCTCATTGTGTAATAATATAATTTTTATCAGCTGAAGTTAATTTTTATCATCATTTATGAAGTACTCAAGTTTTGTGAACATTTTTTATTTAACTGCAAATATCAGTTAAATTGACACTTATAGTGAAGTGAAAAATCTGTGTATATTTGCATGCATGTCATATAGGACAGTTTTTAGATGGTACAATGATATTGATGATAGATATCCAAGTGCAGCGGACATGCCATGACCAGGTCAGGCATACTTAGTCATCATTGATGAATCAGTTGGCTAGAATAGACAGCCTTGTGAAAGAGAATCATCAAATAGCCACCCATGAGATTGCAGACAACTTGTCTCTAACCAAGGGAAGAACAGTACAAAGTCTGTAATCCGGACGTCCATTATCCTGAATGATCTATAATCAGGACCTCAAAGCCACAAACTTTACGCATGCGCGTAGAGAATGCGCATACATTATGCATGTGCGCATTGAAAGAAATGTTTAATAAAGTAAACAAATAAATGTTAAGCTTTTTTTTTTGTAAAATTTGATACCCTTTAGATCATAATTGCTCTTTATTTCATAAATTACAGTTTCATATTTTTAATAGTATAATTTCTGCATGCCATCTTACCAGATTTAAATTGATGATCTATAATCCAGAAAAACCCCTAATCCGGAAATGCCGAAGTCCCGACGAGTTCGGATTACGGACTTTGTACTGTGTTAACACTTTTCTTCATGAAAATTTACAAGTATACATGTATTCAAACTAATAAACCATTGCAGGAGTTTATCATAGTCCCACTTTCATTTTTAAACATTTAGTTATTTATTTTATTTTATTAATAATTTACAGGGCATACAGTAAGGGATGCAAGCTCTTGAGTTGATCCAGCGCACTGAAAACTCTACCTATGCCTATGACCCCAGGGCCCATATTTTGAAGATCACTGCTTTACATCATAAGTTACGCTCTAGACTGCACCCCATCAAAATATTAATATCACTCTTGAGTTAGTATTTTTTCATACTAATTTTTTACTTCTTTAGACTAATGCAGTTGGATGGATAAGACCATTGAATATATAGTTCATTCCAAGTTCTGTATATAGAAAATGCATAGATAGTCGTTTTTTTTTTTTTTTTCTCCTATACATAATGTGGATACATAATATTTTCATTAGCTCTCGAGTTCTTTGCTGTATTAAGTTACATTACGTATTCTATCCATTTGTTATCTGTCAAAATAATGAATTCAGATTAATTAAAAAAAGATTGCTGATTTAACATACGTGCAACATGCATTACCGATAGATAAGATATGTTGGTCTTAACCGAGAACTGTTCCTTTCATACTGCTGTTGGTAATAAATTGCTGAAAAATATATTTATTTACAAATGGCTAGCATTTGACTCTTAAGTTATTAGCTGTCATGCCTCTCAATATTTCTTCTTAGAGAATTGACACTGTTAAGTTCAGAGCAGATGTTTAAATGTTCTTCATCTGTATATTGTCCATAGTCACAAAGAGAACATATTGGAGAATTCCATAGTCTTATCTAAAATAAGTAAACACTAAGGCAATTATATGTAATCAAAATGTGGAATAGTACCACAACTATAGTCCCAGAAGAATCTTGGACATTATATCCATTGTTTAGGGGACATGGAAGACATTTACAAGCTTTTCTCTTAGCTTTTATGTACAAATCCGAGTCATGAATTTTCCTAAATTACATGTTTGCCAAAAAAAAAATATGTGCCATATATAAATGTATTGAATTAATAGCAAATAAGTGATATGGTAGTAGCTCTTTTCATTTATCTAAAGGGTTGTTTTGCTTATTAATGTTATATTTTCGCAACATACTGTTACGTACGTATGGGTTCACAATGGATTGAATGTACGAGTCTGATGAAAAGTGAATAAAATTTATTATTATCCCAAGAATAAATACAAAATGCTTAAATTTCCTCAGAGATATTCGTACAATACAGTCAAAAGTCTTTAATCCGGACTCAACGGGACTTCGGCGATTCCGGATTATAGATCATCTGTTTAAATCTGGTAAGATTGTAAGGATCTTAAGTTTTACTAACGTTTGTTTGATTTTAAATCTTTACTATCACTTCTTATTTTCTACTTCCGGCCAGAATTATAAGCGTGAAGGTATTTATGCAAAGTTTGTCTGGCGAACGCCAAGTATTTAAGTTGTGGCTTTTTGCCAAGAGAGAGAGAGAGGAAGCAGTGAGTCGAAGCAGGCAGCTTACCTTAGAAGTTACGAAGTTGCTGGTTGCCTTCCAGGCCGGAGGTTTTAATCCTCTTGATAAATTTAAACGTATTGTAGTGTTCACAGTTCTCTGTACTACATACGCTTCCTGTTATTATAAGGGCAATCTTCCACGTTTATTATTTTAAAGTTAAATTAGAGTTTAGTTCTATTTTTATATTTTACGTTAGACCCCAAGTAGCGGGTCTGTGTATTCCGAAGTACGGAAGTTATTGTAAATAGAGAAAATAAAGGGTTTTGTATACCCTTCTTGTGTATCCTGTCTACTTCCCACAATTAGTGAACATAGCTTTAGTAAGCTCTCTGTACCGAGTCAGGTCCTTGCATGTTCCCGAAGAAGGTAAGAAGGAACATTGAACCTGATAGTGGCGCCCAACGAAGAAGAATAACCATGGCCGAGTTTCAAGAAGAACCTGTGCTGCGTGCAGAAACGGCTCAGAATCCAGAAATGCCAGCTGCCGCCCTGGAAGGATTTGGTTACATCGTCCAGACCATGCTCGCTTCGATGAAACCAGAAGCAACATTTAATGGAAACTCACCGGTAACCAGTTTTTGGGAAAAATTGGATGACCACTTCATGCTCTACCCCGTGCACGAGTTTCAAAAAGTTACCTTAGCTACCAGCGCTTTGAGGGGCCAAGCGCTGAACTGGTTCAAATGTATAGGCAGAAGTCTCTTGGGTCAAGCAGGAAGTCCCACCTTCATACTTACCACCACTATACTTACGAGAATTTCAAGACTGCCCTACTAAAAGCCTTCCCTGTTGTAAGGGATCGTGCGAAATTAGAAACGGAACTTTTCAGTATATATCAGCAAAGAATCGAAAATCTCTCAAGCTTTATTTTAAGAAAAATTCACGTCTTCAAACTCTTGTATGGAAACCGTCCGGATCCTGAAATAATTCAAGTGATTTTGCCGAGGTTACTGCCCCAAGTGCAAGACTTTATTGAATTGAGAAATCCGACTACACTGGAAAAGTTATTTGAGCTAGCAATCCAGTTTGAAAGTAGAAGAACGGCGGACGTCGAAAGAAGACGCCAATATCAACAGCGAAACCAATTTGGTGCACCAAGACTACAGCAAACTCAAGTACACGGCTACGGAAGCAAAGCGAATCAGTGGGCAAGGAAACCCGAGCATTCAAAAACAGCCAGCGAACGTTGACATTTCAATAGCAATCCAGGAAAAAAGTCTCAAGGCCAGGGGAAAAAGAAGGAAAGCACGGAAATGAAAAATAATTTAAACTAAAACGGATTTCTGCTGACGGGAGGGTGCGGAAATCCGAAGGCCACGAAAACCCCTCTTCCTACAAGTTAAATACAGTAATGGTGAAAAATTTGACTCTTCCGAAGATTGAAGTGTTGGTGAATAATATCCCAGCCACCGCACTCCTGGATACCGGCGCGCAGTGTTCCTGTGTGGCAGAAGATTTTTTTAGGAAGTATTTTCGTAAGTATCGCATATATAATTCGAATAATACGACAGTGTTAGCTGCGCAAGGAGAAAGATGTAAGTGCATAGGTAAATTACCACTATACATCCGTATCAAGGACGAACAAGTAAAGGTGATGTTTTTTATAGTAAAGAATCTGCAAGCACATATAATCTTAGGAATAGATTTTCTTTCAGACGCACAAGCAACACTGGATTTTAATGAAGCGTCCCTTAAGCTGACAATGAAACCAGTTCGTGCAGAAAAGTCTGAACCGCCAAAGTTAAATCTTGACCACCTGCCTAATGACGAGCAAGGAAGAATCCGACAAGTGGTAAGTGAATTTACATCGTTATTTAGTGATATTCCAGGATTTACTCAGATTACTAACCATAGTATTGACACCGGAGATTCAATGCCAGTTCGTCAAAAACCATACCGTTATGATAAGAATAAGGAAAAAATTATAGAATGGCATATTACCGATATGCTACGTAAAAAGATCATAACGCCCATCTCAAGTAGTTATGCTAGCCTGGTGGTTTTATGTAAGAAAAATAATGACTATCCTTTGACACATCCAAAAAGGTGGAGATTCGCAATCGATTACCGTAAATTAAACTCCATAACTAAATATCCGGTATATCCGTTACCTATAATTGAAGAAATTCTAAGGAACATAACATCCACCAAATATATGACGACTTTAGACTTAACGACTGGTTATTTTCAAATAGGGGTTAGGCCTGAGGACGTGCCTAAGACTGCTTTTATAACCAAGTCTGGCTTTTATGCATTTTTGCGTATGCCGTTCGGCCTTTCAGGGGCCCCGGCAGCATTTCAGCAATGTATGGACATTGTGTTAAAACCTGTTCTTGGAAAGTCCACATTTATCTATTTAGACGATATCATTATTACTAGTGATAATCTCGACCAACATGTACAGGATTTAAGACAGGTGTTTTCTTTATTAAATGAGGCCGGTCGAAAAGTGCAAATTTGCAGCCCCTGAATTAAAATATTTAGGTTACAAAATATCTCAAAAAGGAATCGAGACAGATGAATCAAAAATAATCGCTGTACAAAAGTATCTGACTCCAAACACGGCAAAGAAGCTCTCTTCTTTTCTAGGACTTTGTTCATATTATAGGTCCTTTATAAAAGATTTTGCAGCTATCGCTGAGCCATTGTTAAAATTAAAAAGGAAAAAGGCAAGATTCTCGTGGACGGCCGAAGCCAATAGTGCTTTCAAAAAATTAAAACAAGCATTAACGCAAGCCCCTGTGTTGAAATTTTCTGAAAAGGATGAGAATTTAGAAATTTCAGCGGATGCTTCGGATTATGCGATAGGAGCGGTACTTTCGCAAAATCAGCAGCCCGTGGCATTTTTTAGCCGAACTTTAAATCAAACACAAAGAAACTATTCCGCGACCGAGAGAGAGGCACTTGTAGTTCTGTTAGCAGTGCAAAAGTTCCGAGGCTATTTTGGAAAGGCGCCAATAACAGTGTACTCTGATCATGCGGCGGTAACTAGATTGTACTCAGGGAAAAATTTATCCCCAAGGTTAATAAGATGGGCACTCAAGCTGCAAGAATATAATCTGGTAATCAAGCATACTCCCGGAAAGGAAAACATCGTAGCAGATGCCCTATCAAGAATTAAAATAGATGAAGAAGGTAATACCGTAAAGGTGGCAATGCTCACAGCATATACAATAAATTCCCGAGAAACTGTAATAACCGAACTGGGTAAGGATCCTGAGTTTGGAAGCATTTATGAGTATTTAAAGGATCCTGAAAATTTTAGCCACCAAGATATTGTGGCGATAAGAAATAGGGCGGCCCATTACGAACTAATAGATGGTCTATTATTCTATACAAAAACTACGAATTCCAACAACGAATTTCGACCTGTTATCCTAGCTAGTCTTAGATTAAATATCCTGCAGGAGCTCCATGACAGCCCTTTAGCTTCTCATGCTGGTATTCGAAAAACTATCCAACGCGTACGCGAGGCAGTCTACTTTCCTGAACTGCAAAAGTTAACAAGGGCGTATGTCCAGTCCTGCCCAACATGTCAAGCAGTTAATTATATTAATTTCCACCCGGCCGGGTTTCTAAATAGTATTAAGTCCGAATTTCCAAATGAAATAATTGGCATCGATTTATTGGGCCCTTTCCCAAAAAGTCAGTTAAATAAAAGTCGCTATCTCCTTGTTATGGTTGATCATTTTAGTAAATGGACCGAAATTGTTCCCTTAAAACGAGCCTCCGCGAAATTAGTTACTGATTCTATTTTAAATAAATATATTTTAAAATACGGGTCGCCCCTAAAAGTTATATCGGATAATTGTCCTCAATTTGTAAGTAATATATTTGAAGACATGTGCCAAAAACTGGGCATATGTCATTTAAAAATGGTCCCGTATCGGCCGCAATCAAATATAGGGGAACGGGTCAATAAAAATATAGTGAAAATTATCCGTAGTTATGTTAAAAATTTTCATAAAAGCTGGGATAACTATGTCAATGAATTTGCTTTCGCCCTTAGGACCGCAAAACATGATACAACGGGCAAAACTCCTGCTGAGTTATTTTTAGGCAGAAAGATTATAACGCCGTTAGATAAATTATTTTATGTGCAACAAAGAGACCCAGAATTTAAAATGGGTGATATAGAAAAACTAATTAAGGAAGCAAAGAAGAATACTGAAGTAGCACAGAGAAAACAAAAATTATATTACGACTTGAAACGACGGGGAGTAACTTATAAAGTAGAGGATGAAGTTTTAAAAATTAAGCATTCACTTTCTTCAGCACCAGAAGATAAGACTGCCAAATTTTTTCCACGATTTGAAGGACCATATGTTATAGAAAAAATAACTCATGCTGTAGTAGTGTTAAAAGCCAGAAATGGTGAAACCTGCTCCGCAAACATTGATCAAATCAAACCCTACTTTGATCGTAATAAAATGCAAATATTTTCAGATCTTTTGCAGGATCCGGCACGGCAGACACCGCAGGCACAAGCTCCAGAGGTGGAAAAACGACAAGTACAAGGGCAAGCCATTAAGAGGCAGGAGCAAGTGAAAAGAAAATTTCCCCGCGGAAAAATTGAAGGTAGCAAGAAAAAGAAGCTGTTCCACCGTCCAGAAAAGAGAGTTCACGAACACCCCCAGAATGAAGAAGGGAGAAGGACGACGTATGTGAAGAGAACCAGGAGAAATGACGGCAACTATAACCCGGCTCTAAAACGGAAGATCTACTCATCCGACAGGACTCTCCGCAGCAAATGTCGCCGAACTGCGGAAGGGCCATCAACGGCGGAGGAAAAGTTACAAGGAAAATTTGAACGGCCAGCAACGAGGTCCAAGCAGGAACGAAAAAAGTTTCCCGCTTCCGCCAAGACCAGCTGCCATCAAACGACCAAGACCACAAGCAGAGGAGAAAAAGAAGGTATTCAAGGGTGACCGAACTGGTGAAAAAAGGAAGTTTCCAGAGGAAGGAACTGAAGGGCGAGCCCGTACAAGAAGGAGGATAAATCAAACAACTATCTGCAATACCTTTAAGGACTGGGCCCAGAAAAGGATGTCCGAATATCACAAAGATCTCTGGAAGGAACCAGATTTGAATAAGAGCTCCTGTTTGGATGCAGAAGTATTTAAGTTGTGGCTTTTTGCCAAGAGAGAGAAAGGAAGCAGTGAGTCGAAGTTGCTGGTTGCCTTCCAGGCCGGAGGTTTTAATCCTCTTGATAAATTTAAAGGTATTGTAGTGTTGACAGTTCTCTGTACTACATACGCTTCCTCTTATTATAAGGCCAATCTTCCACGTTTATTATTTTAAAGTTAAATTAGAGTTTAGTTCTATTTTTATATTTTACGTTAGACCCCAAGTAGCGGGTCTGTGTATTCCGAAGCACGGAAGTTATTGTAAATAGAGAAAATAAAGGGTTTTGTATACCCTTCTTGTGTATCCTGTCTACTTCCCACAATTAGTGACCATAGCTTTAGTAAGCTCTCTGTTCCGAGTCAGGTCCTTGCATGTTCCCGAAGAAGGTAGGAAGGAACACTGAACCTGATAAGATGGCATGCAGAAATTATAAAATTAAAAATATGAAACTGTAATTTATAAAATAATGAGCAATTATGATCTAAAGGGTATCAAAATTTACAAAAGAAGAAGCTTAATATTTATTTGTTTACTTTATTAAACATTTCTTTCAACGTGCGCATGTATAAGACATACATTACGCATTGCCGAAATTAGAAAATTGCAACCAGAAAACTATTTGATTTGTATTCGTGATATTTATAATGACGAGAAATTTGATTTAAATCATATCAAAAATGGAGTACATCGAGATGCAATACAACATTTAATAAGGAATTATAAGCGGAATAAAATAAAAACATCTGCCCTGAAGATAACGATAGTGCTGACAGATCAACTTCCAGTACATTGCGCGCCACGACTTCCCCCCCCCCCCGCGCAGAGCAGCATAAAATTGATAAACAGGTTTCGGAACGGTTAAATAAACAAAGGATATGCCTTTATCCATTTTTTGTAGCAATTCCACTTTTTGTTTGATGGACATCGAAACATACTTTCGTTTTCTAGATCCTTTGGGAGCTCCAGCATCGGAAATTCTATTTGAAATAATCGAAAGTTCAAGCTTACTTTTATAAAATTGCTCTTACAGTCTGCAAAAAATAATAAGCCGGATCCAATTCGAAGATTAAGGAACAACGCAATCATCAACATTAACTGAAACAGATAATTAGATAATTTTAGCTTATACCGTCCGTTATACATTAAACGTGCACGCAAAAACGTATTCTGTGCTTGCGCAGACGCATATGCGCAGTCGTAAAGGTCTTGCGCGCACGCGTAAACGCCTATGGGCAGATAGACTTTACCTTTGAGGTCCGGATTATAGATCATTCCGGATTATGTGTGTCCGAATTAACGACTTTTGACTGTATCACAATATCTCACAGTATTTATATTTTAAACTACTAAAATGTTTAACAGAACTCAATTCAAAATAGAGAAAACCAATCCGATCTCACTACGAATTCGCTACAATAAACCACAAAAATTAAGTAAACAACTGAATTGAGATGTTTTCCTCCGGCTTTTATAACCATTTTTTAAATCAAGCACGAAAATATTCTGGTATTTTCTCAGTTTTTCCAGAAAGCAAATGCGTACAATTACGAGATATCTATTTATTAAATGCGCATGCACTTGTATTTTTAATTTTTTGGCTTTCTCTTCAAATAAGTCTCGTGCTGCATTGCACGTGGATATAAAGCAATTTTAATTGATTCTACTAAAATTAGCTAAATAAATACAAAACCCGGAACAATAAATTGAGTGATTTATAATTCCATCAAATGGCAATTTTTATCCTTCCATTTCCTTTATAATGCAGCATGATATTGAAAAAAATTAATAGCTTCTATTTTCATGATTTACTCATTAAAAAAATTCATAGTTATGAAAAAGAGCTAGGAGGAAGTAAATAGAGCAAGATCAAATATGGAATTAGCAGAAAGATAGCTATATTTATACATAGCTGTAACAGCTGTTTGTATACCGTATTTACTCACATACAACCTTGTGCTTATTTAAGTGGTCGCATAATTTTCCCTTTCCTCAAGAACTTCATTAAATTTTGAAGTGGATTCCTCTGCTAAGTGGTTGCTTTTGTTTATTAATTGATTTGCTCAAGGATTTTGGGTATGTGGGCTCTGGTTGATAAGTAGTAATAGTGAAGAGCTTCTAGAAAATGAGAATATCTAATGCTTTTGGTGGCAACGGTAAAGATGGCAATGACTTGGAAGTTGTAGCAGATGACAAAGACAAAAAGCAATTCCAGCAACATTAAATATTTGAGATCTAAGAAATAACAGTTAACAATAATAAGAGCAACTGTGATTTAGGACACATAGAAGTAGAAATGAAAATATCTTATTGATATTGTAATATTAAAGTTACTATTTATTCTTAGTGGATTGTAAACTAAAAATATTATGATAGTTACTGACAGTTTATTCATGAGTATTTTTCATTTTTTATGTTCTTACCATAACCACATCCTTTGGAAATTAAAATATTTGCACAGTTTTTCACTCTCGAATTTGTACACTAAAAGTTTTGAAAAACAAAGGGAAAATATGCGAGTAAATATGATATTTATTATTTAGTTATTGCTGATCATAATGTAGCAGCTTCATTATTGGCTAGTTATCACTTAAAAATTGCAAATACCAGTTAATACTTAAATGTATAAAATTTCGATACTTTCTAATTATCCACTTCCCTTCCTGAAAAGTCACTAGCTGTTGCTGACAAATTTTTCACCAAGCTAAAATGTAGAAGACAATAAGTATTTTAAAAATTGGTAATTATGTAAAACAGTAATCAGTACAGTCAAAAGTCGTTAATTCGGACACCCATAATCCGGAATGATCTATAATCCGGACCTCAAAGCTACAAACTTTCTGCCAAGCGTCGCGTTGGACCTTTACAGCTGCGAATATGCGTGTGCACGTGCGCAAAATACGTTTACAATGGACGGTATAAGCTAAGCTAAAATTATCTAATTCAGTTAATGTTGCAGATTGCGTTGTTCCATAATCTTTGAATTGGATCCGGCTTATTATTTTTTGCAGACTGTTAGAGCAATTTTATAAAGGTAAGCTTGAACTTTCGATTATGTCAAATAGAATTTCCGATATATATTTACTAATATGTAAAGGATCTACAAAGCAAAAGTATGTTTCGAAGTCCATTAAACAAAAAGTGGAATTGCTGCAAAAAATGGATAAAGGCATATCTTTTGTTTACCTAACCATTCCGAAGTCTGTTTATCAATTTCACGCTGCTCTGCGGGGCGCTGTGAATTGGAAGTTTATCTGTCAGCACTATCCTTATCTTCAGGGCAGATGTTTTTATTTTATTTGGCTTATAATTCCTTACTAAATGTAGTATTTCATCTCGATGTACTCCGTCTTTGATATGATTAAAATCAAATTCCTCTTCACTATAATTTGTTTCCGATAGCGAAGAAGGTAAAGTAAACAAATAAATATTAAGCTCTTTTTTCGTAAATTTTGATACCCTTTAGATCATAATTGTTCATTATTTCATAAATTACTGTTTCATATTTTTAATTTTATAATTTCTGCATGCCATCTTACCAGATTTAAACTGATGATCTATAATATGGAAAAATCGATAATCCGGAATCGCCGAAGTCCCGACGAGTCCGGATTAACGACTTTTAACTGTAGTAATAACTAAGAATTATGTAAAACAGTAATCAATTAACAAAGTTAAAAATGCAAGAAATACCGTATTTGACGGCACACTTTTTTTCCTAAA
Source organism: Stegodyphus dumicola (assembly GCF_044657685.1). Lineage (NCBI taxonomy): Eukaryota > Metazoa > Arthropoda > Arachnida > Araneae > Eresidae > Stegodyphus > Stegodyphus dumicola. The sequence continues at coordinate 36,713,444 of NC_140775.1, forward strand.
TTTTTTCTAAAAAAAGTTATCTGCGTCTTATATGTGAAGGACACAGCTTAACTTTCAATACGGAATGCTATTTTTAGCCCGGATAAAGGTCTAGACACACATAACGTTTTCTACATCTGCCATAATTATTTTGCGCATGCGTGCAATATCTGTCCCCAAAAAGCGCCAAAGCTCGAAGCTGATGTTGAAGTTCGAACAGGTTCGACGGTCACATTACGCCTATGGAGCCTTTCCTTCTTTACATAGACTTTCTTTGACTCAGCCAACACACGTGTCGGTATCGGTGCTTAAAACTATTTGTTAAAAAAAATACTCTGGAAAATATGACTACAGGAAACAAGAGATTAAGCTATACAATTCAGTATAAACTAGGAGTGTTAAACTATGCCAAAGTACATGGAAACAGAGCAGCAGCAAGGTATTTTGGTCCACTACCTACCGAAAAAATGATACATACTTGGCGACTGCAGGAAGATCAACTGAAGACTGCTAAAAAACAAAAACATAACCTTCAATGTCCAGCTCCATCTTGGCCTGAACTTGAAAATGCCGTAAAAATGTGGGTGATAGATAAGAGGAAATCTGGGATAAGTGTTTCAACCAAAAGATAATCAATGAGGCCAAAGGATTTGCAAAAAAACATGGGAATCAGAACTTTTCATGGTCTGAGTGCTGGTGCTACAGGTTCATGAAAAGGCAAGGCTTATCAATGCGAACAAAAACAACTATTGCACAGAAAATGGCAGCAGATTATGAAGAAAAAACACTAGCATTTCATAGGTTTGTTATAAATGCATACAAGAATCTTTTGAGCTTCGTCAAATAGGAAATATGGATGAATTCCACTCACATTTGATGTACCATCCAACAAGACTGAGTATTAAAGGGTCTAAATCAATAACCATAAAAACCACAGGTCATGAAAAACCCAATATACGGTAGTTGTAACATGTTGTGCTAAAGGCACAAAGCTACCGCTGTTTTTCATATTCAAAAGAAAAACCCATCCGAAAGAAAAACTTCCAATGGGTGTAATTATTCATGTTCATCCAAAAGGCTAGATGGACGAAGCTGGAATCAAACTGTGGTTACAGAACGTATGGGCAAAGCGACCTAGTGGAATGTTAAGAAAACCCTCTCCTTTGGTTTTGGATCAGTTCAGTGCCCATAGAACTGAAACCATAAAGAATAAAGCGAAAAAATTAAAAACCCAGATAGCTGTCATTCCTGGTGGACTGACTAGCCAATTGCAGCCTTTAGATGTATCCGTGAATAAGCCATTTAAGGAAAAAGTACCAGAACGATGGAACAAGTGGATAGGAGAGCCACATCACGCCCTCACACCCTCAGGTAGAATGAAGCGGCCCTCTATTTCAAAAGTGTGCGAGTGGGTAAAAAGATCTTGGGAGGACGTAAAGGCTGAAGTAATTGTTAAGTCCTTTAAGAAATGCGGAATTAGAAATGCTCTTGACGGAACAGAAGACGACGCATTATTCGAAGAAGGTGATACTAGCAAACTAATAAACCATTGCAGGAGTTTATCATAGTCCCACTTTCATTTTTAAACATTTAGTTATTTATTTTATTTTATTAATAATTTACAGGGCATACAGTAAGGGATGCAAGCTCTTGAGTTGACCCAGGGCACTGAAAACTCTAGCTACGCCTATGACCCCAGGGCCCATATTTTGAAGATCACTGCTTTACATCATAAGTTACGCTCTAGACTGCACCCCATCAAAATATTAATATCACTCTTAAGTTAGTATTTTTTCATCCTAATTTTTTACTTCTTTAGACTAATGCAGTTGGATGGATAAGACCATTGAATATATAGTTCATTCCAAGTTCTGTATATAGAAAATGCATAGATAGTCGTTTTTTTTTTCCCCCATACATAATGTGGATACATAATATTTTCATTAGCTCTCGAGTTCTTTGCTGTATTAAGTTACATTACGTATTCTATCCATTTGTTATCTGTCAAAATAATGAATTCAGATTAATTAAAAAAAGATTGCTGATTTAACATACGTGCAACATGCATTACCGATAGATAAGATATGTTGGTCTTAACCGAGAACTGTTCCTTTCATACTGCTGTTGGTAATATATTGCTGAAAAATATATTTATTTACAAATGGCTAGCATTTGACTCTTAAGTTATTAGCTGTCATGCCTCTCAATATTTCTTCTTAGAGAATTGACACTGTTAAGTTCAGAGCAGATGTTTAAATGTTCATCTGTATATTGTCCATAGTCACAAAGAGAACATATTGGAGAATTCCATAGTCTTATCTAAAATAAGTAAACACTAAGGCAATTATATGTAATCAAAATGTGGAATAGTACCACAACTATAGTCCCAGAAGAATCTTGGACATTATATCCATTGTTTAGGGGACATGGAAGACATTTACAAGCTTTTCTCTTAGCTTTTATGTACAAATCCGAGTCATGAATTTTCCTAAATTACATGTTTGCCAAAAAAAAATATGTGCCATATAAAAATGTATTGAATTAATAGCAAATAAGTGATATGGTAGTAGCTCTTTTCATTTATCTAAAGGGTTGTTTTGCTTATTAATGTTATATTTTCGCAACATACTGTTGCGTACGTACGGGTTCACAATGGATTGAATGTACGAGTCTGATGAAAAGTGAATAAAATTTATTATTATCCCAAGAATAAATACAAAATGTTTAAATTTCCTCAGAGATATTCGTACAATACAGTCAAAAGTCTTTAATCCGGACTCAACGGGACTTCGGCGATTCCGGATTATAGATCATCTGTTTAAATCTGGTAAGATGGCATGCAGAAATTATAAAATTAAAAATATGAAACTGTAATTTATAAAATAATGAGCAATTATGATCTAAAGGGTATCAAAATTTACAAAAGAAGAAGCTTAATATTTATTTGTTTACTTTATTAAACATTTCTTTCAACACACGCATGCATAAGACATACATTACACGCATTGCCGAAATTAGAAAATTGCAACCAGAAAACTATTTGATTTGTATTCGGGATATTTATAATGACGAGAATTTAAATCATATCAAAAATAGAGTACATCGAGATGAAATACAGCATTTAGTAAGGAATTATAAGCCGAATGAAATAAAAACATCTGCCCTGAAGATAACGATAGTGCTGACAGATCAACTTCCAGTACATTGCGCGCCACGACTTCCCCCCCCCCCCCGCGCAGAGCAGCGTAAAATTGATAAACAGGTTTCGGAACGGTTAAATAAACAAAGGATATGCCTTTATCCATTTTTTGTAGCAATTCCACTTTTTGTTTGATGGACATCGAAACATACTTTCGTTTTCTAGATCCTTTGGGAGCTCCAGCATCGGAAATTCTATTTGAAATAATCGAAAGTTCAAGCTTACTTTTATAAAATTGCTCTTACAGTCTGCAAAAAATAATAAGCCGGATCCAATTCGAAGATTAAGGAACAACGCAATCATCAACATTAACTGAAACAGATAATTAGATAATTTTAGCTTATACCGTCCGTTATACATTAAACGTGCACGCAAAAACGTATTCTGTGCTTGCGCAGACGCATATGCGCAGTCGTAAAGGTCTTGCGCGCACGCGTAAACGCCTATGGGCAGATAGACTTTACCTTTGAGGTCCGGATTATAGATCATTCCGGATTATGGGTGTCCGAATTAACGACTTTTGACTGTATCACAATATCTCACAGTATTTATATTTTAAACTACTAAAATGTTTAACAGAACTCAATTCAAAATAGAGAAAACCAATCCGATCTCACTACGAATTCGCTACAATAAACCACAAAAATTAAGTAAACAACTGAATTGAGATGTTTTCCTCCGGCTTTTATAACCATTTTTTAAATCAAGCACGAAAATATTCTGGTATTTTCTCAGTTTTTCCAGAAAGCAAATGCGTACAATTACGAGATATCTATTTATTAAATGCGCATGCACCTGTATTTTTAATTTTTTGGCATAGCTTTCTCTTCAAATAAGTGTCGTGCTGCATTGCACGTGGATATAAAGCAATTTTAATTGATTCTACTAAAATTAGCTAAATAAATACAAAACCCGGAACAATAAATTGAGTGATTTATAATTCCATCAAATGGCAATTTTTATCCTTCCATTTCCTTTATAATGCAGCATGATATTGAAAAAAATTAATAGCTTCTATTTTCATGATTTACTCATTAAAAAAATTCATAGTTATGAAAAAGAGCTAGGAGGAAGTAAATAGAGCAAGATCAAATATGGAATTAGCAGAAAGATAGCTATATTTATACATAGCTGTAACAGCTGTTTGTATACCGTATTTACTCACATACAACCTTGTGCTTATTTAAGTGGTCACATAATTTTCCCTTTCCTCAAGAACTTCATTAAATTTTGAAGTGGATTCCTCTGCTAAGTGGTTGCTTTTGTTTATTAATTGATTTGCTCAAGGATTTTGGGTATGTGGGCTCTGGTTGATAAGTAGTAATAGTGAAGAGCTTCTAGAAAATGAGAATATCTAATGCTTTTGGTGGCAACGGTAAAGATGGCAATGACTTGGAAGTTGTAGCAGATGACAAAGACAAAAAGCAATTCCAGCAACATTAAATATTTGAGATCTAAGAAATAACAGTTAACAATAATAAGAGCAACTGTGATTTAGGACACATAGAAGTAGAAATGAAAATATCTTATTGATATTGTAATATTAAAGTTACTATTTATTCTTAGTGGATTGTAAACTAAAAATATTATGATAGTTACTGACAGTTTATTCATGAGTATTTTTCATTTTTTATGTTCTTACCATAACCACATCCTTTGGAAATTAAAATATTTGCACAGTTTTTCACTCTCGAATTTGTACACTAAAAGTTTTGAAAAACAAAGGGAAAATATGCGAGTAAATATGATATTTATTATTTAGTTATTGCTGATCATAATGTAGCAGCTTCATTATTGGCTAGTTATCACTTAAAAATTGATAATACCAGTTAATACTTAAATGTATAAAATTTCGATACTTTCCAATTATCCACTTCCCTTCCTGAAAAGTCACTAGCTGTTGCTGACAAATTTTTCACCAAGCTAAAATGTAGAAGACAATAAGTATTTTAAAAATTGGTAATTATGTAAAACAGTAATCAGTACAGTCAAAAGTCGTTAATTCGGACACCCATAATCCGGAATGATCTATAATCCGGACCTCAAAGCTACAAACTTTCTGCCAAGCGTCGCGTTGGACCTTTACAGCTGCGAATATGCGTGTGCACGTGCGCAAAATACGTTTACAATGGACGGTATAAGCTAAGCTAAAATTATCTAATTCAGTTAATGTTGCAGATTGCGTTGTTCCATAATCTTTGAATTGGATCCGGCTTATTATTTTTTGCAGACTGTTAGAGCAATTTTATAAAGGTAAGCTTGAACTTTCGATTATGTCAAATAGAATTTCCGATATATATTTACTAATATGTAAAGGATCTACAAAGCAAAAGTATGTTTCGAAGTCCATTAAACAAAAAGTGGAATTGCTGCAAAAAATGGATAAAGGCATATCTTTTGTTTACCTAACCATTCCGAAGTCTGTTTATCAATTTCACGCTGCTCTGCGGGGCGCTGTGAATTGGAAGTTTATCTGTCAGCACTATCCTTATCTTCAGGGCAGATGTTTTTATTTTATTTGGCTTATAATTCCTTACTAAATGTAGTATTTCATCTCGATGTACTCCGTCTTTGATATGATTAAAATCAAATTCCTCTTCACTATAATTTGTTTCCGATAGCGAAGAAGGTAAAGTAAACAAATAAATATTAAGCTCTTTTTTCGTAAATTTTGATACCCTTTAGATCATAATTGTTCTTTATTTCATAAATTACTGTTTCATATTTTTAATTTTATAATTTCTGCATGCCATCTTACCAGATTTAAACTGATGATCTATAATATGGAAAAATCGATAATCCGGAATCGCCGAAGTCCCGACGAGTCCGGATTAACGACTTTTAACTGTAGTAATAACTAAGAATTATGTAAAACAGTAATCAATTAACAAAGTTAAAAATGCAAGAAATACCGTATTTGACGGCACACTTTTTTTCCTAAATTTTTTCTAAAAAAAGTTATCTGCGTCTTATATGTGAAGGACACAGCTTAACTTTCAATACGGAATGCTATTTTTAGCCCGGATAAAGGTCTAGACACACATAACGTTTTCTACATCTGCCATAATTATTTTGCGCATGCGTGCAATATCTGTCCCCAAAAAGCGCCAAAGCTCGAAGCTGATGTTGAAGTTCGAACAGGTTCGACGGTCACATTACGCCTATGGAGCCTTTCCTTCTTTACATAGACTTTCTTTGACTCAGCCAACACACGTGTCGGTATCGGTGCTTAAAACTATTTGTTAAAAAAAATACTCTGGAAAATATGACTACAGGAAACAAGAGATTAAGCTATACAATTCAGTATAAACTAGGAGTGTTAAACTATGCCAAAGTACATGGAAACAGAGCAGCAGCAAGGTATTTTGGTCCACTACCTACCGAAAAAATGATACATACTTGGCGACTGCAGGAAGATCAACTGAAGACTGCTAAAAAACAAAAACATAACCTTCAATGTCCAGCTCCATCTTGGCCTGAACTTGAAAATGCCGTAAAAATGTGGGTGATAGATAAGAGGAAATCTGGGATAAGTGTTTCAACCAAAAGATAATCAATGAGGCCAAAGGATTTGCAAAAAAACATGGGAATCAGAACTTTTCATGGTCTGAGTGCTGGTGCTACAGGTTCATGAAAAGGCAAGGCTTATCAATGCGAACAAAAACAACTATTGCACAGAAAATGGCAGCAGATTATGAAGAAAAAACACTAGCATTTCATAGGTTTGTTATAAATGCATACAAGAATCTTTTGAGCTTCGTCAAATAGGAAATATGGATGAATTCCACTCACATTTGATGTACCATCCAACAAGACTGAGTATTAAAGGGTCTAAATCAATAACCATAAAAACCACAGGTCATGAAAAACCCAATATACGGTAGTTGTAACATGTTGTGCTAAAGGCACAAAGCTACCGCTGTTTTTCATATTCAAAAGAAAAACCCATCCGAAAGAAAAACTTCCAATGGGTGTAATTATTCATGTTCATCCAAAAGGCTAGATGGACGAAGCTGGAATCAAACTGTGGTTACAGAACGTATGGGCAAAGCGACCTAGTGGAATGTTAAGAAAACCCTCTCCTTTGGTTTTGGATCAGTTCAGTGCCCATAGAACTGAAACCATAAAGAATAAAGCGAAAAAATTAAAAACCCAGATAGCTGTCATTCCTGGTGGACTGACTAGCCAATTGCAGCCTTTAGATGTATCCGTGAATAAGCCATTTAAGGAAAAAGTACCAGAACGATGGAACAAGTGGATAGGAGAGCCACATCACGCCCTCACACCCTCAGGTAGAATGAAGCGGCCCTCTATTTCAAAAGTGTGCGAGTGGGTAAAAAGATCTTGGGAGGACGTAAAGGCTGAAGTAATTGTTAAGTCCTTTAAGAAATGCGGAATTAGAAATGCTCTTGACGGAACAGAAGACGACGCATTATTCGAAGAAGGTGATACTAGCAAACTAATAAACCATTGCAGGAGTTTATCATAGTCCCACTTTCATTTTTAAACATTTAGTTATTTAATTTATTTTATTAATAATTTACAGGGCATACAGTAAGGGATGCAAGCTCTTGAGTTGACCCAGGGCACTGAAAACTCTAGCTACGCCTATGACCCCAGGGCCCATATTTTGAAGATCACTGCTTTACATCATAAGTTACGCTCTAGACTGCACCCCATCAAAATATTAATATCACTCTTAAGTTAGTATTTTTTCATCCTAATTTTTTACTTCTTTAGACTAATGCAGTTGGATGGATAAGACCATTGAATATATAGTTCATTCCAAGTTCTGTATATAGAAAATGCATAGATAGTCGTTTTTTTTTTCCCCCATACATAATGTGGATACATAATATTTTCATTAGCTCTCGAGTTCTTTGCTGTATTAAGTTACATTACGTATTCTATCCATTTGTTATCTGTCAAAATAATGAATTCAGATTAATTAAAAAAAGATTGCTGATTTAACATACGTGCAACATGCATTACCGATAGATAAGATATGTTGGTCTTAACCGAGAACTGTTCCTTTCATACTGCTGTTGGTAATATATTGCTGAAAAATATATTTATTTACAAATGGCTAGCATTTGACTCTTAAGTTATTAGCTGTCATGCCTCTCAATATTTCTTCTTAGAGAATTGACACTGTTAAGTTCAGAGCAGATGTTTAAATGTTCATCTGTATATTGTCCATAGTCACAAAGAGAACATATTGGAGAATTCCATAGTCTTATCTAAAATAAGTAAACACTAAGGCAATTATATGTAATCAAAATGTGGAATAGTACCACAACTATAGTCCCAGAAGAATCTTGGACATTATATCCATTGTTTAGGGGACATGGAAGACATTTACAAGCTTTTCTCTTAGCTTTTATGTACAAATCCGAGTCATGAATTTTCCTAAATTACATGTTTGCCAAAAAAAAATATGTGCCATATAAAAATGTATTGAATTAATAGCAAATAAGTGATATGGTAGTAGCTCTTTTCATTTATCTAAAGGGTTGTTTTGCTTATTAATGTTATATTTTCGCAACATACTGTTGCGTACGTACGGGTTCACAATGGATTGAATGTACGAGTCTGATGAAAAGTGAATAAAATTTATTATTATCCCAAGAATAAATACAAAATGCTTAAATTTCCTCAGAGATATTCGTACAATACAGTCAAAAGTCTTTAATCCGGACTCAACGGGACTTCGGCGATTCCGGATTATAGATCATCTGTTTAAATCTGGTAAGATGGCATGCAGAAATTATAAAATTAAAAATATTAAACTGTAATTTATAAAATAATGAGCAATTATGATCTAAAGGGTATCAAAATTTACAAAAGAAGAAGCTTAATATTTATTTGTTTACTTTATTAAACATTTCTTTCAACACACGCATGCATAAGACATACATTACACGCATTGCCGAAATTAGAAAATTGCAACCAGAAAACTATTTGATTTGTATTCGGGATATTTATAATGACGAGAATTTAAATCATATCAAAAATAGAGTACATCGAGATGAAATACAGCATTTAGTAAGGAATTATAAGCCGAATGAAATAAAAACATCTGCCCTGAAGATAACGATAGTGCTGACAGATCAACTTCCAGTACATTGCGCGCCACGACTTCCCCCCCCCCCCGCGCAGAGCAGCGTAAAATTGATAAACAGGTTTCGGAACGGTTAAATAAACAAAGGATATGCCTTTATCCATTTTTTGTAGCAATTCCACTTTTTGTTTGATGGACATCGAAACATACTTTCGTTTTCTAGATCCTTTGGGAGCTCCAGCATCGGAAATTCTATTTGAAATAATCGAAAGTTCAAGCTTACTTTTATAAAATTGCTCTTACAGTCTGCAAAAAATAATAAGCCGGATCCAATTCGAAGATTAAGGAACAACGCAATCATCAACATTAACTGAAACAGATAATTAGATAATTTTAGCTTATACCGTCCGTTATACATTAAACGTGCACGCAAAAACGTATTCTGTGCTTGCGCAGACGCATATGCGCAGTCGTAAAGGTCTTGCGCGCACGCGTAAACGCCTATGGGCAGATAGACTTTACCTTTGAGGTCCGGATTATAGATCATTCCGGATTATGGGTGTCCGAATTAACGACTTTTGACTGTATCACAATATCTCACAGTATTTATATTTTAAACTACTAAAATGTTTAACAGAACTCAATTCAAAATAGAGAAAACCAATCCGATCTCACTACGAATTCGCTACAATAAACCACAAAAATTAAGTAAACAACTGAATTGAGATGTTTTCCTCCGGCTTTTATAACCATTTTTTAAATCAAGCACGAAAATATTCTGGTATTTTCTCAGTTTTTCCAGAAAGCAAATGCGTACAATTACGAGATATCTATTTATTAAATGCGCATGCACCTGTATTTTTAATTTTTTGGCATAGCTTTCTCTTCAAATAAGTGTCGTGCTGCATTGCACGTGGATATAAAGCAATTTTAATTGATTCTACTAAAATTAGCTAAATAAATACAAAACCCGGAACAATAAATTGAGTGATTTATAATTCCATCAAATGGCAATTTTTATCCTTCCATTTCCTTTATAATGCAGCATGATATTGAAAAAAATTAATAGCTTCTATTTTCATGATTTACTCATTAAAAAAATTCATAGTTATGAAAAAGAGCTAGGAGGAAGTAAATAGAGCAAGATCAAATATGGAATTAGCAGAAAGATAGCTATATTTATACATAGCTGTAACAGCTGTTTGTATACCGTATTTACTCACATACAACCTTGTGCTTATTTAAGTGGTCACATAATTTTCCCTTTCCTCAAGAACTTCATTAAATTTTGAAGTGGATTCCTCTGCTAAGTGGTTGCTTTTGTTTATTAATTGATTTGCTCAAGGATTTTGGGTATGTGGGCTCTGGTTGATAAGTAGTAATAGTGAAGAGCTTCTAGAAAATGAGAATATCTAATGCTTTTGGTGGCAACGGTAAAGATGGCAATGACTTGGAAGTTGTAGCAGATGACAAAGACAAAAAGCAATTCCAGCAACATTAAATATTTGAGATCTAAGAAATAACAGTTAACAATAATAAGAGCAACTGTGATTTAGGACACATAGAAGTAGAAATGAAAATATCTTATTGATATTGTAATATTAAAGTTACTATTTATTCTTAGTGGATTGTAAACTAAAAATATTATGATAGTTACTGACAGTTTATTCATGAGTATTTTTCATTTTTTATGTTCTTACCATAACCACATCCTTTGGAAATTAAAATATTTGCACAGTTTTTCACTCTCGAATTTGTACACTAAAAGTTTTGAAAAACAAAGGGAAAATATGCGAGTAAATATGATATTTATTATTTAGTTATTGCTGATCATAATGTAGCAGCTTCATTATTGGCTAGTTATCACTTAAAAATTGATAATACCAGTTAATACTTAAATGTATAAAATTTCGATACTTTCCAATTATCCACTTCCCTTCCTGAAAAGTCACTAGCTGTTGCTGACAAATTTTTCACCAAGCTAAAATGTAGAAGACAATAAGTATTTTAAAAATTGGTAATTATGTAAAACAGTAATCAGTACAGTCAAAAGTCGTTAATTCGGACACCCATAATCCGGAATGATCTATAATCCGGACCTCAAAGCTACAAACTTTCTGCCAAGCGTCGCGTTGGACCTTTACAGCTGCGAATATGCGTGTGCACGTGCGCAAAATACGTTTACAATGGACGGTATAAGCTAAGCTAAAATTATCTAATTCAGTTAATGTTGCAGATTGCGTTGTTCCATAATCTTTGAATTGGATCCGGCTTATTATTTTTTGCAGACTGTTA